>NC_140071.1:13093882-13781382 GCF_964194135.1 Talpa europaea | reverse complement strand
TACAAAAGTAGTATTATTATATTTGTCATGGATTTTAAGGTGACAAAGACATTCATGAGTTGTAATGTTCAACTAACAGTTTGAAAGTAAAAAATTACCTTAAATTTACCAAACTCAATAAGGTTTAAATCATAACTATTATCTATGTTTAGTAAATTCATTTATAATGCATAGTTATATAATATTTAGTTAATATTATGTGGCTTCTGCTGCTACTGTAACTGAAAATAATAAGAAAAATAATCATTTTCTGACCAAAAACCTAAGTACTTACTGAAGATCATCATATATATCATAAATATTTGTTATTCTTACTGTAGTGTGAACCTACATGTAATAATTTCAGTATTACAGCTTTTAAGGCAACACACGCATTGCATTTCTGAAGATTTCATGGCCTGAACTGACATTCTGACAATATGACTTTAATTAACTTTTGGAATATTATTGGCTCATAATTTTAATAAATATAAAAAAACAAGATGTGTTTAAATACAATTTAAATGTAATATAAAAGCAATTGTAATTTGCAGGTGTTTTTTAGACATTTTTCAGTAATTAGAAAAACAGTATTTCATCTAAATATAAACTTAATGTTTTCATATTTAAAAAAATGTATTTCTGAGAACAAGAATAATACAGTTTTATTATTTTTAGTAAATATTGAGAAAGCCTTTTGTATTCTCACTTGCTCCTAAATCCCTTACTCCCATTTGCCTTTTAATATTTTCTGGGCCTCCCTGGGCCTCCCTTGGGCCTCCCTGGTGGCACAAGTGGTTAAGCACCGCACTATGAGTCAATAGGCAACCACTGTGGCATGAGTTCGATCCCCGGTGAAAGGGATGACCCACATGGCACAGCAGACCTCTCCTGACACACCCGCTGCTCCCCTCAGCAGTGTCTTTGGTCCTTCTGCCTGCTCTGCTCCCAGCTCTGGCTCTGGTGAATTCTCTGACCCTCCCTGCATCTCTGGCTTGTACCCCAGCTCTTGTAAGCATAAATAAATAAATCTTAAAAAAAAAAAATTCTGAGTAATACTTGAAAAGAAAATCATTTTACTAACTGGTAATTTTTTTAAATTCTTTTTAACTGAGATAATGTCAGCAACCCCCGATGGGGTATTACCACAGTAATGCACATATCACCAACTCAGCCATATTCTGACACCATAGAACATTGTGCTTCTTTTCCCTCGTTGTTCTTTCCTCTCCCCCAGCCGCTTACCCTGTTGGTGTTGAGTCAGCTATCAAGGTGAATTTTCAGCTTGTCTTTATGTGACAATTTATTTAGTTACTTTATAGTCCACCTATTAGTGACAAAAATTGGTATTTATCCCTCACGAGCTAGGAACTCAGGGCATATCAATGAATGAATGACTCAATCAAACTCTTTATAATGTGTAATGAGTGTATTAAAAATAACTAAAATACAATTAGTAACAATTGTTTCTGTAGTCCTTTCATAAAAAAGGTGAAAAGTATATCATAAGCCGGAATGAAGTTTCTGCCTTATCAGTAAAATATTCAAAAAGATGCTTTTAGTTTAAGCTCTGGCTTTCAGATAAATGGAAGGGAATCAAAATAGTTTTGGAAAGAAACAGAAAACATTTTCATTTTGATAGCAAATTTCAGATTGTCAGTTTCAATAATGATTAATGAGAATATATTAATAATTAGATGCATAATATATAATGTACAATGTGTATAATGTGCATAACAGCATGTACCTGTCCTCTCGAATATACTTGGGTACCTGTCCGAGGCCGATTCTACCTTGAGCATCTTTAAGATTCATAGTTAGTTTATGCATTTGAAAGGCCTTATTGATGAATCCAACTAAATAATGTTCAGTTCAAATAATTTACAGCTCAATTATTAATCTTAGACTTATGATTAAATGGCTTAGATTATCTTTTCACCCTCAATCCTAATTATTGAGTAGTGACAAAATGATCAACTTCTGGAACTTTAAAAAGATAATGTATAAACATAATAAGATATATTGAGGTTTTCTTAAGGCTACATCTGATAATGTCTATTAAACTTAAAAATGTACAAATTTTATAACCACCAAGTGAAATTCTCCATAGGTATCCCTATTTCTTAGTAGTAATTCTTCCTTATGTTAACTTTGTTCTCTAATTTTAAATTCTCTGAAGATACAAATGTCAAGTCAATTGCCAATAATTGCATTCATACTTGTTATTAAATACAATTAATTAGTAAACTGCGAAGGTATATGGAAACACAAGTGTGCAGTTAGGATTTAATTTTCTTGCTAATCTTTTGCTTATTTTCTAAAGATTTATTTTCTAATCAATGCTGAAAAAGCTTTAAGATGCTCTTCAGCTTCTACGTTGGAGGTCAACAAGGAGAGCAAGAACAGGTTGCTGATAAAATAGAGGGAACAAGGCAGAGCCAGCCACGCTGCTTATTTCCTCACTGTCTGTTTTGCAGAAAGATCTTGTTATCTCAAAACTCAAGAAGATTATAAAGGTTATTTTTCAAGGTAGAGGATGTGCCAAAAAGCTGCTCAATCATGCTGTCAAAGATTTTGTAGCTGAAAGCAGAATTTAGATTGGAAAATATTTATCTTCTATATCTGATAAAACTAAGAATATAAAATTGATTATGGATAATTAAATTCATTTTTCCTAAATTTGATGTAAAGTCAAATAACTGAAAGATTTTGAAATACTGTTTTGACTGAAATGTGTAATTATTTTCAAAAATAATGAAATAAATTAAGAATGAACATACCATACCAAGGTAGAGAGCTAATTGCATATTTTATATGTTTTTCATTTCTAGTAGAAAAAAACTTCACAACTAATAGCTCGGTTCTAACACAGGCACAGACCTCTAAATATAAACTGTTACTATAAAGTAATTATTTGAATCTATCTCTAAAACAACAAAAGATATTTAAAATGCTTGGGGATTTTTACAATGCAATAGTGTTTATGTATGTGTAAAAAGAGAAAGACATAAAAATGTTGACATATTAATAGCATTATAAGTGACTCATTGAATTTCAAATAAGGGCTTCTCATATAACCCTTCCAAACAATAATTCAAAAATTATTTGTATTTTTTTCTTTTTTTAACATTCTATTTCATGGTTCTAAATCATTGCCATAAAAAAAGAACAACTATATGGAATAATTTATTCATATACATTAGTAGAGAAAAGTAGAATAATAAAAAGCAAGGAAGGGTACTTGATAGTTCTATCATTTTTGACAAGCTTTTTTAAAGATTTATTTACTTATTTATGGATAGAAGAACTGGGGTGTAGGCCAGAGGTGCAGGGGGGTTGAGAAGATTCACCAGAGACAGAGTAGGGAGCAGAACAGGTGGAGCTAGTGTAATCCACTGCTAAGGGGTGTAGCGTGTGAGACAGGAGAGGTCTGCCACACCATGTGGGTCACCTCGCTGGCCAGGGATCCAACTTAAGCTTTAACGGTGATAACACTGAGACTTAATCCCTAAGCCACCAGACAGGCACTAACATTTTTATGTAAGAAAAAAAAAATAAAACACTTACTGAATGAGCTATCTATAACAGTTCTTTGAAGGAATAATTCGTATATCACATGTAATATTTGGATCAATAAAAACCTATCATCCACCTACACAACCAGATGTTATTTATTAAAGAGTACATGTCCCCTCGAAATCTTTATCAAATCCATTGCATGATTCTATTTTACTTTTCATCTCATCACTTCTCTGTAAGTATGTCTTTCTTTCCCATTTTGTTATCTTATGAGTGACCTAATGGTTTATTACTGTGTATTGTGTAGTACAACATATTATTTTCACATGCATAAGAAGATGTTGCATATTACAATTTGTCTTTAAAATATAAACTGAGCATGTAATGTGTTCATATCATTATGAGTTATGCAGTGCTCCTTAAGAAAGGATGCCAAAACTTAGCACTTACAATAGCAGCATATATTTGCTTGAGGTGCTGTGGGTTGGAAATGTGAGTTTGGCTTTGATGAGTGGCTTTGTTGGGGGGTTTCCCTTGGAGGCATCATGGGACTGCAGTCATACAAGGCTTGGCAGAGGCTCTATGATCCAATAGGTCTCACTCACTTGTGAACTGTGGCTCCTCATGGGACTTCTCATCATGCAGTAACTTGACTTTTTATAGTGGTTCATGGCAGCATTCCAAGTGGAAAAAAGAAAGAAGATACTGGACATCTTGAGCATTTATCATTGGAATATTCAGAATATTATCTTTGCATCACTCCATGGATCTATGGAAGTCATACTTCCAGCTCAGATTCCATGGATAAAGAGAGACACTGTTGAAGGAAGAATAGTAGTCATAAAAGAACACACACACAAGAAAGCAGGAATTACTGAGGCCACATTCAAAAAAAGCAATCCCAATACCTTACTTAAAGGATACAAATAGCTAATTTAGCTGCAGAGAGACCATTTTATCTTATTTTTTTCTGTTACACATACTATATTATGTCAGAGAACATAGATGTATATGGCAATGAATTAAGAGTACTCTGACTGTTTTTGCTTTTTTTGTTTTGTTTTGTTTTCATGTTAATCCTGACATATTCAGATATGTTTGGAGTAGCATGCATTTTCTGAGAGTAAAGGGAATTTTTGATTCATATTATTTTCTCAGAGTATGTACAGAGAAAAAATAATATTTGGGCATTAATAAGTACTTTAAATAAAGTATAACATTCAGAATTGAAAATAGGAGAGAACTTTTAGCATTAAGAGTAAAAAATGAGGAAATTAATTCAATAAAATGACATCACTTTAGCTTATCCTGTATCTTCTATCGTGGCAGAGACTTTTATTGCTCATAACAAAGAAACAAAGTGAGAACAGAAAATGGCCAATTTACACTGATTTACTCATTACTGGTTCATATTAAGTAAAGGAGAAGAAAGAAGGTCATCTAAGTGAGAAAGGGACTGAGTACCACCAGATAACCTACATCATCTCCTTGTAGAATAAGAAGTGTTATTTTCGCATCCCATTGCTCACTTCCTTGACCTACTTGAAAGAATTCATGGTCATTACAGTGGTTATAGAACCTAATTCATTTGCAAAGACGTGTGTAGAACGGAGTTTACAAATCTCCCTTGGTAATCTCTTTTAAGGTTTAGTATGAATTTCTGCCAAGTATGCCTCCTTGTTGTCCAATCTAAATCACCCCTGCTGTGATTCAAACATATTTCCATGTCTTCTACTCTCAGTGGAAATGAAGAGCAGCTGGTTATTATCCTACTTCATGAACTGGAAGATTACAGTTTTTGAAAAAGCACTATTTAACTGGCTCTAAAAAATTTCTATGGATCTTGGAATGTTTTCTTTACAAGTAGAGTGAAGTGACCCCATGCAACAAAATGTTAGCATACTAACATAGCAGTAGATCAAAATGTAAAATGTTCATTGTCTCACATATGTTGAGAGCTTTTGAAATGGAATTTTTTTCTTTCATGCTCTATGGATAGCAATCAGGATGTTGTGTTACAGTTTGGGTAAAAGTTGGAATATGAAAAGAAAAACACAAGTGTATGCAAAAATCTCTTTGATTTTTTAAAATGAATATATTATGAATCTAATATATGTGACAATATCTTAATTTCCTTAATTTAAAATGTAAGCAGTAAGAACATGGCAATTGGTTGTGGTTAAGAAGTTTGTTGAGTGAAATATAAAAAACTGAGAATTCCAGAATTGAATTAGTGTAGTATTAGCTTTCACTCTCAGTGTGCCAAATTCCACCTGAGTGGAAAGTTTGCACTAATGACTCAAGCCAATTAAAATACCATATAATTCACATTACAATAACACAACATACAGTTCAACTGGCAATAGAAGAGGAGGGATAGAAAACACTAAACCAGGATCGGGAGGCCAGCATGAGACTGGTTTGAGACTGGATGACATTAGGGTCATTATAAGCTGATAACATAAAAGAGCACCTATTCCAACCAAGGTCAAGAAGGTCATTGAAATCCTGTGACTATTTGAGTCTAGACTGCTAGTGCCTTCCCAGACATGACAATGAATAAACCCTTCCCACATACCTCACACACTTGAGTTCCTTTCTTTCCAAGGTAATCTTATTTCACTCACCACTCAAAGAGACAGCTTAACTGCAATTCCTTCATTGTGTCTCCACCCATGAATTACTGGCTTCCTTTGTGGAAATAACGTGGTGCTTCAGAAACTGGCTTTCTGAACATGAACAATACAACCCCATCAGGCAGGGAACAGATTCTCAGTGAACTCAAAGAGTGCAGCACTTAAAATAAGTGAGCTGGGATAGGTGGTGAAGATATGATATTCAGGAACAGGATCCTTGATATGGTATTTTGTCAAAAGGGCAGTTACAAGTGCTGGCAGTTTCTGGAGTGTTACCACGTGAGCAGTTAGCTTTGGTAAAGTAGGAAAATGTTTGTTGTATTTTTATTAGCCAGACCTATAACAGCTGGTCTGGGTTTCCTTCATCGCCGAGTAAAAATTATTGAAGTCACCAGTTGTTCCAGGAGTGAAATTTGAAACCATCCTGATTTCACCACTTTCACTTACTTGATTTTTACACACTTCCTGTGAATGCTTTAAATAGCCATATTACAATATATGAAGTGTTGGTTGTAATCAATTAATTATTCAAAAATGACTTTTGCTTTTAGTAGACTTTCATTTCTTTTTTTTAAATTTCAATACGTTTATTTTTTTAAATATTTGGGTTGTTTTTTAAATATTGATTTATTTATGCATACAAGAGCTGGGGTGCAGGCCAGAGATGTAGGGAGCTGAGAGGATTCACCAGAGACAGAGTGGGGAACAGAACAGGCAGATCCACTGAAATACACTGCTGAGGGGAGAAGCAGGCAGGACAGGAGAGGCCTGCTGCACCATGTGGGTCGCCTCCCTGGCCAGGAATGGAATTTGTGCTGAGGTGGCTGTAGATAGCTTCATAGTGCTGCGTATTAACCCCTTGCACCACCAGAGAGGCCCTAATTTCAATAAATTTATATTCTACTGTATTTTAAAATATTTTTCTCTTTCATAGTATATTTTCTACTTTAGGCTGATTGCTCATCCATCTATTAACTATCAATACATGATTAATATGTACTTCATAATTACTTTCCTTTCAATTGCTGCCATGTAATTTTCCTCCGATTTCTTGGTGATCTGCTCAACTCTGTCTTCCAGTCTATTGACTTAAATCTAATACAAGGGAATTCTACTACTGTCTATTTTTGTTTGCTCATATTTATGCATTTAAAAATTTTGCTTTTGTTCTAAGATTGTTTTGTTCTGCATTACATGTTTCTCAATGTCTCTTTATTGATATGAATATTATCTTAAAACTGAAAAAGTATGTTTGTGAGCTTTTAAGTCATTGTTTCTTTTTTTTTCCTTTTATATTTCCTCCACACTTTTTGGCTCGTAATTTCTATCTTGTTAGTTTTATCATAGACAGTCCTAACTCAACTACATATTTCCCAGATAAATTATCTAACCATTTTTCCTGTCTTCATATATATTTTGTCTGAGACCAGTTTTCTTCTCAAAGATTAAGCCTGATGGATAAATTTAAAAATTCTCATTTCTATTCTTTGCATTTTTCTATTGGTAGATTTATGTTTTAACCATTTAAAGTGTATGAAGATTTAAAGCCCTCAAGTCACTTCAGATTTGAGGTATGTTTTGCTTCTATCAGGCGATCTTAAGTAATCTTTTTCACTTCAGGTGACTCTCTGAACTTGGTTTTTCAGAAAATTCAGCCCCAAAGAATTTCCTCTTCATTCCAATCTCTCTAGCAGATCCTCAAGTGTTGTTCATGGAATTGCTAATCCTCAGTAAAGTAGGAAAACTTCAAAGGATATATGTGTCTCTAAAATTTGTCCAGGGCCTCCCCGGTGGCACAGTGGTTGAGCGCTCGGTTGCGAAGCTGCCCGCAGCCTCTGCGGTGCCGGTTCCATCCCCGGCTACTCCCCGGCCACCGGAGGAGGGTCCCACATGGCGCGCAGACCTCTCCTGCCGCCCGCTGCTCCCCTCAGCAGTGTGCTTCGGTCCCTCTGCCTGCTCTGCTCCGCGCTCTGGCTCTGGTGAATTCTCTCACCCTCCCGCACTTCTGACTGTACCCAGTGCTTGTATAAATAAATAAATAAATCTTTAAAAAATAAAATAAAATTTGTCCAGGAAACGGCACAATTCAGTTTTCTTTTTCCTATAGTCAGTCCTGTTTGTTTTCCCCTTATAGTAATACCTTTGTATTGAAGAATATGATTGTCTCAGTATTAATCAGTCTGTTTGGAATCATAACATAAGAAAAATAAAATAGTAATATTGCTGTTTTTCATTATTTTGATATTGTCAAGATTACCATAGACATTGTGGCTTGACTTCTCTCAGGAGGGCACTTAAATGGAGATTTACATACATGGATTTTATTGGTAAATACTCCAAATCAATATCTCTAAGGAAGTACAGCAGCAGGGTAGTTTACAGAACTTGAAATATAAGAAAGATTTTATCCAGACAGAAGACTATAGCTGGAAGGACTCCTCAGAATCATAGCAAATTGGAGGCAGGGCCTGGTCCTTTATTGCCAAGTGAGCTAGTCTTCAAGCTGGCTCACTCCAAGGAGCGTGTAATGGTATTGGACAAGAAGCTCTCTTCAGTCCGTGGTCACCTGAAAGTAACTTAGCTGAAAGCAATTTTTTGCCAAGATTTTGGTGCTGGGAGAATGAGTTATTCAGGGGAAAGTGTGGGGGTGGGAATAGGGAACCTGAAGAGTACACCAGTCATTCAATTGTATCTGAAAAGACTTGGTTTTACAGAGTTGTTGGTGATTCGCTGTCTGATTTCTAAGCAACTCAGTCTGTTGCTTTGAAATAGATACTTGTGAAATTGTTCATAGTGTTTTTTAGCTTCTGTTCCTATGACTGTTGAAAATTATGCAAAGGTGAATAATACATCATTTCCATATATATGTATATACATATATGCACATCTATATGCATTACATTGTGTTGGTAAAAGAATAGCATATTGATCCTATAAAACAAGAACTGTCACCTCAAAATATCTTTTATACATAGTTTTATTTCATAAAAACTGCTCTGAAGCCTGAATGGAAGCTGCTTTTGATATTTATATGTAAACTTCTCTATTTAAGGGTCTTTCCCAAGCAGACCTATCTGAATAACTTCCCTAACTGAGGTCTCATACCCCCATCCCCAACAACCTTTCTTGTCCTAGCTAAGCTATTTCAGATAACATATGCAGTGGGTGAGTTACTTGGGCATGTTGGTTCCTTCTGTGTATACAGGAGGTGTACATGTCATTATTAAATTAATATTTGAGGGGCCTCCCCGGTGGTGGAGCGGTTGAGCACTGGGCTGCGAAGCTCTGCAGCGCCGGTTCGATCCTGGACCCCAGGAGAGGGTCCCACATGGTGCGCAGATCTCTCCTGTGGCACCCGCTGCTCCCCTCAGCAGTGTATGTCGTCCGTCTGCCTGTTCTGCTCTTCTCTCTGACTCTGGTGAATTCTCTCACCCTCCCATGCTTCTGACTGTACCCAGTGCTTGTATAAATAAATAAATAAATAAATAAATAAATAAATAAATCAATCTTTAAAAAAAATTAATTAATATTTGACTTTTTCTCTTATCAATCTGTCTAATGTGTGTTTGATTATTTGGAAACTGAGAAGAACCAGAAATATAATTTGATGAAATGGCTTCAAAATACAATAAATATATATTTAGTTAATCAAAATCTTGAATATTATATTTTCTAATATTCAAATAGTACCAGTAATTTCCAATGCAATAGTCACAAAATGCACTTTAGAAATAAGAAGAGATTAGTGAAGTAAACTATGGATTTAATATCATGGAATAATATAGAAGTTCTTAAAATTAGGGGAAACATAGGTTATACAAATATAGAAACTATATGATTACACTGAATGGTTATTTTATGTAAATATAAATAAAACATGTCCTAGAAGGAAACAAGTGTTACTGCTTGAAATTCTGTGACAGATATTGTCTTATTTTTAAACTTTTCTCTAAAGCTAGATTTTCAGCATTATCATATATGATTTCATACTCAAAATTAATGACACTTTTTTTTTCTTTAAGATTTATTTATTTATTTATACAAGCACTGGTTACAGTCAGAGGCTCGGGAGGGTGAGAGAATTCACCAGAGCCAGAACAGGGAGCAGAGCAGGCAGAAGGACCAAAGTACACTGCTGAGGGGAGCAGCAGGCAGCAGGAGGGGTCTGCGCGCCATGTGGGACCCTCGCCCAGCTGCCGGGGATTGAACCGGCGCTGCAGAGGCTGCGGGCAGCTCCACAGCCCAGCGTTCAACCGCTGCGCCACCAGGGGAGGCCCTAATGACACTATTTTTAAAAACTAAGTATCAATTAAATTTTATGCAATCATTGAAAATGAAAGTTTTTTCTTCTACATGGTAAATTTAATTAATAATTCAATAATATGGCAGTTAGGAAGCCAAAAAAAAGTGCTAGCTTTATTTCATTTACTTAATTTTCATACTATATATATATTAAATAAAATGGGAATGTGTGTGTACACAAATATAAACATATTTATGTGTGTGTATGTATAACATTCAATTTTTTTTTCTTATTGAAATTAGATCATGGTTAACAAACATCTCTGTGGTCTGAAGCAGATAATTTAATGTGCAATTAAAAATTTATTTGATCAATACAAATTGTCTATAGGTAGTATATTAACTATGAACCGTATTTAACCTAGACAGCTAGTAGAACAATAATATAGATTTTTCTATGTATTTTAAGACCTAAATGGTACATTAACATCTATTTTGCAAGAAAAATATATGAGCTTTGTGGACATACAAACCTTATCAAATTGTTTCCTCTTTCAAAATTTGGTAAGTCAGAAAAAAAGGCTTCTTAAATTGTTAGGATGTGAATGAGGGCTACCAAGTGACCCCAAACTGTTAAGAGGTACATACTCTAAAAGGTGATCTGGTCTACTAGAGAGAGAGAGAGAGAGAGAGAGAGAGAGAGAGAGAGAGAGAGAGAGAGAGAAGGATATGGCTAATAAATCTCTGAAAATCACCCATTCTCTCCTGGGAAAATGTCCAACCAAACAGGCTTGGCCCAACACAGGGCTGCAGAGGCCCCAAGTCTAAAGTATCTTTTGATGGGGAACCATAGAAAGGAGTTAGGTATTTCCCAGAGAGCTGGGTCAAAAGGAGATACCCAAAATTCAAAATGTCCCATATAATCCAACACAAGAGCAAGATAACAGATGCTAGTTTCTGCCTAGGAACAGGAACAGTCTCCCCATGAGTCTCTCACCCAAGCATCTATGTCTCTCTCTTCTCTGCATGCCTCCCCCAAGTAGCTCCTCACAGTGTTACCCTCCTGTGCCTCCCACTCTCTTTATACATCCTCTTTTCTCCTTTTCTGTTGTCCCCTATTTAGGAAGTCCAGTTCATGGCATAATGAGACTGCATGTAAGTGGAGGTGAGGAAACTGGCACCCCTTCAATGCTCCTCCCCCTTTATGCAGACTGTAACAAAACTGCTTACTTCATCAGTACATATGTGACTTCATTTTTTCCATAAAAATCAAGTAAAGAATTGAAATATATTGAAGTAGCATAGAATGAAATTCAGTTTATATGAAAATTTAGTTAAATAGGCTCACAAGGAACTGTCTAAAGACCATTATAGCATAAAATATGCTTTGATAGACTTTATAAATCTAAGAATATTAAGATAAGCTTTATTATGGAGTATAGGTTATCATGGGGAATCTTGACTTTTACTCTTTTAATATTATTTTTAACAGTGTAGTGATGTAAATATAAAAAATACAAACAAAAGTGAAACTTCTTTTATTAGACTAGAAGTGTTGCCAATGGTCTTATTTTTAAGTACTCTCTTATGTTACAATTTTAACTTTAAACTTTAGAAAATAGAAACTACTTAAATTCCGTGAATGACTCACTATTGTTGCATGACATTAAGTTTGAATAATGGGGAATAGTTTTTTTTTTTTTTTTCATGATATATACCTTAAAGACATTTTAGAGGGAGTCATGGGAGCAATGTCTGTCATTATCACTCACAGTGTTTTAGGAGAGAGCAGAAATGAGCACAAATCTCTCCCTCAGGCAAAAGTAAGCTCTGTGACTTTCTGGCCCAGAGAAACAAAGGAGGCATGGATCAATACTACTAAATATGGTGCAAAGTCTTATACTCCCAGGGAATGCCACAGATTGCTTTAACTTTGTTTGGAAAGCATAAGGTCTGCTTCAATCCAAAATATCTGTAGGTTATAATTGTTGTAATTATTTAATTTTATATGGGTCGTTACTTCTATATTTATTCTAAAGGTTTTACAGTTCCTTATTGTATGCCCCTAAGGCCTTAAGGACAAAATCCCCAGATTGTATATAGTGCAAGGAATATTGGCTATATACACACAAAGAAATAAAAGAAAAAGTAAATATAAGGACACATAGGGCCTGCATAAAATGAATCAGAGATAAGAATGCAGGTGTGCTTTTTTCTACTCCCTTTTCCATGTATACAGTAGAAATAATTGGAGGTACCAAATCAACTGGAAATTATCACAACAGATAATACAATGTTTTTGAAGCTTACTAAATAAATATAAATAGATTAGAAGATGAAACAAGTCAAATAAAAAGAAAGCATATCAAGAGTTGATAAGTGGCAAAATATGAGAACAAAATTATTTAGAATTAATTTCTGCCTTCTCCATTGAAAATAGATAGGGATATTAGGTTTTCCTGGTACAATGAGGAAGACACCCTTCCCCAGAGAAGTTTACATGTAAATGTCTTTTTCAAAAATATCCTCTATTCAGCCTTCAGAGTCTCTCCCAGGAAATCAACTTGTCACCAAAGGGCATATTTTGGCAGGACAGGTTTTAGTTTCCCTGCAACAGGAGTCAATAAGAAATTCAAAGTAAACATTTCACACTGATCTTGCTAGTATCCTGTGGTTCTACTTACAGAATGAACCATGGGGTGGGAATTTCACATCTCTAGAATAATCTGAGAAGAGCACCACTAGTCTAGCTAGGAGCAAAGACTTTTCCATTTTTTTTTTTTTAATGTTTTCAACTTTAACAATTTGGATGGGACAAGACTATGTTAGCTCTGTACTTGACGTGTGGCTCTACTTTGTTAAGGCTACATAATTGGGGGTTAGAGGAAGTACACTCAGCCTTGCAGCCAGCACCACATCCAAACCAGGTAGCTCAGTATCAGTGCAGTGTCCCCAGGCAACATAGTGAAGAACTGAGCTATAATTACCTGAATGGTGAAATATTTTTGATCAGGTGGTCTTAGTATTGGAATGGGAGAAATCATAAAACCAACCAAACAGAGGAATGCATGAAGAGGGGTTGAGAAATCTAAGGAGAGAGAGAGGGAGAAAGGGAGGGAGACTTCCCACTTAAGCACATTACAAAGAAAAAAAATACATGTCCACTAAATTCTTACTTTCCTGCCCATAATAGAGACCTATGATTTTGAGTAGAAAGGCACCACTTAACTAGGGCTTACCTTCCCAGAATTCTTTTCATCTATCATGGCCATAGATGTGGTCATAGTCTTATTTCCCAATTGGGATATGAAGAGATCATTTTGACTTGCAAGGTAAGGATTCTGAAAGGTGAACGTGCTTTTCCTTCATAGAGTATTTTCCCTCTGTTTTCTGGATGTAGAAAGTGAGGTGCGGCAGACCTTTCCTGTCGCTCCCGCTGCTTCCCTCAGCAGTGTGTTTCAACAGTTTGCCTGGTCTGTTCCCCACTCTGTTTCTGGTGAATCCTCTCACCTTCCTGTGCATCTGATCTGGCTTATACCCCGGTTCTTGTATAAAATAAATAAATAAATCTTTTTTTTTTTTTAAAGAAAGTGATGGTGCTTATTCTTAGAGACAGAGATAAAAGAGAGGAGGAGGCTAGATTACCAATAAGAACCTTCATTTTGAATTGTTAAATAAACCAAAAAAAGCATAAAGTTTTCTGTTATAAGCTCTATTTTGAATAGCTAGTATTACTCTGACTAAATATAATAGTAATCTTTAGTCTAACAAACTGAGCAAGCAGGAGATTCCTTCTCTCAAGACAAAATAAGCACAATAATTGTCTCAGATATAGATGAAGTGATAAAATCCATGTAGCTTTTGATAACTCACCAGTTATAAAAATAGATGACAAAATAGGCATATATGAAACAAGACAACTGAGCCTGTGGAAGATGAAATATCTAATTACTGAAGTAAAAACAAATTACATATTATAAACTCTAGAGTGTACACATTTTTTTGAACATTTTAATCATTTAGAGTCTATGTCTATGGATACAAATTCACAGAGTCAAAAAGTGAAGAATATAAAAAAGCTATTAAGAAACAAATGAACTATTTTACAAGGCATCAAATATGTTCCTAATGACTAAGAATTACCTAAGAAAGTGGTAAGAAAAAGGTATCAGTACTAATAAAATCTGAGGGTTTTTAAAAAGATATGAACTTTACCTTAAAAGCTGACATCAATTACTTAACAGTATAAATAAATCCACACCAAAAAGATGCAGTGAAATTGAAAATATCAGATATGGAGATGAAATCTTGAAGGTTACTTCAATAAAGAAAATTATGCACGCAGTGATATTGAGAGTCCTTTTCTCAGCAGTGATAGACATAAAATTAAATTATGCCAAAAAAACTAAGGAAAGGCAACCATTCTCTCATAAGTCAATAAGTTAAATTGTCATTCAAGATTGTTAATGAAATGAGGTTATTCCATGAATAAAGGAGCACATTTTATTACTTATTGAATTTCTATCAATGAATTACTAAACCTGAATTATGGAATGAAAAATTAAAATGCCAATTATAAAAGATAAAATGGTATTTATAAACATTATAGCTAATATTTTCAATAGTGGAAGTGAGATTTTAGCCAACAATATTTGCAGTGATTGAAACCAGTCATCTAATTAGTAGTTATGAATTATAATTGCAAACAATTACAAATTAGTTTACTAATATCCAAGATCAATATAGAACTCACACAACTCAATAAAAAGAAAACAAATAGTCTAATAAAAAATTGGCCAGAAGAGACATATAGGCACTTCTCCAAAGAAAAGTGCATAAATGGCATACAGACACATGAAAAGATCCTCATCTTCTATATCCAGGGAAGTGAAAATCAAAACAATAGAGGTGTCATTCTATACCAATACAATTAATAAAGTAATCCAAAGCCAGACTAATACTGGACATTTTTACACTGTAACAAGTAACATCTCAGAGAATACTAAGAATGCTAAACATTTAGACTCTCTTTAATATTATTAAAAAAAACACAGTTTGACACCAATCCTTTTCTGTTCTAATATTATTAACTAACCAAATTTGTCTGTCATTATCTAGTGTCTACTTACACATCATCTTCTATATATATCTAAATATCATATCTATCATCATAGACTACATAGCTAACTTTTTATCTATATAGGTAGATATATAATAGTATATATATGTGTGTGTGTGTGTATTGAATGATTTAAATATGATTTAAATTGTTTTGAAAATACAGGTATTCCTGGATATATTTTTAATTATACTTTAAGTCAATGTGCCTTTTATTAAATAGGAAAATCATATACAATTGATTTTTATTGACATTTTCTTATCTTTTGCCAGATCAGTGATAGCTGATACTGTTAGATCACCATTAAGTGTCCATCTTCACTTATAAATCATGGACCAGTGTTTATTATATACTGGTTTATTAAATATATGACACTGGTCCTAAAACTATCAGTTTCATAATAAATAGGCACCACATCTTTGGAGATATGTTAAAAGGCTACTGAACTCTGTCCATATTATACAATCCCGATTACCAGAATTTCACAAATCAATAAATATTTCAAATGCTACATTGAACAATCAGTTCTTTTTCAGTTTGAAAATATTACTTACAAAGAGCAATTTCTTCTAACATTTCCAGAAATGTTTGCTATTGTTTTTAACTTTTGTGTATGATTTTTTTTTTGGTATCTCATTGTGTTTATTTTTTTTTATAATAAATTTTAGTTTTATATTCCCCATACAATTGCAACCCCCCATTCTGACCCCAATCCCTCCCCTCCCGCCCCCCACCCCCCAAAAAGTGTCTCTGGTTCATAGTTTTTTGTTAATTTTGATTTTCACTTTCTTATATTTATTCATTTTCCTGGTCCCTTATTTAAGTTTTCTAGATTCCTGCTATGAGTGAGACCATCCGGTATTTTTCTTTTTCTTTTTGGCTTATTTCACTGAGCATGATCCCTTCCAGCGCCATCCATGTTGCTGCAAATTGCATGTGTTTATCTTTTTTGAATGCTGAGTAATATTCCATGGTATATATGTACCACATCTTCTTGATCCAGTCATCTATTTTTGGGCATTTGGGCTGTTTCCAAAGCTTAGCTATTGTAAACAGTGCTGCTATAAACATAGGTGTGCAGGTGCTCTTTGGAATTGATGTTTCTGTGTCCTTTGGGTAAATACCTAGGAGTGGAATTGCTGGATCATATGGAAGCTCTATGTTTAGTAGGTCAAGAAATCTCCACACAGCTCTCCATAGTGGTTGGACCAGTTTGCACTCCCACCAACAGTGCAGGAGAGTTCCTTTTTCTCCACAACCTCGCCAACATTTGTTGTTGCTAGTTTTTTTAATATGTGCCATTCTCACTGGTGTAAGATGGTATCTCATGGTAGTTTTGATTTGCATTTCCCTGATTACAAGTGATGTTCAACATTTTTTCATATGCCTGTTGGCCATTTGCAGATTTATGGTCAACTAATCTTTGACAAAGGAGCAAAGACTATGCATTGGAGCAAAGAAAGTTTGTTCAATAAATGGTGCTGGGAAAACTGGGTTGCTACATGCAAAAGAATGAAGCTTGACCACTACCTCACACCATACACAAAAATCAACTCAAAATGGATTAAAGAACTAGACATAAGACCTGAAACCATAAAATATATAGAAGGAAATATAGGCGAAACACTACGTGATTTGCACATCAAAGACATCTTTACAGATACATCATCCAAAGCAGTGATAGTGAAGGCAAAGATAAACAGCTGGGACTACATCAAATTAAAGAGCTTCTACACAGCAAAAGAAACAATAACAAAAACAAAGAGAAACCCCACTGACTGGGAGAACATTTTTGCACCCAACACTAATGATAAAGGACTGATCACAAAAATCTGCAAAGAGCTGATGAGACTCAACAACAACAAAGAAAATAACCCAGTCAAAAAATGGGCAGAAGAGCTAAAAAAAAAAAAATGTGTATGTTATTAATGAATAATATTTTAACCCTCAATTATTCAGCTAAATTTCAATGTCTAATCAAATTTTCATTACTTCTCTTTGCAGAGTATATATCAAATATTCCACTAACTGATTTCTTCCATCCCCATTCAGAAACATACATGTTTTCTTCTTTTCTCTCTGTTCAGAGGCAAACCTGTATTTATTTAAAAAATATGTAGAATAATTTTTCATAAATTGCACTGATTTTAGGGGATTTCTTCATCATAACAGAATAGCCCATCGAATAACTGGTTTACGGTTACAAAGAGGCAGATGTCTTTAAAGAAATCCTTGCTAGTTTAGTAACTATCTCTGCTAAAAAATATAATTTGTTAAATTATTTTAAAATTCTAGAAAGCCATAATTTTTCAATAACAAAATGTGCTGTTATGATTACATTAACGTTTTATATTTAAATATTAAAAATGTTTGTTCTACCTGTATCTGGGATGTTTCATTCACTCTTTATTCATAATCAATATCCTAAGGTTATAATTTTTACACAATGAAAAAAAATTAACAGTAATTTAAAATTCATCCCTTGTGATAAATATTGGAATTCATGGGGGTTAATGGGTCTGTTCTTTTACTTGCTAAATAAAATGTGTCTCCTTAGATGATGGTTACCATTTCTTAATTAAGAATCCACTAAAGTGCCATCCAAATGTACATAATTTATTCCCTTTATATTATTGGACTGGGAATTTTGCCAATGAATAAAACATCTTATTCTGAGGCAAGATGGAAACTAATATTTTAAAACTTGGTGAGAAAGATCATTTCTTTTACTTGCTTTAATAATAAAGCTATATTACAATGAAGAGCAAATCAGGGTAGTGCCTAATCTGACTTTCAGTAAGGGCATTAACTAAAATTTAATATGATTGCTTCTAGAGGAAAAATGATTCTTTAGTGATGGATGGGAAATATGCATGCATGTATTTATGTATGTGTTATATATATTATTTTTCTGGTTATTTATCTTATCTTAGATGAAATAATTGACATTGCTCCTAGCCATAGATGTCATAACAGAAGGTAAATATATTAAATTTGTGTTTTTGAATGCCAAAACAATGTTGGCAGTTTGAGTAACTACTAGATGGCAAAACTGTAGAGGGGAACATAACAAAAATTTGGCTCAAATTTTTTTGGCATTTATTCATTTGCTTCATAAGTTTGCTTTGAAAGAAACTATGATGTTTGCATGAAGTACCTCAACTCTAGGAAACAACTCTGAAATTTTCAGTAAATATGATTGTCAGAAGCATTGATTGGACATGGAATACTTGACTCCCTCCAGCTCTTGCTTTGGGGTTATTTTCTGGATCTTTCGTTGATTCCATATACATGTTTATGTACATCATTGAACTAAGTTGCCTTATTAACTTCAAATAGCCTATTCAATAATGATTATTAAAAGGATAATATGATTACATTACATTTGAATGGTTGTTTTTACTTAGGAAAATTGTTAAATATGAGTACTTATTATGTTGCTTAAAATCCTTTATTCAGTGGGAAAAGTTAAGATTTGTAATAAATTTGGCCTTCCTTTGTCTTAAGTACAGAAAATAATGGTGAATCCAATATACAATAATCAACAAGTAAATGTAATATATACAAAGTGAAAATCAAGGCAATGATAGGAAACTTCATTTGAAATGTTTCATGGTAATTTTTATTCATATTATATGTTAAATAAAGCTTCTTTGGGAAGGTAATTTTTAATGTTGCAGCATTCATGACTGATATGAAGATAAAGGATAAGGGAATGTTTTCTTTAAATCATCTCTTGAAATAACTTAGTCATATTGTCTAGACTAACCACCTAGCTAGGAATTACTTGCTTGGATTTATAACACCCATGTCATAGTTAAAATGTAATTTATTTGTACCCACAATTCACCAATAACCGACAAGTGACTTTTGCATAAATAAATTGAACTTCTTACTGACTTGAGACTTAAATCATAACTGTTTCTCATTGTTTGGCTGCTGAGTGATAACCAGCAATGATAGGATATAATTTTCAATTTCTTGTTTCTAAAATTGAAATATAGATATACTCTTCAGAATCTATGAGGTCACATGTCTGAGGAATTTTGCCTGAAGATTGTTAGATTTAAGAAAAATTTATGAGAATTATTTTTCTAGTTTCAATTTTGCACTTGCTGACTCCAACAAAATCTCAAACATTGTACTGAAAGTATGCATGTTGAATTATTAACAAAGGGACAAAAAAAAGTAGTGGGGAAAACAGAAAAGCTCAAGTGGTGAGATGAGATTTCGTTCCTCTTTGCTGTTGGCAATGAAAAAGTGACCATCATCTTGAATTCTAGCAAAAGTTGTCCTATTTTAGAATCTCTTAAAAAAAAACAAAACACACAATTCATAACATTAGCATCTTGTCCCATTTTATATTGATTCTACAGTTCTAGATATATGTGCATATTGAAAAAAAAACAAACAAAACTAGACAATATAATGCAGAAGTATGATTTCTTTGCAGTGGGTAAGAGAAATTACATGACCAAGAATTACCTGAAATTAAAAGGCAGACTAGAACCCCAACATTTGAAATAGCATTGTTGATAGTATGCTGATTAGATTTATAAAGACTAATATTGATTTCTCTATTAAAATTTGTTCATTTCCACCCTGAAGCTCGTGCTTCCAATTATTTTTTATAAAATTAGAATGCAAAATCATGCTTAAATTACACCAAACATATTGGCTACAAAAAGGAGTAGAATTTTATAACAGCAGAAATGTCATGTTTTACATAACAGCAACTTTAAAAAAGAAATGCCTGTCATTTTAGATTTCTTATTTTTAAAATTCTTCTTCTAGGGGCATCAAACTCAATTTTTAAGTAGGCATACCGTGTGCCTAGGAGAAAAGACACTGCAATTCAATGGGTCCTTCAGGGAGGAAGACCATTTACCAGTAAACACTTCTGGCCCCTGCTTCCTGCTTAGGGCAGAAAAAAATCACCTGTTTACTGGAGTATTTGGAAAATACAGGGAAAAGTCCTTTCTTCCCTTATATGAGTCTGGAGTTAGACTGCCCTCTGGAGCACATGTGACTCCATGCTGTAATTTTTACAAAGATAGGCTCTGCTCAGAAATACATTAGGGTCTAGCACAGCTTCTGACCAATATTATAAACTTATCTAGTTCTAGGGTATAAAAGTAATGTTATCAGGGGGCCTCCCTGGTGGTGCTAGGGTTAAAGACAGCTCTATCAAGCTGTCAACAGCCACAGCAGCACAAGTTTGATTGCCAGCCGGCCAGGGAGCAGCACACACGGTGCAGCAGACCTTTCCTGTCTCGGCTGCTGCTCCCCTCAGCAATGTATTTCAGTAGATCTGCCTGTTCTGCTCCCCGCTCTGTCTCTGGTGAATCCTCTCAGCCCCCGCACCTCTGGCCTGTACCCCAGTTCTTGTATGCATAAATAAATAAATCTCAAAAAAAAAAAAAAGGTTTAAAAAAAGAGGAAGTGGAGTAAAGGCTCACAAATAAAACTCAAATTTGAGAGTGCATGAGGAACTGAGTGACAACTCTTAAATCAATAGTCTTCCTAATTCACCCTATGCTAAATAAACTTTCTATTTTTATTTTCAATAAATCAACACATTGGAATATGTGAAATAGCATTATCTGTCACATCATTATGCATTAAGTCAATAGATAAATGAATAGCAATTGCATGTAAGGATTTACATCAATAGAAAACCATCAAGGTTACAAAGGTCTTTTTTAGAATATTTTTTTCCCAAAGATTTATTTCTTTATGCATATAAGAACCAGGGCACAGGGCAGAGGTGTGGAGGGTGAGAGGATTCACCAGAGACAGAGGGGGGAGCTGAACAGGCAGATCGACTGAAATACACTGCTAAGGGGAGCAGCAGGCTAGGCAGGAGAGGTCTGCTGCACCATGTGGGTAGCTCCCTGACTGGCCGGGGATGGAACTCATCCTGCAATGGCTGCAGACAGCTTCACAGGTTGTGTCTTAACCCCTTGAGCCACCAGGGGGGCCCCTAGAATATTTCTAATATTTCATTATTAGCAAATTGTTACACAAATTCAAGTTTCATATATGTTATAGAAATTCACTTTTTGAGAATGCAGCATATTTTTATAACTACACTTCATGTATTTAGTTTACGTGTTAGTAAAAACACTAGTGGGATTTCATCCTTCTCAGGAATTTTTTAAGTGGATGTCAGAGAAAAAAATACATTAATGTCTTAATTGGTCTAGAGAACCTGGAAAGGATAGTTGATTATCTGTGTGATATCAGAATATAGTTAGGAAAGTCCAACAGTAGCTCAGAATGCTCCAGAGAATTTAAAATGCAAATGTTAACAATGATGATAGACTGTTTATCCATTGCAAAACTTACTCAAAACTGTTTATTACTTTTACATTTTGTGATATAATATCATGTGTAGAGCTTAACATTCAGTTGAATATAATTTCTTTGGGGAAAGTATGGGAGACGGTCTATAAGCAAATAGTACATTTTACAGTTTAATGGTAATTGATTTTCTAACGATATGTAACAGAATTCACATGGACTCAGTGGGATCAGTTTTATTTTAGTAGTTTTTGAAAGTTTATTATATGCCAGGCAGAATTCCAAGTCCTGTGGGCACTAAGTCAAATAAGTAATGCTCTCCTCTTAAGAAACATTAATAGTCTAGCTGTTGAAATCGTTTATATAGATTAAATGTATCCCATCAGATTTTATTTCATTCTAAAAGGAGAAAAGAACAAATGTATATGCTGTCTCTTATACATATTTGCAATTAATCATGTGCATGAGGAAATTAGGTGCTTATTACATTCCGAATGGGGGGAAGTAAGGGAGAGGAAATCATAGATAGTGTTTATGCTATCATTATTTATGCTATTACATGTTGGTATTTATGCTATTATTTTAAAATTGTAATTAAAGATTAAAAAACAGAGTCTTAAAAATACATAGATAGCAAATTATTTCTGATAGGGCAAGCAATGAAACCATTTTAATTTTGACAATTATTTCCAATAGATATAATTTTTCATATTTCTGATAGATACTTCTTTGACATAAATGAATAAGCAAAAGGTCATATGAAATCTATGAAACTAAAATGTGGTTCTATTACACCCTTGCATTTCTGGGTATGGGAATTGTGGGCAATGAAAAATAAATGTTTCATTTTGGGTAAAACTATATATATTGCATACACAAATGTTATAAATATATATATAATACATATATTTATTCTTACATATTCTTACATGTTGCAACACAGGAAGTACTGTTTACATCTAGCAGTTTAATCTGTTATAAAGGTTAATAACTATTAATCACCCTGACAAAATCATGACAAAACTGAAAACTGTAGGGTGCATGAGATAAATCCACTGGAAGAAAACATCAAACAGTTATACACTTAATGGTAACCGGTATATATTTGAAGATTCATTTTCTCATTTCTAATATGCATATGGTTGCAGGTTTTTTTCATATAAAGCTGTGAAATGTTGTGTAGCATGTGAACATTTGCCCGTCTGGAGGATTGTTTATAAAACTCATTTTCTATGATTTAATCAAACTAGAAATCCACCAACAAGAGCAGTACTAGCTTTGCATTCAAATGTTGGTTGGTGTTACAATCTCTTGCATGTTCCACAGTACATTCCTAATTTTACAAATCATAAATGCTTCAAAGATAATAAACATGGAACTCTGGCCTTTGACTATTAATGATGGTAATATATGTCAGATAATTATGTTTTAATATTCTTCAAAACCTCTTCCCCAATATCTACCTCTCTTCCACACAACCCACCTGTCATAAAATTTACTAACAAAGAGAAGCCAAATATCTTAGAAAAAAATGATTATGTAGTGTAGTGAAAACTATTTTTTTTTAAAGATTTATTTATTTGTTTGTTTGTTTGTTTGTTTATACAAGCACTGGGTACAGTCAGAAGCGCAGGAGGGTGAGAGAATTCACCAGAGCCAGAGCGGGGAGCAGAGCAGGCAGAAGGACCAAAGTACACTGCTGAGGGGAGCAGCGGGCGGCAGGAAAGGTCTGCGCGCCATGCGGGACTCTCCTCCAGTGGCTGGGAGCAGCTGGGAATTGAACCGGCGCTGCAGAGGCTGCGGGCAGCTTCACAACCCAGCGCTCAACCGCTACGCCACCGGGGAGGCCGTGAAAACTATTTTTGGCACTTTATAAAATGAAACATAGATTATATGATTCAAATGTATCAGAACAAATGATGTTTTTGAAATTAAACTAGAATTTTAGTGCATTCTCTGACCATTTGGAAACCATTATATAATAAAAAATTATTACCATCCATGCATGTACTGTAGAATCTCTGCAAATGCAGACATTCTATCAGAAATTGTCTACCAGCACCGACTCAGAAAAAAAAAAAAAAAGACTTCCTAGAAAGTATCAATGAGAACTTGAGAAAATAAATGTTTTATTTTTTATGAAAATAAGGTAATAGTTCATTTGACTCTAGTCAAACTCGTGTTTTTGAGATGAACAGATGAATATAACATGGTTCACGCTTCCCCAAATTTTACATTTTCTTGAATTATGTGCTCTAGAAGCTTATCTCCTTGGCAACAATCTATGGGACACTTGATTAAATAAATGACATTCAATTGCATCATAATTATTCCTTTATAGGCTGTATAGTTTAAAAACATTTTACAATATGATCTTACCTGCAATGCATTTAGATTTGTAAATAAGAAGCTCTTGGTGAGAACTTCCAGTGACTCCTAATTCTAATAAAGATAAGTATATGGAAGAAAATAAAATAATGTTATAGATATATAATAAATATATATCAATATAATGGTGATATTAATGAGAATGTTCTCTCTTGCTTATATTTTTTCTTTATCAAGTGCTTTAGATTTATTATATAGGTTATATTAAAAGGATATATATGAATTATTGATTACCATAGATACTTGTTAGTTATTAAGATATTAGACATAGAATTGTGCTTTCAGATATGGTAGCTATTAACCTCCTGTGCCTGAGACATTGAAATGTGATTAGTCAAAATTGATATTGCCCTGTTAAGCATAATATACATACTGAATTCTGCAGTATGACAAAAAATAGTATATGTCATGAATATTTTTAGGAAGACTATTTTCATGAACTGAAAAAGGTACACAAGCATTTTGTTTTCTAACCAATGCTATATCTACCTTGCTATGTAATCAGGACATATTAGACTATTTTGTTCTGTGTTGAATAAGAGTTTTTTGTTTTTGTTTTTAAGATTTCTTTATTTATTTGTACAAGCACTGGGTACAGTCAGAAGCGCAGGAGGGTGAGAGAATTCACCAGAGCCAGAGCAGGGAACAGAACAGGCAGATGGATGAAATACCCTGCTGATGGGGAGCAGCTGGCCCAGCAGGAGAGGTCTGTCATACCACGTGGGACCTTCTCTGGGGGCTGGGGATCAAACCAGCACTGCAGAGGCTGCGGGCAGCTCCGAAGCCCAGGGCTCAAGACCCAAGAGCTGATATTTTGGTAAGAAAAGGAAAGATTAAGTCAACTTATATATATGAGTATTTGTGTGTGTAGTTGTTTTCTAGGTTGCTTTTTTTTTTTAATGTAAAATGTTATCAAAGAGATGCAGGGTTTTATTGAAATATATATTATATTTGAGTTGGTGGAACTGAATGAGGGAGAGGTAAGTGGATTTTATTTCTAGTAAATAACATACTAGTTTTTCAGAGGTCACAGATCCAGGAGAAATAATTGGAAATAACTGGAAAAGTGGAGTTCAATTAAAAAAAAATAAAATAAATTTGAAGGCTTTAGAAATACTGAGTCAGTCAGCATTTAAGGGGACAAACTCTCAGAAGGGAAGATTTGGAAAGAAGGTAGCTAAACTTTATGCAACAATGCTTTATGCTGAGGTATTTTGCCTTTTATCAGTGGCTTGTGGAGAGAGACAAAGACATGGAGGTGAAGAAACTAAGAAACCAAGCAGTGTTTGACACTGGGGAGACAAAAAATAGAGTTCATGGAATGCCAAGGAGATAGGGTAAAATTTCAAAGTTTCAATTATGATCCAAAAAGTGTTGAGTTCTATGTATGAATCAGCAATAGGCCATTCCTCATAAAAACTTAATCTTAGTCTTCAATATATTCAGGGTCTGTTTGGATTAAGGTGATTTGACCCTACCCTAACTGCCAAAGAGAAGAAATCATAAGCTTCCCTCGGAGAAAAGAAATTTTATCAAGAAAGTCTTATGACCAGCATTCAAGGAAATTACAAATAGATACCTCCCTGGTGGCCTGGGGGTTCAGTCTCAGTGCTATTACTGCCAAGGCCTAGGCTGGATCCCCTCAGGGAGCTAAGCCACAGTCTATGGTCAGTGAATCATATACTTCAGCAGACCTCTGGTGTCTCCCCTGCTGCTCCCCTCAGCAGTGTATTTCAGTAAATTTGCCTGCTCTGCTTCCCACTTTGTCTCTGGTGAAATCCCCTTACTCCCAGCACCTCTGGCTTATACCCCAGATCTTCTAGGAAAAAAATAGATAAAATCTTTTTTTAAAAAGTCATGAATCATATATATGATATAGGAGTATGACATAAGTGGTGAAGATGAGTTTTTACCACAATTAATGATAAAAAGTGTTTCTCTTTTAGAAATGCTGACTAAATCCTTTGTTCAGAAGACCATGAGTATTTATCTAATTGTGAATGATATTTTAAATGAGTATACATATGAAAATTTAAAAAATTGCCAGTAATGTTATTTATGCAAAAATGATTAATACACACTATGATAGTGTATTATTGTCATAGTGCTATTAGTGGTTGGAAAAATAATATAATTATGTTTGAATTCCTAAGCAGAGAATGAACTTGATTTAATAAAAAATCTTATTTGCGCAATGTATTGAGACTATGTTCCCTAATAAAACACTGAATCATTTTGCCTTTTTCTAATATAATTGATTAATAACTTGCATTTATATTTTTCTATTTCTTTGATAACATTTGCTCTCTCCTTTGGAAAAAATAAAATGACTAAAGTACACAGAGCTATTACTGTGTTTTCACATATTACTCTACAAAATGAAGGAGCATATTGAATGGAACATGTAAGATTTGAAAATTATTCTTGTGATATAGATAAGAATTAATTGCATTAAGGCATTTTATCTTTCATAATCCTATTTCCCAATGAAATAGTACACAATAGTTATTATTGTATGTTAATAAAGACACAAAATCAATGCACATGTAGATGTAATATTTAACAGATAATATATTTTGATTAATGAAATGTGTAGGATTTTATTGTGAAGGCAGTATGTTGCTTTGATTAGGTCTGTGAATGCAGTGGTGTAGCAGGTCATCACTATTGTAATCTCTGGGCATATGTCTACTAGAGTTAGCACCCCAGCTAAATGACCTTCACAGTCAAGTTCCTCTGAATTCCTCTCCATAGAAACCACCTAGTTGGTTATATCCCAGTTAGTCTAACAAAGTTGATAGCTTTGTCAACTGCTATCACTCTAATAAAATACCCTTGTGGTGACCATTGATTTCCATGATACCACAGCTAAGGGAATCATACTTTATCATACTTTACTGCATTTATTTCTTCCCTGTACTATGACTTCACCCTATAAATTATAATACCAGATCCATTATTTATTTTCTCCTTTCCTCTGTCCTTCTCTCTATTTACCCCATACCCTGTTTCTTATTCTAAGATATTTGTTCTTCCTCAGTATCTTTGACTATGTCTCTTCCTTTAGCTCAAAATCTAATTTTGGCATCACTGAGGGCTTAAGTTTAAGCTCCTTCTGTTCCCAGTCTCTTCAGAGGTAACAGAGCAGCACTGCAATTAAAGTTCAAGTGCTTGACACTCACGAGCACAAAGTAAATGTTTATGAAACGTTTTAAAAATAGGTAATATTATCATTTAATCTTGATTTTTCAGAAAAGCAATATGGTCCCAGTCCTTCATCTCAACCTCACATGTCATATTGCCTTTTTCACACCTCTTTGATGTCTCACAATGCCTCTAGTGTACTCTATTCCACCCTCAAGTGCTGCTTTGCTTCTCCTATTCCCTGCATGCCTTGTGTTTAGTTTGCTTGTTTGTCTGCTCTTCAACCTCATGGACCCTGACATACTATACACATTGACCATAAAGACTGAATTATTCATCCATTTTCATTTTAAGCAAAAATTTTGGTGTTTAAAATTTGGTGTTAATAACACCACCACTGTAATCACACATACATACACACATTTGCAACATATACACATAGATATAGATGTGCATATTATTTCCAAATGAATTGTAACCGTTATTAATATGAGTTGTATATGTTTTATTCACAATTTTATACTCAAAACTTTGTAGAGTATGTAGCATCTATTTTTCAATAACTATAAGTCTGGTAATACATGAATTAATGAACATAAGCTCTTCATGACTAGTGTTTTCTTTCATTGGCTAATCATGTGTATAGTTTCTTCTATACCCTATTTTCTTTAGGATTCATAGCATTCTAATTTGTTTTATATTAATTTCTGTACATGATTTCTCATCTAGAATGAATTTTAAAACATTAATAAGGAACATAATAGTAGCTATTAAATACAATTGTTTTGAATTAGTGAATAAATGATTACAGTAAACTCATTATGTATTAGCAATGAATACATCTGTCTTGCAAAGTTTTAAAGCCTATTTCATTACTTTTCTGTATATTAAGTATGCATTTTTCATAACTAGATAGCAATCTTCCTAATAAATCATGTCTCTGATATTCTAATTTGTATTTGTTTATATAGAAGAGTTTCAGATAATATTGTAAACATATAAATGACCTATTAATATATCATAAATTAAGGCATTCTAATTTGAATTGTGCAAATAATACAATCAAAATTATAATTATGCACATTTATGGAAATAATTTATCACACTAGGACTACATCTTTCATATGGGATAGAATATCGATTTTGAAAAGGATCTCTTGCCTGTCTCTCCTGCAGCTGAATCTATAAAGAGCATGGATTTGCTTGAGAATAGATCTTTTTTTTTAATTTTAAAAATAAATATGCATGTCCACATTTCACTGACACCAAAACTCAGGACCTAAGCATATTAGAGTTTTCCCCAAGTCCTGCACTCTTGTGGACATTTGCTAAATAGAGAGAGCCCACTGCATATTTTGTTTTCTCACATGTATACTCAGTATACCATTTCATCCACTTTCCTCATGCTCCATAAAAAAAAGAGGGTGATCCTTAGCCCATGGTACCATTTGGATTTCTATCATCCAACTTAAACTATATTCTACTTCTCATTCACCATGTGGTAAGAAGCGTGACGGAGATGATGGAAACAGTAGAGAAGTTGGAAAGTTATGATGGAAAAACAAACACGCAATAGTCTACTCAAAATATAGCATAGATAGATATGTGTATATGCGTGAACATTATATATATTGTTATATATATATTGCAAAACATAATATATATATTGCAAAAGTATTTTACTCTCAGATTCACTGAAACTACTAATTGATACAAAATAGTTTATTTTATAAAACATGCAACAGGCAACAATTTGTTTGATGGATTTTGGAGACAAATAGCATCTGTCCAAATAGTAGGTGTAGGATGAACACCCTGAGAATGTTGAATGATTTCTTCATGTTTCAGTTTCTACATGTGTCAAACTAGGAAACTAAGAATACTTTAAAGTTTTTGTGAAAATAAATTATTTTACATATCCAAGGTTTATTGAACCATTTCTTAAATGTCCTAAAAATCTCATTTTAAAAACTCTTCTTAGATTCCTATTTCAAGAGAATTTCAGTAGAAATTCCCAGTATGTGGAAATATGTTTAACTTAGTATTTGCATAATTAGAATTAAATGACAATACTTAAAAAAAAACCCGTTTTCTTCTGTATTTGTTCAGGAAGAATAATTATTGTATTAAATAGCTAAGATCATCTGTTGGGTTAAAAAAATTATAGTTTACTATGAGTTGTAAGTTTGGAAGTTTATATTGATTCTGAAAACTCTATTAAAATTATCTATTTTTTTTCTTCTAGTTTCTTTGTCATCTATTCTTTTGTCCTTTAAAGAGAATATCAAATTCCTTTCTCTGAGCCAAGCTTTTATATTCTTCATATTCATTTTGCCCATTTCTACAATCTACAGATTTCAAGATTATCCTATGTGACATTAAAATATGGGAATATTTCTTTAGTTTTTCTATTATTGTGCTTTTTTATTAAAAAAAAAGTATGGGGAAAAGAGCATCATTTTCTTTTGAAACTGAATTCCTTTTTGGAGGTGCTTGATAGCATCCCTGACTTGTATTTTTGAGACTTGATCAGTGACAAGTGATGAGAAAATATCTCAGCTCCATGCTCAGGGTGCAAACTCAGCCTCAGCTGCTACATTCCACTGTTCAATTCAAAGTTTAGTTAAATATCACATACAAACAATTCATTATTTGAAAAGACTTTTGAAGTATGTGTCTCTTGCTGATATAATGCAAGCTCTGAAAGCTTCATCTACTAAGATTTATCTAAATTCTAGTAAGACTTATTACATATCAGTGGTATCTAGCTTGTTACAGGATTCCTTTCCAACTTGCCTGCGTGCTGGCCAGCAGGAAAGAGCATTCACAAATATGTTGGCACTTGCTTCCTAGCTACAACAAGCAGGGAATTAACATCTGCATGGAGGAGATTACACTCATGCATCATATTGAGATTTTTTCCCACACTTCTGTTATTGCTTCAAAAATACCTCCCTTGTGACACATTCCATGAAGAAGCTAACAAATCTGCAGAGCGCAGACAACCTTGAAACACTACCACTGCTGTTAAAAAAGTAATTAATGATTTTATCTTCTCACCACTATGTTTCTCATTTTTAATTATTATTATTTTGGCTCTTGACTAGGTTCACATATATTATTCTTATAAAGGTAGAAGTTTTCATTGATATTATCACCATATCCACATTCTATTTTTGGTTATTAATTTTCAGAGCTCTCTTAGATGCATTAGAAATTATTTGTATATAATAGAAAAAATAAAGATAGCATTTTATTGGGTGATACACTGAACTTTCCGTTTTGGAGCATAATATTTCATCTATATTTTAATAATTTTGAAGTTTCTCTATGATTCCTCACATTATAGCTGTTTATTGTTGGGAGATATTTAATTTTGGGGGTGTGTGTGTGTATGTGTAGTTTAGTATGTATATTAAATATTTAAAACACCTGGTGATTATTTCATTGCATCACTGATTTCTCTGTATTTTCCAGAAACTGTGTCTTGAAAGGATTTGTTATCAGAGAAAAATGAACTCTGCTCTGCACAGTATATCAGATCAGAGCTGTATAGTCTTTTTTTTTTTTTTTTTAATACAGGAAACCTCTCTTGGTAGGGATCAAAAATGACCCCAGAAAATCATAAGTGGGTGAGTGAAGTAAACATATCTCTGAAATTAGTATTACGTCAAGTAGGTTCATGTCTGTTTATTCAAACTAAATCTATTAAATTCATTTTGAATCTCACATATAAAATGGACTATGAATATCTACTAGCATAATTACTAGCCAACTTTCATTGTTGTTTATTAGGTGTCAGGCACTATGCTAAGTATTTTACATATGTTATCTCATGGAATTTTACATCAGTCTTAGAAGGTGAGTCCCACAATAATTTCTTTTTAATAGCGCAAGAAAGTTAAGCTCAGAGAGGTTAAATTAATTGCCTAAAGTCATAAAGAAAATAAGCGATAGAGTCGGGCTTCACCCCTAGAAAACCCTTATTCTAATTGTCATATTTCTTTAAGTTTTATTTTTCAATCAATAATAACAATGACAAAATGCTCATAATTTCCAACATAAATAAAAATGCTGCAAATTTTTAATTTGCTATTCTTTTCTCAGTTGACTTGTTTTAAGTCACTTGTTATCCTACTGTGGATTTGCTGAGGATTTTTTTAACTTGTTTAATTCATTGTGTCTTTATTTTTGTTAATCAATGTAATTAAAATATACTATTCCTATAAAAGAGGGTAGAAGTCAATGCAGAAAGCAAATTTTTTTTCAGATTCATTTTATCTAGAGTTTAATTGTAGGTTTATCACTATAGGGATAGTAATTTAATAAGTAATTAACTATACTTAAATTTAAATTAAAAGTAATTTACATAAAACTTATCAATAGCTAGTCCATAATAAAAGCCCCTACACTGTGAACAAGAAATACTAATATATCTTTCAAAGCTTCTGGCATTAAAAAAGAGAGGAAACAAAATTTAAAAATAAAGTTTTTGATTCCTTTAATTAAATTGACATTGTTTCTGATATAGATTGTGAATATAATCATGAATAAAGCTTTTCAGACTTTTATCCTACAACCTAACAATCTATTAACAGCACTGTATAAATGCAAATTTTCTTATGCTGTAATTGTTCTAACTTGATATTTGTGTTATTTGCTTTCTTATGGAGAAGCAAATCTTGATGTATGTTACTAGCACAATCTCTACTATTCATCAGGTGAAATTAAATGGATAATTGATTCAAACTCACATTAGTCTTGTTGGGCTGCCATAACAAAAGGCCATATGGTATGGCTCCAACAGGTGCTGGCAAATAAAGATAGTACTAAACCTTTGAAGCTCAGTTCAAGTGTCAGGAAACGAGGACTTAAATGAATATAAATATATCTATAACAAGAAACAGAGAACACAGTCAAATAAAAGTCTGCAAAGTTCAATAAGTAGGTCATAATAGGCGGCAAGGACCAAAAGGGAGTCAAGGTCAAGGCCTGGATTTCTAACTTTGACTTAACAATTAACATGGGTAGGATCTATATATATGTTGGCCGGGTGGTGTTGGATATATATGTGTGGCAGTCATGAGCTAGTTGTTTGTTAGCAGTTAATCAAATTGATACATACTGAGTTGTCTGACGCATCTCATATAAATCCTATTTAGAGGAAGAAGTATGATTAGTAGTATATGTGCATATGGATATTAGAAGTCAGAAGTCAGGTATGGTTATAGTTTTGGGCAGTGGTCGCATTCAGGTACATGATTTTATAAAAGATTACTTAAGGAGTAAAAGTTCTATCACATAAGAACTGAAGAACAAAATCCAGAGTCAGGCAAAATTTCAGAGACAGAAATAGTTGGCTAACTCAAGATGCATTCCCAAATGACTTCTTCCTTGCCAACTTTACTTCAAAGAATTAAGGAGCCAAATACTTGTTTTCCATTTCCACTGCTGTTAGGAATGACAGATGAAACAACTTTTACCAAAGAAAGCAAAAGCAAAATTTTTCTGGGAAACTTCAAGGAAAAGTTTTGGTTTCCTGGAACAAGGTAGTGACTTTGCTGGTGCCGTGGCTTGCTCCTCTGTCTATGCTCACTATGGATAGGAAACTAATGTTGCATCATAGACACAAATCATGAAATGTTTTCTTCATAGCTCTAAATCACAGAGTACAGGCATACAAGATAAATTTAAGCTCTAGGGATCTATAGTACAGCATCGTGTCTATGTTTTAGTGAATACTGTATGGTGCACTTTAAAAAACTTAAAAAAATGGGCCTCCCTGGTGGTGCAAGGGGTTAAGTCTCAGCACTATTAAGCTATGGGCAGCCATTGCAGCATGAGTCCGATCCCTAGCCAGGAAGTTGAACCACATGGTGCAGTAGACCTGTCCTGCCTCACCCACAGCTCCCCTCAGCAGTGTATTTCAGTCAGTCTGCCTGTTCTGTTCCCCACTCTGTCTCTGGTGAATCCTCTCACTGTAGGATTATAGAGCCTCTCACTATAAAGCCTACACCCCAACATTTTTCTGCATAAATCTATAAAATAAAATTAAAAACTTAAAAAACTAAAAATGGTGAATCTCATGTTAATTGTTTTTATCCTCTGACCTCCCTCAAAAATGTTGGCAGGCATAAGGAAACTTATTATTTAAAAAAAAAAAAAAATGAGGGCCTTGCCTGGTGGCACAGCGGTTGAGCGCTGGCTTGCGAAGCAGCCCGCAGCCTCTGCAGTGCCGGTTCGAGCGTCCCACATCATGCACAGACCTCTCCTGCCGCCCGCTGCTCCCCTCAGCAGTGTATTTTGTCAGTCAGCCTGTTCTGTTCCCCACTCTGACTCAGGTGAATTCTTTCACTCTCCCATGCTTCTGACTGTACCCAGTGCTTGTATAAATAAATAAATAAATCTAAAAAAAAAATTGAAGCCACATGCCTCCAGATATTTTGTCATCTTGAAATAATATGAACTTTTCTTTAAGCCACTTCAATAAAGTTCTCAATTTCATGTAATAGGATGCATCCTATTTACTACAAAGAAGAATTGGATGAAGCAATGAAGGAAAACTCAGAAATATTTAAAGTGTTAATATATATTCATACCAAGAAGAAATACAGAGAAAACAACTGTGAATTGTTCATGTAAATCAAAAGCAAAACATATGCAAAGTACATTTAGTGTAGATTAGATAACTTTAAGTTAACTAAAATAATCAAACAAACAAAAAGACTAGTAGCTATGAATAACTTTGTTTTGCTTTGGAGAAGAAATACTAAAATGTCTAAGCTACAAAAATAGTGACATGTTTATTAATTTCTATATTTTATTTGTTATTGACTTAACTAAATACACATTTATCTCAGCAATAGTTTATTTTGTCATTTCACTATAAGTCAAAAGATACTATGGCTATATTAAGATGACAATGTTGAAAATTTAAAATCATGTGTGGAGTACCCTAAGGAATAGGAAATGTAACAGGAGGTTGATATGTGTTTTTCATAATTTGTCTTGTATGTTTCTCCCCTTCAATTTGGAACCATATAGCATACACTCTTAAAATGTGTGATTTTTCTATTTCCCACTTGGTTTATTGTGATCATGGAACAATAAATACAGATTCAAGTTGTCAGCTCTTATGTCTATTTAATGTCCAATTTTAGAGACATATCTTAATTCAGAGAAATAAAGTTTACTGTTAAATTAATATGAAACTTTATTTTGTCAAAAAGGAGATAAGCATTTTAGTTGTTTTAATTTTTTAAGACTGGGTGATATAATTTTTTGTAAGAATAATATATTTTGTTAAGATGCTGTATTAGGTAAGAAGAACAAAGAAAGGACTCCAATCCTGTAATTGCACTGGATTAAAGCATTCTCAAATAAAAAATCCACCAGTTTCCTGGGGAGCAGCACACAGACCTTTTCCCTGATGCTGACTCCCTTTTGCTGAACTACAAAAGCCTCAATAAATTCCTACATGGTGACTGCATAATTAGAGTCTCCATTATTTCTATTTCTCAGAGAACTCAAGGACCTGGAATCCAGCAATAGTGACATTTCTTTGCCATGTTTAGAAAGAAAAGGCACAAAATTTTTGTTCAGCTTAACTAAGCAAATGAGATTTATCATTTGATTTTGATCAGTTTAATGATCCCAATGTCAGCTTCTCTATCTTTATGTATTTTGCAGGTAGTCTGAGTTACAAAATGTTGACATTAAGTTCTACTGCGTGAGAGTAGACAGATTTTCTGAGTAAATAGAAATTTTGTTTTTAAGGAATTATATGCTCTTAAAATTTGTACTTCTCCAATTAAATACTATCAGAAATGAGTCATAACTTGCTCAAATATTTAGATCCACTCCTTATATAAAAAAAAAGAAACACTCTGATTTCATGGTGTTAATTCTAGATAAACAGCAGATGAAAAATAAAAACGTAAACTAGAATATAATAACTAATACCATTTTATTCCACACATGATTTTCTATACATATCACTTTTCAGGTTAATAAAAAAATAGAACTAGACAAGAAACAATCAAGTTATACGAGTATTTAAATAAATTAATTAATCAGCCAAAGCAGAATATTTGGTTACCTTTGCTGAGAAACCACTATATACACTAAAAAGTATGTAACTTGCATACTTAAGCTACAAGCTCATTTACTGTTAACAGAATTCCCCTTGCCTTAGCTGTGATGCTGGACAAGTGTTGTGTGTTATCTACGCTGTCTGCTCTGCTGTGTTTATAGATAATATATTGACACATAAAACTTTAGTTAACCAAAGCAGACCATGGGACTTTAGCAAGCCTTGGTCAGAGTACTTGGGTTTTCTCATTATAAACTGCATTTCTTTAACTAGTTTAGGAAAGTCTGGATCATTGTGTCCACACTTTGGAGGCACTAAAAAGGCAATAAAACACAGAAAGGATGCCAAAAGCAAAAGTAGATATGGTAACAACTGCCTAGCTGCTTCTGGCCATTCATTTAAGTGTTGGCCTTCAGCCAGCAAACACTCAGTACCTGTGAGGTTTCAGAGAGCCAAAAAAGACTAAGTTGCTGGTTTAAAACAAAGCATTTGCTTGCTGCTCAAACACTATTTCTGAGATCTAAAAGCCATTAAAAAATATTCAAACAGTTAAATATTTATAGAGATTAGGGCATTGTACTCAAATTTCAAAGTGTTTTGTTCAAATTTAAGGGTTTTAAAGGGCTGTGTGTTAAAGTAACCTGCAACAAAATTTTATGAAAATGTAGAGACAAGTTCTGTCACTATTTGAATACAAACATGAAAAATCCACCAATATTCTTTCTATGCTCTAGTTTATGTATCTGAATGATGATGTTATGAACCAGTAACCTGCAATGCCCATTCCAGCACATATATATTCCTCTAGAATTTGCTTTTCACTAGAACTATCATTCTTTTTTTTTTTTAAAAACATTTATTTATTTATTTATACAAGCACTGGGTACAGTCAGAAGCGCGGGAGGGCGAGAGAATTCACCAGAGCCAGAGCGGGGAGCAGAGCAGGCAGAAGGACCGAAGTACACTGCTGAGGGGAGCAGCGGGCGGCAGGAGAGGTCTGCACGCCATGTGGGACCCTCCTCCAGTGGCCGGGGAGCAGCTGGGGATCGAACCGGTGCCGCAGAGGCTGCGGGGCAGCTTCGCAACCCAGGGCTCAACCACTGCGCCACCAGGGAGGCCCTAGAACTATCATTCTTACTGTTTCAGATGACTCATTAAAATTGTTAATATCTGTTATGAATTAATAACCCTCCATCCTTATTACCAAAATAAAGTTCCTCTAAGCTTTGAACAAAATTATATTTTTAACTAAATTGTAGTTATTTTATTTGCATAATATATTAATTTTTTAAATTATATATAGGTAATCCATGATATTAAATATTGCATCACATACAATATATAATGATATGCATTTGTATATATGAACTCTAAAAAATTATATATATAAAACTATAAGCTTGCAACCAAGGGGTATCCCAACCTGTTGGGTTACACACTCTAGAAGAAGGTTCAGCTATTCCCATGCATAAAAGTAAAGAAAGCAGATTCTTAGCATGAAAGATCTTCATTTGTGTGCATAAGAGAGAAGGAAATCATTCCTATTATAAATTAAGAACAAATAATAATTCCTAATAAAACTCTGAAAATTACCCATTCCCTATGGGCAAATGCCCTGCCTCAAAGGCTAGGTCCAAAGTGGGACAACTGTGGCCCAAAAGATTACCACAAGTCAAAAGTATCTTTTGGTGGAGAACCACCACAAAGGGGTGAGGCAGGTCTCAGAGAGCTGGGACAGAAGGAAATACCCAAAATTCAAAATATGTCATGTAATCCCACGACAGCTGCCATTGTCTCTGCCTAGGACAGGAACAGTCCCCCCATTAGTCTCTTCTAAAAGTGTTTCTATCCCACATCTCTCATCTTCTTTTATCACTTCTCCAATATATATTCATCCAGCTCCTTCCCAGCTGCCCCCCATTAAGCACAGCATGATGGGAATTGCAGGCCAAGGCAGCCACATACAAGTGGGGGCAGGGAAAATGTTACTTCACTGCAATACTCCTTCCCTGTTTATTGAGATGCATTCTGTACCATAACTCTATATAATATAAATACCTCTAATATACATTTTGGTATAATATAGATGCAGAACATAACTTTTATTGTGCCAAAGAGAGAGATAAAAGGAAACAATTATGAAACTCAGTATTATTAAGGCAATGTTATTTTTGCCTGGAAAGAATGAAGTTAGACTTCATGAAATTGTTTTAGTGTTTCTTATTTGATCTACATTTTGGACTATGTTTTTGAGACAAAGATATATGAGATATATTATTTCTGTTGTTATGTACATAGCACCTACCCTGCATATTAGCTTTTACATTCTGTTCTTTATTCAATTATATTCAGTACACCAGAACCATCTTCTTATCACTTCCCTCCAAAAAGTGATATACCTGATGGCAAGTCTATGTTATTACAATATTTGCACTTGTTGCACATACATTTTAGATCTTTTGTCTTAAGTTGATTTTCTTAGATTTTTGCAGTTTCTCCAACTTGTAGGATAGATATATTAACTCCTAGTTACTGGAAACATACATCGCATTTTGTAAAATTTGTAAATTATCTGAATTTTTATATAGCTTACAAGTTAGTGAATACAAACACTAATATATCGACTTGATTCTGTAAATAATGTAAGAATCAGGGTGTAAATCAAAGTAACTGAAGCATAAGAAAGCATTTGTATGTAAACAAAAATACATATTTATATATTATTATATATAATTACTTTGGCAACCATTATTTTTATACACTTATTTTTAGACTTTTTTGGTTTCAGTTATTTGTTTCTCTCTCTCAGCAGGTTTTAACTGCTTCAGACGTTGTTGAAGGGTCTTCCTAAATTGCTGCCTCCACCTAATGGAAGCATCAGGAAATTAAAAGGCCAATTTCACCAGTTATTAAGCAAATTGTTTTCTAAATTATCCAGGACACATTGGATAGTAGCACTGAGTCAAATTCTAATGGAAGTTGAAGAGGTTAACTGGCAGTTTTTGCCCACATTCTCTTGCTTCTGACCATATGAAGAGGAAATTAGAGAGCAGAGAAATGACTTTTGTGATCAACATTTAGTTTTCTTTTCTATGAGCTTTGGCCATTCTAAAGCATTGTAAGTGTTTTATTATGTTTAGACTCTATGTTGTCATAGACCGTCATAGATGATACAGACAAGATTTTCTTTAAGATTGATAACACAGTGTTAAGAAAATTCCTGTCAAGTTTCTTCAAAAAAAAAAAAAAATAGGTAAAACATAGAGGAAAGGTTTGTGAAGCCAAGGAAGTGTGATGAATTCTCAGACTGATAATTAATCTTTTGTTGTAAATATATCATAATGCTGGATAGTGTGTAAAATAAAAGTCATAAGAACAGACTCATAATAAACAATGACTTTGAATATGTACAACTTAAAATGAACAACAATTAATGAAAATATTGTGAGCACACTTAAGCCCTCGTCTAAGAGAACTTTTGAGCCATGCGCAATGGTGGACAGAAATTTGGCTTCTGTTGCAGAGTAGGGACTAAACACACCCCATACATAGGGATAGTAAACTAGATTGACACAGGTTACATTTAGGAGACAAAAGAAGACAGAGAGATAAGGGGGGAAAGAAAGAGGGGTGGGGGGAGACACAGAGAGAGAGACAGAGAGAACATAAAAGCTAAAGAAATCTAAGACTGGGCCATCCTGGTGGCACAAGGGATAAAACACAGCTCTGTGAAGCTATTTGCAGCCTCTGCAGCATGAGTTTGATCCCTGGCCTTCCAGGGAAATAGCACAGGTAACAGCAGACCTCTCCTGTTTCTCCTGATGATCCCCTCAGCAGTATATTTCAGTCAGTCTGCCTGTTCTGTCCCCCACTCTGTTTCCAATCCTCTCACCCCCCACCCCACACCTGTGGCCTATACCCAGGTTCTTGTATGCATAAATAAATAAATCTTAAAAAAAAAAAGAAATCTAAGACAATATGAAAAGAAAAATCTAAAAATACAAACTCACATCAGGAAAAATTGCTATTTAAACCTACAAAATATATTAAGAATTTTAACGATGTTGACAGATAAAATTAAGATGTCTGTCCTAAAATTATATAGAAAATTATTAAGTAGAAATAAACACAGATATTATGAGTCAGGGCTAAGTAAATAGATTTTGAAAAATTAGAAACCATGGATAACATATAAGAAGTAATAGGTACTATTAAGGATTTGTAAACAATAGATAACACAGCACATTAGCGAATTACAAACATAATCCTAAGAAATTCATCCCAAATGAAGCAAAGGGAGAAATCCCTATTGTGTGTGAAGTAGTCACAAGAGAACTATAAATTCTTTCTCACAATGAAAACAAGATAGAAATTTGACCTTTATCTTATACAAAAAGAGCTTATGCAACATAAATATATAAAGTCCAATGTGATAAATAACACATCAGCAAAGATATTCAGAGCTACCTTTGTATTTGGTGAACAGGAGGAAGGGTAAACAAGGGTTAAGAAAAAAGCAGATTCCCTAAGGGATCTCAACAGGGTTTCTTCCCATAAGCCATTTCTGGTGGGAAGTGACTGGGACCAGATTTAGATCCTTTGTTTGGTGACTATACCCTGGCCCATTAACAGATGGGGGCCTTCCCACAAGTACAGGAAACTGAGTTACCCAGAGATTCCCCCACTGTAGGGTAAAGAAAATGTCAGGCTTTTCTGCCCTTCCGCCATCAGGATAGATGATGGATCCTTGTCCTGAATGCATGCCTGATGGCGGGCACCTGGAATAGGGTGTGAGCATAGGTAGATGGGATTCAGCTGAGCTAAGACTGTGCTTTTAAGGGCGGCGTCACGGGGACGCCAGCAACAGCAGTAGAAGCCGAAGCAGAAGCCAAAAGAGAAGCTGAGAAAGAAGTAGCAGAAGCCAAGAGAGAAGCAGAGAAGGCCGGAGAGCCCAGATAGAGTGAAGACTTGCTGGGGGCTGGGAGGACTGCCAGCCTCCCGGCCCCCCAGCACCCCTGCCTGCCATATGCCTGGTGAACCCCAATAAAAGGCCTGCAAAACCACTGAGGACTCTGACTCCTCCTTTACCCAGTCTGCTGGATCCTAGAAAACCTGCACTGGCCAGTCCTGGCCCTTACACCCACCTAGCAGTTGCAGGCTATAAAAATCTCTTTTCTTGTGCCTTCTGGGATACCCCATGACAAAGTCTAGTCTCCTTAACTAAGGCAATCAGACATGTAATTATTTAATTATTTTTTACTGAGCTAATAATGTTTCACATTGTTTCCATAATAGAAGAGGAAGTCCCCCCTGGGTTGCCATAGGCACTCACCACCAAAGAAACCACAGTCCCTCCATATTCGTTCCTTTTTCTCCCTTCCCTCTCCCTCCTTCTCCCCTCTGGTTGCCCCCATTCCTGAAACAGTCAGGTTTCAAAGATTAGTTTTTAAGCTTGGCTTTAATGGACCCTTTGTTTTTCTATATGACAGACAAACAGACATTTAAACTATAATAGGTGGGCCTAACTGGTGGCACAAGGGGTTAAGCAAAGCACTGTGAGGCTATCTGCAGCTTCTGCAGCATGAGTTAGATCCCCAGCCAGGGAGCAACCCACATGGTGCAGCAGACCTCTCCTGACTTGCCCGCTGCTCCCCTCAGCAGTGTACTTCGGTCAATCTGCCTGTTCTGTTCCCAGCTCTGTCTCTGGTGAATCCTCTCACCCCTCGTACCTCTGGCCTGTACCCCAGTTCTTGTATGCATAAATAAATCTTTAAAAAATAAAATATATTATATAGGTCTCTTTACTGTCCACCAGAAAGACCAAGTGTTGGTTTCTTACCTTTATTTTTATCCTGAACTCCATGGCAGTGGTGGGAACAGGTGGTTGAAGTCAGTCTTGGGGAGGGAGGTGGTTTTATCCAGGTGATAGTTATCTCTCTGCCTTTTCTCTAGGCCCTGGGTTCCTCGGAGGCACTGCCCTTTCCAATGATCAAACTCAGACAATAGAACTTTTGGGGCGGGGGGAGGTGTAAGAGTAGGAGGCCCTGAGGTCATGACCCAATTCTCCTATTTCCATCTGGGCTAGTACTAAAACAGCCAATATGACTTTTACTTACCCTCAATCTTTTCACTGTTCACAGCTGAGGCACAACCTGTAGGCAACTGCTGCAAGGTAGGATGCAGAGTCAGTGCCCCCCTTCTATTTTTGAAGTTTGGTTGGCATCAGGCATACTCTGACCTATGAGAAATGAATTTTCCTGGATTGTCTGGGCGCCTGTCTGGAGTCTTACCATAAGCTTCCAGGATTCCATCCAAGAAGACTGGGGGATTTTATCTGGCCCCTGATTTAGTTCATGAGCCTATACACACTTTTTAGCCAGGGTATCCCTTTCCTTAAACCAGAGAGAATACAGTCACCATCAAACCTTCATCACAGTTGTCAGGGTTCTTGTCTGATATGAAAACAGTGTCTCAAGTGAGATACTGATTCCTGCCAAACAGAGAGGGGTACCTGGTGGTGCTAGGGCGTTTTCAAGCACTATTCATCTGTCTTCTATGGTTAAGATGCTGCCTAAGGACCTCGCACATTAGTCCAGGTGGGTTGATTCTTGTAGAAAATCAAGTCAAACAAGTCACTCAAGTCACTCACCTTTTTGAGTTCTTTTTGTGGGAGGAGTTAGTTTTTTCAGTTGTCCTGAGATGGAGGCAGAGAAAGGGGCATGCGCACAACCTCCAAGTTGGCTGTCTAGCCTTGCTGATTCCCACAGGCACTTGTCCTAAGGAAAACTGCCCGGTGGAGAATGGGTTGGCTGTCTTTCCAAAAGGTGCTCCCCCTAGTAGCTGTGTAGGAAACCATCCCCCAGCAACCAGTTCTGTTGATAAAGGGGAATATAGGGAGCATTGGGACCTTGGTGAGAATTATATTCTATAGCTTCTTCTATGGGGAAGGTGGGGGTCCCCTCACTGGGTTCCTAATGCTCTCCTTCTGAGCTTCAGCAACCCTGCCTTTAAAGGTTGCAATCTCATTTACATCTGGGTTATTTTTAAAAAGTCAAATTCATTAAAAAGAGAGTGAAGTGGCAGTTGTTAGAGGTTTGGGGATTGGGGGAAATGAAATTAAAATACCTATATATCCCAGTACAATAGTTAAGAGTGTAATTAGCTGAGCCAGGAGATGAGGTAGAACATTTTAGCGATTTACATAGGAAAGAAAATATATGAAACAGTCATCTAGGACTGAAAAATGCTCTATTACTTCTGCGGAGTAAGAGCTCACCTGAGGTTCATGGCCAAGAATTTCATGTGAGAACAATCAGCAAAGAATTTCCTGTGAGAAAAGTGAGCAAAGAATTTTCTTTCTCCTTCAGTTTTCATTGGGTTTCATGCCAATATAACACATTGGATTTAACTTGGGTGGTGGTATTATCAGCCAAGTAAAACAGGAAGGGAGAGGAAAGGAATTGGATATGTGTGCAAGGGAGCACTTATGATTGGACATAAAATTAGCTGAGGGATAAAGACTAAAGACTTGAACTGGGTGAGTGTCATGGAAAGGTGAGCAGACCAGCTGATGTTGTTTCTGGTGACATCAAAGGATCAACGAAGCTGTAATTTTTGTTGTTTTTGTTTTGTTTTTTTTTAGAGAGAATCAAGTAGAAATCTAGGGGTTATGGTTCATATATTGGGGTGCTTCAAATTAAGTGCATAACCACACAGTGTATACATATAAGTCATACTCAGATTTTGTAATTAGCATAATATGACAATACTGGTATACATTTAACCAGGTAACATTTATTCCCAGGGATAGGCCACATGAATGAGATAAGCCTCTTTATACTTTCCTCCATGACCTAACAGCAGAACACTCACTGGGATGAAATTTAGGGTCTCTCATCCAGCCCTGCATGGCAGCCAAAGCAGATAGCAGTAGCATGTAGTTCCACTGGAACTAAGCTATTTGTAGGCTAAAATTCAGTTGTCTTACATTCTTGAACAGCTAGACTGAATTTGTAGTACATATTTTTTAATCTTCAACATAAAATGCCATTATTCTGAGAGGGTCTTTTCCACTATATAAATCCTACTATCCCCATGGTGGTTTATTAAAAATAAATTTGGGCAAGTGGTTAAGATCAACTGCAAAAGCCATCATAGTTTTAGCTAGTAAGGCCTTTAGGTGGTCTCTTAAATATTAATTACCTAACTTGATAAAATATGCTTATGACTGAAATAAATACTAGCAATCTGCAATGACCTGCCACTGTCAAAATCCTACCCAGTCTGCATTTACTAAAATTAGGAGTTACCCGCATGTTTTGCTTCAGATCACTGCCTTTCTCAGCCATTTTTTCAAGGTTTCAGGTCAATTCACTGGAAAGTGAAGGGCATTGGTTTATTATGTAAATTTGTTCTGCTAAGGGTGAAGTAAATCCAAAAGTAAATTTAAAATTATGATGCAAACTTTACCATTAATAAATAGTAAAGATTTGGATTTGGTCAAAGGCTGACTACAAAACCTATGAATTTCCATCTTCACAGTGTAAATTTAGGAAAATTTGGGGAGATGAGAACAGTCTTACCTAACTGGGATCACTACTCCATCATACCAATTTAGGGTGGCATGAAAAAAATAACACATGGTACTGTCATCCTTTTTACCAATTATCACCTCATGATCAAGAAACATGACCACTGGTTATCACGCATCTCTTAAGTAACACTTTCAGACACCAAGTGAAGGATGAGAAAGGGTGAGGGCAAAATGTTAATATTTTGCTATCCTGGAAAATGTTCCCTATAAAAGCTTAAATGCCATAAAAATATTAATTCAGTAATGTATTAAAATTATACAATATTTACACTTGAAACGTAATACTAATCAAACATCTATGGCAAATTGGAAATTAATAGATATCAAGTATAATGACTTTAAAATATTTGTTCAGAAATAAAGAGATAAAATGATCTTTCAAAACTAAAACTATAGCATAACCCAAAGAACACCTAAAGAAGAAAATCATGAATATATGAATAGGCATAGTAAATGCAGGAGAGAGGGAGACTATGAATATAACACAAAACCACAAAACAAAGATGAAGCTGAAATTTTTTGGGAAAAGATAAGGTGCATTTCTTAAAAGTTCTATCTGATCAAGAGAATAAAAGGAGGGCATGAATGATAAATCAAAACATGTTGAAATAAGAAAATTATGTAAATGAATATGGGTGCATAAAGAGGGCATTACATTACAGAGAGTAATGAATGAAGTAATTACCAAAGGCCAGTATGGAAAAAAAATGCCAATTTTTTGAAAACTTCAGAGTAATTAATAGGTCACTGAGGAAAAAAAAAAAAAAAGGAACTTCCATTAACTAGAAAACATCAAAAAAGTAACCATAAAATTAAATTAGTAATCTAAAATTTCATACATAGAAAGAAACTAGGACAAGAGAAGCATTCAGTATTGTTAAAACTAGTCTTTAAGAAACACATAATTGCCACTTTATATCAGTTTTTCAAGAAATTAAAAATAAAACAATGCACTCAATATATTCTAGAAGAATACAATTGTATAAACACACACAAAGAGAATAGAAGGAAAGACTGTTTAAAGATTTATTTATTTATGCATGCAAGAGCTGGGGCACAGGCCAGAGGTGGGAGGTGGTTAGAGGATTCACCTGACACAGAGCGGGGAACAGACAGGCAGACTGACTGAAACAACTGCTGAGGGGAGCAGCGGACGAGCAAGTAGAGGTCTGCTGCGGCATGTAGATAGCTCTCTGGCTGGGGATTGAACTCGTGCTGGCAGCTGTTGCTGACAGTTTCATAAGTAGGAAAGACTGTTCAATGGACATCAGCCAGAAACCATCTTCTACCTCCTACATGTGCATACAGTACTTATTCAAAGATTGGGGAGTGATAAACTATATACAAACTTCCTCAAAAGAGGGGAAAAATGTGCCCTGATGTCATACAACTTTTTATCTAGTAGAATAATATTTTTAGAAAATTTAATAAAGGTACCAAATCTGTCAAAAATATAAACAAGTGGTTCCGTGGAATGAGAGGTTAAGAAGGCAAGAATGAACACAGCAACAGTCAAGGTCTGCCTGAGTAAGTTGAAGTAATTGTGTGGCTGACCATTAAGGTCCTTTTAGGGACTTGTAATAAAATTCCAGTGGCACAGACTTTCATTTTCTAGATTGATCTGCATCCAGTTAATTGAAAGTAATCTGAAAATTCAGAGCAGCCTTCCTCTGGATTTTTGTTCACTTACAAGGAAGGAACATTTTAATGATGTGTTTAGCTGGTGGATTAGTGAAGTGGGTATGTCAGAAAGATTCAGTTTATTAATTAGTGTTTTTAATGAGTTTTTGCTCTGTCACTGCATGGTAGTCTATTTACCATTTTCCATACTGTGGTTTGGAAGTCAAAACCCTAGTGGTTTTCAATTAACCAAAGTATTCTACCACAATCAGCTCAGATATAATAAGTAATAAATTCAATCAATTCCTGAGATAGTAATAATGAAAGAAGATTTAAGAACATAAGATGTTTATAATGAGACTAGATATAAGAACAAATGCATAAACATATAATGTCTAACTTCCAAACATTAGAATAAAATTAAAATAGCATGTATTCACAAAGAATTCAAAAACTGCCCATGTTTTACATGTTCCTATGTATGCTGTATTTATTTAAATGAAGTTTTAATGAACTATCAGTTAAATTCAACCTATCTTAGTTTTATAAAATGCATTCTATCTGATAGATTATATAATTTGCAATTTGGCATTTAATACATTGTAACTTATAAGCAGTACCTGCATATCAACTACATTTAATTATTAGTATATTGCTATTCTGCTATTATACCTTTACAGTAAATCTGACTTTATTTTGGCACAACTAATAGCAAAATGAAGCTATTGATTGAGTACCAATCTATAGTCCAGAATAGCTTCCTACTAAGAAAATCTTCACTGTGCTATGTATTAGCTGGCTTTCACTGCATTATAACTTCCTATCAGAGAGAATTTAGAATCAGATTTCAGAGTTGGGGAGTGCTAAATTGTATACAAAGCAGAGATCAATTCACTCTTTCCAAGTTGAGATACTTCTTTCAGATATCCTGGTTATGTTTATGGAAGATTCAAGACATATGACTGGTCTCCAACAAAATCCGTTTCCCTTTCCATGTTCTACGGCTTTCCTTGGGAAATTACTTAGCTTAGAAACATTCCCTAGACCTTTGCACATGGTGGTCACATAAGTGGACTCCAGATAGTGGGAGCAGAAGTGATATGTGCCGGGGCCTCCCTGGTGGCTCAAGGGCCTAAGCACAGCACTATGAAGCTATCAGCAGCCTCCTCAGCATGAGTTTGATCCCTGGCCGTCCAGGGAGCTACCCACATGGCACAGCAGACCTCTCCTGTTTCGCCCACTGCTCCCCTCAGCAGTGTATTTCAGTAGAGCTGCCTGTTCTGCTTCCTACTCTGTCTCTGGTGAATCCTCTCACCCTCCCCCCTCCACACCTCTGGCCTACACCCCAGCTCTTGTATGCATAAATAAATCTTAAAAAAAAAAAAAAAAGAAGTGATGGGTCCTCCCCGGTGGCGCAGCGGTTGAGCGCTGGGTTGCAAAGCTGCCCGCAGCCTCTGCAGCGCTGATTCGATCCCCGGCTGCTCCCCAGTCACTGGAGGAGGGTCCCACATGGCGCGCAGACCTCTCCTGCCGCCCGCTGCTCCCCTCAGCAGTGTCCTTTGGTCCTTCTGCCTGCTCTGCTCCCCGCTCTGGCTCTGGTGAATTCTCTCACCCTCCCGCGCTTCTGACTGTACCCAGTGCTTGTATAAATAAATAAACAAATCTTAAAAAAAAAAAAAGAAGTGATAAGTGCCATTCTAGGCAGTTAATTAAGAATTGAGGAAGACATCCTGTTCTCTTTCCCCTTCCAAGGACTGAGGACAGAGGACTCCCAAGTATTTGGGAGCAGCAGGGTCAAAATCTGACAGCAACTTGCTCTCTGAATCACCATAGAGAGGAAATAATTCCACATTTCACAGTAATGCCCACATTAGTTCACTAAGTGACTGACAAATAACTCAGGTGCTTAGACACCAGAAATTGGAGGTTAACTTTTTATACTGTGGAGCTTTAAAAAAACTACAAAAATAATTCAAAATCTTCTACACATTTGACCTTTTTTTAATGCATTATCTCAGTGGTCATTTGCACATTTATTTGATACATTTACAAATTGGCCTCCTAATAATGACCTATTAAATGAAACATGTGTATATATATTATATATATATATAAATTATGCATATTAGAAGAATAAAATCAAAGATAAATTGTTAACATTTAGAAAATGGCTTCAAAAGGAACACACGCACACATTTTTATTCATTCGGCTTGACAACACATCATGGATTAAAATAGCAGATAGGAAAATACGTTCTTTCTCTAGGGATTACTCACCTCCCTCTTTATATTTTATTATACACATTATTATGGGGACATAGGGGATCTATTATGGAAATAGTATTTAATCCTAAGGGAAAGAAAATGCTGGTGATGCAGATTGGATCTAAGTGAAGAAATGAGCTAGAAGATCAGACATCTATGATTATATGAACTCAATTTGAAATCCTTTTTAGGATATTTCTCACTGATGGAGGCAGTGAGAAGAGGAAAATCCAATTACTTACTTGTCTATATGTTTATAAACTTTTATTTACTAATTTTGTAATTATGTAAGTACAATCTCCTTACACAATTGTCAAAAATCCTCAGGGTGGACAGGAGTTTGTCTTCAAGCACATCTATCTTGGTAGGATCAGAATTCTTTATTTGCAGAGGATCCACTTTACCCATTTATTAAAACCTATTTAGACAAGGAATAGGTCCTCATTAAGTGAGGTCCTCATCAAGAACACAGAACTGGGCCTCCCTGGTGGTGCAGGGGTTAATGTCTCAGCTCTATCAAGCTATCGCCAGTCACTGTGGCCTGAGTTTTTTCCCAGGCCAGGGAGGTGACCCACATGGCGCAGCAGACCTCTCCTGTCTCACCAGCTGCTCCCCTCAGCAGTGTATTTCAGTAGATCCGCCTGTTCCTCTCCCCACTCTGTCTCTGGAGAATCCTCTCACCCTCCTACCCCCACACCTCTGGCCCACACCACAGTTCTTATGTGTATAAATGCATAAAATAAATCTTAAAAGAAAATGAACACAGAACTGTTTTCCAAGGAGTTTTTAACTGATGTTAGAAGACCTTTATTATTTACTTACTTTTCATGGCACTTGTTTTTTTCCACTTGAAAACTCCTGTGATACAAATAACCTCTTTTACCATATGGACTTGGTTGCCCCTCTAAATAAAGGGCACAGTTGACCAATAAAATAAAGAAGAAGAATTGCTGCTCAGCTTCTCAGGGATATCTGTAGGCCTTTCTCAACACTAGCTCCTCCAACTTTAGCTTGGAAGGGGACTCTATCATTTAGCTTAATATGACATCATTAATACACTAATATGACATTCATTTATGTTGTTCTTTCAAATCCTAAAAGTTCTAACCAATAAGAATACATAAAATAATATTGGAAGAAGAAATGAACTTTTCTGGTAAATCCTGAATCATTTATGTTTCTGACTCACAGGAGAACTGCTTCAGCAAAACACAATAGTATCAATGACTTACATTGGAGTAAGAGGAAAGACAACTACTTCCTCCTTTTTCTGAACTTTATCTCTGAAATCTGGGAATTTATTTCTCTTCTGTGTTAAAGTTTGACTTCTCTTAGTTCACCCTGCAGCATTAAGAACAAAACCTCTGTATTCAAAGAGGTCTCACTCTCCATCCCTTTCAGGGAAGCATGGGCCAGTGATCTTAGTTTAAGTTTTAATTTCTTTCCAGATAAATATATTTATGAAAATGTATTGAAAGTGAAATCAATCACTTGATGCCTGAAAACCCAGTGTAATTACCCCATTAACTGTAAAAATGTTGAGTGAAATACAAGACTATGGGAAGAACGTTTAGGTCCTGAGGGTAGATACAGGTGAAGCAAAAAATAATTTAACTTAAATCTCAGAGTAGTGACCTATACATACTGTTTGAAGATGCTACTGCAATTTATTCACTCCCAGAAGAGATATTTAACACATTTTTGGAAAGGTGTTATTGCTTTGCTTGAAGAAAATGGATAACTCCTCATTTATTTCCCCTTGTAAACCTTCATGCTTTGAATGGAACATGCAAGGTACAGCTAATTCTATTTACTGTACATTAGCTACATGAACAATCACAGGAGTCTGGTGAGGAGGATCTAAACCACACTTTTGCTAAGTAAATCGGAGTGCTGTCCGGATGGTAGAAGGATGAGAACAACTTGGCAGGAGGACCGAAAGCTGTTCTGTTGGTTCAGTGTATCCATGTGATAATAAATGACTCAGGTACAGCTAATCTCAACCCTGTCAATTTTCTGATTGAGGTTCCATACTTTGTTCTCTAGAAATATAAACCCTTGCAGTAGCAAATTAACCTAGGTGAACTCCATGCACACGTGAAGACATTATGTGGCTGCATCTCCGTTGTCCAACACACTTACCTGGCCACAATCTCAAAGTCCCTATCTATCACGCTGTCTCCTTTCTCTGCTACTAATAAAATTAAGCTAATAGTAATAGCAACAGTAGTAACAACACTGATATCAGCAATTAATTCACTAATCTGACATTTTACTTGCTCTTACTTGCTTTCATTAAAAATCTAGAATTCTTCCATCTAAAACCTAGTATTGTTTTCACTCAAAATTAAAAATCTAAAAATATGCCTTTATAACTGAACAAATGCTAGCTTTAATTTAGAAGGCATGTTTAAAAATGGTGTGTAGGAGGAATAAATCTCCAACATCTGCCATTGGTGTACAATTTTTGATAGTTCAGCAATTTTCCTACAAAGAGAAACTCAACAGAAACAGAACACACACATGGTTGTGAGAATGACATTCTCTTCACCTTTGTTGCACAGCTTGAATGTCTCCATGACTGCCCCTCCAATGAAGGCAAGTGTCCGTTTCAGCCTCCAGTAATCTAGAGTCCATTTCCCTGACCATATAACTGATCCATTAGCTACTAACAATCCCATGAAGTCATACTCTCCCATTGTTTTTATTATCTATTTCTTCTGATGAAAAGAGAAATACTAATCTTAATGGTGCTTACATAGGGGACATGTATATCTTTTCCTTTTTCAATCAGATGCAGCTATCACAGTCACAATGTAATCGCCTTCCAGATTGAATGTTGACTCTTTTTCTGTTTGTTTTGTTTTCTTGGGAGACCTATAATAACTGGCATAAGCAAAAGCTTTTTAACTCATTTTAATTATAGGGTAACTTCTAAGAAGAAATTATGTAGCACCCACAGACCTATCAGTTACCTACCTGCTCACATATATTACCACTAGCACAGTGATTATCCCTGATGTGTATTATCAAATGCATCATCACCACATTATGAGAGGAGACCTCCCTGTCTTTCTCTCTCGATTTTACATAAGTCCTGATATGATGAGTATTTCAATTTTATTAAAGTCAGTGAAGGGTCATGTTGTTCTTTTCCAAGAGTACTCCTGGAGACAGTTTCATAATATTCTAGGTTAAAACCCCTGTAGTCACTACTCAATGGTGCTTATAGGCTCTTGCTTCAGTTAGCATTAAGTGTTGATATTTCTAATATCTTCTGAGAATCAGAGTCACATGTGATTTTGTATTTACTTTTCTATTGCTATGGAACAATGATTGCAAATTACAACACAGACTTATTATCTCACAGCTTCTCTGTATCATGAAACTTGCTAGGCTTTGGCTGAGTTATGATTCAGACTATCTCATAAAACTGCAATTAAGACTGCTGGTCTAGGTAGTGGTCTCAACTGAAGTCTCAACTGGGGAAGGTTCTGTTTCCAGACTCATGTAGTATGAGAAAGTCTCAATTTCTCTTGGGTGACTGAAATGAATTCCTCAGTCCTCTGCTAGCTGTTGGTCATAGGCATCCCTCACTAACTCGTCAAACAGGTCTCACTAACATGGTTATTCACAATTGTCCAAGCCAAAAAAGGGAGAGTCAATGTGTTAATAAAGCAGAAGTCACTATCTGATAGAGCCTAATTACAAAAATGACATCCTATCACATTTGCTATGTTTTGTTGATAAGAAACAAATCACTGAGCTAATCTACTTTCAAAGGAGATATAACACAGTATAAATACCCAGGAGTGGAGATCATTCTGAACCAAAATTAGGTTCCACCTGAGATAATTACAAAAGCATCAATACCAATAGCTGACTAAAGTCCCAAAGATGTACTGTTATTTTGGTCACCATTTAAATCCAGATGTTTTTCACAACTTTGTGGAACTAAAATACCATCCAGATATTGTGCATGATTATGCCAGAAACCAGAACACAGGACCAGTCCTTCTCTCTGTTCTCTTTGTAATTACTTTTTAATTTGTTTGTTTTCTTACATTGTTGTTAATTTTTGGACAATCTCATAGTTCTCCCACCACTACAGCACTGGTGATCCATTACCGCAGTCACTTGTGCTCTTCTCTCCCATGTTTTCACCCCCCCCAACCCTTTTTATATTATAGATCCTCAGATCTATAATCAGCTTCAAGTTTTATCTTTTTCCTGACCTTTTGTTTGGTTTCTCTATATTCCACATATAAATGAAGCCATCTGATATTTACCCCTTTATTTGTTCTGGACCACATAGTGAATAAAATTTTTAATGTTTGTCATGGGTCCTGTGATTCACTCAGGTTAGTCCTTTTGCTCCTAATTATTTATATTAATAATTTGCTTTTTTAAATTCATTGTTCAAATTGATCACTTCAGGTTAAAATATCAATATCATATCACTATCGATAATAATAAAATATAGCAATATTTTTCAATTAGAGTGAATTTAAATCTCTTCTCATCAGATGGTATCAACACACACAAAAATGCAAATGTTCCTGTGGAAGAACAGTAAGTATGTATTTCATTCCATTTTACATCACTCACTGCAAATTGACTCTGATTTATTTCTCAAATAGAAATTTAAAAGAATGTGTTAAAGTCATCACAGAGCACCAATCTTCCTTCACAGTTTGAATCAACACCTTATCAGACACAGCTGACATTGCTCTGGGTACCACTTTATTCAATACTTGGTGATCTACAGTTAATCACAGGATCTGCCAGCCATTCTCAAAACCCCATGAAATTACTAAGCAAGAAATTTTAGGTATTCTTATACCTGCATTTAAAACATTATTAATTAAAACTGAAATTTCTGGATGTCATCCAAGTTACCAAGATTGTTTTAATTTAAGTTTGTCGGTGGATTTAAATAATTATAAAGTTCCCAGAAGCACACCTACCTAACTAAAAGAGGATATGGAATCCATTTGGATAATATTCTCCCCCCCAATATTTGAGGAAGGAAATTATACCCTATTCATATCTCACTTATATCTTAGTAATATATCCTGGTAGACATGCCAGGATTTGACAATGTAATTTCTCATCTTAATACACTCCTATCGTTTTTTTTAATATATTCCATCGATACAAGAAAGAAATTAAAAAATGCGTCATATTTTATACAAATATATTTAAAGGATAAAAAAACACATAGTTTATTTGGTCTAATTCCTGATTTACAGTAAAACCCCATGATAAGTTTCCATAATAAATCTTGACACTTCTCTATTACATTTGGGATACTTAGACATTATGAAAATTAACATAAATTTCTGTCAATTCATTACATTATTAATTGTATTAAATAAACACTAAGATTTATGGATCTGTCTTTCCCAATATGCAAACCTAAGAATATTCTTATAGTTATGGTAGTAGTCAATTTTCTCTAATTACAGAATGACTTGCACTCACCAATTTCATTCTATTTATTATGAAAGCAATATTGTATTTCTCTTATCATCTTAATCTAAACTTTGTCATCATGTTTATTCTTAATAATGCAGTTTGGTCCAGATTCACCAGAGACAGAGTGGGGAGAAGAACAGGCAGATCTACTGAAATAATTGCTGAGGTGTGCAGAGGGTGAGACAGGAGAGGTCTGCTGTGCCATGTGGGTAGCTCCCTGGCTGGGGATCAAACTCTTGTTGCAGTGGCTGGCCATAGTTTGATAGTGCTGAGACTTAACCAGGGAGCCACCAGGGAGGCCCAAGATTGTGCATCATTTTGTGTAGGTAGGAAAATATTTTCTCATTTGTATTAACATTATGTCAAAGCTTAATTCATTCATTTATACATTACTATTAATAAGCTGCTAAAATGTCAATATCCTTTATTTCCTTGATGTTACTAGTTACAACAAATATCAAAGTGTATTGAAAATGTTATGCTCTATTATGAATGTTACTAAAGATTATTTCATGTTTCAGGAGGACATTGTTGACTATTGATTTTTGAGATGAGAAGATATTGTATTGTAAAGGCAACTTTTTCCCAAACTTAAAATAATATGTATTTGCATAATGAATCTAGCAAAATATAAAACATTCGTATAAACAAATGGAGCTTATTCCAGAGAAGCAAACTGGTTTCACATTCAATGTCATTCGACATGTTAACATAATAAAGAAAAACCCTATTACCATCATACTATATGAAGAATACTATTTGCCATATACCAATTACAAAAATGTATTGTACTTCTATATCTAATTGATATTAAAATAACATAGAACACAACTTACTTAAAAATAAACAACATGCATGGTGTAAGACTCCTCCTATCCTCCTACTCCTCCTACAAAATATTGCTAATTGAAATTAAATAAATTTATGTAAATGAGAGATGCAACTATTCATGGTTAAAAATCTTAGTGATTCAAAGATGTCAATTCTTACCAAATTCATCTGTAAATTCAGTGACATCCTGTTTAATATTGTTTTAATTCAGCAAAATGATAGCTTATGAAGATTTTATGGGACACTCAGCTGAGACTTGACTTCAAGTGTATTATCATCAAAAACCTCCTTTTTTGTTTTTCACTCTTCTAAGGTTTATCCTCCCCCCTCATATTGAACCTAATGAGATCACTCACTTACAAAGGCAAATTTTTATAGCATTAAAATGGGACATAATTTGTGCATCTGGATGATCAATATTATCAATGGCTAACTTTTTTTTTTACTTTTGTGTAATAAAAACATCTAATTTCTGGGCCTCCCTTGTGGCGCAGCTGTTGAGCACTGGGTTGTGAAGCTGCCCGCAGCTCTGCAGCGCCGGTTCGATACCCAGCCTTGGGGTGAGGGTCCCCCATGGCACGCAGACCTCTCCTGCCACGCCCGCTGCTCCCCTCAGCAGTGAACTTCGGTCCTTCTGCTTGTTCTGCTCCCTGCTCTGACTCTGGTGAATTCTCTCACCCTCCCGCGCTTCTGATTGTACCCAGTGCTTGTATAAATAAATAAATAAATGAATCTTTAAAAAAAATCTCATTTCTCAAATGTTTTAATGTTAATACAAATGTCTTTAAAACACATTGCACTCACAACAATAAATAATATTATTTGTGTATGCACTTCCATAATATTTTAAAATATTTTCTAATAGTAATCCTCATAAATTTGAATATTTATCAATGAAATTTGAGTGTATTATTCTAATTATCATAACTATAAATTTTACATAATATTAGAATTGTTGTTTAATGATATCCATTAAACTTTACTTAAATTACAAGTGAACACTTTTTAGTATTTCATTATATAATAAATACAGTGACAAATATGGGAAATGTGCCAAAAATGTGATCAGATGAGACAGCTGTTAGCTTGACAAAATCATTATGTCTTATATCAATATTATTTTCCTGTATCTAATTCGCTACAACTAAACTTCATTAACACTTTAGAAAGTATGAGTTTTTCTCCATCTGGTACATGGCTTTTAAAACTCATTTGCTGTAATTTACAAAATCTGCAAACAGCTGGCAAAAAGATGTATATTTATTAACTTTTTTAGAATCATAATTGAAAAATCTGCAATGATTCCTACATTCCTAAAATCCAGAATATTTCCATTATTCTACTATGCAATCTCCATATTATCTTTCTAAAGTCTAAGAAATGGGAAATTGGCCTTTCATAATAACCTGTCCATTAATCACTCATGTTTAAAATTTATATGTGGATAATTCAATTGATGTTTGGCTTGAAAATATATAAAATAAAATTTCTTTTTTTGGTTATTTTTGTAATAAAAATTTTAGAATCTGCCTTTTATTTCACATAAGATCATTAAATGAATAATTTGTATGTTTCTGTTTTTAGGCTTCCTTCCTTGATATGTTACAAACAAGATGCATTTTTTACTCAAAATCCGTTCCTGTCCCTTATGATTTTATATCACTCTGGTTTTCTCTTTTTTTTTTTTTTTTTTTTTTTTTTTTTAGTTTTTACATTATGAAAGACCCTTAGTGTAAATTTAGTGGTTAGATATATAAATGGAAGTATGACCATTAGAGAATCAAAGGGGAAAAACCCTCATTTTAATCCGATACAAAAAATAATACAAAAAATATACAAAAAATATCAGCTCCAATTAGCCACATTCAGGAACTATTTTTTCTTACAAACACAAATAACAAATAAGCTTAGTAAGTTAACTTTTCTTCATTGTCAGTAAAAAATGCCAGAATTTCCGTAACTTTTTAAAAAGATTCATTTAAAACCAAAGCATTAATGTGACACACATTAAAAGCATCACACAAACATTCAAATTTCAGATCTGAATTTTGCTAGATTGAATATAAGAATAAAGAAATATCTTTTTTCCCTCTTTAGAAAACTTGATATTTAGAATATAAATAACTGTATGTATTCCCACTGAATAGAGAATGTAAAAGGTCTGGTATAAAAACAACCTTAGAGTTTGAAGTCTGATAGTTAATTATTTGGTGGGTTTTTTTGCTTTCCATAATTACTTTACAATCTCCCCCCATTTCAAAATTGTGATTAAAAATGAACTACATGGCACAGTCTCTGGTTGATCTGGTTTTATGATGGAATCAGCTGCAGCTTATTCTGTTTTGTCCTTGTTTTCTTTTTTATTCTGTTTCTTCTACTTCTTCCTTCTTTATCTGGTAATACTTATCAATGGCATGTTGATATATTGGGTAGCTACTGTCCAAAACAGATGCAATCTTCTCTCCAAAAACAGTCATGCACTGAGCAAGGCGATGTGGCAGCAGGAAGATGCAAAACCATGATAGGGACCTTAGGTAAGTTTTGCTCTATCAACAGTAGGCAAAACATTTTTCTCCCCAGGTGATCAACATCAGCTTCATCTGTTCTATTTTCTTCCATTGTTTCACCATGAACAGAGTAGGATGACTCTCTTTGGGACTTACGCTTTTTTTCCTATGACTCCCACTTCCTTACTTTTTTTCCACATTTATTTTCTTATGTCATTGTTAAGTTTTGGACAGTATTTGACTTTTTCCCTCCAGTGCAGTCCTCATAATTCTCCCACCACCAAAGCACCTGTGACCCATCACCACAGAATCTTGTGCCCTTCCCTCTCCATTTTGACTTTCTCCCTCTTCCTCCCTTGTTGAATGCCCCAGATCCATGGCCAGTTGGCAAGTTTTGTCTTTTTCTTTACACTTTGTTTGGTTTCTCTTTATTCCACATATAAGTAAAATCATCCGATTTTTTTTTTCTTCTGACTTATTTCACTTGGCCTAATCCCTTCCAGCTCCATCCTGTATTTTCAAAAGCCTCTCTCCTTACGCATCTGCCTGACTGAGTTCCTGACTGCCTGAGCAGTCTTAGCCCCCAAAGCTGCAAAAGTTTCTCCCCCTTTTGCACAATCTCTAGATCGGGGACCATGGTTGCTGCTGCCACTAGCTGCAGGTGCTGCTGAGATACATAAACTGTAATGTCCATAAATCCACCTCTGCCTCCGCCTCCCTGCCAAGTCACAGATCCAGCCAGCTGGTAGAAAGGAGACCTCAGGAAAGCCATGGTACAGCTTTTTATATAAACAATAATGTCAGTAATTTCTAAGACTCTAGAAATGTCCCCAGAAAGTATAAATAGGATATTCATGTGTTATATAGGCACATAAATTTTTAAATCAATTGTTACATAAAAATCAGGGATAATTGTACTAAGATATTCAAGAAGAGCAGGTACTAATAACTACAGACTACTCAAATAAAGTTGAGTTCTGCTCAATGTAGATAAAGAGGTATCTTGAAAACAACCAGCAGTTATGTACATATACACTATTTATAAAAATTACTAAAGATATTAAAGGGTTAACAAGAATGTCAAATTATAGTGGAAACCTAGTGTCAGAGACAGTTTTGTTCCAGAGACATCGCTACACAAATGAGGAATCTGACATATTTTGGTTCTCTACGATGAAATGTACAAGAGAGAAAATCTCATTCCTGCCCAAACTGAATTTAAGACTCTTTGCTTATAAAACTACACTCATACAAGGCTATTATTTCTCTGCAAGTGAAAACCTATTCTAAAACTTTCCCCACTTTCACATTTCAAAAAAATTGAAATAACACTTCACAGAACAAGAGGTCTGATAAGGATTTCTCTGAAAAATTTTAATCAGAAGTAAAGATTACATCAAATTTTCAGTCCAAAGGATAATTCTTCTAAATGCCTAGTGTAAACAAATGCAACTCTTCTTTAGTCTATTTTTCTTTAACAATTTGACAAATAATTTCAGGAAGTGAGCAAACCGTGGTTAAAAACAAAGGAAACGAATAAACAGTTACCCTATATACATACAATTAAAACTTAAAGACATCATTTATCTCCACTGCGGGATATAGACTCAAGAATATATAATTCAGGCTTCCCTGGTGGTTTAGGGGTTAACTCTCAGCGCTATCACTGTGATGGCCTGAGGTTGATCCCTGGCCAGGGAGCTGACCTACATGGCTCCTCAGACCTCTCCTGTCTCGCCCGCTGCTCCCCTCAGCAGTGTATTTCAATAGATTTGCCTGTTCTGCTCCCCGTTCTGTCTCTGGTGAATCCTCTCACACCCCGTACCTCTGTCCTACACCCCAGTTCTCCTACACAAAAATAAGTAAAAATTTTAAAAATAAACTCATGTTTCCTTCTTATAGCACTAGTTAATCTACTTGATGGCTAAAAATACTGAGTATAGAGTAACGCATTTAAATTTGAGTACATTTGTAATCCAGGAATAATATTTGACATAGGATTTAATTGGCCTTAACACTAACATAAACACTATGCCTATCATAGCAGGTCTGAATATTTTGTCCTTTCTAAATTTACTACATCAGCAGAAATACTGTGCTCTTGTTTATATCCACCTAAGCACCATTCAAACTATCTTGTACAAAATGATATTGAAAAAGTGTTTATTGGGCCTACCCAGTGACGCAGCAGGTTGAGCGCAGTGTTGTGAAGCTGTCCACAGCCTCTGCAGTGCTGGTTCAATTCTCGGCCGGCAAAGGAGATATATCCACATGGCACGGCAGACCTCTCCTGCCTCGCCTGCTGCTCCCCTCAGCAGTGTATTTCCATCAGCCTGCCTGTTCTGTTCCCCACTCTGTCTCTGGTGAATTTTTTCACCCTCCCGCTCCTCTGGCCTGTACCCCAGTTCTTATATAAATAAAATAAATCTTTAAAAAAAAAGTGTTTATTGTTTCTTATGGGAGCTGACTACATAAGCTAAAGTTCAATATCCCTATTTTACTGTGCATTGTCTTTTGAAATCCCTAAGTTCCAAAGATAACATCTTCTTTCCCTATTTTCATGCATTTAGTGGTACACAAAGATGTCTAGTTTTAGAGTTACTGAGAAAGGAATAATTTTTTCCTTCTATTGTTCCCATATAATTATGAAATAAAAATAAAAAGGGAAAGAATCAATGGAGTAATAGAAGTTTCCTCTTGTGTGTGAAACATGATGCAGCTAGCAGGCTTGGGTATTCTAGAATGCTTTCATCAGGGGTCATTACCTCACATAAATAACAGCACTTTTTCTTATTGTTAAAATATTGCTTGATTTTCTAAATGCCTATTGTGCTTGAAAGACTTTTGTATTTATAAGTGAATACTCTAAAATAGTATATTTTCAAAGTTAGTTTTCAGCTGATCATGAAACTCATGAATATATTTAATTATACAAAAGACAGTGAAACAAATAATCACCAAATTACCACTCTACTTCTGCAGAATTCTCTCTCCTTTTTCCTCTCTCTCTGAAGAAAGCATATTTCCATAACTTTATTTGCACTGTGACATAAATGAAGAGAGATACAATCTTTGTTTGCCTTATTTGACAAGCTAGACATTCAGGTCACCTAGGCAAACTTTTATGCACATATCCTTCTGGCAATTTACATGAATGTCATTTTTTTAAGATTTATTTATTTATGCATAAAGAACTGGGGTGCAACAATGGACACAGAAAATTTAATTCAAAAGGGCACTTGCACCCCTATGTTTATAGCTGCATTATTCACAATAGCTAAGCTGTGGAAACAACCCAAATGGCCAAAAATAGATGACTGGATCAAGAAGATGTGGTACATATGCACAATGGAATATTACTCAGCAATCAAAAAATATAAACTGATGCAATTTGAAGCAACAAGGGTGGAGCTAGAAGGGATCATACTCAGTGAAATAAGCCAGAAAGAAAAAGAAAAATACCAGATGGTCTCACTCATAGCAGGAATTTAGAAAAGCTAAATAAGGGACCAGGAAAAAGACTCATTATAATAAAGTAAAAATCAAAATCAACAAGCAAGTATAAACCAGACACACAATGGGGGTGGGGAGGGAGGAGGGATTTGGGTCAAAATAAGGGAGGTGGGAATTGTATGGGGACTATAACAAAGATGAAAATGCATACACTGTGCACAAATGAAAAATTATGTAAAAATATATAAAATTAAAAAAAAATAAAAAAAGAACTGGGGTGCAGGCCAGAGGTGGGGGAAGGGGAGTTGAGAGGATTCACCAGAGACAGAGTGGAGAACAGAACAGGCAGACTGACTGAAACACACTGCTGAGGGGAGCAGCGGGAGAGACAGGAGGGGTCTGCTGCACCATGTGGGCAGCTCTCTGGCCTGGGATTGAACTCGTGCTGCAGTGGCTCTGGGCAGCTTCATAGGTTGTGTCTTAACCCCTTGCGGCACCAGGGAGGCCCTGCATGAATGTCATTTTTAAGATATTTATTTTCGGGAAATATACAAGATGTATTTTAAAAGACTATGTGACTTTGCTTTGAGTGAATATTTATTTTCATGGAATTCATTTAAAATGTTGAGATTGCTAATCAACTCCATATAGAATTAGTGATCAGGAGAAATAGCAGAGACTGTCACATATTCTCCATGAAACTGTAATCTTTGCTACTGATGAGTTGCTATCTGGTCTGTGTTTCAAAACATCTAGACAAAGAAATAGCCACTTCTTGATGAGGCACATCAGCTGTTTTCTATAGCTAACTTCAGAAAATGTTTTCTACACTGTCTAAAATTTTCTTCTTAAAATTTGTACCCAAACAAGCTTTGTCCTTAAGATTGAAGTCATTTGGGACTTCCTGGTGGCACAGAAATTAAAAACAGCGCTATCAAGATATCACCAGCCACTGCAGCAGGAGTTTGATCCACCCACCACCTGCTGGCCAGGGAGCTGACCCACAAGACACAGCAGACCTCTCTTGCCTCGCACCTTGCTCCCCTCGGCAGCGTATTTCAGTTGATCTGCCTGTTCTGCTCCCCAATCTCTCTGGTGAATCCTCTCACCCCTCACACCTCTGGCTTACACGCAGTTCTTGTAGGCATAAATAAATAAACCTTAAAAAAAAAAGATTGATGTCATTTAAAATTTCTTATACTTCTTTTATCAACAACAGTAAGAAATATTATTTGGGGGGGCAACTATTTCCTCTCAACAAAAATTCATATGTGTTCTTCTAGTTATTTTATACATTTTACCATTCAATTCTCACAAAAGTTATTTTGGGTAGGTGTTTTTAGAACAGAATCAGGGCAGAGCTTCTAATGATAGAAGATAATTACCATAGCTTAAGGCTTCTTGCTCTAAGAAAAATAGCAGTTTATTCACAAACTGACAATTTCACTTCTTCCTTAGCATCCTGATTTATATCCACTCGTCAGACTCTATTTTTCTTTTAAAACTTTTCTTTAAATATCATTAGTGGAAAGGATGGAGGGAATGGAGGGAGGGACAGTGAAGGAGGGAAAGAGAAAAATAAATAACTCACATGTGCCATTAACTGAAGAGTCTCCCTTATCACTATCTTGGATTTTTAATTATGTAAGTATATTTTGGATATTTACAATTTCCAAGTTTGTAGAAATTATGTTTGATACAAGTTTGTAAAATTATGTTTTAAGAGTGCTACTGTCTACAGTAAATTTTGAAGTCTGGTGTAAGAAAACAAAATACCTAAATCCCTAAAACTGTCATCTATGAGGCTAAGTATCAAACAGATGGCAAAAAGGACACTTTTACCCACTGTGATCATTAAAACTCAGTATATGATATTTCACTTTTATTCTAGAAATTGAAACAGATGATAATCCTATTCAACAGTGTTATACCTTATATTATCTTTCCATATGTATTTGATATGGTATTAATATAGTCAGGTCACAGATACATGCATATTGCCTGTTCTTCTAAATTTGATGTTCATATATCAACAGTTCTTACTCTCATCCTAATTTTACACACTTAGATAATATATAAATATATATTACCCGATAATAACTGACAGATGTTGACCAATGACTCTCAGCAATTTAATTATAATAACTCAGGTAGTCTCCATAACAACCTTATGTGTATATACGACCAGGCTCCTCCTTTTAAAGAAGATGCTAAAGATACAGAGAGGTTAAGAAATAGGACTAAAGTCACAAAATTGGTTAAGAGTAGTACCTGGTTAGAATCCAAGCACTATGGACCTAGAGTTCCTATTCTCAATGGCCATCTCTTACGTGAAATTATTATTTTAAAGACCCATGATCTTTACAAAAGCAGACTATTATGAAATGACTTTGTTTTAGAGCTCAGGTGCACACCAGTCATGACCGCTGATTGAAACAACACTCAACTAGAAAAGGTCCAAACCACTGGCACACAAGCTCACACATAGTCATCCCTGGAGCACTCCAAGAAAATCAAACACTGACATCAAATTAACCGAAACTACAGAACACTTAGTCATGGCCCCTCCTTCTTACAAGACAATGATTTCCACAAGATTCTTAAAAAAACTTAGTTTTGTGCAAAAGATACTAATTTGTTTTCCTTTTTTCCCACCTATGTGCCTAGAAACTGTTTCCTTCTGTAACTAGAGCCCTGAAATCCTCAACTACACACTTCACAGTGAACTCTTCTTGAAATTCTACTAAAGTTATAAGGTTCCCCAGGCAATGGGAATATTAAAGTAACATGTGTCTTGCTAAGTTTTACATGATATAGTTTTAGTCTCAATTGGACCTCGAACTGAATGTGAAAATTAAACAAAAAAATGTCCAACAGTAGGTGCCTGGCTATAATCAGGCTTCATCTTTTTCAAAAGTGGATTATCTTCTGTAACTAGCATTAGGGTTTAGTGCGAACTTGCAGTTGAATGAATTTCTTCCAGGACAGGTTTTTGTTACTCTGTGTATACTGAGTTCATATATTTTATTTTCCAGTCTAGAGCTAAGGACTGATACTAGCCCACATTCAAGTGATATCTCTACATACACATACAAAGGAAAGAAAGAATCCAAATAATTTTTAAAATTTGGAATTCTTGACAACTCACAAAAATAAAAGCAAAATAACTCGTGTAATATAGTTCTAATTAATAAGTTAAATGCTATGCTATGTTATGTTATATATTAGATAAAGTACAAATGGTAAAACCATAAAATGTTTATTTTGCCATTTTGTTGACGATCATTTTTAACTATAAAAAATGAGCATATTATAATGTTCTTTTTTTTCCTACTGTATTTGGGTTGAACATCTCATGTTGATTTATGGTGCTTAAACTATTCCCTGTGTTAAATACCGGCCATTATTTCTGCTATGAATAGTCTTTTATTGTATGTAGAGACAAAAAAAAAAGCCTCTTCTAACTCAACCTCATTAAATTATTTGATTATGTAAATTCTAGATGTGTTAATAATGAAGATACTTAAAATACATAATGCTACTGACAGCTAATTATATTGTAAATTGCATTATAGCATGTTTGCTATTTCAATTTTACTCCTCAGAAGGTATGAAATTTGTAGTTAAGTATTCAAAGTATAGTTATTTTAATAAAGGTGCCATACCTTCAGTCTTCTACATATTAAAGGAATTGTAACTCTGTTCCAACAGAAAGAACTTGATTCTTCCATATCAAAAGAAAACTGAATTTTAAAGCTATAACATTTAAGTGGAAAAGTGATATCAGCCTTGAAAACATACTGCTGTTCTTAAAAGACACACAATGTAAGTTTACTTAAATCTATTTTCATTTTGTCTGTGGTTTGTTCTAAAATGTCAATAATTAATTGCTGATCAAAAAGATAAGCCAAAGTTATGGGGAATATAATTTATACATACAAATGTAGATGTTGACATAGATTATATAGACACAGCTGTATTATAGGTATAAATAGATAAAGATATAAATTGTAGCTTTGGATAAAGAACATGAAAAAAATTAGATTATACATGAAGATGACTACAGTTCTAACCACCCAGGGTAGGGAAAGAAACAGGTGAAAAGTTTGGTTATTAACAAGACAGCAAACTTCGGCAGTAAAGGAGATCTGTTGCCCACAGAAAACCCTTATTAATTGATGCATTATTCACATTAAGCAATTCAGAAGATTAGCAGAAAATATTCAATGTGTTGATAAAACATCTAGAACTTTAATAGACTTAAATATTGTGCCTTGTACACTATTGGAAGATTAGTTTTGTTTTTCTCTGTTTTTGCAACATCTGCAGCATGATACACAAATGAAAAACTGGGAGACTACAAAATCTTGTGAACTCAGAATTCAGACAGTTTATATGAACTTCAGTGTAACATGCAAAAAGAGTTAAAGTTGTAGGTCCAATACTCTGATACTAAAAAAGAGCTAATTGGCCCTTTACTGGTGATGGGGGACTTGGTGCATTAACACTGACTTTACAGTAGCTTAAACATTTCTTGTGGCAAGATCTGCTCACTGTGCTAAAACTATAGTTCATGCTAACATCTGCTTCATTCTAGGAGTCTGGAATTTTGGTATGTATTAGGTAGCACATATAAATGGGGAATACAAAGCAGTTCTTTCTGAGCTTTATGTAACTTTGATAACAACCCCAGAAAAATATATTGCAAGAAAACTGCAGAAACATTGCTCTCATAAACAAAGATTAGTAGTTATCGGTCAAAGTATCAGCAAAAGTTCAGGCAATATACAATATAAATGTATCTAACAAAGTAGGTTAACTTCTAGAATACAAGAGTGATTTGACATCTACAATATAGTTTATATAATTTATGAGATGAACAGAAATAAAATGTTATACTATTTCTATAGATAAAGAAAAATCAGTCAGATAAAATAATCCTTTCACAATATAAACCCTTAGAAAATCAGAAATAAATGGTGACCTTTATTTAAACAAACAGTAACGGGCCTCCCAGGTGGCGCAGCAGTGGAGCGCTGGGTTGGGAAGCTGCCTGCAGCCTCTGCTGCGCCAGTTCGATCCGTGGTTGCTGGGTGAGGGTCCCACATGGCGCGTAGACGTCTCCTGCCGCCTGCTGCTCCTCTCAGCAGTGTACTTCATCAGTCTGCCTGTTCTGCTCCCTGCTCTGGCTCTGGTGAATTCTCTCACCCTCCCGCGCTTCTGACTGTATCCAGTGCTTATATAAATAAATAAATCTTAAAAATAAATAAATAAACAGTACCCCCCCAGATATGTAACACGTATGAGAAATAATAGTAAAATGCAAAGAACTAAACTGAACTCTAGATGAGGCAAGGATGCCTGACATTTCCTTTGCTTGTTATAATGGGATTTTTTTTTACTCTCAGTCTATTGTTCCATGATAAGATTCCAAATACATGAAGGATAATGAAAGAAGGGATAATTGTAGAAGCATAAGTGGGTGAGATTGCTAAGTGAATTCCCACAAAGATCTATTTAAGGAAGAGTGTAAATAGAGAAAGAGAATCTAAAATTAATTATCTTAGCATTGCATGTAGTGTCAGAAATTTGGAAACAGCACACTTCATGGGTGTTTGCCTTTCAATTACATCATCTATATATCCATTTATAAGAAAATTTTGCAGCTGGCCAATATAGACCAACAAGGAGATTGACAGAAATTGCAGAGGATGGAGGGAGAGGTGACTTAGAGAGGATGATGTGAATTTTTAGACGAATAGAGATTTAAGTGCAACAGTAAATGTTAACTCAAGTATTCTGTGCTTCTATATATGGCAAACACACTAATTTCAAAATTGCTTCTCAAAAAAAAATTTGCTTCTCATTATCACAATTTGCTTCTCAGTATCATAAATTGTTTGCATTTGTAATGTAGAGGTATTTTGTTTTAATTCTAGGTAATTATTATTTCACAATGCATTTTAAAATTTTACTAACGTTGAAGGAATCATGAACTATACATATATAGCACTCACATTCTGTTGTTGCTCTTTGGTTGTTATTTTATATATGATTCAATGACAATAAATCAATTAACGTTTCATTCTATAGTGAAATACAATTCTATTGACCTGAAGTGACATATTAGGATTATTTAAAAATATTTTATTCAAATATAAAAAAATACTTTTTCTGTGACAACACATCATATTCTCATATTTCTATTGAGCTAGACACTTTGTTCCTGTAATTTTTTTTAACTGAAGGACTTGAATATGAATGCTTATATCAGTTTCACTGATACCAAAGAAACTCTGACTCTGACCTTTTTTTCATGTTATTATCTAGTAATACACTGTGGACAATTTTGAATATTATCATAGGTGTCTAATGCTTGCTAATCTACCTGTCTTCAAACTATTTTATATGAATTTAACATACATGAAGAACTAAGTAATACTGATGACAGCAATGTGGTCTCTTAGTTCAAGCTTTCCTAGCATGGTTATATATATTAAAGATGCTAAAAAAAAAATTCCAATTTAAATCACCAAGATTTTCTACATAGAAGTGTGGGTTTAAGGAGTTGATTTTCACTCATAGCCTGTTATTGTCTCTTGGTGTCTTTCCTTCTCTTAGTCTCAAAACAGTGCTGTCTCCCTGTTGGTAAAATAATGGTATTTAGAGACAGTATCACTTCTTCCCTTACTGACATGTATATATTTAATAATATTCACCCTTTATTATCTGGCAGAGAAAAAAAAATATATAAGAGAGCACATTTACTCCTAGCCTTGGATAGCAGCATGTAGTGCCACAATCTAAAATAATCCACTGGGAAGAAGAGCAAAGAAGTATTAAACTCTGTTTTTTAACTTGAGTAGCTTTACCTGACTTCAAAACATTTGTCTTTTATGCAAATACTGAAATTTACTTTGTCTATTTCATTCTTCTGAACTCTTCCTGTTTATTTTTTCTTGTTGTTTTTAATTGCTTCCTAGTCTTAAGAAAGCAAAGATGGACCACTAAATTTATACAGTTATTTACCACACCATCCACTCCATTCATTATGGAAAATCTTATTTCTTTATTAACATTATTATTGTCAAGCAGCAGATGTCAAATGCTGTAGCTGACACTGCTTGTCTGCCTAAGTCAATTCTTTAAAAGATCAACTTTATATTTAGTGTTATATAACTTACAAAAGTGGCATCAAGTGAAGTTATGCAAAATGTCTAAAATTAACATGTAAAATAACTGACCACTGTAGCTGGAAGTTCAATCAAGATTAGTTTCCATTGGCTTCTCTCCATGCCAATTAGTACAGACCTAAAAGGTTATCTTTTATAGGAACGTTCCCTTGGCTCTGCCTCTTCAACTTACTGTTATTTTTTTTAATATTTATTTTATTTATTTATGAATACAAGAAATGGAGTGTAGGCTAGAGGTGCAGGGGGTGAAAGGATTCACCAGAGATAGAGTGGGGAGCAGAACAGGTGGATCTACTGAAATACGCTGCTGAGGGGAGCAGCGGGCAGGTCAGGAGAAGTCTGTGGTGCTATGTGGGTTAGCTCCCTGGCCGTTGATCAAATTCATGCTGCAGTGGCTGGTGTTCGCTTGATAGCTCTGAGACTTTAACCCCTGTGCCACCAGGGAGGCCCCTACTATTTTTTTTTTTTCGGTATGGAAAATTTCAGGAATTTGTGTGTAATCTTTGTGCAGGGGTCAAGCTGGCATCTGTGTATTGCTCTGACTTTAGTTTACTTGCCACAGAAGCATGTACTGCCTCTGTTCCTTTTGAACTTGTATCTTGTCATTAATATAATTATTCTTGAAATTGTGAACACTGGGTTAATTAAAAGTATACTAACAAAAATAAATAAAAATGAATTGAAAGTGAATATTTAACTGTGAGAATTAACATAATACACAAAAGTAATCCATGATTAATGTTGTAACCATTTATGAGGTTTATGTGCACATAATTTTTAATATTCATATTCATTACTCATGTTTCTGTAAGAAAGGAATATGATTTCAGGGATGAAAGATGTCCATTGTTATAAATTGAGACCAGAAATGCACTGGCTTTTATTATTTTTAAAAAGATAGAATTTTTAAGTTATTAATAATTCTAATATCATTCTCTATATATAATCATTAATTTTAAATAACTATTTTAATCATAAACTTAAAAAAGTATTATTATACTTATTATAAAAGTCTGCTGAATACCTTCTGTTGTTATCTATGAAATGTAAATAATTAATATTCAAAATCTGAAAATAAAGCAAATATTATGAAGTATGACATCAATGTCATTCTAAGTAAGTGTAACATGTCCCTACCTCCACTCTGTGGTATTATTTAATTATCCAGGAGACTGTACCTGTGCTGACTCTGCTATTTACTATTTGATTAAAACCCAGAAAATGTGATGTGCATGTAGGATGCAGATTTCTCTCCCATAGAGGACAACCTAGAATATATTATTCTATTGTCTTGCAGGATATTTACTAGTTTTATATATAATTTTGGTACATTATTTTAAAAATCATCTATTAATTTCTTTCAAAATTATTGTTAATCTCTAGTTTTTCAAAATATGCTTTAAATCAGCTCTGCCATTTCACTGATTTCTTCATTAATGAGTTAATGAATCTTTGACATGTGTTTATGTCATACTTGTTTTAAAGGCATGCTTTTAACTTTTTAAAAATTATATTTTGACAGTATACAGTTTGTTTCCTTATGTTTTTCCTATGTTTCATTACTGAGTTGGATTTTATATATTCAGCTACCATAATTGAAGTCGTTAAATCAAAAAGACTTGCAAGTTTAAAAATGTTTAACATTTCCTGGTTGACCAAAAAAACAAAAAGAACTTTTTTTTTAGATAAGCTTTGATTCCCATATGAGTTTACAGCTGACAAAAATGGTGCAAATTAATGTTGAATTTTCTGAAACTCTTCATTTTGATCTCAAGACAGTTCAGCTCTAGAATTAACAGAGCTCAATAACCATTTAAAGAGGATGATTTGCTCACTGGTTTATGTGTCTTTAATTGTTTTATAAGTGTATAAACCCTAAACTACTCATTTTATGTCATCCCTCTGGTTTGTCTCTTTATATTAATTGAATTATTTTTTTCTGCTCTCTTCTGTCCTGTGATAGTTTTCTCATAGAAATCTGTAGTCAAGTGCATTTTCCTTCTATTCTTATAAATCAATTCTGTTCATAAGAAGGCTTTAAAATGACATGAGCTTCTCTTATCTGTCAGGAGCCAAAATATCCCTCCTCATATTTCTTATTGAAACTATGCTCACACATTTAACTCAAAGGCAGCAATAAATGATAATTTAAATTTTAAATATTTTTTTCATCTCATTTACAAAGTACCATAAGCAGAGTATATTTCTTAAAGTTTCTCCTATTGAAACTGTGTAAAAATATCAAGGAATAGAAATGCAAATCGCACTTGGACTGAGGAATCAAGTGTCAGGAAATGATGTCATTTGCATGGTCTCAGTATTCACAGATTTTAAGTTGAAGCTAATCAAATAGCAAAATTCCTCCTTCTTAATCTACTCTGCATATTTCATTCACACTGGGGAAAGGTAGTGAATAATATTTCAGAAAAGAAAAATGTTGAAAATTTCAATATACCTTTACTGGTTATGTTGATGTGTTTGTCCACAATTGTACTGGCAGCTGTGAGATTTCCTGAAACCCAGTTGTGGATGAGGTGGTACCATGAAAAGCACAGCCACATCACAAGACTGACTTGCTGAAGGACCATCAATTCATTAACGATGTTTATAATTTTTTTTTCTGGTTGAGTTTGTACTTTGCTGCTTTGATAGTAGCTTAAATTTATCTCTGCAATTATTTTCATCATTCCATTAGTTCATAAACCTGAGGACATTTATTAATATCCATATACATATTTCCACCCTTTATACACCTTTCCTGATCCTATAATCCCCAGTCTCCATGGCCCCTAACTTCTTCTGTACATTTTTATATTTATGACTTCAAAGTTGTTCAATTTTAGGAACAGTATTCCCAATAACTACTGGAATATTATTCAGTCTTAAAAAAGAGAATATGCACTACATAAATGCAATTTGAGGACCTTATGCTAAGTGAAATGAGCCAGTGATAATAATATTATTCAACCTCACTTATATGATATACCTAGAACAATAAAAATCATACAAATTCATACAGACATAGAGTAATTGTTACTAGCACTGAATGGATGGGGGGCTGGGGCATAGAGGTTGAGGTTTACAAGATGGAAAGAATTTTATTTCACTATAATATGACTAGATTTACATAACTGAATTGTATGCTTGATATTGGTTAAGTAGGTAATTTAATGTCATTTTATTTTATCGCAATTGAAAAAATCAAGTGCATTTATATATACCCTTTGTATTATCATTTCATCCTTCTCTTTGCTTACAAAATCTAGTGTTTTCTCAACTATGCTAACTATCTCCTACTCATTTTCTTCAGGTTGTACATATTCTCTTCAACTACACATCTTCTAAGACCATGACAATTTATTAGCATATTCATTCAAGTCACACCCATTAAGAAGCAGCAATTATTTACACTGGTGTATGTACTTGGAAAGCACTGGTCATCAAGACAGAAAATGTCTTGCCTTGATACTTTGACAGCCAACAAACATTAGGTAAAGCTTGCACTCTCATACATTATATATGTATATATGTGAGGTAATGACAAGTTGTGATAAATATATTTAAAATAATTTTTAAAAAGGCAGTAAAAATGGGGTTCTCAGAAAACTTCCTTGGAGAACATTTAGGCATAGATACATACTGCATATATAAGCCTACTTTTTGAAGAATTGAGGAAAGCTTTTAAGGGATGTGAAAGAGAAGAGATAAACACCAGGAAAGTAGAATGTGGGTAAATTTTCAAAGATCACAAGACAAATGTGAATGGAGTAGTTAATAAGGGATATGAGGGGTAGAATATAGGGAAGTCCAATATTGGGACTGGTTCTTGGGATAGGGAAGTCCAATCTTGATGAGTGTTTTCAACCATCACTTTAGATTTCTTGCCTTTTTTTTTTTTTTTTTAGATAGCAATAGGAGACAATCAAAAGTATCAACAAAGAAATGTCATATCCTATGGTATATGTATTTTCTTAAGATGACAATAAAATAAATGATATTTTTTTAAAAGTAACACAGTAAGTTTAGAAACAATTTTAAGAAGCCAAAGTTCTAGAGCATACATAAGAGGACAGAATCCATCCCCCACAGGATGGAGTTTAGATGAGAGCAGGGATGTTTCTTTTAATGGATTAGGAGGAAACAGAAGCAGATAAATGTTAACTGGGAAGTTCCAAGACCATTCCCTTGCACACATCCCTGAGGGGCCCCAAGAATTTATTCAAATGTGTATGTGCTCTTTTGAATAAAAATTTTGTAAAACAACTTACTCTATTTGCAGTTAACTACCATTGTTTTCTTCACAATCACTTTTTCCAGGTGTCAGCTGGTATTGCAATTTCTGCAGATATATTTGTTAAAGGGCTAGATGACTGAAGGTCACATTGAGTTTGGCTCAGCATTTATATACTTCACATTCATTTCTCACTCCCAGGAATAATTGCTCTCACTGTACTGACATTCTTGTTACAAGAGTGATTTTATTCAACTAAGTCAGTGTAGAGTAATGGAAATCATTTGTAACTTTGAGATGTATTGTTAATGCAAGGTGTGGCTAGGAAAATATACTTAACATGTATAAAAAAATGTTCTCCGTTGAGATACCAGAAGGATAAAATCCATGACATGTGTTTGAGTAAAACTAAAGAAGCAAAATAAATATGCAAAGGAGAAATGTAATTGAATTATTGTTATTAGATTTTTAGAAAATCAGCTTGCATAAGAAATTAAGATTTCCTTTCTAAGAATGAAGAACCAAAGAAACAAGTTAGAGGTTTTATAAATTACACAAACACTTCCACACATGATTTAAATTCAATAAATTATACCACTCAACTTTAAAACTTTGTTATGTTGCCCTCTTTGTAGATAAGTTAGGGGGAAAAATATAAACATAGCAAAGTTCTTACATATGGATTCCCTTAAGAGAAAGTCACTGTCATATAGGCACTTAATTGTTCCTTCTAAAATCCACCCCACACTCACCAATCATAGTTATGTAGTATAACATAAACTATCAAGAGATGCAGAATGAAGTGTTCCTTCTCTGCTTCTAATAAATTATGATTTTTTGACTTCTCCAGTAATACTCGGGGCAATAAAAATGAAAAAAAGAAAGTAGCCAGTAGCTATTGATCACTAAATGTGTAATCTCATGAAGCTATATGATTCTTTTCTCTTAATGATGGATTACTGTCTGGAGCTCATAAATTAGACCAAGTGCCATCTATATATTTTCCAAAAGGCAACAATGACAGAATTATTTTTGTTCTTTGGAAAAAGAAGTAGTTCTACATTTTGGTTAAACAGAGTAATGCAGTAGAAAGGGAACATAACCTAGATTCATGAGCTCATATTTTCAGTTACTAAGTAGTTATGCCACTTTGGGTAAAATAATTCATCTTTGTAAATCTCAGTTTACCAACCTATGTAATAATGTGGCTAGATTTATGTCCTTTGTGTTTGCAGATAATATAAAATTATACCTTGCCATTCTGCTCTGTTGGAGATAAAAATCATTTATTATATTTTATAAATGTGATTTCAATAAACTAAATACATATTATTTTATATATGTTTACTTTGGGGATACTAGAAAGATAGAATATTGTAACATATGATCAATTTTAAATAATTTGATGACATAACTCAATGACAAATAATACTATACTGTCTTCCTCATTACTCAGAAACTTAGATATAGTCACATAAATGTTTTGTATACTCACTGAGCACCCTCTTGTATCCTAGAAGTACGGATTTTATGGAATTATACTTACTTTTTCACAGAATACTGAAGAGCTTAAAAGATCGGTACAGGAAGATAGGTCCTGACATCTGGCTGAAACTTTTAACAACCCTCTATTCTTTACATAATTGGCAGAGGACCTATAATACTGCATGCAATCATGAATAAAAGTGAAAAATCTAGTTTATGTGATTTATGAAAATCAAAACTCCCCCTTTACTCAAATAAAATGTTTCAACACAGTTTTAAATCTTCACAAAACTTCTAGAGTGATGGCATAAAGATCTCTGAAGGCTTACTGCCTAGCTAAACTACTATAATTATTGACAATTATAAATTATCTCCATTTTTAAGTCTCTGAAAACTTCCCTAAAGGAATGTAGTAAATAAAGAGGCATTTGTTCAAGTAAATCAACCAAATCTTGATAAGAATAGTAAGTCTATGGCATTTGAGTCATGATTTTCTCCACAAACCATATCCACAAACTCTCATGCACAAACCCAGCATGACATAATGTTCCAATTTTGTATATGTAGCCAAAATCACAGAGCTTTCTATTCCCCCAAATGATCAGATAAGGGCTAGATTATCTCCCTAGAAAGGACGAACACCAGTAATTTTCATCCACTCATGGTTCATATTATAGAAGCTCTACTCCAGGCAACAATGGATAAGAAGTTTGGGATTGTGTCTCTCTGGTAGTGAAGGGGTTAAGTCTCAATGCTCTCATGCTATTACTGCTGCATCCTGAGTTTGATCCCCTGCCAGGGAGCTAACCCACATATGGAACAGCAGACCTCTCCTGAATTGCCTGCTGCTCCACTTAGCAGTGTATTTCAGTAGATCCATTCTGTCTCTGGTGAGTCTTCTCATGCCCCACCTCTGGCCTTTACCCCAGTTCTTCTACACAAAAATAAATAAATCTTAAAAAAAAAAAAGAAACTTGTGGTTAGTCATTCACTAGTAAGGAGGACCTTCTATCTGAGGAATGTCAGGCTTGGAGTTAACTGCATACAACACAATTCAATTGCAGGGTTGATATTACATGAGTGGAGAAGCAAGATAAAAAGGCCATAGACTGAGTAGTCTTACTCTTACAGGAGTGTTATTCCAAGAGAAGTGGGTCACTGTGTTCATACCCACAAGTGAAGCAATGATATGGAGATTTTGCCCAGAGGGACTCTCTGAAGCAATCCAAAAAGAACTGACTGTATTTAGAAGTGAGTTTTAGAAAGATCAAGTATAAGAGTGTTTCAAAACACAGTAGAGATGTTAGTGGTGAGAAATTAGGAATAGGCTGGTGATTCTTGAGGTAAAAAGCTAACCTTTATACCAGCTGCAAATTTACCAGCAAGAACCAGGGAAAGAGTTTGCTAATAAAAGCTTTCCATGGATTGAAAAAACACTCAAAGGCTGGCTTGAAATAATACCTTTGAAGGGAGGAGCTAAATTGAATCTGATCAGACTGTGGAGCAATTTATACCCGAGGGCATTGTCAAAAACAGTATAGAAATTAACTGGCTACTAGTGGAAGCTAATAACTGGATGTGATAGCAACAGAGGTAGATGGGTTAATAGATCCATCAGGAAAGGATACATTTTAAGGTACTAAATGTCATCAAAGGGTGATTGTGCGCATGCCCAAGGCTGTGTCCTCTGAAGAATGACTTTCTAGCACACTTCCTGGAGGGAAGACAGGAGGAAATAGAAGAGAGTAGAGCAGTGCACCTGCTTTGTTAGTCACCAAGCAGATGTCAACAAACTCTTGGTGGAGGGATGCCAAAGCAGATGGGGGTGGCAGTGGCAGCAGAATCTGGAGTTATACAATCTATTACCAGAATTTTTCAATCTTTAATGAAAGTATAAGATGATAAATAAGCAAATGAGCAAAAAAGCAACACACACAGGGTATACAGCAAAATCTGCCCAAGGTCTGACTTAGAACTTGGATTTAGCAGACACAATCTTTGAAAAAGCAATTTTAAATTTTCAAAGACCTAAAGGAAACTATAATTAAAGAAGTAAAGGAAGTTATGATTACAATCCCTCAGCAATAGTGTGAGCTTATAAAAATATAAAAAATATACAAAGAATTGACAGGATTTTCAGGAGTGGAAAAACACAGTAATTGCCATCAAAAAATGCAAAGTGTAACTAGCAGATTTGAACTCGTAGCAAGAGAAAGAATAAGCAAAATCATAAGAAAACCAGTTGATAGATTAACAGAGACTGTGTAATCTGAGAGGAGAGAAAAACTTAATAAAGCTAAAAGAACAGAATCTCAGAAAAATGTTACTGACACCAATGTACAAATAATGGAAGCAAAATGGAGACAAGAGAAATGAGAGTAGAAATAGTATTTGAAGAAAGTGATGTATAAAATCTATCTAATTTATAATGAAATATTAATTTATGTAATTAAGAAGCTCTTTGGCAGATGATTAGGATAAACTCATGGATTAGGTAGGGATATCCCTACCTAATAATATCATAAGAAGTATACCGAAACCTAAAGAGAAAGATAACTTCTTGAAAGTAGACAGAGAAATGCAGCTATTCTGTTACATGGAAACCTCCAATAAAATTAATATCTATATTATAATGAGAGAGAAAAAATGAAGAACAGAAACCAATGAGTTTACAAATACACATTGAAAGGAAGGGTAAAAAAATACAATCAAGAATCTTCTAGCAAAATGCTTCTTCAAAAATAAATGTTAAACTCCCCCAGAACAAACAAGAGATTTCTAGTTCTAAGAATGAACTTATAAGCAATAATAAAGGAATTCTTGAAACTGGAATCAAGAGACTCAAGATAATAGTTCAAATATATATTAAAAGCAAAGAACATGTTAAAAGTAATTGCATAAGAATAAAATAATATGCATGTGTATTTATAGCTCCTTCCTTATTTTAGCTAATGTGTAAAGCAATTCCATAAAACAATATATGTGTGATCATACCGGATGAACTGTATCATACATAAATGCAATATATTTGACATAACAGCAATGCAGAAGTAGGATGCAGAACTGTATTGAAGAAAGGAAAGGACAAAAGATGGTAATCTCAACATCTTAGGAGTAAATGAAGAGAGCCATACATGGTTAATAAGTTAATGCTACAAAGTCTTTAAATACATGCTTTTTCTCCTTTATTTTCTTAGTTTTTCAAAAGACATAAGAATGTATAAACTCCTGGGGTTCCCTGGTAGCCTAGGGGTTAAGTCTCAGTGCTGCCACCACTATGGTCTGAGTTTGATCCCTGGCCAGGGAGCTACCCACATGGCACAGCAGACCTCTCCTGTCTTGCCCACTGTTCCCCTCAGCAGTGTATTTCAGTGGATCTGCCTGTTCTGTTCCCCACTCTGTCTCTGGTGAGTCCTCTCATGCCCTTGCACCTCTGGCCTAAACCTTGGCTCTTATATGCAGAAATAAATAAAAATAAATCTTAAAATAAAATACCATCCATACAGAAGCACAGTTCAGCATCAAACTATGAATCTATGTGTGTGTATGTGTCTGTGTGTATACACATATATATAATTTGCTATCTGCAAGTTGTAAGAAATATAAAATTTGAAAATTAAGAAGGCATTCTTTGTCTCTTAGCATGGTACTTTGAATATTTTCAAATAAAACGACATTAAAAAATAAATTCCTAATAATTTAAATGTAGAAAGTTTAGAGATACTTAACATATAGATTCTGTTCAGCATTAGTTGAATATTGAAACTTGGTCTGAAGCACCACATGTTGATGAGTTGCCAAAGTCTTTCAATTAATTAAATCACTATAGTTGGCTCTGTCTCTGGTGGGTTTATTGCTAATTCCAAGCAGGTGTTGATGGATTAGGACATTTCTTTCTGGCTGATTCCTGATTAAATTTGGACAAAGAACTTGACAGCTGTCATGTCTATGTTTCCTGTAATTCTTTCCTTAAGTTAGAATGCACCCAGCCCACCATATGAGAAAAGAGTGGAAAGTCATCTTTTGCAAATAACTCTAAAGTTTGCAAGAGGTATGAAAAAATCATATTTTTTAATCATCTCTTAGTCATAAGGTCCATGTAAATGGAATGGTACCAGGGTCTTTTAAAAAGTCTAATTTACTGGGTATTATTAAAAATAGGGAAATGGAATTCATTTCCTATTATCCCTATTATTTTATCCTATTAACAAGGCAAAATATTCCCATTGGCTCAGATTCTCACTCTCAAGATAAATGTAGGTGAGGGTAATAACTTTTCTAAAAGAAAATTATTTCAGAATAAAATAATTTTGTAATGGTTATATCCCTTATAAATCTGTTTCTTTTTTTAAACAAGTTGTTGATGAATTTATAAATACCTCTATGTTTAACTGCATCTACTTACAGCTTTTGTTTAATGCAAAATGATAACATCTCTCTTTTGTAGCTAGAAGTCTGCTCACCATTCCTCTCCCTCATATTCCCTCTGATGAGAGCAATGCTGAGTAGAGCTGATTATGAAACATGAGATAAATCAATTGTGCTTGTCATCTTCCTTTCCTTGGTTTCACTTGCTCATGTGTCTGCAGCCTCTTTTTTGTTAATATCCATTTATTTGTGCATATAAGAACTGGGGTACAGGACAGAGGTGTGGCGGGGTTCTCTGGATTCACCAGAGACAGAGTGGGGAGCAGAACAGGCAGACTGACCAAAATAAACTGCTGAGGGGAGCAGCAGGCAAGTCAGGAGAGGTCTGCTGCACCATGTGGGTAGCTTACTATCTGGCTGGGGATTGAACTCATGCTGCAGCAGTTGTGGATGGCTTCATAGTGGTGATTCTTAACCCCTTGCACCACCAGGGAGGCCCCATGCAGCCTCTTTGGTTAGCAATTTTACTCCCAGTAACTACCCAAAGAATACAAAAAAACACAAATTCATAAGTATATAAGCACCCTGTGTTGACTGCAACACTATTTACAATAGCCAAGTTATGGAAATAATTTAAGTGTCCAAGGGTAGAGGTGTGGATTAAGAAGATGTGGTATGTGTGCATAATGAAATACTGCTCACCAATAAAAAAGATGAAATCTGGCCACTAAATTACTTTTACCTAGACTTAAATGTGCTAAATTAACAGGCATAAATAGAAACACTCAGTGTCTCAGTTCTTATCTAACTGTCTGATATAGTCTGTTTTAAAGCCAAGCTACTACAATCTGCAAATATTATTGTCATTCTCCTGACCTCCCATTAACTCTACAACTTACCATAATAGAGCTTCTACCCTCTATGTTTCTAATAAAGCTGTGTTTTACCCCAGCTCTCAAATGACCTCTTAGTTTCAAAACATAATCTAATCTTTTTCAGTTCTTGTCTCACTTGACCTTGTTGCACTACTTAATTTGTGGTCCATTAATGTATTCTCGAAAATAGCCTTCTTAGTCTCTGTGACACTATTCTCTACTTGTTTTCTCTCAGTTCTCATGGGCATTCAAGCTAAATATTGAATTTCAATTTCTTTGACTTTGTCTATTTTGTTAAAAATGAGTGTTCCTGCCCCAGGTTTTCTACCTTTTTCAGTGCATCAGTCTTGCTTCTGGAATCTGTCTCTGTTCCCAGTCAGGCATCCCGCCACCATGCCACACTCTGCACTTAACTCCATCACTTCATATCCATGTCTTCAGACATTTTTATATTTTTGTATTTAGCACCTCTTCACCATAGGGACTTGTGAGCAAAACCAGTTAGTATTATTAATTTCTAATATAGTTTTGAACATATCTTAAGCACTCAAAAACTGTGACCTTAGATATCATTTTAATTAAATGATGTAATTAATGAGTGCTATTACCTATTCCCTTGGCATATGCATCCCACCACACCTGATGACTCCCGGTTATGTATGTCAGGCTCTTCCCTTAAAAAAAAAATCTCATATCATTACCAACAATGGCCTCAGAGTTATCACCGTGGCAGACAGAGATGCTGTTTGGAGCCTGTGGCTTGTTCAGAGTCAAGGCCCTTGGAATTTGAGGCAAAGTCATATCATGTGTGCAGGTAGCTGTTCTCCTATTAAGAAACGGGTTTTAGCTTGCTAGTGGGACTTAAAAGAGATGGAGAACTTAGTTGCTCATCAAGAACAACATGTGGCCTGATTACCCAAACTATACATATGAGAACACAGAGCAACATACCACTACCAAGTGTGAATGATGTATATGAGAAAATGGTCCAGTTGGCACAGATGGCACAAGTAACTTGCACCTGGAAGTGGAAAAGATACCAATGTCACTACTTCAACTTTATCACCTTTTCTCTTTTCTCTTCTCTTCCAATCTTTCTTATGCTTCATTAGATATTCCCTGTGACCAGTAAACTGAGGGAGAGAAAACCGATCTTGGGCCTCCCTGGTGGCGCAAGTGGTTATGAAGTTATCCATAGCCTCTGCAGCACGAGTTCAATCCCCAGCCAGATAGTAAGCTACCCACATGGCGCAGCAGACCTCTCCTGACTCACCCGAAGCTCCCCTCAGCAGTGTATTTCAGTACATCTGTCTGTTCTGCTCCCCACTCTGCCTCTGTTGAATCCTCTCACCCCCTACACCACTGGCCTTGTATGTATAAATACAAGGTGCCCCAGTTCTTGTATGCATAAATAAATAAATCTTAAAAAAAAAAAGAAAACCCAATCTTGGTTTATAGGTAGTTCTGAATGATCCTTAGACATCCCCTGGTATTAGACAGTTACAGCACTACAAAGTCTTTGTGGGATACCCCTGAAGGGCCCTGGTGATGGAAATTCATCCCAGTAGTAAATTCACCTATCTTTCTTTGAAGAAATCCTAATATCAGCTCATGTAAATTTCCTAATCTGTGAAGTGCATACAAATATTACCCTTTGCATAAACGGTTGAGGAAGATTATTTGAGATTAGGTATATGAAACATTTGGGACACATGCTGCATTAAGCAGGTAATCAATACACTATCATCATCAATTATTACTCCATACTGCTCCTAGATTCTTCTTAAATAATGTGGATTGATAGTGTTAAAATCTCTTCTATAAAAGCTACTTAGACATTGATGCAAGACGTTTGTAAACTGGTAGACTGAGTACTCAAATTTCATACATGGCACTGCTAAATTGAAATAGCTATCTAATTGTTAGACAATTATGATTCATAAAATGAGAAGTATAATTGAGTACATTTTATCCAATGTTATATAAATTAATTTAAAATTGAGTATATAAAGACTAATTTGGAAGAATGGATATTTATAATTGCAAATGAATTTTTAATATTTTTTGTTTGTTCTGGATACACAAAACATATCTATAGCAGTATAGGTGTCAAAGGAAAAAAGACAAAAACAAATATAAAAAAGAAATGCCTGAAGGTTTGAATTGAATCAACAAAGGATAACTTAAAACTGACATCCATTTAAAATACCATTATGAAACAAGAATTCATAACAGGAGTTAGAAATGTCAACTGCAAAGAATGAATTTCTTTGCTCTTGTCAATGTAACAAAAGACCTAAAATATTGTTTTGAGTACATTCAATCTTTTCATATTTAAAAATATCTCAATGGTTGAAAAATTACTATTATTCTAATTTAAAAGCATATTACACATATACCTTTTCTGCTCCCATATTATGGATAAGCCACAGGCATTTTGCATATCATTGTAGATTTTTGACAGGCATTGTTAATAGTTGGAATAATCTTCTGGGGTGTGAGCAACTTCTTAAAAAGTTTTTGCTGATAAAAGGACCTGGAAAGAATATTCTCTCTTCTCATGTTGATTTAATTTTCCTGTGTGAAGAGTAAATTGTCCATTTTATAAACACGAGAGGCCAAACCTAAGAACAAAAGTCAATTTGCTGAAGTTGGCAGAGGGAAGAATTGGAGTATTCTGTTCCTTGCTATCATTGAGTCCCTTAATTAGTTAACCATTAATCTGTTATCTATTTTGATGCTAATGGAAATAATAAATTAGCCTTGCTTTTTGTCATTTCTGGTTAAATTTTCCTATTGCTCAACCAAAAGTATTGTAAAAGACATAATATTCCAAGAGACATTCAAGTCTGGATATTCTAAATCATCTAAAGTTGCCATTAGCTTGTTATCTAGAATCCCTGTCATGTATAAACCCCGCCTTGAAGGCAGAATTACACCAGTTTTTGAGATTTGCATGGAAGATATTGTGGGACATCATCTAGGAACCTTAGGGGAGACTGATAAAGAGAAGGAGTAATGATTTTGAGTGGGTGTGCATATGCCAGATTCCATGCAGGTTGGATTTGATGGCTAGATTTGGCAGAACTTTGTTTTAAAAATACAGCAGTGGAGGGCCTCCCCTGACGGTGCAGGCGGTTGAGCACTGCGCTGTGAAGCTGTCCTCAGCCTCTGTAGCACTGGTTCAATCCCGGCCAACTGGCTAGGGTCCCACATGGTACGGCAGACCTCTCCTGTCGTGCCCGCTGCGTCCCTCAGCAATGTATTTCAGTCAGTCTGCCTGTTCTGATCCCTGCTCTGTCTCCGGTGAATCCTCCATCCTCCCGCACATCTGGCCTGTACCCGGGTTCTTGTATAAATGAATAAATACATCTTTAAAAAAAGAAGTTCACACATCTGTTTAAAAAAAAAATACAGCAGTGGAGATCAATATGGCAACACTCACTGATGCTTCCAATACAAACAACTCTAGGGAAATAATAACAGAAAATAGTTACCTAATATGTGAATAAAATTTCAAACCTGAATGAAAACTACTAAAACCAGCAAATAGTAAGAAATATAGGACATAAATAATTTTTTCTCAATATTTTTCTCAAATTAGTGAAGATACTGAGATTTCGATGCAAATTAGGTTACCTTAAAAAGGACATCCAGAGAAAAAGCTAATGGAAATTAAAATGTGGGAATGGAAAAAGAAGGGAGAATCAACCAAATAGATATAGCATAAAACATGTCAGTTGCTTTCAAAAAGAAAATAAGTAGGAAATTTTCAAAAAATAATGAAAATATGTCAGAACTAAAGGACATTTTCAAATACCGAAGAAACCACTGAAGCCTCAGCACAATACACACATGTAGACTTTTAATGAGGCAGGATGTGAAAAACATGGGAGAGAAAAAGAAAAGAGAGAGGGAGAAGCAGAAAGAGGGAGCGTGAAAAAGATTTTCACATGAAAAAACAAGGAATCAGAATGACTTCATATTTGTAAAGAACCAGGAAATCCAAAGATAATGAAGATAGTGGAGCAATGAATTCATACTTTAAAAAGAAAGTATTTCCATGTCAATTTTATGCCCATCTAAAATATTAATCACACATTAGAAAAAAAAGTATTTTCAGACATTAAATGGTTATCACTATTTATTAAATGGTTATCAATAGTTATCACATTTAATGCACTATTAAATGGTTATCACTCCAAGGGAGAGCAGTATATGCCCCCCTTAAATGTGCCTCTTTGGCATATGGATTGTTTTGAATGGAAGGCAATTAAACTCTTGGAGATTCAGGAGAAACATTTTACCTTTCTTTTAACTACTTTCCTGAACCAGGAAGAGAGATATTACCAGAGATAACTTTTTTATGTCTGCATATCATAGCAAACATTTGTTAACCAATTTTTTTTTTTCCATTTCCCTGTGAATTGTCTTCCTTCCAGCTTACAGCCCTTATCCTCCTACCCACTTCTTTGCTCAGGATGATAGTTGGATGATACTAAGCCTCCATTGGGCTGAATTATTGATACACAACAAATCAAGCAAATGTAACTAGAGGGTATGTATTAACGCCAAAGGAGAAAATATATGAAGATACAGAAATGTAAGCATGATTACTATGTAACTCATCTTTGAATATAATTTGCTTACTTTATAATCATGTAAACACTCAGCATTGACCCCACAGTATAAATATATATTAAAATTTGAAGGATGGTCGATGGGAAATACATATATATGTGCTGGGACTTGGGGATATAAAGTCAATTTTTTTGGTGCACAAGATAGAAAGTGCCTGGAAGATCAATCAAGCACATTATCTGGAGATATGGACACAAATCTCAGACTCAGCTAACAGGTTTGAAAATAATGTGTTAACTGCATTTTTCTTAACAAACTTCAGAAAATTGGTTGCTTCCTTAAATGAACATAACTTTGATAATTTAAATAATACAATAATTAAAATCAGAAGGGGCAAAAAGTAACACCTACATCTCTATATAAAAATCTGGAGCATATTTCAGAGCAGATGGGCCATAGAAAAAAAATAACAATTATCAGGAAACTAATTGGAATGAACAAGAGTAATACAATATACTTTAATTTGCAACTAATTCATATGTGCAATGGAAAAAAAAAGATTCAATGAGCAATGTGGTTGATAAATCAGAGAGAACTGAATATACTTATAAATTCTTTGATGATACATGTATATTGTATTTGGCCTGAAGCGGTGTTAATAAGACCACTAGAGGAATACTGTACATAGAATTCCCTTTTAAGTTTCAAGTGAATTAGCATTTAATCTTTTTGATTTAGTTGATTCTCTCCTTTGTTCTTTTAACAAAATAAATCAATTTGTTTCAAACAAAGCTTAATGTATTTTTATATGGTGAAAGTTTATTTTTGGATTAACGTGTTTCTCCTGCTCAGTTCTTTTGGATATATTAGATGGGTATTTTTATTTTACACTCTTTTCCTAACATCAAATCATGCATATTGAAGCATTTGAGGAACTACATATTAATCAGTAATTTAATAAGGGGATGGTAAGATGGTTTTGTTGAGTGCAAAACTGGTCAATGTCTCACAGTACAATAAATTTTGGAAGTTATCCTTTTCACCAGAAAGAAATCATTAGCATTTCTACCAGACAAAATTATATATGGTAACTTATGATTTCCTAAATTAAAAAACTTTAATCAGTTGTTGACCATCACTGAATCAACTTACTACTGGTAAAATGGAGGGAGCTTGGACACCTGCTGTTTCTATTATATTCTAATATATGAATATATTAGAATATAATAGAATAAGCTCTATTATATTCTATTATATATTATATGCCATTACTATTATATCATATGATATGTCCCTTCTGAAAACCTCTTCTCATTCACCTTAGACTGGGTGCATTTCTTCTAATGCCATATTCTGAATTTTCTATGTTCTACAGTTAGGGAAATAGAAAAATCCTTTTCAGGTTAAGAATACCCTCTCTTTTACTATGAATTCATTCTTTCCATAATTTCTCTAAACTTCCTTCCAATTTGCTACATCTTATCAGAATTAAAAATAATAGATTGGCATTTCATTGGAAGAAGAATTTTATTGACTTTGTCTTCCATTACTAAATATTTGTTATCATTGGCCATTTGAGTTCCTTTACTTTTTTCTATTTTTAATAATTCACATAAACTGTATCAGAGTTATCTATCAAATAGAACAATGTGTATAACTACATGCTCTGACATTTAGCATTCAGTTAAACCACAAATTGGGCTCTTTGCCAAATATAATTATTATTTCTGTTACATATTTCCATTGCAGAACATAATTTACTTTGGCTTTAAACTTGATATCCAGCTGTGCCTAACTTCAATAACTATCATCATGGAAGAGATTATTTGGAACCATATGAGTTTTTTTGATCAGGTGTCAACAAATGAATTAACAGTGTCAAAATACCCAATTTGTGGTAGTACATTGTTGAGGAACAAACACATCTTTTAATTGGAAATTGACAGCTTGGGTGCTAAAGAGAACGAATCATTACTCATATACTAACCTCCATTTCCTTCAGCTCTATTAAGACATTAAAATACTATGACAATCTTCTCTACAGGTGAGAAGAACCAAATCCTAGCCTGTGGCATACTTAATTAAGATAACAGTTGGATAATGTACTCAAAAAGGAGAGATTCAAGTCATGATACTGTTTCTCAAAGTGCCCCCAAATGAAAATAGTAGTTCCTAGAGAGGGCCAGAATTTGTTACCTTATTCCAACTTTGTTGTATCAATAGTATCTATTTTATAGATCTTGCTAAATCTGTAACCAAATTATGATTAAAAGAGGTTAATCGTAACTTCTAAATGATAGACACATTTACATGTAAATAATTTTAAACATGGAATTTATGGTTTTACAGTTTGCCATAGCAAGAATATACATTTGCAATTTCTTTTGTTTTACTCCAGTAAATGTTCTATTTTCTCTCTTACTACCATGTTTTGATGTAACTACTCCCAGAATAAAGTTTTTCAAGTTTTTTTGAAAGGGAAGAGGAAGAACAACAGTTACATGAATTTTGAGTGACATTGAGCTATCACAGACTTATAATAGCTTTTCTGGCTCATAACAGCATGTGTCTCTTCAGGAAGGTAACTGCCTTGACATTTTCCTGAACAGCAAGATATGATAGATATTATTAGGAGCTTGTAAAATACAAAAAAATCAGTCTTTCTTGGTTTGAGTTTAGAGTTAGTCTTTGGGATGAACTATTCTTGATTCATAATATCTTTTTTTTCCCCACCTCATTTTTTGAAAAGATTTATTTATACATAGAAGAACTGGGGTGTAGGCAAGAGGTGGGGGTAGTGAGAGGTGGGGAGCAAAACAGGCGGATTTCCTGAAGTACACTGTTAAGGGGAGCAGCGGGTGAGACAGGAGAGGACTTTTGTGCCATATGTGGGTTAGCTCCCTGGCTGGGACTCAAACACAGCCCATAGCAGTGATATCACTGAGACTTAACCACCAGGCCACAAGGGAGTCCCTTTTTTCTCACTTTATTAAAATGTCTCCTTTTATAATACATGCACATGTATGACTCCTTCCAGAATTCTCCTTCTTAACAAAATTCAAGCTAATTAGAAAGTAAAATTTTTCACAAAGGACCTCCCTGGTAGCGCAAGGGGTTAAGATGCAACCTATGAAGCTATCTGCAGCCACTGCAGCACAAGTTCAATCCCCAGCCAGGGAGATACCCACATGGCGTAGCAGAACTGTCTCCCCTGCTGCTCCCCTCAGCAGTGTATTTCAGTCAGTCTACCTGTTCTGTTCTTCACTCTGTCTCTGGTGTATCCTCTCAAGCCCCCACACGTCTGGCCTGTACCCTAGTTCTTGTATGCATAAATAAATCTTAATTTTATTTTCAAGTATTCTCAGTACTTGCATCTAATTTTTAAATAACATATAGTATTACACAGTACTTAATTTTACAGATCTGTTTCAACTTTCATGTCCTGAAAAAAAAGTATTCTAGTAAAACTAGAATATTTGGATTTTACATCATCAAACAAACACTTTATAAATGTTAGTTTGAAGTCCAGATTATTAATGCTCAAATTAATCAAAATATATATAATTTTTTCCAGAAGTGATTAAAATATAACAAAGTACTATATATGTGAACAAGAATTACTATACATATGTCTCTGTATTTTATAATACAGGGACCCACCATATTATATTTCATTTTTTATAGGGGTGTCCAAATCATGAGAAAGACAACGGGATCTTCAAGTGCTTTTTTCAAACTAATACACTTTGCTGTTCCTTTTTATAAATCAATCATGTGTGAAGTTACTTTAGAAAAACTAAAAAAGCACATTAAATTAATTCTCTCGTCAGTGTTCACAACGTAAACAAACATTTCATTATATTTCATATTTCACTTAATCATATGAGAATGCATATTCACATGCACATGTTTATTTCACAATACATTACAAAAATAAGTATATATTTGTAGAAAGAGAGCAAACAACTCTATCACAATCCCCAGAAGATCTACATGTATTTATATATTAATTGTTAAAATGCTTATAGAGATAAAGACATTTAATGTTTAAATTAAATATTAAACCCATACTTTTATTCTTATCATGACCTTCTTATGATGAGTAAAATAGCTTTTATTTAAGTCCAAGTATGTTAGTTTAAGTTTGAAGTTTACTGATGGGTTCATTTTCTTCTTCTGTAGGGTGACATGAGTCACTTCCACTTCTGGAGTTGACATGGAGTAGACAATTAAGGGGCAATGACTGATAGTAAGCTACACCAAAAATTGAGCAAATAAATGTACCCAGATGGTATTTGTTCCATGTAATATAAATATGGGTCTTTCTTATTTTGCTTTATGAACTGGTTCATAACTAATACTAATTCTATATACCTCAGGAAGAGCTCTTGAAATATATGACAACTTCCAGCAAAAATCAAAGTTTCCATTATTAATGAAAGGGTGTGAGAAAGAGGTATGAATATCAGGTGATCATTAACACTACAGTGTATCCAAGGACATCATTGGAGTTTTTTTACATAACTGTTTGTTTTATTGGGAATTTATCTGCAATGTCTTAGCATCCCATTCAAAATTCATAATGCCTTTATCTCTTTGTAGTTTTTGATCTTGGAATGTAATATTGAAATAGGATATAAGCAGAGTCAGCATATCATTGTTAAGCTTGGGATACTCATTTAACATTTAAATTCATTCTCAGTTTTTGAGATTGTTTAAATAATATGAGGTCAGCTTCTTCAGTCTTGTTCCATTTTCTACCATGTTTTCAAATTCACATAACTTTTTCCGCCCATAATAAATGGCCTTGATAATGATTCGTGCTGTTTTCAGCAACAAGTTACTGAACAGTCAGCTCTTTGAATTAGACCATTGATGAGATGAAAGTCAATAGTTAAACTGCATAGATCATTTGACTTAATTTCCTCCTCATTCTAGAAAATTTTCGCCATAACCATTTCATTTCATTCATCGTAAGATTGAAGAATGAACATAATTTATCAGTTTATAAGAACAATTTTTTTTAAACTAAGAACTTTTTTTTTAAAGATTTATTTATTTATTTATTTATACAAGCACTGGGTACAGTCACAAGCGAGGGAGGGTGAGAGCATTCACCAGAGCCATAGCAGGGAACAGAACAGGCAGACTAACGAAATACACTGCTGAGGGGAGCAGCATGCGGCAGGAGAGGTCTGCGCGCCATGTGGGACCCTCGCCTGTGGCCGGGAATACAACTGGCGCTGCAGAGGCTGCGGGCAGCTTTGCAGCCTGGTGCTCAATTGCTGCACCACCAGAGGAGGCCCAAGAGCAAATTTATTAAAAACACTTTTCTAATAAAGTCCAGGTGAACATCATTTTGGGGTGCATATTTGCACAAAACCATTATCACTATTGAAAATCATGGAAAGTACATTTTTCCAGAGATTGTCAAAGGGAAACTAAACATAAAAAGCTGTCCCTAGATGAAGCAATAATAAAAGGAATAAATTGTATCTATCCATCCATCTATCTATCTATCTATCTATCATCTATTTCTATCATAAATCAAACTATTCAATTAGTATAAAAACAGGATCACAAAATACCTTTTTAGCATACCATTTTTACTCCTTCTTTACCTACTTTGGATCTCAGTAGGATAATTAATTTTCTAATAAGTTTACAAAATCTCAGGGTAGGTCATGTGTTTTATAAAGAGGAGACATTTATCTATAATGTGCTTGGAATCACAAATTTTGTGATAGATGTTTTGAAGGTAATATTAATCTCCATTATTATACCTGTGCTAATTTCTTGTCATAACGAATAGCTATTAGTGTATAATCACTCCATATCCAGGTGCCTAACTCATTATAATATAACCATGTGATGCCTCACTCAATACAAATTAATGCCATTTTCAATTGTTTTTGTTATTTTTCCACTTCTTTCTTAATGCTATTTATTTACTTCCTAAAAATTATAAGCTATTTACTTTCAGTGATTTATATATTCAACATTCCATTTCTAATAAAATTTCAATATTTTTGTCTATGTGGAAGTATTAGTAATGCCTAGTAAGGGATGCTGATTATCTTGACATTCTATTGGTTTGTACATAAAATGTAAATCTGTAATCCACAAGGGTTGAGCTGTGAATATTTTCAGAATGATCTTTAATCTCCACTCATCTCACATTCTCTTCAACATAAATTCCAGCAGCCTATTCTTTATAAAATTCTGATTGAAGTCATATCTATGTTAGAAAGTTTAACATGTTAAAATATGCTAAGAGTTTGGAAACTTCTGATCAAAGTAGCTATCAAAATGCAAAATATTACTGTCATTGTTCTCCACAGGTAAATAGCCATCATTCACAAGCTTTGCACATTGCCCTCCAGTCACTCTGATCGGATCTGCTCCATGAAGCTAGTTTCTCATTGATTAAATGCTCTTATCTCTATCACCAAGTTAATCTTGTGTGGCATCCAAGCTTTTATTTTATCTTCTTTACACAGTCTCCTTCAGGCTCTACAAATGTGAGTAAACTTTAAAGGAATCACAAACCAGCAGTCAACCTTTCATTTTCAACGAGTTGTTTTTGTAAAACATTCTATAAGTCACTAAGTTTTCTTTAGACATAGATTTCTTTTCTTCAAGAAATGAAAATAATATTAATAGAAGGTTTTGCTGTCCCCTAAAATCTATTAGTATAAATACATAATCAACCAAGGCATTTAGATGATAAGCTCATGTATAGAAGGATGAGTGAGATAAGGAGGATAAGGAGGTAAGTTCTACTGTTCGTCATGAATATGGATAATTTATGTTATTCAATAATAGCACATTTGGTGAGAAGGATTGTTTTCATAGTAGCATTAGCTCACATATGTATTATATTGTGTAATGTATATTATTAAAAACCTAAAAGTATTGGAATTAATTATCTCCTCCTAGACTATTGCATTAAAAAATAAAGTTAAAATCAGAGAGCTTGGAGTTATCTTCCAGATCAATACAGTTTAATACCAGTCTCCAATGAAGTCAAACCATAATATAAATAGAATGATTGTATTTGTGAAAGGTTTACAGCAATGTAAATTCCAGAGTTAAAACAATTTCAAAGAACCAAATAAATCAAACTATAAGTAATATGCTTGGAGAGCCAAAAATTAAGATGGAGTCTTTAAATGAACTATAGAAAATAACACTTAAAGGGAAAGAACAATTAAAATATCTCATCAAATGGAGTTTGGAATTCTTATCAAAAATCACAGAGAGCAGTAGGAAGTAGAATAAAGAGCTGAATCGAGTAAAAACAAGATTAACCCACACTTCTATAGCATTGCAAATATATTTGAAAATATTCTCATAAGAAGTAAAATAAGATATAATTTGTCACCAGTTGCCCAGCAATTAAAACAGTGTTAAGGAAAGTTATTTAAGGGCCTTCCTGGCCCTGGTGGTGCAGGGGATAAAGTCTCAGCTCTATCAATTTTATCAACAGCTACTGAGGCATGAGTTCAATCCCCAGCCAGGAAGCTAACCCACATGGCACAGCAGACGTCTCCTGTCTCGCCCACTTCTCTCCTCACAAGTGCATTTCAGTCAGTCTGTCTGTTCTGCTCCCTACTCTGTCTCCGGTGAAACCTCTCACCTACCTCACTCCTCTGGCCTATACCCCAGTTCTTGTATGCATTAATAAAAATAAATCTTTAAAAGAAATATTTTGGAAGAATAAAAGAATACAGAAAAAACAATTAGCAACAAAATAAATTATAATAATTGGATGAATATGATTGGTTACTTACTTGTGAAAATTATTAAATTTATAAAGTATATAACAAAATAACATGGAAGAGGTGTGATAAGGGTGTGTTATATTTCATTAAAGGAGATACAGTATTTACTGAGTACACTGAAAAATCACGTTTCTTTAATGCAACCACTAACAAATAATACACATAAATATAAAGACAGTAGATTGCTTAAAATATAATACTAATTAAGTCAAAAAATCGAAAAGAAGACAGAATAGGAGAACAAAGGAAATGAAATGAGAATGGATACATTATAAAAATGTTACAACAAAGGGATGTCTAGATTCCAGATACAGAATGAACTGAGAATTCGCACTCCATTCTGAAAACAAGTAAAAAACAGAATAAACTTCAAAATAAACAAATCTTATCATGATCGTTCAGAGAAGTAAGGTGGTAGAGAAAATCACTACACTCACAAACTGGAGAGACAGACAGAACCAGAGAACAACATATTAGAGCAAAACATTCACAAGCAGACGCCTCCAGGGAAACCAGGGTTGAAAATCTTGAATTGGGGCCTTTCTGGTGGTTCAAGGGGTTAAACCACAACCTATGAAGCTATCCACAGCCACTGCAGCATGAGTTTGATGCCCTGCCAGAGAGAAACCCACATGGTGCAGCAGACCTCTCCTGTCTCGCCCGCTGCTCCCACCGCAGTGTATTTCAGTCAGTCTGCCTGTTCTGTCCCCCTCTCTGTCTGTGATGAATTCTCTCACCTCCCACACCTCTGGCCTGTACCTCAGTTCTTGCATGCATAAATCAATATTTAAAAAATTATATATATATTATATATATATATATATAAAATTCTTGAATTGTAATTGATGAATGGCTGGAGACTTGATGTGAACAAGTCTCTAATTTAAAAATTCCAGGGTGCAGCAACACTATGTCAAGTTTGGATTTTGTATCCTGGAGTTACATTAGGTCCTTTAATCAAGAATGGATGAAAAAAAATCTCATGTTTCCAGCAGAACAAATGAAAGGTAAGCCTTTACAATTTTCAGAACATTCTGTTCTACTTAACAAAGCCCACCTTCAAGAGAAGTTCTATTATAAGAGACTCGCCTATGGACCTTGGGAAGGAAAGTATCTAAATCCAGAGTTGTTCAGGTGCAGAAATAAATGGGGAAATATTTGTGAGTTCAAAGTCAAAAGGCAAAGAATTTCTAAAAGATTGATACATAATCAAAATGTTAAAAGAACATTTTCCCACACTCATCACCTAATCACTATATCACTAAAGGCCTATTCACTGCAATTCTTTTCCCTCAGTACATCATATACAGATTCACTGAAAAAGAGTATACTAATAATAGTAATAAAAATTTCTCACAATGGAGAATTATTTAAGACTGGTCACTTTTTTTGTAGATTTATGTAAAAAGACATTCAATGGAAAAAAAATAATCTAAATAATATACAAAAACAGTATAGCATAATAAAATACCAAATTTGACTCTAATATTAAATAAATACAAAGTAAAGGAATATGAAGACTATTTAAATTTCCTTTCATTTTCAAATCTGGGGATATATAAACATGTTTAAAGTTTTAAATCCTTGTATCATGTATTTGCCTCTTCATGAAGTATAAATTGTCCTTACCTCTATCTACATAAGCAGAGAAAGTTAAATATGGTTTTCCATGAGAAATCAAAATATGGTCAGAAAAAATAATAAAAAAATGTCCTAAGTCAGTAATGTTTATTCAGCCCTGGTTGTTATACCCAACTAGCAGAAAAAGGACCCAAGTAATATAAACTTGTAGTGATAAAAAAAAAAATGTGAAAATCTTTACAGAACATAAATACCTTAAAGCTTTCCAGGTAACGATACAAATGAACAAAATGAATTATTTATACTGGCAAAAAGGAGAACAAGCATCAATTGCCACAAGCAAAAGAATAAAAATTTAAGTTAGACATTAAGAGTGAGCTTTTCACACAAAGGTCAATGGAGTTCAAATTATACTTCTGAAAGGCAATTCCAAGGGCTATGATACTTTATCTATTCAGAAACTAGAGATATTAAAAAGAATTACATAATGAATAGATTGCACAGTGGAGAATGTTAGAACTGAATGATTTCTGACCCTATAGGGATGATAGACATATCCTATCTAGCGGAGTGTAAGGGCAATGCTGTTGTGTACAATGTGCTGAGAAACTGTCTGAAATTACATTCACATTTCCCCCAAACTCCTGTAATAAAAATATTTACACAGAATTTTGTTCTGCAACATGCCATGAAGTTGGTACTTTTAAAAATTGTCCTTAAATAAACCTTTACTCCTCTGTTTATTGTAGCACTATTCACAATAGTTAAGATATAGAAACAACCTAAATGCCCCAAACCTGGTGAGCGAATCAAGAAGATGCAGCACACAATGGAATACCAGAGATCAAAAAAGATAAACTCATGCCATTTGTGGCAATGTGGAGGGAGCTGGAAGGGATTATGCTAAGCCAAATAAGCCAGAAGGAAAAAAGATAAATATCAGATGGTTTCACATATAGAAGGAATATAGGGGAACTGAATAAAGGATCAGGAAAAAAAAAAACAAAACTGCATTCTGACCAAAAAAGTGAGGCATACAGCAGTGGGGGGGAAGGAGGTGGTCAAAATGGGGAGGAAAGAGCAGGAGGGGTTGGTGATGGGTCACGGGTGCCGTGGTGGTGGGAGAAGTATGCGAACTACACCTGAGGGAAGAAATCAAACATTGTGTAAAAGTAAACAACAATGTAAGAAAACAAGTAAATTTAAGATAAAATGTCTTCTAATTAACAAAAAAAAATTATCTTTAGAATATTTTACCAGTTGTATTTTGATCATAAAAAGATGATTTCTAAATCATGTTACTCTATCATCCATCTATTTATTCATCAGAATGGAAGCACTACTTGGTACAATCATTTAGCATCTAACTACCTCTCTGTCACCTATCTAAGATCTATCTGTCCATTTATCTTAGTCAGACATATTCCTATTTCTCCAATAATAAAATACCTGCATGAGTCATGGCTGATATTTAGCTTCATCTTTGATCTTTTTGAAGCATTGGTGACCTAACAAATATTTGGCCAAGTTTTGTTTTATCATGTACCCTGTCTTCAAATGTCATTTTCTGTTCTTAAGTTTATGAAAATTGAAAATGACTTGATTTTCTCAGGTAATCCTCTTTGTTCCATATTTCTCGGTGTGTCTAGACACACAAATAGAGTGGGAGTTACCCTCAGCCATTAGATATGACATGGGCATCCATGTGCAAGGATACTGGAGAAGCAGAATCACAAATCACTCACACTGGGTTACAACTTTCATGGTTCAGTCTGCAAAACTAGATCTGAAAACTTTAGTCTACAGTTTCCAATTCTAGCTCATTTTTCTGCACTTCAATGATAGTTATCGTCTGTATCATCACATTTGAGAGTATTGTATGCTATATAACATGACCTGGTATTATACATATATGGCTCACATAAAAGATTAGTCTCCTGGGTCTTGATGGAAGCTTAGAATAGAAAATTTGGGATGGAGGCTTCACAAGGCCCAGAAACTGGAGGTGTGAGGGTAGACATGATTAGCATAGTTATTAAACCTGCAATAGAAGTGAAAAATCCTTAGACAAGGACTGTTATAGAAAATGTTCCTAAGCACAGACCAGAGGTGGGGACATGGGGATTGAAGACCATATTAGGAAATTATGGTGCTTATAAATTAACCCAAACATACCCTAGAGTGAGAGATTTAACAATAAAAACCAAATTCTCAAAGGAATGAATCCCTCCACCTAAAAGGAAACCTACATAAGAATAATCCCTCCCATGGCAAAATGCAGCTCTAAGCCCAAGACCACCTGCCAGTGTCTGTTCAGTGTCTCTGTGAACGAACATGTCCCTTTTAAACGCAGCTCTTTCTGCCTGCTTGCATCTGTGCAAATCACTTCTTTTCTTTTTTCCCTAATCAACCTGCCCTTGGCAAACTCTCACCTGCTGCTGAAAGAAAACTCTGCTGACATGTTTCTCAGAGGTAACCCCAGGGCCCCGCTCACTGAACCCAGCACTGCATCAAAAAGATAAGTCTCACCTGAGTGTCCTTTGTTTCATCTTCCTGACTTCTCTTTTACTCATAACATATTCAATTCTGCGAATTCTGAAACTTTTTAAAGAAATGTCTGTCAAATCTTATTTGATCAACTTGTATCGCACTTTTCAAATCTTCCATTATCTTTTGCCTGTGCTGAATAAACTAAGACCGGCTACTCTTCAACTCTCCTTCAATTGGCTGGTGATTATCTTGCTCCCTGAAACCAGTATGCCAAACAGGTAATAACAATTTAAAATTATGAGCTCATGTTTTGTCATTTGGTTTTGTAAATTTATTTTTTTACAAATTCCTTATAATTATTATTTTAGCTATACCTCTCAAGTAAGCTGTATTGACAAAAAATGAAATTAAGTTTCCTGTTCATTTGCCTATCTAAAATCATTTATAAATGGGTTTCTTAACTGCTTGTATGGTTCTCACTCAGAATACGAGATTGTTCCTGCAAAGGAAGCCCTTTATTAACTTGTGGCACCACCAGAGGGGAACAGCATTTGGTGCTCTAAAAAACACTGTCTTGTCTCCTAGAGAGGCAAGTAAAAGGTCATGCAGGAAAGGATGGAATGTGAGGATTTGAGGGACCTCAAATGGGTTTATTCTTTCTCAGGTCCAGAAGGCACTGGGCAGCCAACAGGAAGTGGGTCACAGGATTATTGATGACCTTCCTGGAATAGTTGGTCTCTTGTGTTGCCAGTTTAAATGATGAAGGAGTTCATCAGACTCTGGTGTTATCAGCATGCTCAAAAGGAGCAAAATAGCTCCTTATGTATTAGGTGACTCATTGGCACAGCTGAGGAATGTGGCAGGGCATGTTAAATGAAACTGTAATTTTAGGGGCAAAGGTCTTGTCATGAACTTTGGCTAAGTTCTAACCACATACTCTCTTTAAATTTGCTCAATTCATTTCATTTAAAAAACTTCTGTCAACTCATTAAAATGACTTTATTCCCATTTAACAGCTCCCAATCTGCCACTCAAAGGTGCTAAACAAAGGATACATTATTGGTAATAAATATTACTGAGAGGTCAAGTTTTAATGCCACCTTGTAGAAGGCAACATGTTTCTTGGCACGGGATATTTTTAGAAAAGACTGGAATTTTGCATTATGAGTGAGATATTTGGGTAATAGAGTAAAGCTGTGAATTCTGAATCTCCAAGTCCCACACCTTTGGCTGAGGATATAATCCCACTCCACCACATTGAGGAAACCAATCTTTCTTTTGCTATATGAAATATTTCAAAAATTCCATTGTCAAAATGTAATGCTGGTTCTCCTCCAGGTTCTCTACCCCATCATCATTATATCTTATTGGTTACCAGTACAAAATCAATTATATTCCAACGTGATCTTGAACTTATGTATTCAAGGTTTATTCTAAAAAGAGATAACTTATACACTGAAAGTCCCAGCCCACACTTCTTTATATTATTAGCATTCTGAAGAGCTTATGTGAGAGTCTATTTTAAGAGTAGTAAATCACTTAAGAAGAAATATTAGGCTTAGTAGAGCAAATTTCATTAATATGAATGTAGTCACCAAGAGTTTCAGAATGTTGATTCATTCCCATGGACAAGGAGTTAACATTCTGAAATTTTGGCTAATTGTGACAGGTGCGATCTTGTGGCATACAGCTACTATTGTTCAGTTTCATCATTCAGATTCCTGGACAGGAGTTAGGAGTAATGTCTATTTCTTCTTTCCTATCCTTTCTTTGTCCTCTCACTGTGAAAAATAACAATCTACTCCAATATTTTACACTGAACCCATTGCTAGCTGGGGTAGTATTATGGATTTCTTGATCACACCTATGTTGTGATCAATGCAGGGTAGACATGTTTTAAAATAAAACAGATGGTTGGGGGTTAAAAAAATGTCAACAGGTAAGACATTTGACATGCTATTGAGAAAAGAAGATTCAAAGGCTGAAAAGATGGCCATGCTGGAATGAATCTATTATGGACAAGTTGCTATGGTATTTCCTGAGTCCATCACCAGAGGGTAAAAAAACATACCCACTGGCAAATATTGAGGGAGTGCATGAGAGAGAGAAACACTGGTATTTTTGATGTAATCTTGTTAACTATTCAGTTTTTGTTGAGGTGATCAAAGTACATTGCCTTCAAATTGCTTCATTTATTTCTTTTTAAGGATTTTTCAATATTTGGGATATTGTCCCAAATTATCTTTTTTTTATTTTTATTGTCTTTGCTCTTTTTCCCACTAAATTATTAACTGCATGAGAATGAGAACCAAGAAGTTTGCTCATGCTATAGCCCTAGACTTCTAGTAACAAATCATCAAAACTTTTTGGTTCATAAATATGAATGAATGGGGGAATGATATATTAGCAGAATGAGAAAAGAGGATTAAATATGTGTCAGATTCCTGATAATTATGTGCCAGATATTGAAAAAAATGTCATAGAATTTGAAGGAAATTAGGATTTATTAAAGAATTGGAGGAGCAACAGCAGGATCTGTGTGTAGTTTTGGAATGTATACTTTGATAACTATGGAAAATCTCTCCCAAAGGATGTGGCCAGCCTTGGGGCAGAAGAAAATAGAATCCTAAGTTAAGTTTTATGTGATCTACAGAGGGAAATACTGAGGGTTTAGAAATCTATCAAACCAAATGCAAAATCAAAATTGAAGATAGTGGACAGGTTAGGAAAAAAATAGCATTAAGCTTATTACAGATTTCTCTGCTTATTATCTTTCTTTTGAGTACTTCAGATATTATGCTTTGCTATGGTTTATATTTCCACAGAAATAGGGAAGTGCTTATTCTCTATAATAGCATCACTCCTATTTAACAGTTCTGAGAGTACAAATGCACATAAAGAGCTTAAAATACCTTTAAAGAGTTACATAATTATCACATTACAACAGTTTAAACTTCCATCTTGAAATTATTTTTAAAAAATTCAATGGGTTGGAAATATATTCTCAATATACAGTTTTATTTAAACTACCTAAAATACAAATTATATTGATCTAATATTAAAGACTAATTACTTTAAAAAAGGAACATTTTAAATGAACTTTTTTATGTTATTTAATCACAAAATTTTGTTTTCATAAGCTATCATATTATTGGACCAGTCATATCTGGAATTTAAGTCACTTGGGTTATATTTTAATATCACACTTAATTATCTAAACATTATTACACATGAGAAACTTTAGACATCTTATTATTTGATGATGTCACTTATAAAGTATATTTTAAGATTTATTTTATATGGATATAACTCTGGGATTTTGAGAGGTCCATATTAATTTATTGTGAATCTCCTTGGATTTCAAAAGCACAAAGCCAGCACAACCCCCAAAATTCATGGACCCATGAAATGCCTTTCTCAAAATGTACTAATTCTCCTTGAGTATTTGGAACCAGTCAAAGCCAGTAAGGACATCCAAGTGGGGCAATTGGAGCTGGGACCTGTAAAATTTAGACCATTTTACTCTAAATTCAACTTTTCCCCATTTAGGAGCTCTCCAGACACTGTATCTCCTTATAACTTATTGACTAGACTCCAGAAATCATTCCTCTAGGATAATCTCAGACAGGGCCCCATGTGCAGGCTTTATTCCAACAAAGAAGTCTGGTGAGGGGAGTACATGCATTTCCAAACTAGTACATATCTTCCATGAAGTTTCAGGAAAACAGGCTGCACAGACAGTGTTGATAGGTGACTTTGGATTCATTAGGATGATAATATCATGTCATCCCAGTTAGTCTCAAGCTTTGATAGTAAAGGACAACATTCTAGCACAAATTAGACTGCTCATCTCCCAAAATCCATGTTACTGCAAGCAATTAGTGATATATGAAAGGCGATGATGTGACAACTTTGAAAGGACTATGTTCTAGGAATGCATTTATCGAGTCCTCATCATCGAACTTTGGAAGGACTATGTTCTAGGAATGTATTTATAGAGTCCTCAGCATTGCAGAGTAGAAACATTTGGAATACATGTTGATCACTTTGTTATAAAATTCTAGACAGTAAATATAACATGACCGGAAAATAAAAAATGGTTGAATTTTCTACCATAATCTGAGTAATACTTGGGCATCTGTGGTCACTATTAACTAAGCACAAAAACAACTTTTGAAAGTGTATTTGGAGGCAAGAGCAGGATGGTAGATGATAAAGACTCATGAATAACTATATAACCAACATAAAATAAAAGGCATCAAGGGACTTTAGGGCAAAAAAAAATTTCTATATATTTTCACTATAAAGATGTCTGAAGATCCAGGGCATTATGAGTAATAATGGCATTGCTACCTATTCCACTGGGATGAAAGATATGAAAATTTCCTGTAACAGAACATTGAACACTGAAATACTAGAAGAGAGAATTCTTGGAAATGAACATGAAAAAATCAGCAAGCACCACATGAATGTTTATGAAATGCATGATTAACTCTTCTCTACCTGATGTTTTTTTTTAAATCTTCACTATTAAATCACTACATCTTATATGAAAATATAATTTTAGATACATTTAATCAAATAGTTTATGTAGGTAGGGACTACACAAAATTATTTTGCTAGGACAGCTCATTCCTAATACTAGCCCTGGGCTTTCAAGCGGAAAATGCTAGAAATATCAACATGTAAATCTGAAATTAGGTATTAATTAGGTACAAATTAACTCTAGTGACATGTAAGCAAATATGAGTACATTCATCACCCCAATTAACTACAAATTCAAAAGTTTAAATCAATATTTATTGAGAATGAGACATCAAAATATCATACTTGCTTGGAGTGAGCTTCCTGGTCAGGTGTTTCCATTGGTTATCACAATCATAACATTTAATGTTGTTGGTCATCAAGATCACAACCCTTATTGGGCCTCCCTGGTGGTGCAGTGGGTTAAACACAGTACTGTGAAGTTGTTCACAGCCTCTGCAGTGCGGGTTTGATTCCCAGCCAGCCAGGGAGATACCCACATGGCGCAGCAGACCTCTCCTGTCTTGCCCGCTGCTCCCCTCAGCAGTGTCTTCTGCCTGTTCTGCTCCCCGCTCTGTCTCCGGTGAATCCTCTCACCCTCCTGAGCCTCTGGCCTGTACCTCAGTTCTTATTTAAATAAAAATAAATCTTAAAAAAAGAGATCATAACCCTTTTTATGCTACTTTCAAACATGTATTTCCATTTTCACTACTTGACTGGAATAACCTTGAAGTTTAGGATGATGTCTTAAACATATTTGCAATTATCTCAGTTGTGTAGTCCATCTTTTAATACTTCAAGAATCCTTAATAGTTCTTGAAGATGGGGAACCAACTAATTAATATACAAAACAAGGAAGAGCAAATCAAAAAAAAAATCATTGGAGTCTCGCTAAAACCATTTTCAAACTTGTTTTGATTAAGTACATCGAAAGTTTTCTTTGTTAAATCAAACCCCCATTCTCATAACTGGCTTACAAATATACGCCACAAGATTTTTTTGGTATTTTTTATTAGTCCTCATAGCAACTTTTCATTACACAACAATGAAATGACAAGATTAAGATAAATAGCTATTTATACAAATACATAAGTTGAAGCACAATGAAGTTTTAAGAAATCACCACAAAGCTCTGTATATCCCTTCTTTCATACATCTGTGAATGCATAAGTGAGTCACAGTTTAGGAATGTGTGTTCAAATCAATTCCTAAAAATAGATTTCAATAGTTATGATAAGCATTAGTCACATAAAAAGATATTTATATAGCTGAAAGAGTATTGATTTATTACTGAAGGTAATGACTTTGTAGTTTAAGTCAATAAAAAGGAGATGTTGTATTTGGCCTCCAATTAAGACATCCTACTATATGTTACATTATTTTCTAAAGAAAAGCAGGAGTGCTTCAAGTTGCCTAACCATGAGTTTTCCTTTCCAAAATAGTCCCACACATTTTTTCCCCTGGCCCAATAACCCTCCTTCCCTGGGGTTCTCTTTCCCCCTGAGTAGAAGTTTAATTTTTCAGCCATCTTATGGAATTATTTCAACATGCCAATCACATCCTCCTGAGAGAACAGGGGTCACCAGACCACGTTATACTATACAGATTGCCTCTCATAGATTCAGCTTCTTCACTAAGCTCCTGAGAGCGACTCCCATCAGACCTTGCATGGAACGCTGTGTTCTCCTCCCCAGGGCTATACATGAGTGTCATTAATAAACTGCTGGTGCTCTCATAAATCTGGGCTTAGTATCATGGGTTTGGCCATTTTATAAATCCAGATGGGAGTTTCTCATTCACTGTAGAAGAGCCAGTAAGAAAATTTCAGTGTAGTGGCTTAAAACTATGCCTAAATTCTTGAATTTTATTAGTATTTCAACATAAACGAGCTGTATCTGTTCATCATTGTCTTCATATACATTCACTGGACTGTACTTGTCAAAGTTTATTGCAAATTGACAAAGAGAAGAGGTGCTTAAAAAAAAAAAAACTTGAAGGATTTTCCTAGTCATATACCCAAAAAGTTCCCCCCCAAACCCACAACCATACACAAACAGTAACAGTAATAAATGTGGGAGATTAAAGGAGTTACTGCTTAAAGATCGTCTGTCAGGTAGGTGGGTAATTCTTGTTTTCTAGAATGAATTCTTAGTATCTTGAAAATCATAAAAAAAAAATGAGCATTTTAATAGACATGCTTTCTATTCTCCAGAGAAAGTTACAAATTACATCAAGCAAAAATAAATACATACATATTTTCTGTTTTAAATTTCTGTTCAAGTGCTCTTATCTCAAATCTCTATGCAAACTTTTCACATTCACAACAGGACCAGACACAAACTATTGGATATTTTAATTATAGTATTGCCAGGGAGCTGTGATTCTGGAACCATATTGTTTTTTTGACACAGATCATCTATATTTTGTCTTTCAACTCTAATTTGTACCAAAATGCTTATATTCTTCTTTTCTAAATATTTATAATTGAAAGAATGATGAGCAGGGTATGGACTCAAATTCTTACACTATTTCAAAAGCAAAACATTTGAAAAACTGGGGTCTCCCTGCTGGCACAAGCCGTTAAGCATGGCACTGTGAAGCTATCCACAGACTTTGCGGCACAAGTTCAACCCCGGGCCAGCCGGGGAGCTACCCACATGGTGCAGCGGACCTCCTGTCTCACCTGCTGCTCCCCTCAGCAGTGTATTTCAGTCAGTCTGCCTGTTCTGTTCCCCACTTTGTCTCTGGTGAATTCTCTCACCCCCTGCACCTCTGGCCTGTGCCCCAGTTCTTGTATGCATAAATAGATACATCATTAAAAAAAATTACAAAACTGTTTGATTCCACTTAGAAAAATAACTCTATATATAACATATGTATAGGTATATCTGTACATATATATTAGTGTTTTGATAATTTTGAAATCTTGAGAATATCTGTGCCTTTTAAAATTGAATCAGATTAATAGAAAGTACTTATGAATTTTGAAAGTTATATGTTACAAAACTCAAGTCTCCTGCTAAGATTTATTCAGTTGACATTTCAGATTCATTAGTTAAATGTTTTATTTACAAAGTATTACCTGAGCCATATGGTGTGTAAAATAAAATACAAGGAAGTGATTTTTAAAATACTTTAGTAGGAAAAAATACTAAAAATAGCATCTGAGGCGGTGTTTATCATTGGGAAAGCTCCTGGCAATTGGGGAGGGACAGAGTTTCCTTGTGGTAGAAACGCTTAAGCATGATTGGATGTCCAGCATCAGTAGTAGCAATTCCTGATAATTCTGTTACACCATTACAAACACATCTGTTTGGCATAACTCTTGATAATGAGAGTTTGTTTGAAACTTTATATAATCTATTCTGAACCTCATCACCTAGCAGAGTCCTTTCTAGTATAGCAAACTACCAAGTTCTTTTTATGTTTTTCATTTGGTCTCACCAAGAAGTAATGATGCTTTGCAAAAGAGTGAATCTATATTGTGGCTCCTGCTCTAAAGGGCTGAAATACAGTGTTCAGCAAGGTGCTGCTTTTTCATGGACTTCAGAAAAATTCTCTAATATTTGGATTTTTATTTAACACACTGTCTTAACGTAACTACAATGCTTCGGCTAGTATTTCCTTTCACGAGTCTCACCTCAACCCTCTGGAACTAGTCAGGAAAACAGAAAGCATACCAGCAATTTTAACAAAATTCAGCAGTACTTGAATAGGTAATGGAGGGCTGAAAAAGAAAAACAGTGCCGCAGAAGCTAAGGTATCAAAGAGACAGTAACTGTAGGAAACAGCTATCTCCCATAGTGTCAGGAGGGACAAATGCAAGAAGTTAGGATGCTTAGCTATTGAAAATTAGATGAAATACCCTGAATAACTTAGACTAAGACCATGAGGACAAGGAACTTCCAACCTGTTACACATGCCAATGTTCCCTAGGGCTCACCTGTGTATTCTTAAAAGTTCAGTTAGATCACCAGATAGGGGTCGGAGCATGCATTGTTGGAGTAGTGTGTTACATGATAAGGCATAGATTGTGAATGAAAAGTCATTAGATATTGCTGAGACTTCAGAAAGTGAAGACTTGCATCCAGAAACCCAGGTGTGCTAACAGGATTGGCTTCTATCACCACCACTCTCAGTGTATTTTCCACTACTTCTTGTCTATGAAAGATTAATGATCCTAGTTCTATTCCATGAACTAAAACTATAAATACTTTGTGTATTTAATGCTGATGCAGCAGGAGGCAGGGGACAGTGTTACTCTAATGATGGATAAGTTTTCTAGAATATAACAAAGTACTGCAGATATTGCTAATTAATGGGAATAGAGGCAAATGTCTAGGGCTCAGAATTCACTGAGGTATCTCTGGTGTTTTCAAACTTCGTGACAACAATCAACTGCAGTGTGGAGACTATTTTATGAGCCAGGAGTAGGTCTAGGTGATCAGGACTGTCAAGAAGCTGTATCTGTGCCACTCTACCAAACAAAACACCCACTAGCAGAAGTGTTACCTGAGGGCCAGAGTTACTAGAAAATGAAATGCTACCTTCAGTTTTGGGAATAGTTGTTGCAGCGAGGACTGTAGTTCCTCTTAATTGGTGGTGTTGTGTCAATTTTAGATATTATCTTTAGCCATTGCTTATAGTATCCATTTTGGAGTGGACTCAGTGCAGGACAAAGGCAGATTTGAATACAATGGGTGGGTTGTAACTGTTAATGTGTATCACTATCACTGCCTTTGGTTACCTCTGAATCCAACTGAAGCTGTGAAGACAGTCCATGCACCCTGAAACACCCCACCTTAAGCCCCTGTGTCATATGCTTGTCTGATGGAGGGCTTTCAGCAGTGTCTCCAGAGTTAACTAGATACTTTAGTGACTCAGATTCAAACTGTGGGCTGAGATAATTACCAGGTGGTGTTGGTAATGCTGAGATTCGTGAGCTGGTTGTAGTCATGTGAGGTGGGTTCTGACTGAAATCCGCTGATAGTCATTGCTGAAGAGGCACTGATGTGATCAAGCAGAAGACCAGAAAGGGACATGTGGCTCATTTCTCCTGCAGCGTCCACCACCACCACCCCCCGCCCCCTGCCACAACCCCCTGAGCATTTGAAATTCATGGAGATGTAGCTATAAGTGAATTAAAATGTTTCTTTGTTTTCACAGTGGTATTTTAAATAAATTTATTTTATTTCTGAAAAAATTTTCCCTAGCATCTGTCTAAAATCAATATATAGAATCTTTTAAACAGTGTTAATATAGTCCCACTAACAGTTTATACTGCAATTCATTGAAGTAGATGGTGGCAGGGGACATCTTGTGGTCAAAGCAGCAAGTGAATTTCTTTAAACAAAGCTGAGAAATGTTAGAAGATGATTATTTTACATGTAGAAGGAAAGGATGAAAGATAGGTATAAGACACAGAAGAGAAAACTAAAAGAAGCAGCAATATAGCCCTTACTATCGACTTCTCTATCACAGTTGACTTGTGCAATCTAAACGTGACAAGGTAAACACACAAAAATGATGGAAACAACACCATGAATCCAAAATAGCCCACTTTTAGGTCAATGTAAAATGATTTAAGCCTATTTGCTTCTACATTAGCTAAGTTCTCATTTCCAATTCATGATATAATCTGGATAGTTTTTTTCACATGTCCTCCCAAAGTTGTACTTCAAGAATTTAAAAAGAGGTCAGGAGTATTTAAAAAGACACAAATGGAATGATCATGAATATTAATCTACCTTGTGGCTTAAACAATTGTTATTTTTTGCTATATTTGCTTCTATCCATTTATCTGCATGTATGCCCTTTACTTATATAATCACATTGTTGAAATGTATCACATTTTTTAACATTGTACAGGTCATAAAACTTCAGTTAAGTATCTCCTAAGAATAAATACATTGCTCCTCAAAGCGATACTGTTTTTTAATATAAAAACACTTAATACTATCATCAAATCCCATTCCACATTTAAAATTTCCAAACATTTCGAAAATGTCCTCTCTAAAAGTTGTTTTTGTTTATAAATCAAGATTTGACCATGGTGAAAGTATTGAATATTAATAATACAATATAGGAGGTAAGGACATATTTATTGTACAAATACTTTACTAGTTTAAAATGTTTGAAGATGGACCTTCCTGGTGGCATAAGGGGTTAGGACATAGCCTGTGGGGCTGTCCGCAGCCTCTGCAGCACTAGTTCAATCCCTGGCCAGCCAGGGAGCTACCCACATGGCGTAGCAGACCTCTCTGTCTTGCCTGCTGCTCCCCTCAGCAGTGTATTTCATCAGTCTGCCTGTTCTGTTCCCCGCTCTCGCTCTGGTGAATCCTCTCACCCTTCCACGCTTCTGACTGTACCCAGTGCTTTTATAAATAAATAAATAAATCTTTAAAAAAAAAGTAAATCTTTAAAATAAACAAATAAATAAATAAATAAATAAATAAAATGTTTGCACATTTTCACAAGACATTTTGCATTGTTAACTAAAATGTTCTAGAAAACACCAGAACTGCCAGTGATTTTTAATTTATTTGCAATTCCAAATATATTTAATTAATTCAAAAGATAATATTGGATTAAAGTGAGGAAAGTAAATGGGTGCATTCTTGTGATATAAGTAAATAAATGTACTGCTATCATGTTCTTAGTATATGCACATAGCGCATTTGTGTCATAATTAAATCTGCTTTCTGAATACATATTGAGGTAAATACCACATATGATTATTATCAATATTATTAAAATTTTATTCAATTTCTATATCCTTTGAAATCTTAAAGTCCATTGAGTCATTATCTAGTGATTAAGATTTCCGCAAGTAAATCTTAATGAAAAAAATCAGGTTACAATTTATCAAAATTTTTCTTGTCTAAAACTATGTCCTTGAGAACAACAGTATCTTTAACACTCAATACATATGTGCAATGATTTTATACCTATGCATGTATACACATGCATACACACACATACACACCAAGGAAAATACTCTTGTACTGAACATATTTAGGAGAAATTAGCATTCACATATAGATGTAAAAACTAATTCATTTTAATCTTTAATAATGACAGTTTTACTTTGTAATACTTGCATTCTTGTCTGAAGTACTCAATATTAAATTAAACTATTCATTCATATCCTCTAAGCATACAATGACATATTGCTTAACTTAATATTAGCTTTTTATTAGTTCATTAAAATAGTTCAATATCTTAGTATGTTCAATTAAGAAACAGTTGCATTCATTCACAAAGGTACATTAAGTTTTACTGTAAATTCAAACCCCACTTGATCTTCCAACCACAAAACATAAAAGTAAAATCCACAGACTTACAGCCATATTTAATACCCATTAAATGATTCTTTAGTATTCAAATCTGCTGATGAAATACATCAGAAAAATAATGAAAGCTAAACTGAATCAGTTAAACTTTAGGGACTCAAGACATTTCCATACTTAACTTCTACTTTTTAAATTTTAAATCTCATTGTAATTCAAAATTATTATTTGCACTTATTACTTTAAATGGTATAAAAGTATGCTGTCTAATATACTCATCATTAGCCACATGTGGTCATTAAATCTCAATTTCAATTAATTAAAATTTTAAATAGTCAGTGCTTCAGTCACACGAGCCGTGACCCAAAGACTCACAAGTGGCTTGTAAATACCACATTAGACAGAGTAGAAAAGAGAGTCCAGAGTTGAACCTCATTTTGGAATGTATTATTGGGCATTCATTCTATTACTGATACAAGATATAAAATGTGGACAATATGAAAGGAATCATACCAAGTGTTTCAGTTGTTGAATAGGAAAACAATTGCTAGACATTAAAATACTTCATTTAAGGATTAAATAGTTCTTCAGTTATGTGTACCCTGAAATTGTTTAAAATATATCACAAATTGAATATGCACACACTATAGATTGAGCACAATATAAATTTTTCACTTATAATTCTGATATTTCCATTAAAATCACCTAGGTGAAAAAGCCAAATTAAGCTATCATCAAGAAAAATAACCCAGTCCTTCCTCCTGTGTAATTCTCCTGTGTTTCTCACTTTCTCACTGCTACACCATGCACAACATTTCTTGACACCAATTATGCAGAGGGGTTCCCCCAGATGAAGCAATTCTCCAAGTCACAGGCTGGGAGACTTACAATTTAACACAACTGAAACTACCTTCCCGAAGATAATGTCAGATCTCAATCCCACTAGACTATCCCCACTCCACTTCAAACACCAATAGCTAGGACTAGGTTTGCAGGTTACCCACACGTTTTGTCCATTTTGGCTACTAATCTGAAGTTCCCACAATCCCCTCTCAAATTTAATTCATTTGTTAAGATAGCTCAGAAAACTCCAGGAAATGTGTTTACTAGTTCTCAAAGGGTATGATAAAAGTTAAAGATGGATGAACAGCCAGATGAAGAGACAGATAAGGATAGGTCTGGAGGGTTCTGCTTATAGGAGCTTCTGTTCTCACCTTTCCCATGCAGATGCACTCACCAACCTGGAACCTCACTGGATCTGATACTATTAGATTTTATGGAGGCTTAATCACAGAGATGTGGTAAAATTTTAACTCCAAGTATAGCCCCTCCCCTCCTCTGAAAGACAAGGCTTTCAATTACCTCAGACACTGGACTCAAATGGTAGCAACTAGTTGGATATAACTAGGTCAAGGGCCAAGATCTAACAGAATATGGGGGGGTGAGGTGGGGCAAACATTCCACATTTCTCATTAAACGTTAATCTTTATGTAACCACCTTGTATACAGGAGTGACAAAGGATTCCTCTCTGGGTCCCCTCAGTAGGACAAAAGATGATTCTAATTTTCTTATCACTTAAGAATTCACAAGGATTTTAGGGGTCATGTGTGTGTATATATTTCTGATGTATCCTCATTATAAAATTTTAGAATATCAGAAAACACTAACATAACATTTACCTTGATTTTATCTTTGTATGTATTCTTAGAGGGATGCTTATTCAAAGCAATAGAATTCTCTTTAAATCTGTTCTGTTTATGAGAGATTAGTTCCTGATCTTTCTATTCCTCTTTAAGAATGTACTAAGAGTTAAAAGCAATTTTAACATTATGTCCCAAAGGTAAGATGGATTAGTCCTTTTATATTAAAGGATAAATGTTACAATAGGATTACGGAATCCATTAGTGAGAGCTACATTTCAGATGTGACTAAATAAGACTTTGAACATTCTTTCATCTGTCACTGATAAACTATTTTAGGGTATCTGACATAAGACATATAAGAAAAAAAAGACTGATATTATGTATATGAGGCAATATGTAAATATGTTCCTAGAGCCCCAACAGCTATACTAATGCAGGTCTATTGTTAGATTTTTCAATAAGACTAGAAACATGTTAGATTTCTTCAAGCATTCTGAAAGATTGTTATAGATGCAATATTATGTTAGTTAAATGACGTAGGAAGTGATAGAGGGGGAAATGTGATAGGAAAAAAGAGAGAACAGTCAATAAAAGATGTTTTTCTGAGCATGTAATGAGGTAGACAATTAAAGGTCAATCTTGTTGGAAATACCAGAGAAACCATGTAGAGTGCACATCTAGATAATTCTAACACAATAGAGGAAATAGGAATACTTTAACTCTGTTCCTCATGAATTGATCGACTATGAAAACATTAAATCTGGGCCTCCCCGATGGTGCAGCGGTTGAGCACTGGGTTGCAAAGCTGCCCGCAGCCTCTGCAGCGCCGGTTCGATCCCCGGCTGCTCCCCGGTCACCGGAGGAGGGTCCCACATGCCGCGCAGACCTCTCCTGCCGCCCGCTGCTCCCCTCAGCAGTGTACTTCGGTTCTTCTGCCTGCTCTGCTCCCTGCTCTGGCTCTGGTGAATTCTCTCACCCTCCCACGCTTCTGACTGTACCCAATGCTTGTATAAATAAATAAAAATAAATCTTTAAAAAAATTAAAAAAAAATTAAATCTCAGATATTCCAGATATATCCTTCTGGTGTATCTATTAAACCCCATGTTGCTATGAGACACTCTCAGAGAAGTAGAGATGTAAGTGATTGAGGTGAAAAGCCATCTATGTAAATGGAAAATATCCTCTGAAGCTTCAAATGGACTTAGGGATGTCTGAGATAGTCCAGAGAAGCATGTCTACACTGACCTTTTCAGTCACTCACTAAAGAATTCAAATATTGCAGTGACCTACAATGAGTTCTCTCTGTTATGGAAGCTTTAAATGGAAGAATAGACCTGATTTCTAAAATGATGTGACACTGACGGTAAATGCATAAGCTAGAATCTCTGTGCAGAAACTACATCTGAGGCTATAATCAGCATCGATATTCTTCTCAATCAACTTTAACTCTTATCTTTGGCTAACATTTCTATTGGTTGATTTTTGCCACTGTGGAAGCATCCAGAGATACCCAGTGAATCCAAAGGATTAGATGTTGTTCACCATATTGAGGAGACCCATCAGCTTTACTCAGTCCATCATCAGTTCAAGTGCTTATTTCCTCCAGAAATACCCTCAAAGTTGCATGCTGAAAAAATGTTTAACCAGCAATTTGGGCATCCATGGTCCAATCAAGTTGACACATAAAATTAACCATCACACCACTCTTGTCCCTTAAGTCTTTGCATTCTCTCACTAGTTAGCACTTAGTTAAATCACTACCCATTACATTCCCCCAATTTTTAAACAATTATCTTATTAAACTCTTTAATAATCTCTCTGTGTTTCAGTCACTTCCTGTATTTAGACAGTAATGAAGGAAAATTGGGAAAAGTCAGGAGTTGTGCAAATGAATGATCTGCTTAAAATATCATAGGAGGCATTGCTATTGGGCATTTGCTAAGACACCTTTGGAATAAATTTCAAATGACAAGGCTTTTTTTAATTACCTCAAAAATTAGACTTAAATGGAAACAACTGGTTCAACAAAACTGGATCAAGGGCCAAGATCCAGCTATCAAAGTATGAGTGGAGGGGTTAATTAACCTCTCCTTTTATCTGCAAGTCTCAAGAAACATAACCTCCCTCAAAAGAAACAGAAGTGATATTTACATTCCCCAAAAACAATTGATGAATGACTTTTGGAACATAAGACATCATGATTGGGATGAAATCCATCTATTCATTCTAATTTGATAGACATTTGAGATTTTATTTATTTACTATTTGTTATGAACAATTTCTATTTTTCCTTTTTCTTTTCTTTTTTTTTTTTAAGATTTATTTATTTATTTATACAAGCACTGGGAACAGTCAGAAGCGCGGGAGGGTGAGAGAATTCACCAGAGCCAGAGCGGGGAGCAGAACAGGCAGACCCACAAAATACACTGCTGAGGGGAGCAGTGGGCAGCAGGAAAGGTCTGCGCACCATGTGGGACTGGGGAGGCCCTATTTTCCCTTTTTCTCATCCTAAATAGGGTGAGTATGTATATTCCTTTTCAATTACTTTGCCATCAATAAATAATCAGTAAACGCAGAGAGGAGGAATCAATGAATACTGCTGCAACATTACTTATTGCATCAACCTGAGCGCAATAAAAAGCTAGAAACAATGCAGTGCTTTAAACAGGAAAAGTTTAATATCAGTAATTAGAAATGTAACACAATACTAAAGCAATGAGGGAACTGGCTAGTGGGAAGTGAAGGGAACGCTGAAGAATGCGAGAACAGCAGAGAGAACAGTGGCTCCTTGAAAATCTTGTTGCTAGGGATTCAGTTCAGACCTTTAGAAGAGGGCATATCCCTGCTTCTGGGATAATAAGGACGTTCCTGTGGGGCTATGCCAACGGAACTTGCTGGAAGTTTTCCCTCTGAAACATGCCAGGAATCTGCGCTCAAACATATTAGGGAAAACTGTTTGCTTGTGGTTTCTCTGGAGGCAGTCTTTTTTTTTTTTTTTAAGATTTACTTTTATTTATTGATGCATTCAAGAACTCGATGTAGGAGAGAGGTGCAGGGGTGAGAGGATTCACCAGAGTAGGGAGCAAAATGGGTGGATCTACTGAAATACACCGCTGAGGGGAGCAGCAGGCGAGACAGGGCGAGGTCTGCTGCGCCATGAGGTTTAGCTCCCTGGCTGGGGATCAGACACATGCTGCAGTGACTGTGGATAGCTTCACAGTGCCTTAACCCCTTGTGCCACCAGAGAGGCCCCAGGGGGCATTCTGCAATAAACTGCCTGAGATGAGGTGCCAGGGGGGCTGCTGGCCACTGGCTCTGCTTCTGGCATGCATGGCAGAAGCCGTGCTTTGGAAAAGGCACATGTACTGTAAGAACTGGCGGGAGGCACTCTGTTACAAAACTGCCCAAATCAGATGTCAGAGGTGTCGCTGGTCCCTGGGGCACTGGAGGAGCTGCAGTCAGTGTGGAGCAGGGCCAGGAGCAAGCCAGGCCGCTGCAGACGCTTGCCAAGTGAGCACATGAGAACCCATGATCAAAATAGTTTTTCTTCCAGGTTCTCCACTGGCACAGCTTCTTTGTCATCTGTCAGTGGAAAAATATTAAAAGATCCATATCCCTTTTAATAGGGCAGGCAAAAAAGGAGATTTGGAACTTAGAGGCAATGCATTGACAACTAGCACACATCCATATAAAGTAATATACGATATCTATTTTTGAAATATTTTCTATTAGCACAGATCATCCATATGATCCTACCTAAAAAACAACTTTTTAGTGAATTGTAAAAGTTATGACTAATATTATGCACTTAAAATGAAAAGAAAAATCTTACCAGAGATGAAATGGGATTTTTTTTTTCCAAATAGGACAATGGTAGTATTTAATTTTACAAAGTATTAATGAATTCCATCTAAAGATATACTCCTACTGATATTAAAATTAAACAAGTAAAGGTAATGTGTTATATAATTTTAAGAACTCCATCTCCTTAACCATTACATTCTTAGTCCATGACAGAAGTTCTGCATTTGAAAAGATTGATATATTTTGACACCCTTCAAATATTTTAAGGCATTTACTAAATATAATGTGACAAAGGGTATTTGTCACAAATATTCCTGAGTTAAATCAGGAGCATCAGCTCTCCTCCAATCAGATTAGATTACCAAAGATTACTAAATCTGATTGTTAGCAAATCTAAATGGTTTCTCTGGGCATGGTGGCTAACCATCTCCCTTAAAGGCAGAAAAGTGCTGAGAAATACTTCTATAGGAGAGCTGCTAGATTCTTTCTTGTATATATAATATGCAATAAGTTGAAAGTTCATACATAGTGGTGCTGATAATTATGAACATTTTTTTTTTAAAGAGGCATGTATATTTATTTATTTATTTGTTTGTTAGTTTGTACATGCACTGGGTACAGTCAGAAGCGCGGGAGGGCGAGAGAATTCACCAGAGCCAGAGCGGGGAGCAGAGCAGGCAGAAGGACCGAAGTACACTGCTGAGGGGAGCAGCGGGCGGCAGGAGAGGTCTGCGCACCATGTGGGACCCTCCTCCAGTGGCCGGGGAGCAGCCGGGGATCGAACCGGCGCCGCAGAGGCCGCGGGCAGCCTTGCAACCCAGCACTCAACCACTGCACCACTGGGGAGGCCCAATTATGAACATTTTGTAAATGGGCCTGGGCTTTTAAATGAGTATCTGTTTTAATAAAACATGTCTCAAACAGATAGTCCATTTTAATATATTACAGAGAAAATTTTTATAGAGATTTAAAGTTTCCAATAAGACTAGTTCTTCATGAAATGAACAGTCACTGGCTCATAACAATTAACACTCACAACGCACTGCAACTATTGCTTGTCTCAGAAGGCTAGAACATTATTTTGTAGGAAATGAAAATGAACAGAATAAAGATATTAACATTTATGTTTATTCACATTTTGCCTTGAGTTGTAGACTCATACACATCGAAGGGGGATTTATATGTATTCTAAGACAACTTTCCAGGCAGCTTCCTGAGTGAACAAATCCAACTTTTGCTTTATCAGCTGCTTTATCCTGAAAATGCTCTAAATCATAAAAAATGTTTCTCACACTATCCAACAAAACAAAATATTGTGGTATGCTTACAGTGACCACATGACTTTAGAGTAGATTGCCTGAGTGGAATTTTTTTTGCACTTACTAATTTAATCTTGCCATGCTGTATAAAATGACTTCCTTGGACATGCTAGATATATAATCACCATGTTCTCAGTTCCCTTGATATGAGCCATCTGATTTTCTGGTTTGTTTTCTTTTGTTTAATTGCTTTCAAAATTAGCTCTGTTGCATTTTAGTTATAATTCTTCTAGATTGTTTTAAAGACTGCATTACAGAAAATATCTCTATTTTTAAGTTTAAATTTTTGTACACTGCTATGATAAAATTAAAGCCATTAATTATAGAATGAAGGTACCATATATAAATATTTTTTATCAAGTTGTAACTGGATCAAATATTGAATCACTCTATTTTTGGACAAGGAAACACACCCACCTACAGCCTGGTAACTGAATAGTGTATACTGAGTGTGCATTTATAGAGGTGTGAGGGGAGCTAGGGGGGCCATAGAAGACAGTGGAGCTTCAAGATCCTAGCACATGGATGGAGTGCTGGGGAGGACCAGCAAAGGAGCAGCCAGAATAACTACCCCAACCTGTCTTTTCCCATCTTGTCCTAACACCATCTCTTGACTAACATCAACTGGATGCCAGTGGGCAAGGAAGCCCAGAAGAGATTTTGTGATGACATCAGTCTCCCAGGACAGAGAAAAAGACAAAGAAAGATGAATATTACATTTGGAAGATAGAATAATCAACACACAGGCTAAAAATAGCTACTTTTGCTCTCAAAAAACCAACAAATGAACCAAAATCCCAGGATTTACTTTTCCTGATAGAGATGTAGAGGCTAGAATAATCTCCCAACCAAAAATATAAAATGAGAGATATAGGGCCTCTCTGGTGGCGCAAGGGGTTGAGCACCACACTATGAAGCAATCTGTACCCTCTGCAGCATGAGTTTGATCCCTGGCCGGCCAGGGAGAAACCCACATGGCACAGCAGACCTCTCCTGTCTCGCCCACTGCTCCCCTCAGCAGTGTATTTCAGTCAGTCTGCCTGTTCTGTTCCCCACTCTGTCTCTGGTGGATCTTCTCACCCCTTGCACCTCTGGCCTGTATCCCAGGTCTTGTATGCATAAATAAATAAATCTTTAAAAAAATAAAATAAAATAAAATGGGAGATATATTCCTGGTTTTAGCTTGTCATATAAAATTAATTCTTATGTATAGTTGCTTAATAAATTTACTTCATGTTATAATTCATCAGTTTTTCTTAAGAATTTGCAGCAGTAAGACTTTGTTAGAAAAAGACTGTCATGTTAAAGGACAATAGATAAAAGTCAAATAAGTTGACCACTTTCCAAAGTTCTCTACAATGGGAGAAGGGTAGACTCAAACAATAGCAATGTACCAGCTCGCAGTAACTTGGATATGGAGAGTAAGGGCTGTGGTCATGGAAATTGGAAAGCATTTCTCTGTGGAAGGGCACTGACACGATAAGTCACCTCCAGTAAGGGACACAGGCTGATGGCAACAGTAGAGGAAAACGGGGCCTCCCTGGTGGCGCAAGGCAGTAAGTCACAGCACTACGAAGCTGTCGGCAGCCACTGAAGCATGAGTTCGATCCCCAGCCAGGGAGCTACCCACATGGCGCAGCAGACCGCTCCTGTCTCGCCTGCTGCTCCCCTCGCCAGTGTTTTTAAGTCAGTCTGCCTATTCTGTTCCCCACTCTGTCTCTGTGTTCCCCACTCTGTCTCTGGTGAATCCTCTCACCCCCTGCGCTTCTAGCTTCTGCCTCAGTTCTTGTATGCGTAAATAAAATAAATCTTAGAGAAACAAAACAAAACAAAACAAAACAGTAGAGGGAAGCCCTGGGAACTCTTGCTTTATGTTTTGCATTTTCTAACTTGCTGTTTCTTCCAACGAACTGAATCTAAGGAGATTCTGAGAACACAAAGTTCATTGTTGCTTTGCCTTAAGGCAATAGCTCAGGTCACTGGAATGATGAAAAAAAGGCAGAGAAGAGATCAATAAGGATCACCAGAAAATGTCCCACAATTGGGGTGATATACATTATATTCCTAATTTCCATTTTAGATGTACTATTAATAAAGAGATATTGGAATCTGGTGATTTTCTTTAAAAATGTCCTAATTTTCCAGAGATAGAATTATGCTGTGGAGACTAATAACCCTTTCACATTAGACCATGACAACCCATGAGCTCTCAAAAATAGTAGGGAGAGAAATCTAATAGGGAGTGATATGGAAACATGTGAAGTTGGAGACAAAGAATAAATCTAAAATTAAAGAAGCTATCCAAATTCATTTCAAAAAAATACTCATTATTGTGACAGGTAATTTCAATTCATGTCTATTCTTGAAATTTGATGGACACTCAAAGATATCAGATATAGTTTCAGCTATATTTGAAAATGAAATTCTAGACCTTGACAAAGTTAAATGACCTCTAACTTCTGGCCAAAAAAAACATTCTTTTAAAACTATGTGAAATTTTTGTGTCATTTTTTTGTGCTCTAAATTTTTGGCTCTTCTTTATTTATCCGATTATTTTTTTTTAAGTCCTACTAATTTTATTAGCTTTTTGGAAGTATATTTTCTTCATCAATGAGAAGCTTGAGGAATTTACTATCCATATTATGTTAAGGTAATGTTAATTTACACTTCAAAAATTAATTATTATTGAAATATAAAGAGAACATATTATATTCAATATGAAGTGAAGATAAATATCAAGAGAATATTTTGCCACACTGGGCTTTTGCAAGGTGCTGATTTCATAAAAATATGACCAATACTTGAAAGTTGGGGTTAAAAGTCTGAAATTAGAAAGACACAGTGGATACTTTATTTTATTAAATACAGTTTCTGTAAATTTTCTGTCAAAAAATATATTAGTGTATATTTTATGGAGAATTAGAAACATTTACTTGACATTATAGCCCTAGGAACAGTTACTTATTTCACTTATACATTATAAAATTCAAAATTATTGGCCACCCTATATAAAAGCAAAATTCAACAAATATAATGAGAGAAGTACAATACTTTCATTTTAAAAATGTTTCAAACTATACACATCTGTTTTGATTATGCCCATATAAATGTATATTGCAAAAATGTATCCAAACATTTTTTTCACAGATGCATCTGAAGAGGTGTAATCTTAGCGCTCTGAATCATACACATACTATAAACCAATGTGACATTAATAAAAGAAAATAAAAATGATTATAGTTAATCTGGGGAAAGGTTAATTAATAAAGAATTCTGATATATTTCTACTTCATACTCATATCAGGATTAAATATTTCTATTTGAAAATGTCAAGAATTTTTATACTGCAATATAGATGCCTGAAAAATGTTTACTGGACCTCAACTTCATTGATTTGATCTGGAAAAAAACTAGTTCTGGTGAGACAAGCTTAAGTGTAATTGAAATACCAACAAAATTATGTAATATAATAATCAAAATATTTTTTCAAAAGGGCAAAAAAATACAAATTAGTATATGTTTTTAAAATGCTTTAACTTTGTTTCTAATATTCTGTTAAATACAGTGGAAGGATTCATCAAATTGAATATTCTCATTCCACCAAGTTAATTTATTTTAGGAAAAATAAAGTCTTCATTTAAAGCACTACATAAAGCAAAAAATAAAAGGCAGTAAGATTAAATGTGGAAAAGTAGGTAAATTAACAATTTTACATCCCTGAATACATATCACAAAATGTTTTAATCAGCATCTCTCTGACATGTTCTCTCTGGCACAGCTGTGTAATTAGAGTCTTTTCCCCTTTCAGATATGAAAATGACCACACACACACACACACACTCTCAAGAATATTCATTTTAAATTATCTGTACACACAAATATATATAAGTACATGATCACTACTTTATTGTCTAATAAAACATAACATAGGAAAGTAAATGAGTAAATAAGAGCTAGGCAAATAAAATTGAGCAACACGCTATTTCATTTAATATATTATCCTGAACCCAAACAAAAATGTTACTGTAAAATTGCTTCACACTCTTTTATCAAATTTTAAATTATGTGAATTTAATAAGAATGTATGAAGCAATAAAGTAAAAATCAAAATCAACAAGCAACAAGAAACTACAGACCAGACACACAGTAGAGTGGGGGATGGGGGTAGTAGAAGAGGAATTAGGGTCAGAATAAGGGGGGTTGGGAATTGTATGGGGAATATAACCAAAATGAAAATATATGCATTATGCAAAAATGAAAAATGATGTAAGAATTATATAAAATAATTTATAAAAAAAGAAATTAGAAAAAAAGAATATCTGAAGCAAATTTCTAATCCTAGCAAGTTAACATGGTGGTTTAACTCATTTCTGTATCTGTTCCACCTCAAAGGCAACATAATTCAGGAGAATGTAAAACTGGTTCAGAGAAAACTCTTCTATATGTCAAACCTGACACACATGGAGGGGTCAGCTATCATACTGTGAGTCTCAGAGTTCCTTCTTATAAAGTTAGAAAAACTAATAATAATCATATTACTATGTTTACAATAAAGCATAAATTGTCACACTAAGTGACACAAATTAAGAGTCTAAACATATTCTGATTAATTTGCCCCCCAAATAAAAGCAATAAGAACAAATGTTTTCTTTAAGCTGCCAAATGAGTTCTGAAAAATATTTTGGTTTTCTGGATTGTTTAGATTTTTAAAATTGCTGATAAGGATTATGGATTCAAATCACTGTACTTATTATGGGTAAGGAAACTACCTCGGAGGTTGATAGAAGTCCCCTGAATAACACCAAAATGGTGTTCAAGATTAAAACAAGCTAGCAGTTTTCAGACTTTAGTTTTTTTTTTCTTCTTTTATTTTATTTTTTAATAAATTTTATTTTTATATTCCCCATACAATTGCAACCCCCTTATTTTGACCCCAATCCCTCCCCTCCCCGCCTCCCACCCCCCTAGAGTGTCTCTGGTTCATAGTTTTTTGTTGATTTTGATTTTCACTTTCTTATAGTTATTCATTTTCCTGGTCCCTTATTTAAGTTTTCTAGATTCCTGCTATGAGTGAGACCATCCGGTATTTTTCGTTTTCTTTTTGGCTTATTTTGCTGGGCATGATCTTAACCACTCCACTACGCTTGCTTCAACTGATTACTGTAATGGTGAAGTGAAATGATCCATTGAAATTTTTATTGTCATTGCTATATAGAAATTGTGGGTGAATGTTCCTTCTCTCCCTGCTCTGCTCCTTTTCTTTTCCCTCACAGCTGCCCAACTACCAGCTTCTGTAGTCAGTGAATTCATTCTCCAGAAACATGACACTCTGTCACCCTATCGAGGCCTTGACTAAACATATCCATAGTTTCATTCTCCAAACCACATTAGACCTGTTCTCTCTGTGACTTTGGAATCGCCAAGTTCCAGTTACTGATATTTGTCATCTGACAACTCTTGCAGTGTTCCATCAACTTCTAAGTATAAATGCAATCAATAAATTTCAATTTTGAAACAATGTTGGAAAAGTGAAGAATGAGAAGATAAAAAATAAACCAAGTGAAAATGTCTAGCTCTCCAGATAACGAGAAAGATAAAGAAAATAAAATTCTCCATCTTTGAACAGCCCATATTTAAGGACAGTTATTTTGAGTCTCCTCCAGCATCTTGAATAAAATGTTTAAAAATTCAAACAATGGATGGAGATGAGTGACTATTCTGATTTTGTCAAACATATAAAATAACTGATCAAGACAAGAAGTTTAAAAACTTGAAAGGTAAAAATTACCCATCACATATTTAAAAAAAAAAATCTCTCATTTAGAATGTGCTTGTTTTGACTTTATTTCCAATACATATTTTAAGATGTAGCCATGCGTATGTGCAAAGATTTGACTCATATGGACCATTTTTATTTGAAGTATTTTTTCAGTTTCACACATCATATTGATGGGCAGTCTATTGCATAATCTTTGTTTAATAAATAGCAGAGCATGACAATTTTTAATTCATTTGTTTTACCCAATCTGTATCTTCATTTATAAGAAGTATGTGCTTTATTAGTTGCCACCAAACTAAAAAACACCACTTCAGGTTAATATTTCCTGAATCTATCATTAAAATTATGTTTCCTGTGTTTCAAAACAGAAATGACTTGAAAAGATTTTGAAAGATCTCTAAATTAATGGCATCAACATAGGACTACCAAACTAGCATTAATGTGTGAGACTGGCACACCTATTCTCCAATAATACACACTGAGTTTAAATGATTCTCAAAGGGGCAGTGTTTTTATCCTTAGGAATTATTGCAGTGCTAGTTATTTCAGGTCAGAGGCATTCTGGATATGAGAGACATGTTGAGTCTGGAATTATTTTTTTCCTATATTTGTCTATCTCATCAAAAATAAAACATTTTAATTTTAATTGACTTTAGCAAGTATTCTTAGAAATCTCTCTAAGAGTGATTTCAAATGTACTCTTTAAATGAAATTTTTCTTTCAAAAGCTCAAAGTAAAGCTTCCTCTTCTTCCATTAATATTTTCTTGTGGCAAGATTTCATTTGAGTAAGGAGAGGGCAGTGCTGGTGACTCTGGGAAGAAATATATACTTCACATTGAATGCCTAGCTGTAATAATGAAGACATGACAATCTATATCACGAATGAAATTCACCTAAAATTGTCATCAAGATATCATACAAAGAAGTTTCTCCAAAAGATCAAAAACTAATTGTAAATTGTTTACTCCAGGATATAATTAAGTGTTCATTATAAGGGAAGTAAATATTAGAGTAGCTATGCCCTGCAATTATTAGATTTTTCAGATAAATGATACTTTAGATTTTTACATTTGCAATGGATATTGGAAGACAGCAGCATTAGAACAGGATGAAGAAAGGAAAACTAAGTTTGGAATTTAAAAAGAAGGCAGCGATATATACAACTAATAGTTTTACAAGGAACTTAAATTCAGAAGTCTTATTTGTATGTGGATGATATCAATGACATCACTGCACTTCTGCTTTTGGAAAAGTGAAGCCAAAAGGGAATCCAACATCAGAAAGAAAGAAGAGTATGACATAAGGGCATTAGCTCCATGGCTTCCTCTTCCAGTTATAGGGGCTGACTTTGTTCCAGACCTACAGTGCAGTTCCTCTTATGGTGATCTTTATACAGAAGCTTTGTTTTTCAAATCCTGTAACTTTTCTGCCCACTTCGTAGTTGCTTTGGGCTCAGATGTCCAGATGCTATTACAACACCATTGATTTTCATTGTTTTCCTACCTACTTCAAATTATGTAATCTTTTAAAAAAAATCTTTAAATTTTCCTAAATACACTATGTTTCTTACTATAACCATGATTTATGCACATAGTTACTTTGTCAAAATAATGCAAAATAATTATAGTAGTATGATTCTCAAATTAAATAATCAATAAATTATTAAAGTATATACTATTCCAAATGAGGCAATAGGTATTTATTTCTTGAATAGGAAATAACTTATTAATGGTAGAAGAATATTGATTAGGGAATTTGGCACTTTGGCACATTGACTTCCTTGAAGAAATACATAGAAAACATTTAATTAACAAGATAAAATATATTTCAATAATTAGTATCCACATTCTTATAACTTTGCCACTGCCCTGAGTTTTCTTAGAATTAGTTCCTAAAGCTGTGATTCCAGAAGCACATGCAAGCAAGAAAAGATCTATCAGAAATCAATTTCTGTGCATAATTACTTGGAAATTCAAATGATAAATGATCTCCACTTACACAATGAAACCCTTCCTTACTCTTTTGAAATGATTTTACAAAGATTCTTTAAAACTATATTAACTAACATCTGACATATTAACTCATCACTATAAACATAGAGTATCACCAAACTTGCATTTATCAAAAAAGCAAATCAATAAGTATAAGCAGTGTGATTTCTTGCTTTATTTGTGTTAATTGCACTGACAAGAGCTCAGTGTAAATGGGCTACTTTGGGACACTAAATATAACTGATTTACTCTTCATGTTCTACCTGAAGCACAATTGTGAGCTCCTCTGACTGACATGTTGATTTTCTCTCAGTAAGGGTGATATAATTAATGTGACCTTTTGATAAGGTGGGAGATAGAGGGTGAGACAAGTGCTCTCTGGAGAGCTATTAGCAACTTCTGAGCAATTTGCTAATAGTAGAGATACCTGTATTAAAATTACAGTTAAGACGATAATTGACAACCATAATAATGAGTATGTACAGGGAAGGGAGAGAGTATAAAGTGAAATGAAACTGTTAATTACTTAAAAATGGATGAACTTTCATTGCTAAGTAAACTGTGATTTGGGAACTCTAGCTTAAAAAAATGTATATAAGCCTGTAAGTTTATCCTATGTGGAAAATCAGGTGGCTTTATTTCTACTGTTAGTATTTTCATTAAAGATGTTTTCTATTTTGTTTGTTCTATTTAATTTCTATCAATACTCATCTCCACATGTAGTGACACGTCCATTTAAAGAGGCACATCAAGTCTAAATTAATAAGCATGAACTCTCTACACTAAATTTTAAAAAACCTTCTGTAGGGCCTCCCCGGTGGTGCAGAGGTTGAGCGCTGGGCTGCGAGGCTGCCCGCAGTCTCTGCAGCACTAGTTCGATGCCCGGCCTCTGGCGAGGGTCCCACATGGTGTGCAGACCTCTCCTGCTGCACCCACTGCTCCCCTCAGCAATGTACTTCATCAGTCTGCCTGTTCTGCTCCCTGCTCTGGCTCTGGTGAATCCTCTCACCCTCCCGTGCATCTGACTGTACCTAATACTTGCATAAATAAATAAATAAATCTTTAAAAAAAAGCCTTCCATATATTTTCAATTTTAAAACTGTCACATCATCCACCAAGACGTTTCTCTATCATTATTAACAAAGACTCACAAAACCACAGTTGCACTTGTAGAGTATTTTTCCCCTGAAGTAAAATGGTATTGCATAAAAATAATGCTTTTTCTAGCTAACAGAATTTACCAACAAGCTCTGTTCATGCAGACACCTGTTTAGTTATTTTTAATTAGTTGTGGTTTGTGGTTAATTAACAAGGTCAACTTATGCTTGTAAATATTAAGATTTCAATGAGAACAGAAGGTTTATGGAAAAGGAGAAACTATAGAAGATAAAAAACACTGTTATCATTATGTTTTTCTTCAAATGCATTTCTAATCAAAGGTTATATTTTGACACTTCCAGACAACAAAATAGTCACATTTTCATTTTTCAAGAATGATAACATTTCTGAAATAACCTGGGTTTCTTGAGTTTGTGGCTGACTGTTCATTTTAAATGATTATCCTTAGCAACACAAGGTATTTCTGATTGGCATGCATATGCACTCTGAATACTGAGTTTTTGCTAACAAAGTGATTCATTTATATGGGTGTAGATATTTTCTAAGGGGTTTGTGAGATAACTGAGCAACCTTACTATTCATTTATTTCATGACCTAATGAAATTAGGTGAAAGGTCACCTATTGATTTTCGCTCATCATACTCTAGGCAGAAATTTATGATTACTGCATCTGAATAATTTTATGTGATTTACAAAGGTAATGCATATTATATTTCACACGTGAAGAGAAAAATATGCCCTTAGTAAAATGCCTGAATATAAAATTTAGCAAGTTGAAAGAATGGATTTATTTATTTTTTTTTTTTTTATAAATTTTATTGTTATATTCCCCATACAATTGCAGCCCCCCATTCTGACCCCAATCCCTCCCCTCCCGCCCCTGCCCCCCTAAAAGTGTCTCTGGTTCATAGTTTTTTGTTGATTTTGATTTTCACTTTCTTATAGTTATTCATTTTCCTGGTCCCTTATTTAAGTTTTCTAGATTCCTGCTATGAGTGAGACCATCCGGTATTTTTCTTTTTCTTTTTGGCTTATTTCGCTGAGCATGATCCCTTCCAGCGCCATCCATGTTGCAGCAAATTGCTAAATTCTCAAATAAACCCAGAGAAGGACTTTAATATAAATAGAAGAATTAAGAGGGCTTGAGGAATACATGATATACTAGGGCCACTGGCTGCTCCAAGTCCCTCAGGAGTACTAGATTAAAGAGTTACACAATTGGAATACAGAAATAGGGATAGCATTGCTGGGGCCTCCCTGGTGGTGCAAGGGGTTAAGGCACAATACTATGAAGCTGTCAGCAGCCACTGCAGCTCCAGTTCTATCCCTGGCCAGGCAAGTGGGCCACATGCACGGCAGACCTCTCCTGACTCACCCGCTGCTCCCCTCAGCAGGGCGTTTCAGTAGAGCTGCCTGTTCAGCTCCCCACTCTGTCTCTAGTGAATCCTCTTTCCCTCTGCACCTCTGGCCTGTACCCCAGTTCTTGTATGCATAAATAAATAAATCTTAAAAAAAAAAAAGGAATAGCATTGCTTACTATGCATCTTTTCCTGGAATGTTAACTAACAATGAGAATGTTCCACTTTAAAATCTTTAAGTATCATGTAAAAGACTGACTTAGTTATGTCACCAGTCCCTAAAAGTGCACCATCTGATGATTACTAGCCAACTAATGCAAGAATCAGGTTCAGTAAAGCAAAGTAAGAACTTGATTGCTTGACAAGCAACAGAGAAGGAGAAGCTGAGAGAGGGAGTTATTTTAAAGCAAGCCACTGGGCAGACTTGGGGGTTTAGTCATCCATGAGCCTTTTTGGTACTTGCTGTACCTCAGCTAAGTTGTGCAAATTCAATCTGGTTCTGGGTTTGAACCTAACTATGGCAGCTCCTGGAAAAGATTCCATCTAGTAAAGGACAGCTGGCAATACATGTATTCATTGAAATGTTTCAGTGTCTGTCTTCTTTAGGTATTAGTCACAGAGTAACCAAAAAATAGGAGTTGGAAGGATCTGACTTCCAGAGTCCTATATTGTATTAATAGATCCATTTCTCAACAAAATATCATGATACATTCAATGAAACAGAAAGTATGGCACACTGAAATGAAAATAGTCAATGGAAGTCTTTCTGAGGGAACCCAGATGTTGGAAATAACAAACAATATCTTAAACTAGCTATCAGAAATGTGTTTTTTAAATGATAGAGAACATGTCTAAAGACTTAAGGAAAAATAGAGAAATGTCAACTAAAGAATATTAGTAAAGAGATAGACTTTCTATTTACAAAGAAAAGAGCTTATATAGAAACTCTTAAGTTAAAAAGTAAAATGTCTGAAATGCAAATTCACTACAGGGATCTGACAAAAGAATTGATCTAGCAGAAGAAAGTATCAGCAAATGCGAAGATAGGCCAAATGAGATTCTTCAATTTGGGGAGCAACAAAAAATAAATGAAGAAAAATAGACCATATCAGAGATTTATCAAGTAATATCATGTATACCAGCATAAGCTTTGGCGTGACAGTCAGAAAGGGGCAGAACAAATATTAAAAAAAAAATAATAAATGGAAATTTCCTAAATTTGGTAAAAAAAAAAAAGAAAGATTAATCTACACCTCCAAGAATCTCAGTGATCTTTAAGTAATACAAAGTGATCCACACCTGGCAATATCAGGGTCAAATTCTTTTTTTTTTCTTTTTAAAAGATCCATCCATACAAGCATACAAGAGCTGGGGTACAGGCCAGAGATGTGGAGGGGTGAGAGGATCCACCAGAGAGCAAGTGGGGAACAGAACAGGTGGACCGACCAAAATACACTGCTGAGGGGAGCAGCAGGCAAGACAGGAGAGGTCTGTTGCGCCATGTGGGTTTCTCCTCTTTTTCCATGTCATTGCCCATGTGAACATTTTCTATTAATGCTTGTGAATCATCTTGAAATACATTTCCTGAAATTCCAGTCCACAAACTTGATACTTTGATGTTTGACTACTGGAAATTTTGATACTTCTGGTTCATCTTTTAGATATATTTTAATTTTTAAAATTACATAAAAACATCCCCCTTATGCTTTTTGATATGTCAATCCAACACAGCAATACATAAGATATACTGATTTTGGCAGAATTAAACATCAAGAATCATTGAAATTACTTTGGGATGATGCAAATAGGATAAGTTTAGATTTTTATTTTTTAATAAATCATTTTATTTTGTACACATATATTCTATGGTTTCATTAAAAACAGTGTTTCTCTTAATTTTAATGGTTTTACTATATTAAATTATCTTGGAAAATATTGAACAGAAACAACAACATATTTTGCTTACTTTTTGCAAAATATCCAGTAAGACAAGAAAAAATAATTTTTATTTTTTCTTAATATTTATTTTATAACCTTTATCATTGAAATAAATGTTTTGGGAAATAAATCACATCAAATTCCAAAGGATTGCACTTTAAGAAATAGTTTTCTGTTAATGAAACACAAATATTAATGAAGAGAGTTAAAATGTCTCAGTCTTTGTAAGAGGCCTATTACTGATTTATCAGTTCATTATCTTCCTAATTCCCTCATTTATAAATCTGAGACATCTGATTAACTCTCTGATGCTATTTAAAAATGTCACCCATGTATGATGCATCAAATACTTTGAAGACTTAGTAAGATTATTTGGTTACTTTAATAAATGGTATTTCTGTGTTCACCCTTCTGAAGAATATAAAGTATAGGACAGTAGAATACAGTAAGTAAAAAATGTCAAATATAGATCAAGATATAATTTGTACTTTGTCTCCCTTCTGGTTCTTATTTAGTAATACTTTGCTGAAATGCTAATTTCCCCAACCCAGGGAAATAAGAAATATGTTTTATAATTATAAAATACTAAATATGAAAGTCCATAAAACTCAAGTAAAATGAATAGAGAAAAGGTATTCGGCATTATATTAATTCCCAATACACATTTCAGTACATAGTGTTTTTCTAATCATTGTCAAAAGAATTATGTAAGACATTACTTTTGTTTTCATTGAGAATACAACTTAGGCAGATAAATTTACCTTTGTGCAATACTTAAGTAAGCATGTAGGGCATTAGCCAGTACTCAAGGATGAGTTATAAATACTGCAAAATATCAGAAGAGAGTGAAATCAAAGCAAATCATGTTTTTTTAAATTTCATTCCCTCCTATGACTGATTTATGGTGTGATATGTTCATTCATTCAGTGAATATAAATATTTTATTCATTCACAATTGGGGACTCAATGACTTAGGTGGGGACTATGGGTGCCTTGGTGGTATGTATGGTGGTGTGACATCTGAAGAGGTGTGATTCTCTACCTCTGAATCACCAATAATGTTGTAAAACAATGTCACCTCACTAAAGAGAAGGAAACAAACTCTCAATAATACTGGTTGAATAAATACCAGCAATGATATGTACATTCATCCATTTCTCAAAGACAAAAGCATAAAACATAAGATAAAAACCTTATATATCCGTTATTATGCTAGGTGCTGATAAAACAAAGGTAATCACAATCCAACTACATAACATTAGATCATTGGAACCCAGAAATATAATCAAATTTATAGCAAAACAATAAGTATGACAGTTTAATAGTTAGTTGCATTGTGTATGTTTTTGTACATGTGTTGTGAGAGATCCAAATTTGAAAAGTGTTCCCAAAAAGTTATTAGATATTTAAACTTCCTTCAAGGCTTAATTTCTTCTTGAGAGTCACTGTTAGACAAATATCATTTAAAATTGTTCTAATGGAGACACATATTGTGCATTGAAAGTACACAGAGAAAGGATTTCTGTACTGGAGAAAACAGAGGAAGCTCCCCACTAAGTTTGTAAATTAACTTTTATTTTTTTTACAAGTATAGTGCATTTTATTTAATAATGAATATTTTATAACATAATAACAAGAGTATCAACATCAAGATACAGATTTCTCATTTTTAAAAATTTATGTAGGGGCCTCCCCTGGTGGCACAGCAGTTGAGTGCTGGGGTGCAAGTCTGCCTGCAGCCTCTGCAGCGCCGGTTCGTTGCCCGGCCGCTGGCGAGGGTCCCACACACAAAAAAAATACTGTTATCAAAGTATCATTGTTTCACATCCTTGCCAGAGTTTTGGCAATATAGGATTTTCCTCTTCAGGTATAGTCACCACCACTTGTCTCTTCTCCTGACCTCACCCCCCCGTCCCGCTTCTCTCGAAAGCCACAGACCTATGGACAGCTTTCAAGGGTTGGAATGATTGCACCTCTCATAAAACTCACTGGCAATGATGATATTGCTACTGTGCAAAGCTAAGATAGGCATTTCTAAAAGAAGCAGAGAATTGTTGATCTTCATCTTTTTTTTTTTTTTTTGAGGGCTGATCAGGTTTGTTTAATATTTTATTTTATATAATTCTTAAATCTTTTTTCATCTTTGCACAATGTATGCATTTTCATTTTGGTTATATTCCCCATACAATTGCACCTCCCCCCTTATTTTGACTCTAGTCCTTCCTTTCACCACCCTTCCCTCCCACTCCACCCTCCATCCCCCCTCCCCCGCCCATTGTGTGTCTCTGGTTTATAGTTGCTTGTTGATTTTGATTTTTACTTTGTATTGATTAGTCGTTTTCCTGGTTCCTTATTTAGGTTTTCTAGATTCCTGCTATGAGTGAGACCACCCAGTATTTTTCTTTCTCTTTCTGACTTATTTTGCTGAGCATGATCCCTTCTAGCTCCATCCATGTTGCTGCAAACTGCATGTGTTTATCTTTTTTGAATGCTGAGTAATATTCCATGGTGTATATGAACCACATCTTCTTGATCCAGTCATCTATTTTTGGGCATTTGGGTTGCTTCCATAGCTTAGCTATTGTAAATAGTGCTGCAATAAACATAGGGGTGCAGGTGCCCTTTGGAATTACTTGTTTCTGGGTCATTTGGGTAAATACCTAGGAGTGCAATTGCTGGATCATATGGAAGCTCTATGTTTAGTAGTTCAGGAAATCTCCACACAGCAATCCATAGTGGTTGGACCAGTTTGCACTCCCACCAACAGTGCAGGAGAGTTCCTTTTTCTCCACAACCTCGCCAACATTTGTTGTTGCTAGTTTTTTAATATGTGCCATTCTCACTGGTGTAAGATGGTATCTCATAGTAGTTTTGATTTGCATTTCCCTGATAACAAGTGATGTTGAACATTTTTTCATATGCCTGTTGGCCATTTGCATTTCTTCTTCAGAGAAGTTTCTTTTTAGCTCTTCTGACCATTTTTTGACTGGATTATTTTCTTTGTTTTTGTTGAGTCTCATCAGCTATTTGTAGATTTTTGTGATTAGTCCTTTATCGTTAGCGTTGTGTGCAATAATGTTCTCCCAGTCAGTGGGGTTTCTCTTTGTTTTTGTTATTGTCTCTTTTGCTGTACAGAAGCTCTTTAATTTGATGTAGTCCCAGCTGTTTATCTTTTCCTTCATTATCACTGCTTTGGGTGATGTGTCTGTAAAGATGTCTTTGAGGTGGATGTCATGTAGTGTTTCACCTATATTTTCTTCAAGCATGCATGTACTTGTCAGATTAAAAAGGGAGAGAAGGACATTTTGAACATATGAACATTTAGTCAAGCAAGGTCAAAATATTTCTATAACCAAGTGTGAAGGTTGATGTGTAAAATCATCAGGGATTAGGTGGAAAGAATAGAAATAATTCACAAGGAAAGGTCTTATATGCCATGAAAAGAAATATCATATATTGCAAAGTTATTGAAAAGCATTAAGAATCATTCTGAGTACAGTGAAGGATACACATCTATTATTTGACAAGACTTAAGATTGAAACAATGCAAAGATACTGTAGAAGATGTTTAATGGTAACTTCATGAATTTAAGCATAGAGTGTTTAGAATTCAGTAGAAGATTTTTAGAAGAAGTTGTGATCACTCAGATGTGAGCAATACAAAAAATAAGTATAGCTCTGATATTTAAGTTTTCAAATTTATGTAGTAGATTTGTGGTTCTCATATTAACATCACACAGGGGGACAAGTTTACCAGGTAAGCTCATGAATTCAGATATTTTACATAATGAGTTCAAAGTGTTTGGGGAAATATTAATAGGGAAATATGACTAAAATTAAGAGGGGACCATCTTTAACCATCTTTAAAATGTAGACCATCTTTTTTTTTTATAAATTTTATTGTTATATTCCCCATACAATTGCAGCCCCCCATTCTGACCCCAATCCCTCCCCTCCCACCCCCGCCCCCCTAAAAGTGTCTCTGGTTCATAGTTTTTTGTTGATTTTGATTTTCACTTTCTTATAGTTATTCATTTTCCTGGTCCCTTGTTTAAGTTTTCTAGATTCCTGCTATGAGTGAGACCATCTGGTATTTTTCTTTTTCTTTTTGGCTTATTTCGCTGAGCATGATCCCTTCCAGCGCCATCCATGTTGCTGCAAATTGCATGTGTTTATCTTTTTTGAATGCTGAGTAATATTCCATGGTATATATGTACCACATCTTCTTGATCCAGTCATCTATTTTTGGGCATTTGGGTTGTTTCCAAAGCTTAGCTATTGTAAACAGTGCTGCTATAAACATAGGGGTGCAGGTGTTCTTTGGAATTGATGTTTCTGTGTCCTTTGGGTAAATACCTAGGAGTGGAATTGCTGGATCATATGGAAGCTCTATGTTTAGTAGGTCCAGAAATCTCCACACAGCTTTCCACAGTGGTTGGACCAGTTTGCACTCCCACCAACAGTGCAGAAGAGTTCCTTTTTCTCCACACCCTCACCAACATTTGTTGTTGCTAGCTTTTTTAATATGTGCCATTCTCACTGGTGTAAGATGGTATCTCATGGTAGTTTTGATTTGCATTTCCCTGATGACAAGTGATGTTGAACATTTTTTCATATGCCTGTTGGCCATTTGTATTTCCTCTTCAGAGAAGTTTCTTTTAAGCTCTTCTGCCCATTTTTTGACTGGATTATTTTCTTTGTTGTTGTTGAGTCTCATCAGCTCTTTGCAGATTTTTGTGATCAGTCCTTTATCATTAGTGTTGGGTGCAAAAATGTTCTCCCAGTTGGTGGGGTTTCTCTTTGTTTTTGTTATTGTCTCTTTTGCTGTGCAAAAGCTCTTTAATTTGATGTAGTCCCAGCTGTTTATCTTTGCCTTCACTATCACTGCTTTGGGTGATGTGTCTGTAAAGATGTCTTTGATGTGCAAATCATGTAGTGTTTCGCCTATATTTCCTTCTATATATTTTATGGTTTCAGGTCTTATGTCTAGTTCTTTAATCCATTTTGAGTTGATTTTTGTGTATGGTGTGAGGTGGTGGTCAAGCTTCATTCTTTTGCATGTAGCGACCCAGTTTTCCCAGCACCATTTATTGAACAAACTTTCTTTGCTACAATGCATATTCTTTGCTCCTTTGTCAAAGATTAGTTGACCATAAATCTGTGGGTTTATTTCTGGATTTTCTATTCGATTCCATTGGTCTGTATGTCTGTTCTTGTTCCAATACCATGCAGTTTTGATGATTATGGCTTTGTAGTATAGTTTGAAGTCTGGGAGTCTGATGCCTCCATTCCCTTCTTTTTTTTTCAGGAGGAGAGCTTTGGCTATTCGGGGTTTTTTGTGATTCCATATGAATTTCATCAATAATTGTTCTATTTCTTTGAAGAATGACATTGAAATTTTGATTGGAATAGCATTGAATCTGTATATTGCTTTTGGAAGGATGGCCATTTTAATAATGTTTATTCTTCCAATCCATGAGCAGGGGATGTCTCTCCATTTCTTTGTGTCTTCTTCTATTTCTTTTAACAGTGTTTTATAGTTTTCTTTGTATAGGTCCTTTACCTCTTTTGTTAGATTTCTTCCCAAATATTTGATTTTTTTTGTTTCAATAACAAAAGGGATGGTCTTTTTGATTTCTTCTTCTTCAGATTTATTGTTTGTGTATAGGAAGGCTACTGACTTTTGCGTGTTGATTTTGTATCCTGCCACTTTACTGAACTGATTGATGAGTTGAATTAGCTTTTCTGTGGAGTTTTTGGGGTTCTCTATGTATAATATCATATCGTCTGCAAATAGTGATAGTTTGACTTCTTCTTTTCCTATTTGGATTCCTTGGATGTCTTTCTCTTGTCTTATTGCCCTGGCTAGGACTTCCAGTATTATATTGAAAAGCAGTGGTGAGAGTGGACATCCTTGTCTTGTTCCAGATCTTAATGGAATTGCTTTCAGCTTTTCACCATTGAGAATGATACTGGCTGTTGGCTTGTCATAGATGGCCTTTATGATGTTGAGGTATGTTCCTTGTATCCCAAGAATTTCAAGGGCTTTTATCATGAATGGGTGTTGCACTTTGTCGAAAGCTTTCTCAGCATCTATTGATATTATCATATGGTTTTTATATTTCTTTTTGTTGATGTGTTGGATAACGTTGAAAATGTAGACCATCTTTAAAATTTAGAATGAAATCTATGTAGGTGGCCATTAAATTAAGAAATCCAGAAAAGGTAAACAGCTAACACATTCAGAGTAAAATGATTGGGTGTTGATTGTGATTCCATGTAAGACAACTGAGTCTGTGTAACAGAGAAAGAAAAACATTCTTGAGAGTATCCAGTCATAAAAAGAAACAAAGATAAAAGAGCATAATTTATTTTTACTTTTTAAAATAAATTTTATTTTTATATTCCCCATATAATTGCAACCCCATTATTTTGACCCCAATCCCTCCCCTCTCCGCCCCCCACCCCCCATAGAGTGTCTCTGGTTCATAGTTTTTGTTGGTTTTGTTGGTTATTTTTTACAGTTTCTATTTTATTTTATTTTTTAAATAAATTTTATTTTTATGTTCCCCATACAATTGCAACCCCCTTATTTTGACCTAAATCCCTCCCCTCCCTGCCCCCCATCACCCATAGAGTGTCTCTGGTTCATAGTTGTTTGTTGATTTTGATTTTCACTTTCTTATAGTTATTCATTTCCCCAGTCCCTTATTTAAATTTTCTATATTCCTGCTATGAGTGAGACCATCCGGTATTTTTCTTTTTCTTTCTGGCTTATTTCGCTGAGCATGATCCCTTCCAGCGCCATCCATGTTGCTGCAAATTGCATGTGTTTATCTTTTTTGAATGCTGAGTAATATCCCATGGTGTATATGTACCACATCTTCTTGATCCAGTCATCTATTTTTGGGCATGTGGGTTGTTTCCAAAGCTTAGCTATTGTAAACAGTGCTGCTATAAACATAGGGGTGCAGGTGCTCTTTGGAATTGATGTTTCTGTGTCCTTTGGGTAAATACCTAGGAGTGGAATTGCTGGATCATATGGAAGCTCTATGTTTAGTAGGTCCAGAAATCTCCACACAGCTCAAAAGAGTATAATTTATATCACAGAAATAAATCATTTAGGTTTAGTTTTTAGTTATATAACCATACTTCAATGGGTTAAATAAATATGATTGGTAAAGAAGCAGGGATAAACACCATATTTTATTTTTTTGTGAATGTGGCTACATATGCATAGAGAGATACAGGCAATGTAGAGATAGAGAAAATATATTGTGCATGAAAAAAAAAAACTAAAATTTTAAACCTCTTTTTGTTGCTGTCCTTGGTACTACTGCTATTTGAGCATGTCACCTACTTAACCATATTTGCAGTTTAAGAGACATAATTCAAAAGAAGAGAAATACTGAGTTTACAAGTGTTAATGGAGGAACATTAATGGATCAAGATGTTAATAAATATATGAAGAAATAAAACTGGGAGGGTGGATAGGAGAAATACACTGTTTTTGGTGTGTTAGAGACTTTCCCAAACTAATCAACTGCAGAAAAGGGGCTGTTTTTAGTCAGGAATTCCTGATCCCTTGGGATAATGTTATATGTTAAGGTGAAAATGTACACAGAAGATCTAACTGGACAGATATTCTCTTTATACAGAACTAGAGATGTCTGAGTTTATGTACAAGGAAAAATTGCAAACAAAGTTGTAGAAGTGAGGCAGAACCTGGTATATTAAAAATGTCATAATAATAGAACATTTATGGGAAATAACAAAACATAAGTTTGAATGGTAAAGTTGAAATGCCAGGAATGCCATGTTAAGGACCTTAAACTTTTTCTTATAGACTGTTTGAAGGTATACCTATATAATATGCAGTCATGGAAAGAAAGTGACCAGTCACACGACTACTGCAAATTACAATTACATTGGGTTTTCAGCCATGATGCTAGTAATAACACAAAGAAATTGTTTCATACAAAGAAAAATTGCCAAGGATGATTTGACAAGTTTGAATGACTAATTGGTATAATGAGAAGATGAAAGAAAAATTTCAAGTAATTTTGCAAGCACCTGAGTTTTTTCACTGTCCAGAGATCACATTCTGAAACAAGAGAACAAAGGATATACATAATTGCTAATAAGATGCTAATGAGAAACAGTAAACAAAATTAACAGAAGAAAGCAAATTCCACAGAAATACACTTAAACATGCAAATGCCATGTGAAGCTACTTCCAGACAACAGACTTAGTTTTACTAATTCATTTTACTTCATTAGCAGCGTAGTATAATTCTTTGCCAATGTTACCATTTAATCCATATGAATAATTTGTTATTTTAAATAACGTTTACTTGTCTAATATTTAAAAATTCAAAAATAATAGACATATATGACATGAGATCCTATTACTTTAAAAACGACTTTCCTAACTGCAATCTAATGCATTCTTAATGTATTGCTAGTCAATAACTTTAAGTAGCTTTATAATTTTATTTTGTAATGAAAGTTCATATTTCAATTTTATATCCCAATCTATGTTCACTACTATAAAAAAAGTTATTCAGAAATATTGATGTGCTATATAAAATATTTACATAAAAGAACTCATGATAAGAATTCTTCCCAAGTAACCTTCCAATTGGATTTTGATTAAAGATAGTCGAAAACAGATATTAAGATAAGATACAGTTATTATATTAACATTTGATTAGACATGTTTAAGTTGAAATGTGGTAGCTTTCTTTAATAAAAGGAGCTATACTATTTCTTGCCATAAATTTCTGTATATTTTACATATCAGCTATATTATTATACAAAGTAGTCAACAGAATGCATACATTATTAATATTTTGAAAAATTAAAATGCAATGTTATTATTATTAAAAAGGTAAAAAAGGAACAAAATCCCAGCCTCATGTCAACTCTATATCTGAAAGTCTCTTTCAATATATTTCATTCAGCTGTATTTTCTAGATACCAATGAATAAGAATGCCAAATGGGAAATAATAAGATAAGAATAAGGGAAAGCAAACCAAGTTCAACACTAAGATTCCATGAAGTGGAAATAACATATATTTTATGAAATATGATTTAATCTCCTCTTCAGAATAAAGTTGACATTTTCCACTACTTCATGAGATTATTTTCTACAAATCCATCCTACATGGTATCTGTGTTATCTTCTCACATTTAAATATATTGAATTTCTTATTGGAAATGATTATCCAATATGCTCTTATCATTCATCTAATAACATGAAAACATTCAAGCAAAAACAAATGTTAATGGACAGAAATCAATAAATTCCAATAGTTCATGATACATATTTTAGGATATATATATATATATATATCATGAAATGTCAAATGTATGATATATCATGTGCTATATATGACTTACATGCCTATGTATTCACATGCCCAAATTACACATTTTTAAAAAAAAAATATTTAAATTACTCTAGGGACAGGTAAATGAGAACAGAATGTCTCTTTTTCCATTAAAGCATTTATGGAATGCTTTTTAAAGCTAAAATGCGGAAGAAACACATAAAAAGCTATCTAATATATTCAGAATCAAAAACATCTTAACAAGTTTACATATAATTCTGTTGAAATGCAAACATTTTATCGATTTGCTTTTAGCTTAAAAAGGTATATAACAAAAGATTATGCTTTGGTATGTTACCCACTTTACTTCTTTACTTGAAATTCTGGAAAATAGAGAAAATTAATAGCTTCTTAGTGTTGATGAGTTCAATTATTTTAGAATAATGATTCTAGGGAAAATGGATCCACTGTTCCTTCACATCTCAATCAGGTGACTGACTACCCTAAATCTCTGAAGAAACATATTTCTCCTCCATTCTACTTGTGTAAATCAATAATCATTAAACAAACCAAACTGGCATGCAAACTAATACCTAATGTAGTAGTGTATAATTCAGAAAACAGCTCAGATTAAAGGAAGCAGTTATCAAAACGACTGGATTCCTGGAATGTAAACTAAAATGAATAACAGAATTTCCACAAATCCCATAAGCTATGTTATTCACATAGAAATCACTTTATATAAGAATCACGAACCCAGCATTATAAAGTACATTATAACCAAAAAGGACAGTTGACTTTTTTTTTCTGTAAAGTTTAATTCAGATAGAATATCTCAGCAGATTGTTTCAAAAATTTACAATAGGGCCCCCCTAGTGGCACAAGGGGTTAAGCATAGTTTACAATAGGGCACAAGGGGTTAAGCATAGTACTATGAAGCTATCTGCAGCATCTCTAGCACAAGTTCAATCCCCGGCTAGGGAGCTGACCCACATGGTGCAACAGACCTTTCCTAACATGCCCGCTGCACCCCTCAACAGTGTATTTCAGTCACTCTGCCTGTTCTGTTCCCCACTTTGTCTCTGGTGAATCCTCTCATCCCCCTGCATCTCTGGCCTGTACCCCAACTCTTGAATGAATAAACAGATAAACCTTAAAAAAAAAATCCTGAACTCAAGATTCTCTGCTTTCTTATGGGGATGACTATATCTTGATATATAGTAATGTGGCAACATAACTATACATTTATTATAAGTAAGGATGCACAAATGACTTTTAAGTCATCCAAGTTTACTTTATAAAGAAAATATTCCTCCTTTTTTGAGTGAACACTGGACTCATGTCATATACATGTCAGAAATAGATTGGTTCATAGAGACACAAAAATATCTATTTACATATGAAGTACCTCATCAATTTCTATTAGATGTGGAAAAAGTTACTGAATCTTTTGTAAGAAGTTATTTAAATAGCATTTATGATTTATTCACTTAATTGCAGCTAAAATTAAAGTTTTGACACTTATATTAATGCTTTTATAAGAAAAGTGTTAAATTAACTTAAAAACAACATTAAAAGTTTCCATATAATGGAATTTCAAAGTGAACTGGTTGTTTTTGTCCTTAAGACATAAACATAATTTATATGTAAACATATAATTTTATCATTTGCATTTAATAGAGAATTTGCTTACAATTTTCTTTTAGAAAATGATAGCATCACTAGCAAATTTCCAGAAAGTCACATTGTTTAAGGTAGCAGCTGTTTATCACATACAACACAGAAGCCTGAGGACACATCAATTATTTTGATTATGATGGGACACCAACAAAATAAAAAAATAAATGACTATTAATTACTAGAATATTTAAAACTCGGGGCATCATTTTTTCTATGTTTTTTCTACCCTTTCTATCCATTTAACCTGGTCAATCCTTTTTATTTCCCAAATACATCAAACCAAATCTACCTCTGAATTTTCTTTTAATTTAGGTCATTCTTCAGCTTTTCCAAAGCACTTAATATAAGTTGATCTTATGAGAATACAAATATCACATTGCACCATGAGCTGTGAACATCAAAAGTGTTTATAGATCATGGACCCTGAATTTTTTCTGTATGCCAATGAACTAAAACTATTATTAAGATAGTGGACTTTTGAGGAAAGGGGAAAAAAAAACAACTAGGGATCTTGGGTATCCACTTGGAATAGCCTAGCATGTTCAGAGCTGCTTTACCAATCCAAAGAGAATTAACTATCAAATCAGAATGTCAGTACATTTATTAAAATAAAATATATAATTTACAAGCAGTTTTGAGTATTCATGGTCTGGAATCGACAAATTCACCCATGGCAACTTATCTACAGAAAAACTCAAATTAAAATCATGAAATTATTTATTGTGCAGGCAGGACTCAGAACAAAACATAGTGGATAGGTCATCTGCAGAGCTATTGTCACTGGGTAAAATTATCCTGAAGTATTCTGCTTCTCGGGAGGTATATGTCTTCCACTTTTAATGTCCTCAACGGTCTGGAAATCCACTCTGCTGAACAGTGGAAACACACACACACACACACACACACACTCATTTAAAGTTTCCACCTTTTTCTATGTTCTTGTTAATTCATATTCTGACCATAATGGGTTACACAGGAGGACTTTCTATATTGTGCAAATTGTATAAAACTTAGAGAAAATGTGTAATAAGATCATTTACTGAAAGTATCAGGCAACTTATGCATGACTTACTGTGGTGGCAACAGACACAGGGCAGTTTCACCATCAATTCAGGCAGAGGAGAGATTCCTGGAGCCCTGGGTGGATTTTTCAGACTTTAATGCTCTCAGGGAACAGGTACACAGGCACACCAGGAAGGGAGGTTGACATGCAAGGAGGCAGGTCAGGCCAGGCAGGGGGGCTGGGAGACAGGCTGGCAACTGAGCCTCCCACCCCCCAGGAATCTTTAAGCTCTTTCTCTGGGCTCACTCTGGCGTTCTCTCTAGGGCATCATCTTGTCTCTAGGGCGTCATCTCGTGGCCTTGCCTCTTGTGTAATCACGCTGCTCCTCTTCTCCTTTTAGTCCAGCCTCTAGGCTCAGGTGTGCACACTTGCACATGCATGCACACCCATAGTCCAGGTGTCCACAATCAGGCACGCGTGCCCTGGACCCACACTCACAAGCACCTTCTGCATAAACACAATCAAGGCCACAGGTGATAGCAGAGAGGCTAGTGGAGTAAAACGCCTGGTTAATTCATACACCACACATTTACCCAAAGGCTAAGTCAGACTACCCACTATCCCCTGGAATTGCCAGGGAGGAAATAAGTTGAGATTCTTTGAAGGGAATCTTCTGAGCAAGGAGAAGAGGACTCTTGCCCTCCTGCTTTATGGGGCAGAGAAGTAATCTCAACTTTAAGCTAAAGGAAGGTCAAAGGAAATCCTACAGAGAAAACAGGGATTACCATGAGGGGAGACAATCACCTCACTCTCTTTATAGAAAGAAACCAGTGGGAATTTTAAGAGCATTACAGCTATTTGTGTGTATGCTGATATAGAAAGTCAGGGTGTGAGACTAATTGGAATTGCTTGTGTTTCAGGGCAGGGATCCTTTGTGTTAGTAAGAACTTAATGATTTTATTTTTCTGTTGCAAAATATACTTACTTTAAATAAAATATGTATTTTGGAAAGAGGCCTACAGCAGTGTGCCTCCCTGGTGGCGCAAATGGTTGGAATGCAGCCTATGAAAGTATCTGCAGCCACTGAGGCACGGGTTCCATCCCCGGCCAGCCAGGGAGTTGCCCACATGGCGCAGCAGACCTCTCCTGCTGCGTATTTGTATTTCAGTGCATTTCACTCAGTCTGCCTGTTCTGCTCCCCACTCTGCCTCTGGTGAATGCTCTCACCCCCCACACCCTCTGGCCTGTACCCCAGTTCTTGGATGCATAAATAAATCTTTAAAAAGAAAGATTTTAAAAGAGAGAGAGAGAGAGAGAGAGATCTACAGTATTGATTCCACATTCAGGGAAACTTTCTGATACCTAAGCAGGGGCAACATTCTCCCTGGAGGTAAAGAGTGTCTTCATCTAGTTTGTGTCAGATTTCTCGTCACTAACCTGAGTATATCAGCTACATTGAGTATATCACTAGCATCACGTGGGCAGGGACTTACTTTGGAAAAGTGGAATAACCAAGTTCCAGCACTGTGTTTTTTGTTATATTAATATATGCTTTAATGTATACCTGCTGGTCTAAGTTCTAGCCTTAATTCTGAGTCATTGAAACAACTCAAGAATCTCAAATAGCCTATATGGTATTCAAAAAAATAAACATGTTAAAGTAAGCAAACAATACTTTTAGAACCCCAAACACATTTGCTTGCTATATTTAAGTGGAAATGTCTATGTACAATGGACAGTCCTGAGGCAGTTCTTTTTTTAAAAAAAAAAAAAATTATTTATGCATACAAGAGTTGGGGTGTAGGCCAGAGGTGCAGGGGCAGGGGGCATGGTGAAAAGATTCACCAAAGACCAAGTGGGGAGCAGAACAGGCAGATCTACAGAAATACACTGCTGAGGGGAGCAGTAGGCGAGGCAGGAGAGGTCTGCTGCGCCATGTGGGTTGCTTCCTGGCTGGCTGGGGAATTGAACTCGTGCTGCAGTGGCTGCCAATAGCTTGCTTGATAGCATGGTCTTTAACCCCTGAGCCATTAGGAAGACCCCACCTTGAGGCAGTTCTTCTTTAGAACATGTGGTCATGGGAAACGGGTGACCCAGTGGGACTGAGAGGGAACTCCAGGACAGGGGAGAGAGGTTCCCTCTTGGGTTAACTTGGAGACAAACTTGGAACATTTTGATGGGTCTGCAGTCTCCTCTTTCAGTCATCTGGTAGAATGCTTAATGTTGTCTTCCATTTTAAGACAACATTATTGTTGTCCACAATGATGTTCTGCCATTCAATAGCTACTGGATTATTGAAATGCTGTTCCCTGAACAGCATTCCTTAATGTCCCTGTGGCAGCCCCAGCCAATGCTGGTGAGGAGTGCCCCCATAGCTACACTGGTCTGAGCAGCAGAACATGATGGTGCTTCTGGGCCTTATGTGGAATATCCCTCAGGGGATATTTGTAACCAGAAATTCATCCTAAAAGAAAAGTCTGCTTGTTGAAGGAAATTTAGACGAAAAAAGATGTTGGGCCTTCCCTGGTGGCACAGTGGTTGAGCACTGGACTGCAAAGCTGCCCGCAGCCTCTGCAGCGCCAGTTTGATCCCCGGCAGCTTGTGAGGGTCCCACATGGCACGCAGACCTCTCCTGCTGTGCCCGCTGCTCCCCTCAGCAGTGTATTTCATCGGTCTGCCTGTTCTGTTCCCCGCTCTGGCTCTGGTGAATTCTCTCACCCTCCTGTACTTCTGACTGTACCCAGTGCTTGTATAAATAAATAAATAAATAAATAAATCTTTTAAAAAAAAATCTGTAGATCTACTACTATGGGGCATAAAAAGAAGCAGTAGTAAAGTTCAATCACATCACCGGATGGAATAGTGAAAGAGGCGAGAGGCAGTATTTTCAAGCCAACCAGAGAGAAGTGGGACTGGACCAGATCACCAAGGCACTGGTCATTTAAAGAATTTGCATCATTTCCTTGAATGCTGCAACTTCTGAACCATTGCTCTGAAACGTCTGGATACAAGATGAGGGTGAAGAAATGAAAGACACAGAAAAAGGTAAAATAAAACCAAGGACCACTCTCCGACCCACAAGGTAAATGGGGACTGATGGTCTAAGGAAAGTGAAATTGGATGTGAGGTTGATGAGCTACACCAGACTAATTGTTTTGCAAGACCTTGAGAGTAAGAAATGCTGCAAGATCTTCCTGACAACTCCAATATACTGTACTTGGAAGTATTGAGAAAAGAAAAATTAGTTTTCTGATCACACTGCAATAAATTCTGCAAATTTGATGAAATGGCTTTAGTTTTTTATTGTTATATTAACATATGCTTTAATGTATACCTGTTTGTCTTTCTGAATTGCCCTGTGTGATCATTCTTCCAACTTACATAATAACTTGATATGCAGCCATTATAAAAATTCATTTATAAATAGTTGATATCCTCCCATGGAATATTAGCCACAGGAATATGACGGAACAAGAAAAATGATGACAGTGTGGAAATCGCTTGTATTCTGAAGTAGGTGCATAGTAGAACACCAACCACTTCAATTTAGTACCTTGTGCGATTATAAAATAGTAAGATGACTTATATATTGAAAAATGTCTAGACTGATATCACAGCACTTTGTTATTTCAAAGCTTGATCACAATAATTATGAAAATGCTATCAATGACATAATTCCATATGCACAGTCAATAACACACATTGTAGAGACAGTCATACCAACGGTCGGTTTCAGATGTTTCCTGCCCACAAATTGTGACACTTTTTGCTTGCAATCATTTTCAATAGAGCCAACATGAACTGGAGTTATCACAACAAAGAAGAATAATTATTCATGTTAGCTAGCGTTCATAAAGAAGGACACACATGTAGAGAGTGCATTTCACAATGGGGTGCTTTGTAATCAATGATAACTAGCTCACTTGACTACAGTACAGGACACAGAGATCAAAAAAGAAAATGCTGAGTAAAGGAAGCCATATGTAGGTGGGTCCCTGATGATCAAAAATGGCTGATATTAGAGATAAGAAATGAAAGAGGGGATAAAAGCATATGGATCCCAAGCATTACTGTTCACAAGGGCTGCTCTCAAACAACGACTACATTGATAACCAGACCATTAATGCATAACTCATTCCCCCACCGCTCACCCCCCCACCATGAGGTGAACAGAAGCACACTGAGGCATTCAAAAACATATTTTTGACATAGTTAAGCCAATTATTTAAAAGGAATAAACTGCTGAAGAGAAAATACAATATTTGAAATGCAGTCACACAGAAAATTGATCTCATATTGAATAAAGTATAAGCTGTTTATTGGAATTTATCCTTAAATTTCCTTGTTTCATGCTAAAAGGAAATGCAAGCAATATTAGACTAATTCCAATTTTATACTTCCTTTGTCTTCCTTGTATTCCCTTTGCAAACTCTTTTTTCCTAAAATTGCACCACTTATCAGATAATTTATTTTGGTGGTAACTCCAGTACAAATGATATCCTTAGTAAATTTTATTTGCTTATGGTAAATTGGGAAAGGCAATAATATGACTGATAGAAATGTTTCTTGCTTTCAGAGTAAATAAATAGCTAATAACATAAAAACTTTTAAAGAATGAAATTCTTCTTGTAAAATGCCCTATTCTATAAAACATGTTTTATTTATTCTCCCTGCTGTAATTATAGCAGTCACATTTTTAGAGAGGGATAACTTAGCTTCTGAGTGATATGATGCTTATCATATAGATCTGGAATAAATATTAAATTATTTTGAGGGTTTAAATTTATTTAATTAAACCAAAGGAAATCAGCATTTATTTGTCAAAAGCTTCAAAACACATTCACTACTTATCCTTAAAAATAAAAGGAGATGTTAATTCAATGGCTCAGATACAGGGGGTTGGGCGAGTGTGTATGTGGTTGAATCTTTTTACTATTTCCAGTCACAATTAAGAGAGTTTTGGTCCAATTTAATATCTGTCTTGATAAATACAGATGATACATATTGATATTTGATATCTATCTTGCTATAGATAACTCTATCCACCATATATTTAAAGATCTAATATATTTTTTATATCTATATCAATATAGTTGTATCTATCAATGTCTATTCAATATATTGAGGTCTATGTATTTAATCTATAAATATAATGTTCTGATAAAGTGTGTTATAATGATCTAAGATTTTAATTTTAATTATATTTGATCTGTAACTAGTATTCTCCACATTATTTAAGCTATTACATTTTTTAATCAGGCAAAAAATAAAGGCATGAGATAAGAAAATATATTTTACTAAGAAATAGATACAAAAAATCAAAAGCCACATATTCCCATCCCATTCAACACAAAGATCAGAGCTAATATTCCAAGATAACACTAATAGTCAGTATTTAATGAAAAATAGACATCCAAAATTTGTAAATGAAAAATGGTTTTGTTTTTTAAATAAATCACCTTACTAGCAAAATATCACTAAATGCTGTCAAATTATTACTTCTAAGATTCAGGAATTTTGATGTGTACACAAAATTAGTAAGAACAGAAATAGATGGTGTTCTAAAAATTAGTCAAATAGGACCTATTTTTAAGTCCTATTTTTCATTAAGACCACTGCAAGAAGGGCCTCCCCGGTGGCGCAGCGGTTGAGCGCTGGGTTGCAAAGCTGCCCGCAGCCTCTGCAGCTCCGGGTGGATCCCCGGCTGCTCCCCGGCCACCGGAGGAGGGTCCCACATGGTGCGCAGACCTCTCCAGCCGCCCGCTGCTCCCCTCAGCAGTGTACTTCGGTCCTTCTGCCTGCTCTGCTCCCTGCTCTGGCTCTGGTGAATTCTCTCACCCTCCCACGCTTCTGACTGCACCCAGTGCTTGTATAAATAAATAAATAAATCTTTTTTTTTTTTTTAAAAAAAAGGACCACTGCAAGAAGACTGTTTCCTAAAGAAAAGTTTCTTTTGAATTGACCAGACTTTTCATCTGTAATTTTGTTGAGATCTATTTTGATTGATTTCACATGAAATCAAATGTTAAAAATGTATATCTGTAGCACACCATGAAGTTTAATGATAGAAACATTTTATATGCTTGTTGTGCTATTAATATAGAAAATGTTAAAAATACATATTGATATTTAGCTAGAGATAAAAAGGTAGAAAGGGAGAATCGGGGAATTAGTTGTGAGTTAAACAGCCTTGCTTTAGCTTTACACAAAAGCTTTTTAATTAGTACTTAAACCATATGGATGTAAACACTACCTGTTACTGAAATTAGACATATAGCACCTATTTGTAATCAATGTGAAATCAAATTAAATGACTCTATAACACAGATATAGACGTTCAGTACTTTTTTGCATTGCAATGTGTTCACTGATGTTTTAACGAACACAATCCCCATGTAAAAATTACTGAGCCAGATTATGTCAAGTTCTTTAAGCACAGATGTGCAGTTTTTATGGTTCATTCAAGAATAGCAAACACATTATTGTTTCTATAGAGCATACACCGAAACAATTATAAAGATGTCAACATTATGTTTCATTGCTCCAGTATTTTTAACTAGGTATGGTGGAAATCTGTTATGCTTTTAGTTACATAGCAATTTTCAAATAGCTCTTATTTATTTTTGAATAGATCCTCATACAATTATCTATTTCTCACCAAGGCACATGTCAGAAAATTGCTTTCCTAATTATTCTTACTGATAAAATATTTCACAGTCATTCCTTCTTCTCAATACTAAATATGGGACTTTTATACAGAAATGAACAACATAAGCAGCTAGAAACAAATATTATTTTTGTCTCACTGATCCAACAGGAACTTCAAATCCAAAACTGGAAAAATATTTTAGAATTCAGTGTCCACGTCAGCAATGTAAGATGTGGTGGCTATATCCAGTCCTATATTTCCAAATTTATCAAGCTACAGATACATAATTGAGAAGGGGTCTTCATGCTTGGTGAAAAGAGTAAAGATAGTTTAGATATGAACTGTCACTATGGTCTCTTATTCATTTCTCAGAATAAATATTATAACAAACCTAAAGCTACTTGAATGAATGCAGGACTATTACCCTTTGGAAAGACTCTGCGAACATTTGAACATTTACATACTGTAAATCTTCCTTCTAACCTTCTACAAAGAGATATATAGCCAATTGTCAGAGTAACTGTATCAGGAAAATTAAAACCATTTAGGAAAATCAATAATTATTACAAACGTTCCTTAATTAGCACAAATAGATGGAAGTTGACAAGCCAGTGCCAATCAGTCAACAAAGATGCTTATCAGTTAACACATGTGCTTCAGAAATTTATTTTTAATACATTTTTTAATTGAGGTAACATGGATTAGAACACTGTATTGTAGGGGTATAGGTTCAGACCTCTACTTCCTGAAATGTACATTACCACATCATATATAGCCATCACCCATAATCTTCCACCACAATCCATAGTGCCCTGATCATTCCTTGCAAAAGCCTATCATTCTCCTACTCTAGAATCTTCACTTATGCAATCAGATTCCAAGAGTTTGTTCTGGTCTGGTTTTGTCTGTTCCTTTATTTTATTTGTATTCCACACATGAGTGAAAATATCCACTGTTTGTCTTTTTACTTCTGATTATTTCACTTAGCATAATTCCCTCTAGCTCTATTCATGTTGCTGCAAATGTCTAGAATTCATCTTTTTTTAATAGTTGAGTAGTATTCCATTGCGTATAATACCACATCTTGATTCACTCATATGTACTTGGATGATTAGGTTGTTTCTACAACTTGACTATTGCAAATAATGTTGCATTAAACATAGACTTGCATATATATCTTTGAATTAGTGTTTTTTGATTTCTTCACATAGATACCTAGAAAGGAACTGCATTCCCACCAACATTGAATGAGGACTCCTTTGTTCATTTTCCTCTGTACCATTGCTAACACTTATTACTTCTGATATTTTTCATATGGGCCTTTCTCACAAGTGTGAGGTAGTAGTAATTTGGGTTTTGATTTGTGCTTTAGCATTCAGGCATTTAAATAGAGTCCAACTCATGGTACATGTACCTGGACATGGAACATAGCAGTTCAAAGCTAGAGCTATTAGTCTCAGTCATGGGCAGAAGCCCTACATTCCTTTCCCAACTCCTGCTTAGGGAGAGTCGAGTGGAAGTCTGGGATATTTCTCTTCCTATCAAAATAGTAAAACCAAACTGCAACTGCATTTCTCAGAAAATTGTAGAGACCCGTGCTACCATCAAAGACGGGAAAGATGCGGGCCTCCCCTGGTGGCACAGCGGTTGAGCACTGGGCTGTGAAGCTGCCCATAGCCTCTGCAGCGCTGGTTCGATTCCCAGCCACTGGCGAGGGTCCCACATGGCATGACAGACCTCTCCTGCTGCGCCCGCTACTCCCCTCAGCAGTGTATTTCATCGGTCTGCCTGTTCTGTTCCCCGCTCTGGCTCTGGTGAATTCTCTCACCCTCCAGCGCTTTTGACTGTACCCAGTGCTTATATGAATAAATAAATAAATCTTTAAAAAAAAAAAAAGATGGGAAAGATGCATATCATGAGCTGTTATTTTCTCTTGCCTTTGCAAAAGACAGGTAGATTTAGCATTTTCAGTGGATTTTTATAATATATTCAGCTGCTCCTCCAAATGTGTTTGGGTATATTTAGCTTGAACAAATGTACCTGGCACATGATATACAACTATTGATCTGGAAATTTATCATTTCAACATTCAAATAGTCAAAATACTAAAAGTAATTTGCTTTCACATGACAAGAACTTTGATAAATTTTTGCCACTGAATCTCAGAAATTCAAAGATTCTAAGGCACTGTGTCAGCTTTGCCTGCAAAGACTTAAATATTTTCTTCTATGGAATATGATAATGACCTATTACTATGAGTGTACCTTGCTACCAAGAAATAAGATTGATATGTAGCAGTCACACAATATATTGTGGTAAATTTTATGTATGACAGACAATGATCTATTCATTAAACTGTCAAGTTTCTTGGTGTCCAAATATATTAATTTAATTTTTCTCCTCATTGAAAAGAATCATAAAATTCCATTTTTTACAAGCAAAACATTCTGGAATAGACATACAAATCAGGTTCATCTCAGTTAAGGTTAAAGTTGAAACAATCAATAAGGAGGCAACAGAATTTTAGATGAGTTGCAGGGCTGATGTGGATTTTGTCATGTTAATATACTGGAAACTTCTGCTGTCTGCCTTATTCTGTATGGTAATGCAGAGCTTCATATATCTATATGATAACACAGAAAGTATCGTTGCTCAAAAGATCTTATCCACAGTAATGTGAATGCTCTAGGACAGTAAATGATTGATGAGCCTTAGTTAATCTCTGTAGTATGATTTATAATCCTGCCTAGCATCGTTAAACCTCTAAGAAAGTAACATAGAAGGAATGTAGCTATATCTCATTTTAACTTTTTGGTACATTTGCTGATTTGATGTAGAGAAAATAACATTATCAGTCCCCCTTCAAAAACACATATAATATACAAAATATATATTTATATAAAATATGTTCATAAATGTATATAATTAATTATATTTATATTATATACATAAATTATATATTTATATATCAATTGCATATTTATAATATATCAATGCACTATGCTCATATAAATGTGTATATTTAATGTATATGTTTCATACATGTATATATGAAACTATGTGTGTATATGTTAATATATGTGTTAATATGTATGTTTCATATGTGTATATATGAAACTATATATGTATGTGAAGCTATATTTTTATATATATATAGTTTCATATATATTGTAACTCTACAGTAATGAAATACTGCCTCACAAAAAATGTCAATATATGTGGAAGAATCATACCATCATTTTAAGTGCAAGATATTGTAATTATTCAAGTCTGAATTGAAATCCTGTTTTTAATCTACCAAACTTTGGAACTTAGTAAATGATATGATCTTAGACATAGCATCCTTATTCAAAAATAGGGGTTCATAAGGTTTTATTTGGAAAACGTGTTCATATTAACCAACATTGACTAAGGAGCTATACAAAGCATTTAAGTGTAGCTCATGAACATATGTTAGAGCAAACAAAGCATGTTGCAGAAATTTAATTATAGGCTAAGAACACATACTCATACAGAACATGAGATACAGTACCATACCTTATTTAAAGACACATTTACCTACAGTAAAACCATGATGACTGGAAATAAGTGCTAAATTCATGATGACATACCTATATTTGAGAGCATCTTAAACCTGCTCTGAGAAGGTGGTACAAAGCAAAGAGTTCTTTAGAAGTGCAAAATGCCTCAATATTACAGCTAGATATAAGTAATAGTTATTTCCCACTTTTTTGTATTGCATATTAAAGCTTTAAAAAATTAAAAATTCATAATTATCATGCCTTTTGTTCTGCATTTTCTAAACCATCTGTTACCACTATAAAACTATTTCACTGCACAGATGTCGGACATCACTTTTGCCAGATATTTTCCATTTTTGCTCTTTCAGCATTGTCATTGCTTCATCAGTGAATAATAGCCAATGGAAATGGATGCTCATCAATAAAAGAGCACAGAGAACAACCATTTCTCTAACACAGAAACCCCAAATGCCACTATTTAGTTCTTCCAGATGGGTCATATTTCAGGACAGATAGCAGCAGTATTTATCAATTGTGGCTAAAAGGTTGGTTGAAGAGGTTATCCTGCACAGGAAAGAAGAAATGGTTTAAGAATTGATCCATGCATCACATAAAATACCATCAGTGACAGACTATATAACTGTCAATTGTCACTGATTAGCAAATTTATAGAGAAAAACCTAACTTGACAAAAGGAAGAAAACCATAACATCTGAATCTGCTAGCAGAAAGAACCATGGATAGCTATGAGGAGGCAGGGGTGTGTGAGTGATCTTTATAGGGACACTGACCCATATAGTAATTTGTTTTAAAAAATCTGAAGCTTGCCATTAGTGAACCAGTGCATTTATCTACATAAAAGCTTTGGTACTACTTAGGGCGAGTGTGAGTCAGTGTAATTGAAATGTTATTCATGGGATCTAAAATATCAGTATCTATGTTTCTAAGAAACATAACAAAATATAAGAAAAATATTAAAGAGCATGCTCAATATGTCTTGCCAACTCATGGGATTTAGAAAAGTTTTACAGTAATCTTGAGAGTTTACTTTAATAGTGGTTAAGGTGAATGAGAGGGACAAAGATCCAGACAAAATGTGACATATGTGTATCAATGTAGAAGAAATGGAGAAATATTCTGTCAGAGAATGCAGTATAGAAAGTGTAGAAATGGAAGACAACAAAATCTGGCATTTAAATTAAAAATAAACTTTGTTATACTTTTATAAAGTTCTAATTGAAAAGACATGGTAATTTTTTTTTTAAAGATTTATTCATTTATACAAGCACGTGGGTACAGGCCAGATGTGCGGGAGGGTGAGAGGATTCACCAGAGACAGAGTGGGAAAAGAACACGCAGACTGACTGAAATACACTGCTGAGGGGAGCAGCGGGCAAGACAGGAGAGGTTACTGTGCCATGTGCATATCTCGCAGGCCGGCCAGGATCGAACCTGCACTGCGGAGGCTGCGGACAGCTTCACAGCACTGTGCTCAATCACCTGTGCCAACAGGGAGGCCAATATTTATTTATTTATGCATACAAAAAGTGTGGTACAGGCCAGAGATGTGGTGGGTCAGAGGAGTCACCAGAGACATAGTGGGGAACAGAACAGGTGGACTGACTGAAATACACAACTGAGAGGAGCAGTGGGTGAGTCAGGAGAGGTCTGCTGCACCATGTGGGTCAACTTGCTGGCTGGGTATTGAACTTGTGCTGCAGTGGCTGCTGATAACTTCATGGTGCTGCGTCTTATCGCCTTGCACCACTAGGGAGGTCCCAAGACATGATAAATTACCCCAAAGTTCTTTCAAACAAACAACAACAAAAATCTTAGAGTTTTGTTAAATGGTGGAAACAAACTGAAAAGAGAATTCACCATTTTGTTTTATTTATAATTCACAAACGCATATGAAATATAACTAAAGTATTTGATCTGAGACTTGAACTGCATTTTGCATTGGGGTGCTCACAGATTTTTCAAGACTATAATATCGACGGCATATATAAGTGTGATTATAAATAGTCACAAGATTTAAGGATGCTTTTAATAAAATATTGATAGCAATAGAGAAACATTCCCAAGTAATGCCAAAAGCTGAAGATTAATGGGATCAACAAGTAATTGGCACAGGTTTTCCATCCCAGGGGTCTTAATTTCCAACTCTTGCTTGAGGAAATTGTTATGCTTCCATAATATGTCTTCTATTTTTATTGGGAAAGATGTTAGCTTTCATTTTCAGATATGCTCAAAAAAGGTAATTGAATTTTCTGTCATTATGTTCTTACAAAGAGTACATTTTAATGAAACTCCTTAACAAAAATGCAATGTTCCACACATAAAGTTTTACAATATTATATAATATATTTTGTGTTGCTATATATGTTATTGATGTCATGTATCTGTATGCCATTGATAATACAGAGCGAGAGAACACATGTACATGCAACATACATTTATAAATATATACATATTTATACATATATTTGTGTATGTGTACACAATTATTGCTTCTGTAAAAGGAATATGAACTATCTACCTGAATATATAAACACATTATTTAGCTATGTACAGACAAATCAAAAATACCATGTGACTAAATTTCTGAATCAAGACTATAAAATTTAATTGCAAAATCTTTCATTTTCACTAGCACTAAAATGCTTTTGTCTCCACTGTATATCATAATTATTTTTTGTTGCTATTTGTTTTTCCATGTATACCTCATTGGCCATTTTTATGAAGTACAATTATTTGCTTTCTAGTTCCATTCATTACTAGTGAAGTATCTAATTATATTTTAAATATTTTATAAATTATTTTAATAATTGTATTATCACTCTTCCAATTTTTATATGTTCTTTATACATGCCCTTTATAGTATCAATATAGAAACAGTGATTTTCAAGACTATGTAAATGTTGAATTAATATATAAACCTGCCATCATCTAGAAATCCATCACCATTTTGTCATTGAAAGAAAGATGAAAATCTTTACCAGTTAAAAATACAAATTTTGTAATTGGAAAATCTTACCTTTGTTTCAGTCAGAGCAAAAGTGTGCAACACTGGAGGCTATTGGAGCATGGTTTGAAACTCACACTCCTAACCAAAAACAGATGCAGCTCAAACCAACAGGGAGAGGCAAATCACATCTCTGGTGACTCCACATAGATGAGGCTATCATTTGCAGTCTGAGGCTGTGATATTTGAAATACCTGCCTTACCCCAAGCAAGGCCAAAATTGAGACAACTAAATGCTCTTCCTCACTATCACTTAACAACCTGAATCTTAATAACAGGAACAACTGCCCCATATAATAGAAAAAACAAACAAATAAACAAATGAAGGGACAATTCCCAGCTTGTGACCAGTTCTCAGCTGTCACCTTCACTTAGCCTGCATTAATCAGCCACAGCCTAGAGGCTGAGGCTGGAGTGAATCTTTATGAGACATTTTGATCCAAGGAGTGGGCCTCCTGGCTGAGATCACTATAGCAACCCTACAACTCAGGTGCTTACAACACTAGGAAGTTTGGATCTTTGCTGCTCACTGAAGGTAAACTTTTGGTACCTTCCTGCCCTTGTTCCTTCACCATTCATGACCCTTTCCGGCACCAGTGCTTTGGTCATTTGAACAGGTGCAGACATTGATCAATGAAAAGATTCTGGAAATGAGTCCTTTGATAATACTCAGCTTTTGTAGAAGGAATATAAAACTAATTAAGATAATAAAAGGAAACACCCAATGCAACCCTTAAAAACTAAAAATGAAGAGCAAAGAACGTATCACAAATTCTGCAGCATAAAAACCCTGAGAGATAGCTCAATCCAGCAGAACTATGTCTGAAAGGAGTTCCAGGTAGGAGTTAAAATAATGCTCTCTGGATTAAGAGAAACATGGGTAATGTACAACAGGAATACAATAATGATCATGAAAATATGAGACTGCTACATATAGAACAAAATGGATCTAAAAATACTGTAGCTAAATTGAAGAATACAATTGAAGTCCTTAACAACAGGCAAATGCAAGAAGTAGAGAAAATTAGTGAGCTTGAAAGAAAAACAGTAGAGGGGAACACAAAATCAGAACAACAAAGAGACAAAAGAATAAAAAAGATGAAAACATTATAAAGTTCTTTGGGATAAACTTGAGGGAATCTGACATTCTTATCATTGTAGTCCCAGTAGAAGAGAAAATGGCATAGAAATTTTATTGAAATAAATAATTGCTGAGAATCATCTCTATCTGGGAAATAAACCAAACATTCAAGTCCAAGATGCCCAGAAAGTTCCAAACAAATCAATACCAGACGGACATATTCCAAGACATACAGGAATTACACTGTTGAATGTCAATGAAAACAACAGGGTTATGTTAAAAGCATCCTTAGCAAAAAAGTGTCAGTTATAAGGGAATGCCTGCTAGACTTCCCATGGACTTTTCAGCTGGAACCTTTCAGCTGGGAGGTTGTTGGATTTGCCTAGGTCATCATATGTGGGATAAGATGAGTAAGAGTGTTAAACTGTGGGTGTATGGGAGGCTGATCTTTCCCCAGAGAGTTTGAAAAGTAACTGACAAAACAAAATATGTACATAAAATTGCGTTGAGTATCATGGACATGATAAACAAGATACCTAGAAGCATACGATTATCTGATCTCTTTTTTATGGAGATCAGAAGGTTGGAGGCTGAAGGTTCATGAGGAAAACCTGCAATGCTAAGGATAAATGTAAAATGAATGTGTATGGTTCAGTGGAAACAAGGAATGGAGAATCTTTGAAGCAATGGGAGAATGTTTGTCAAAGCATTTTCTAAATAGTATGCTTCTCAGGTAGTTTGATAGTAAATGGCTAGCTTCTGATTTTCATTTTTCTCTCTTGGTTCTGAAAGTAATATTTATTGGTTCCCAAATCCATCAGCTGTTTTGCTGTTCTAGGTTACCAGTAGGTTTTCTTTTGGAATCATATATAAGCATATCTTTACCTTATGTTTTAATTTACCACTTGAACGATAAAATACAGAGATGGCTTTTACTGGGGATGAGAAAGGAGTGTTTGTCTCTGGAATATGGCAACATGAATCAGTATCTAAGGAGAAGGGATTCATAGAGTCAGGACAACAGGCTTCCAAGAGATTGTAACAATGCAAGTAAAATTAAGAGAGAAGTTGTGCTTGATACTAACTGCACTGGTTTTATTTGGAATGACCCAGAAAAATCACATGACCCTTAGCCCATTGTAAGAATACAACTCTTTCTTAATAGGAAACAAATCAAGTGCAATTCCTTAGCCTAGACTCATGAAATATCACCTATACAAAGAAGAAGTATGTTACATTCATTTTGCTTTATTATTAATTTTTGTGTTTTTTTTCCTAACATTTTTATCTGATTATTTTTCACTATGGGATTGGGCATCATAATTTAGGTAATGGTATTTCTGAATCTTACACATTTTTTAAGATAGATTATACAACTAACTTTAGTCTAATGATAATTAGATATGTTTAGTCTAATGATAATTAGATATGTTTATTTTCTAAACAAAATTATAATGGGAATCCATATTGGAGGATAGTAAAAATCATGGAAAACCCACCTATAAATAACATTCATTGGTTGTTAATTACACTTTCTAATAGTTCATTTTTTAATAATCAAGCTATTTATTAAAAAAATGTGTATTGAAGTCAACTAATACCAACTTTTTATTAAAAAATCTTAATGCCAAAACAGAACGCATTTATACTGTTCATTATTCATGATTGATAGTTTTTTTATAAAGAATCTTATTCTTTAACACTGTGGGTGAACCATAAAATAAAATTAAATCTGGGAAATCTTGCAGCCTCGATTTTCCAAAACAACTACAATTAGTTTTCCAGCAAAGTTAATTTTGAGTACTATCATTGGATAAGAACCCCTCTTGTTAAGTGACAGACCCATCTGAATTCTTCTTGGGTATAGATTTTCATTACTACAACGGGGGACAAAGAGAAAAAAATAATGAATCCTACATATGTGCATTCTGATGTTCCCTAAGAGATGGAAAATTTAATTATGCTGATCTAATTATCCCCAAATCTAGTTTGTCTGATTTGATTACAACAGAATCTAGATTTTGTGTGAGGTTACTGCTGAATCGGGACTACTCTAATTTCTGCCAAATCTAGTTTACTTGCTCTTTTCATGACCAAAATTATCTGGCTTGTAGCTACAACAAAATTAACATTTTGTTACATAGGATATTTATATGCATAATTTCTCTACCCCAAAAGCAAGAAAATATAATTTAGAAACTTAAAGGGGTAATTGGAATGAACAGACATTGCACTGAATTTATAGAGGGAAAAATAAGTATCTGCATGTTTTACAAATGCAGAAAAAGTATTAGCTATTTCAAATGTAACTAACTTCCTAATAACACTAAATATAATTGCATCATTTATAGACCCAGAGAGCCTCCCCATTTGGAGAAAAGTTATATTGTTATAGAAACAAGTAAAGGTGGATTGGGAAACATAAACACACTGATTTGCAAAATAGTCTTAATTTCTCCAGATCCTCAGAATTTATGATTAGCCTGGGTATACGGTAGCACATTTAGCTAGTATCAACTCAATTTCTTGAGTTGCTGTCAAATTTCCCTCGGGAGAAAGTAAAAGGAAACTTCTCTAGACTGCAAATTTTCTCAAGCAAAAAAAATACTGCAGTTTATTTCAGAAGGATCTGGAAAATCCCTAGCATGTGTGTCCCTTCAGCATTCAGTAAGGGACAAGATGGATGAACAATACAGGTTCATTTTATGGTAACAGGTGAGTATTAATTATTCCTCAAAAGGGTGTAAGACCTCTTGAGAAAGCTGAATATCATTGCAGAACTAGGGATATATATGAAGGACTTAGAAAAATAGATTTTTACCAAATAGACAAGATTCAAAGCAAGCACAAGAACACTGACAGTAAGATATAATGTTGTGACCACTCACTATTTTTTTTAAAAATATTTATTTATTTATTTATACAAGCACTGGGTACAGTCAGAAGCGTGGGAGGGTGAGAGGATTCACCAGAGCCAGAGCGGGGAGCAGAACAGGCAGAACAACGAAACACACTGCTGAGGGGAGCAGTGGGTGGCAGAAGAGGTCTCCTGTGCCTGACCACTCACTATTACAGGGATGAAACAATAGCTAAAATACCTTGATCAGCTTTAATTTTCTAACCATCATAGCAATGTCATTAATATAAAAATGAAAAAAAATAATAAAGGTAAGAAGGAGAGAGGAGAGGAGAAAAGAGAAGAGAGGGAAAGAAGAAAAGAGTCTTATTACAGACCAAAATTCATAGTGTTTACTTCATCATAAATCTATAAACAAAGATGGACATAAGGAAGAAAAATTCCCCAAACTTCACAATTAAATCTTGACACTAAGTAGTCTAACAATGCTCAGAGAAGTATGATGTGTATAGTCATTTTATTTGAAAAGCATAGACTGCTCATAACATGCCAGGGAAGCAGGTTGGGATACAAAAGAAATAATGGGGCAGCCCCAGTGGTGCAGCGGGTTGAGTGCAGCGCTATGAGGCTGTCCACAATCTCTGTGGCACCAGTTCGATTCCCGGCCAGCCAGCGAGATACCTACATGGTGGGGCAGACCTCTCCTGTCTCACCCGCTGCTCCCCTCAGCAGTGTATTTCGGCCCTTCTGCCTGTTCTTCTCCCTGCTCTGTCTCTGGTGGATTCTCTTACCCTCCCGTGCTTCTGGCCTGTACCCCAGTGCTTGTATAAATAAATAAATCTTAAAAAAAAAAAGAAAGAATGGAATTTCCTCTCAACTAGGTGGGGACTAATCTATCATCCTCTGGAAAGCCTGGCCAGAGAAAGATGGAGTATATATCCCAACCAATAATTCAGTCTGCCATAGGCCCTATCTAGTGATGATGTAAGTTGAATAAGCCACTCAATATCGCTCTTGAAATTTCAGTATAAACCTCTGCCCTTGAGAAGCTGGATTAGGTTAGCTTTAAAAAAAAAAAGTCATTAACCTCAAACCTTAAGATCATCACATTCATAAAATCACATCAAGACTGGAATTAGACAAACGTAAGTACCTTAGATTTATTTTTCAAGTCATCCAAACTGAAATTCCATTAAAGAGCATTCAAAATACATTTAGCATGTTGCTATCTGCAAGAAAAAAATTATTTTTATGTGATGAGTGTAAGTGTAAATATGCCTACAATTTAACTTCATTGTTCAGGTGATATTTGTAGGTCTGAAATAAGTAGAAATTGAAAGGTGGTTTTGGAGTCATTTTCTCACATGGAATTTATGCACTATTGTTATTTACAGTAAATGATAAGAATATAAGAATAGTTTATTTTAACTTTTATTTATATTAAAGTCCTCTGCCTTCACTATGTAATTTAATCCTCATCATAGTTCTATGAGACAACTATCTCCTGTGTAGATATATAAAACAGAGACAATAATGTTTTAGAATGACTACATAACTGGACACAAATAATTTCCTTGATTACAAACTTCCACCTTTTAAATGTTGCATTATTTTATAATGTTATTATATGTCGAGTACATACTCGAAAATATGTTTGGAAATGTCAAGCACATTGCTGAAAATGGTAAATTCAGTTTCAATAAAAAGAAAATGGGTGAAATAAAATGGATGAAGGGAAATCTGAGGGAATCCAAAAAACTTTAGAAGTTCCCAAATTGTGATTTTTTTATTGTGCATGCTTTTAAATGGCAATATAGAAATCACAAAAGAAAAATGCAAATAGAAGTTATTTTTTTAATATAAACTGCCTATATCACAGTATTTTATAGTAAAATAACACAAGTTGATGCATTTTGAGTTTGCTCCATGGGTTGGAGTGTTTCTGGAAGAGCAGATTGGTCAACAGACATTTTTTTAATCAGTGAGAATTGAGCATTAAGGCCCCCTAAGTCTGACATTGGTTATACTCTTTTATCTGAGGCAATGGAAACTGCTTTGTAAAAATATAGATGAAGTTGAAATGCAAGAGGAAAATGTTTCATGCTTCAAGAAACCACTTTTCTGTGAACTTTTCAACTAAGTTGTGATACAAAATTTTCAACTTTTAATATAATCCATAAATTTTTATGGAAATATTTGTGGAGCAGAGAGACTTTTTACTGTAAATATTGGTTCTCATGCTTTGTTTGCCAATATAGATTTTCAAGGATATATGTAAATGTGACATTCAAAGTTTTGTTTTGTTTTGTGTTGTCTGAGAACAATATTTCTTTACAAATCTGCACTGGATACTGTTTAAATGCCTACATACAGCCATCTTTTCATCATATGGCATTGTATTTATTTGTTTATACAAAAAACTTGTCAGTACTCAGGAAGCATCAGTTGCAACAATAAATAAAATAACTGGTCATTTTTCAATGATGAAACTTCTATTTATCATTTATGATAGTTATATATTGCATATCTTGCATATATACATGTAGTCAACATACTAATTAATATTTTTAAGCAAATTATTTGTAAAATTGGGAAACTTAGAAGACACAGGAGGAATCTCATATCGGGCATACTTCTGGGAATAAGTCCATATTATTTTCATTTGCAGGCCCTTTGCTTTTACATAAAAAGCAAAAATTTTGAGAACTTAATGAATGAAAGAAAAGCGATGATATTGAAATTCATGAATCAGGTGACAATGCTTCCTCTAAGGTAACACATTCCTCTGTTATTTCTATTTCTTGGTTATAGTCTGACAGTAGGGATTCAACTAGTGATTATTTGACAAATGCTCAAGATAAGGAGAAATCTGTCACCATTCACACACACAAAAGAATCGGTTAGAACGACAAGTTTCTGAGTACGCTCATTGAAGCAATTTCTTGCTTTATGTGTTTCCAGTTTACAGTCATATACAATACCAGATTATATTAGATATTTGATAATTTTACAGTGACAACAGGATATTTTATATTTACAGTTTTCCCCCCATTTATATTGTCTTTTTAAGTTAAGAGACCTGGTTATCAACATTGTGATTTAGAGGTACACGTTTAAATCTGCTAAGATGAAAGTTGCCACACCACATCTATCACCACCAACCTCCACTATGGAACACTGGACTTCCAACCATCTTTTCTCTCTTCCCACTACCTTTCCTCTCTGGTACCCTCAGTTCCTCGGGTCCTACATGGCGCGCAGACCTCTCCTGCCACCCGCTGCTCCCCTCAGCAGTGTGCTTCGGTCCTTCTGCCTGCTCTGCTCCCCGCTCTGGCTCTGGTGAATTCTCTCACCCCCCTGTGCTTCTGACTATACCCAGTACTTGTATAAATAAATAAAAATAAAATCTTAAAAAAAAAAGATTTCAGGAGTTTGCATTGGTTTGTTTCTTTGTATCTCACATTGGGTCAAATCATCTAACATTAGTCATTCTCCTTTGAACTTAATTTGCTTAGCATATTCCATCTAGTTCCATCCATGTTATCACAAATGGCAAGAGTCATTTTTTTTGACAGCTGAGTAATAGTTCAATGTATATATATGTCACATCTTAATCCACACATCTGTTGTTAAGCAGTTATTTCCCTAACTTGATAATTGTAACTGTTGCTGCAAAGAACATAAGAGTGCATGTATCTCTTCAAATTAGTGAGTCTTTATATTCCTTAGTTAAATACCTAGAAGTCAAATGCTGGATAATTTGGTATATCTATTTTTAATACTCTGAGAAGTCTCCATAATATTTTCCATTGGCACTTGACCAGTCTCCATTCCAACCAATGGTGTAAAAGAGTTCCTTTTTTCTCTACATCCTTGCCAACTCTTGTTATTTCTAGCCTTTTTTATATGGACAATTCTCACTGGCTAATAACCCTGATGAATTTAGATGCACAAATCCTCAATAAAATCTGAGCAAACCAAATTCAACAATATATTGAAAGGATCATATATTATCGCCAAGTGGGATTTTTCTATGGACACAATGAGGAGTCAATATCTGTAAATCAATCAATGCAGTACACCACACCAACAAAGGAAAGACAGAGAATTATATAATCATATCAATATATACAGGAAAGCATCTGACAAGATTCAGCATCCATTTATGGTAAAATTTCTCAAGATATGGGAGAAGAAGGAACTCATCTCGATTTTAATAAAAGCCATATGTAAGAAAACCCACAGCTAATATCATACTCATGATGAGGCTTAAATATTTTCCTCTAATATTAGGAATAAGACAAGATGCTTACTTTCACCATTACTTCAATATAGAATTAAAATCATAGATAGAGCAATTAGGCAAGAGAGAGCTACATTTTTACAGATTGTAGATGAGAATCTGATGTCATTCTTGATGAACCCAGTAATTAAAAAGCATAATTTACACAGAAGAAAAAGAAGAAAACCATGATTGATTGTATTACAAATTATATCATTATTGTATTTTGTTTATTTTTTTCTCACAAAGAATAATTCTGTAAAAATTTGAAGGGCTACAAAATTAGAATTATGTATATAAAGTCACCCCATTCTAACCTTCCTTCCTTGATTATTTTTAGGGATCCAATTAAAAATTGAAAAATAGGGGCCTCCCCGGTGGCGCAGCAGTTGAGCGCTGGGTTGCGAAACTGCGCGCGGCCTCTGCGGCGCCGGTTCGATCCCCGGCTGCTCCCCGGCCACCAGAGGAGGGTCCCACATGGCGTGCAGACCTCTCCTGCCGCCCGCTGCTCCCCTCAGCAGTGTACTTCGGTCCTTCTGCCTGCTCTGCTCCCCGCTCTGGCTCTGGTGAATTCTCTCAACCTCCCGCGCTTCTGACTGTACCCAGTGCATGTATAAACAAAACAAACAAACAAACCAGCAAACAAATAAATAAAGCATGCCTCTATAAAAAAAAAAAAAAATTGAAAAATAAAAGTAAGAGCAAACAAACAAACAAAAATCTTATTGAGAACATTTCAGTTTCTACAACTGAAAAATTCTATGGTTATTGTAGGTCTAGCTTATCCCAGACTGATTAATTCCTAAATTAAGAGTGTAACTATGGGGCCTCCCCGGTGGCACAGCGGTTGAGCGCTGGGTTGCAAAGATGCCCACAGCCTCTGCAGTGCCGGTTCAATCCCCAGCCACCAGGCTAGGGTCCCACATGGCGCACAGACCTCTCCAGCTGCGCCCGCTGCTCCCCTCAGCAGTGTACTTCATCAGTCTGCCTGCTCTGCTCTCCCCTCTGGCTCTGGTGAATTCTCTCATCCTCCCGTGCTTCTGACTGTACCCAGTGCCTGTATAAATAAATAAATAAATCTTAAAAAAAAAAAAAGAGTGTAACTATGGACCTCAACATGTTTCTTGCCATTTTGTAACACATGAAAATGTTATGGTATCTAAAACCTTTACATCTGGTTTCTTAAACATAAGGGAATGGTAACTAAAACACTTAGAATTGAATCAATGTTCAGATAATGAAGATAATTTCTACATCATTGGGAAGGTAAGAGTAAATAGCTTGAAAATGTCATAGACATTTCCTCAATTCTGAAATCTCACATTTAAAAAAAAAATCTTAGAATATTTTAACACCAAACAAAAGTAGTGATTTTGCTACAAATGTAAACTTGACATTTCAGATCTACTTGTGAGAGTCTTTTTTTCCCCCTTAAATGAATTTCTGATGGTTCATCAAACTAATTTGTTAATGTTAAGTGGAATAATAGGAATAACATTTACATTTAGGTAGATTCTATTTTTGAAATGTTAACCAATTCTACCTCACACTGAAGTTCCTATTACTCCTGATTTTTTTCCTCCATTCAACAACTAGCACATCCTTCATTTATTCCCCAAGAAAGAAATAATGTGATTCCTCATACAGTAAAGATGCATTTTAGAATTTGGTGTTGGAAATTCTGAGGGAACAGGAAAATTTCTGATGAAAATTGTAGAATTATATAAAAACATGAAGATATTAGATTAACTTTTCAAACTCAGATTTACAGTATGTTTTTGAATTATAGATTAGGAGTGGGCAGAAAAACAAGAATTGATAAATACACAAGAAAAATCTCTGGCTGAGATAGATGATACATACATGATGATGGATGGATAGATGATAATTGGATAGGTAAGATAGATAGATGGGTAGGTAGATAGACAGAAAGCCAGATGGATAAAGAAGTGTATGTGAGAATAAAAGGTAACCCCTATTCCTCTCCTACATAGAATGAAGGGGCATTGATGCTCCAGATTAAGCAGGGCCTATGCATCTATGGAACAAACGAACCTATGCTGAGGAACTGGCATATTGTCAGTACACCATAAATAGTACTAAAGATATTACTTTTTTCATTGCTTGTTGGTAAGAATTAGTTTACAATTAATTTACTTGGGCAGGAAATTTGAAACTGGAGAGGAAGTTAAAATTGACTTAGATATTTTTACCTTGGTTTGTAAGTTTCAGGGGAAGATGTTTAAGTCCAATATACTGGACAGGAGCAAAGTTCAGGAAACTGAAAAAAAATCTCAGGATACTCAAAACCATACATTCAGCAAAAAATCAGAAACAGAGATAATAGATAGATATCTGAATGGCTGAAAATACAGCAGCTAGAAGTATTCAATAGATTTTTCTTGAATAATTATATTACATGAGAAAATATAGATAGGAAAAATCAAATCTGGGTTAGAGGTTTCATATATAGTCATCATATTTATTCAAATGGATATCTGTTTGGGGTACTGTAACATTTGATTTGCATAACATTTCATTTAGATACATATGATTAATTTTATAATCAAACTGGCACTGTTAAAAGCAATTATAAATCTAAAATTTAAAAATTCCATAAAAATGTTTTTCTCTATATACATTAGAAAAGGTAAATTATGTAAACTGCTATGATCTGTATACATCTTTTAGTCTAAAATACATAAATGAAAGCCTATTAGTATGTATTTCAGTCAATCAAAATGATATAAAACTTATCTCAGGAAGCATAGCTATAGATTGATCAGTTATACTTCCTTAACATCCATAGGTATGAATTTTCACTATAAAATACATCTAAGAAATCATATTAAACATTAGTATGTGAATGCGTGTTTTAAGAAAAAGTGGTCATGGTATTTCTAACATTCAATTTTGATCTGAGTAAGACACTGGCACTTGAAGTTAGTTAGAAATATTTCTTAGTTACATTCTTCAGCAGATTTATGATTCCATAAATCAATTTTTGATGGATTGAGGTTGAATTTGAGCAACCTAAGGAGTTCTAGGATGTGTATCTCAACACAAATGTTCAAGTCACTGAGTGACTAACTTTTTACTTCTAAAATTGCTATGTCAACTTGACTTTCAATATGGAGAGCCACAGAGAAATCACATCATTCTTTCTATAGAGACTTGTCTCAGGCTATTTTTTTGATAAATACATCTTTATTTTTTATTCTATTATTTTTAATGCAGTAATCTGGGTTTAGTCCTGACAGTAAAGAAGGTAATCTACCATGATCTTTTATATAAATATTACAATATTCCACCTTCCATAGTAAGGTTTCCTTTTTTTGCATTAATGTTGATTTAGAACTACATATAATTCAGAGATATGCCTCACACCTTTTTAGATATTAATATGATTTAATAAGGATATTTACTTTTCATTGAATATTTTCTAGGTATGGACAATATTACACAATTAAGTCAAATATATTAAGTATTGAATATTTTATAAATGTTCTCCTAGGTTTGTTTTAACTAGAAATTATTCAACATTGGCATTATAGTTCAATTAAATCCTGAAGTTGTTTTTGACATGACATTTTGCAGTTACTCAGATATTTGATAGTGTATATATAAATTCAATTAAACATTTAAAAAAACAAAAACAAGGATATGAAGTTATGACTTAATGTACACTAACAGAAATAGACTCATGCTACAATTGTATTCCACATACTTTTCTAGAAATCTCTGCAGTTCTATGTTAAAACTCATAAAGACAAATATTCACATGCACTAAAGAAGAATGAACATTGAAGCAGTTCACAGAAGCAATAACAAGTATTCACTGCTGCTACATTCAGAAAAATTCTTAATATGACACTCCAGCATGCTATCAACAGGTAGACATTTTAGTAAGTACCTTGAAAATAGAAACACATACATAGTTACACTCATGTTGAGTAATGTAAATATCAATCCTAACTAATTCAGCCCCTAGAAATCAATGCTTACAACTGCCCAGATGTCCAAAGGGATAACATTACTAATTAATAATTAGAGTCTCCTATGTTATAGTGACTATAACTACCCACAACCTTTAAGTACCCAAGTGAGATTATTTATCTCTATTCTATGCCTCAACTGACTAAAGTTGAGACATTTGTGTGAATGCACCAAGATGAAAGGAATTTTCAATATCAACCTTGATGTGAAATTCTGCAGTGGTGGCTGGCATTCTGGAGTTATAGAAACCTTTGCCTTATCCAACCATTTATTATAAAAATTAAATTGCTTTTTTTGTTTTATTTTATATTTTTCCTTTCATCTGATATGCCAAAGCTACATTAGTTTCTGTCCATTTTCCTATTCCATTTTCCAGTTTCTGTCGACTTTGTTAATCCCAATATAACATTCATTACAGTACTCATTTATTCAATACATATTTCTATAAGGACCTACTATGTGACAGGCATTGTTTGAGGTGTGAAAGTACAATGAAAAAAAATATCTGATGTGCGGTGACACCATTTGTGAGAACATCTATAAAAAATAAATATATTGTCTTCATCATATTGTGATAAGCAATACAAAGAAAATCAAATCAGGAAAAAAGGAAAAAGAAGATGTGGAGGCTGTATTTTCAATTGGGTGATAAGTAAAAATACATGTGAAATCATGAATGAGAAGAATAAAGAGAGGCAAGAAAAGGTATAGAAGGGATTAAGTACAAGGACATGTGAGTGGGTGCCTATTTTCAGATAGAAGAAATAGCAAGAATGATTTGTGTATGTTTATTGTGTTTAAGGAACAAAAAAGCAAACAGTGGTATATAGCATTTCTCATCTTTCAATGAATCCTGTTGATTTAGGAAAGGCAGTTACTTTCTGGTCTTTGTGTCAGAAAATAACTTCACTAATATTATCAGCAATATGTAAAGATGCCAAAATAAGACCTCCAGAAATTAAATTTATTCTAACCATATGGAACCTAGCCTTTGGAATTTGTGATTAATATTTTGTATGATTGCCACATATGACTATGTAACTAACTGTTCATCTTTTAATCTATCCATATTAATCATCACTTCTCTATATTTCTTCTGATACCTTCAATATAACATATTTAAGTTCTTTATTTTGTGTTGGAAGATGGCACCTACTGGTGACATTTAAAATTGCTATCAAAGTAAAAGAACAGAAGAAATGTACAAAAAAATCTGTTTTAGACAACCTCAAGTAAGTATGGAAAAAATAACTCACGCAAAAGAATTCTAGGAAATTATGACATGGAGAAGATCTAATTATATACATTTACTTGCCATATATATTTGTGTGTGTGTATATATATATATATGTATGTATTTACAATTATAACTCCATTGTTGATCATTTAAAATATGACATTTTTCTCCTGAGAAATACTGCATCCATAGATTATGATCAGGAAAACCCTTAACAGAATATTATAGAAAAGTTGAAAAATATGGAGTTTGCAGTTTTGTTTTATATGTAGTCTCTAACTTTTATCTGTACTTTCTGAGTCAAATGGGTGGAATGTGTACATAAAAATAAAACCAATAGCAACAAAAACAAGACCCCATCTAATAAGACCATGGAACAATAAGATAGGAAGATAAGGCTAAAATTATCTTTTATTGTTAATTTCAAAGAAAATTATAAGGACAATGTTTCATTTGTAGAGAACATTAAGAATCAAAGTTTATTATAATTTAGTAGAAATAAAATAAAATAGATTTACTAGAGTTCCCAAAACAAACGCAAAGGAATGAAGGAATAGAGCATATTTAACAAGATCATGTGAGGCTTTTTGTGGTTAGGACATATTTTGTTAAGGACTGGGTGGGGATTAAAGATAAATAGTAATCTGTATTCAATCAAAAGAGAAGAACTTTCTTTTGACTACATACAGGGAATAATCAGGGAATTTCTATGTTTGTGAATGCATAGGCCTGTATGTTCAGGAAAATGGGGAATTAGTGCTATTTGGAAGATGTAAAATGATACTATTTGTCAAAAGTTTGCTAAAGATTAGAATTGAGATATTATCACATGAAAATACAGGATAGAATTGTTTGCTAAATACATACATTTTGAATATGGAGGAATACAAGAATAAGATAAATATTGGGGGGTTAGGCTATATGTAACAAATTTTGTTGACTATGAAAAAGAAATATTATCAAAATGTGTGAGATGAAGGACTGAGTTTGGGGTCATAACTGTCATTTTTTCTTATGAGGAAAATGAATAGGTTGGCCTTATTGATGATATTTGACAGGTAACAGTTTCTGTTCACTTCAGTTTATGTTCTGCTCAATCTGTTTTCTTTCTGTTTCTTAGTCTAATTGCAGTCATTCTGTTTGCTGAAGCCCATTAGGGAAATTTTTATTTTAGCTATTGTGTTTTTCAACCCAAGGATTTATTTTTTTTTTTCTGAAATATAACTTCTATCTCTTCATATTTTTTTTTAAGATTTATTTATGCATACACAGATTGGGGTACAGGCCAGAGGTGCAGTGGGTGAGAGGTTTCACCAGAGACAGAGTGGGGAACAGAGCAGGTGGATCTATGGAAATACACTGCTGAGGGGAGCAGCTGGTGAGACAGGAGACATCCGCTGGGCCATGCTGGTAGCTCCCTGGCCAGCCGGGGATAGAACTCATGCTGCAGAGTCTGTGGATAGCTTCACAGTGCTGTGCTTAACCCCTTGCGCCACCAGGGAGGCCCTCTTCATATTTTCTTGTTTCCTATAGGTATTTCCATGCCCCCCTTTGGTTTTTTGTGCATGTTTAAGACAACTTATTTAAAGTCTTTGTCTAACAAGCACAAAGTATGAGCTTCCTTAACAACTCTTTCTGTTACTTTTTCCTTTGAATGAACCACAGTTCCTGTTGGTTTGTATGCTTTGTACTTTTTTGGTTTTTGAAAATTAAACATTCAAGTAGAACAATACTATACCCCTAGAAATGAGATTTCCCCTGCCCTAGGATTTGCTACTCTACTACTGTTTTGCTATTCAACTACTTGCTATTCAACTACTGTTTTGACTGAGATCTCCTATTAAAGGAATATTTCTTACTTTGCCTGTTATAGATTCACCACTCATTTCATTGTTGTGAGACTTTGTTTTGAGAATTCTGACAAAGTTGGATTAGATAATTTATTTTCCTTTATGTTTCTATAGATAGGAGTTTGTCACTGTCTACTGTACTATTTTGCTGTTATCACTTTCACTAACAATTTTGTTAAACATATGTTTTCCTGGAAATTGTATATGGGTTTTTTTTGTTTATATGATTTATAACCTTGCTAAAGTATTTTCAGCATAGTTTCAAAGTTATAAAAAATTCCATTAATGTTCATATTGTAATAATTTCATTAGCGAATGACTTATGATAATTGACTAATAAATTAGGGCAAATTAAATGATGAGATAAATTCTATAGAATAATTACTTAGAGCCCCAACTTGTTGACCCAAGTGAATATTGCCTTATTCTACAATTGTGTATTTCAGATTATTTAGGCCACAAGTTTAATATGTTTACTCCCACATAAAATGTGAAACTGTTTTCTTTGCATGTGTCTAGAGGGATGAAAATTTTATGTCTTAGTTGTAGCATTATCTTATTGAAAAAAATGAAAAAAATTATGTAAACTAATGGTCATATGATATTCACTTCCAGTATACTTTTATTTTTATTTTGTTAAAGATATATTTATTTATGTATACAAGAACTGGGGTACAGGCCAGAGGTGCGGGAGGTGAGAGGATTCGCCAGGGACAGAGCAGAGAACAGGCAGACAGAGTGAAATACACTGCTGAAGGGAGCAGCAGGCGAGTAAGGAAAAAGTCTGCTGTGCCATGTAGCTAGCTCCCTTGACAGCCGGGGGATCAAATTCGTGCTTCAGAGGCTGCAGACAGCTACATAGTGCTGCGCTCAACCCCTTGCACCACAAAAGAGGCCCCTCCAGCATACTTTTAGTATTATTTCACTTCCCTAAATATTAGCTTTTATTCATTTCTATTTACTCCTACTGTTCATGATCACAAATTAACTGAAACAGCAGCACTTTTAACAAATACCATTGTCAAGACAAAATGTCTATATAACAGTAAAATTTTTAATTCATCTCCAAAAAATTTCATGTTAAAAAAATAAAATCTACAAAATAAAATCAGCTCTTACATTTATTTAGTATGTCCAACAAATTATTAAAAAATACCTGGTGAATGAAATGAAAATGTGAGATGAAGCAAACATACCACAAGATGGCAGATTAAGGCCACTGAACAAGTCTATCTTGTAGTGGTAAGTTACTGTTTCCACACTTATATACATGCATAAAATAATACAAACTACACATAATTTGAATGCAAACTGATCATTGGAACTCTATTACATGGCAAATAATCAACATTCTCTTTTCTGTTTTGCTTTGGTAAAATATTAAATGATTTTTTTATAGAGAACTATTTTCCAAATTTAAATACCTGTGTAAGGATTTTCCTGAACCCCCAAATATTCTACAACATATTGTCTGTATTTCTGAATACAATTGATTTTTTGACAATGCTTGGGATCACAAATCAGTTAGTTACTAAATAAAGTTACTAAACAAATAATCTGAAACAAACAAAAAACACAAAAGACTTGAAATATTTTATTTTGGAACCAGTTTATTTCATATTTTTGGTGTCATTGCTTAAATTTCTAGAATCTCTGCCTTTATGATTCTTTTACCTCTTACATGTCAAGTTTTTGATACCCTATTATGATTTTGAATTTTGCTTGCATTTTAAAAAATATGATGCTGATGGTAACATATATGTGTGTATATATTTAGCATTAATATACATACTATACATAGTATATATTAATTAATACATAATATATTTATATTAATATATATATCTGTTGTGTACCAAATTGTGTGCATTAATTATATGCATTGTATGCGATATTTTTGCATACCAATTCTATAAAGCTAGAAGAAAAAGTGTCCGTTTTTACAATAAATTAATTAAATATATGCTGCAAATAGCCTTATAATTATTGAAGTTTTATTAGAATTATCATTATAGAATTAAAATGATTACATTATAGAACTAGCAAAATCTACACTGAGAAATGACGAAACTTCCATCACAGGCAATATGTGATGTGAAAATTTGTAGCCATAAAGAAATTGTAAAAATGTGGAGTTTTTCTAGAAAATAGCAAATTTCCAATAAGCCTGTCTCATAGAAGGTGCATATGGGTGTGATAGTTGGAGAATGAAATGAGGATTTGTTTTCAAGGACAGCTTAATCCCAAAGGGAACATCTAGATGATCCAATCTGCATAGGGAAACATTTTAAACTGTTAAACTAGGGACTTGTTATTATTTTATTTAACATTTATAGTAATCAAATTTCTAGTTCTACACACCGGGAAAGAAAGCAGTTTTGGGTCATAGGCCAATTACGAATCTTTTCTAATATTTAAGATAAAACCTAATAAGATTCAGACACAGGATCTGAAAAGGGAACCGATGCCTGACATTTTCAAGAAATTTCCATAGAAAATGTTTATGTGTTGGGGGGAGGGGAAGGGGAAGGGTTTAATCAATCAACCATTTAGTTCAAAGATCATTCATTTCTTCAACAAATAATTGAACTCATTATGATGATAAGCAAATCTTTAAAGTACAATTATGAAGACAAAAACACAATTCAAAGCATTAAGAACTTTTCTACTAATAATACAGGCACATGTTTTATGTATCTGATGGTGTGAGTTAGGCAGAGAGAATTAAATTACAAAAACTCTGTAACTAAAGGGCTTTGCATGCACCAAATTTACTATATAATAATGAAAAAGGTAAAGTACAGTAGGAATCACATTTTAAAATCACCTGCTAATTTATGAATCAGCATTGCATAGGTTTTGGTAATACAGACAGAAAAGAACAAACATAACGCCTTGATGACAGAGCTTAAAGTTTAGAGAAATCAGTATGTGGGGAGAGGGTTATTAACCAATGTAGGTAAGAGAGATATCTGTGAGCATGAGAAAAAATGAATACAGAATGATATATGCAGGATCTTCTTGGTAAAGTCAGCAAGTTCTGTAATAATGCCCTTAACCTAGAAAAAATTATATGGCAGAAGTTTGTGGGGCAAGATAGAAAAATGGCAGCAATAAGTGGCATTTTGAGGATACAGAATTTGCAATATGATGGGACTACTAGATTTGACAGTGAAAATTAAATCTTAAAAAAAGATACATTTAAATAACATAAACTGGAATAGAATTAGAAAAGTGAGGCACACATTCCTACTAAAGGTTAAAGGGAAGATCATTTTAGGTTGAGGGACCAGAAAAAAAAAACTTCCTGGAGTATATGCCAGCTGGTCAATACTCCACAAGAACTAGTAGGACTTTAGTAGAACTAAATAAATAAATTATGTTAAATAGATATAAGGGTTTGAAGGACTTAAGTTTGGTGGAACACCTTCTCAGGATGACAAGCAAGACTTCCTCAGTTCCTTTGGGGTGAGAACAGATGGACCTGCACATAGTCCTTGGACGATGTTTTCTGTCTACATTAAAGAGTACAGGGGGGCGTCCCTGGTGGTGCAAGGGGTTAAGACGCAACCTATGAAGCTATCCTTAGCCACTGCAGCAAGAATTTGATCCCTGGCAAATGAGCTATCCACATGGCACAGCAGACCTCTCCTGACTCACCTGCTGCTCCCCTCAGCAGTGTATTTCCGTCAATCTGCCTGTTCTGCTCCCACTCCGTCTCTGGTGATTCCTCTCACCCTCCACACCTCTGGCCTGGACCCCAGTTCTTGTATGTATAAATAAATAAATCTTAATTTAAAAAAAAAGAGTACAGGGATCTAGAATTAAGTGCTCTCAATCACTCTCCCTTGATGATTTATAAGGGCTTCACCCTATTGTGTTCATCGTTAAAGGTTTAATACATAACCAAAAAGAAAAAAATAATATGCATTTCATAAATTGCTAATGTTTAAGATATAGATTTTTTTTTTGTTAAGTTTAAGTCAGTGGGCTTTTTAATAAGATGTGATTTCCTATGGTTAGTATAGAGAATTACTTGGTACAGACTGGAGAGGGTTATCAACTGTTAAACAAAAAGAAAAAAATTCTTTTTCACAGGACATGAGGAAGAATATTAGTCGAGAACTACGCATGTAATAGTTTCTTGCTCAGTACAAGTTGGTGTACAGTAATTTCAGTAATCAGAATAAAGATTTAAGAAATAAAGGTTTTGGTGGGGCAGGGGAAGAAGGCAAAACAATAATAAGTATTTTTTATACACACAGAATTTATCATATCTAAGACAGCTCTAATGGAATTTATAATTTGGAGAATATAAGGTTATATGGTAAACATTGACATTGATGTATCTACAAGCCATTAATTTAATTTCTGTCTTCTCAGGCAAAGGGCAGAAAATGCCCTTTGAATTTACATTATTGGCTGAACATTGTATCACCATCAACATTTGTATAGCTCTATCTTTATTTCATACTTATCTCTATTTGTATGCCACTTCCATAAAGAGTTCTTCACTTACAAACCTATCAAAATAACCACCAGCCATGACTTTTGTCTACCCTAATTGTCTTTATAATGTTCTTATCATTTTATGAATTAATATAGTGCAGACTTTTTGCATGAGACTATTACTCTGAAATAATGTAATAATAATCTGGAAAGACAGACAGATGGAGTAGAGACCAGTTGTGATCTCATCCTAGCTATTTTTAAATTATACAATTTGTTGTTACTATGTTACACTATGAAGTTATTGTTAAGGATCAAAATATGTTTTGCGTGTTTCAGTGATCCGGGCAAAACTTCCACCATTTAATTAAAAATAATTAAATCATAATACAAAATTATAGCCCTGCCTCTGTGCTTTCTTTATCTGCAATTTTAAATTTATCTTGGTGATCAATGTAGAAACTGACTCCATTTTCCCCTTTACCATCTGATTGCAAATGATTATATTTTATAAACTATCTGAAGATTAATGTCCAACAGGCACAAGAAAAAAAAATCTCATCATTATTTATCTTGAGAAAAGTGCAAAAAGTGAAACCATAATAAGATACCACCTCTGTTCCTGAGAGTGGCCCACAGCAAAACGACCAGAAATAACAAGTGTTGGAAAGATGTGTAGATAAAGGAACTTTAGTACATTGTTGATGGGGATGTAGACTGGACCAGCCCCAACAGAAAACAATATGTAGGCTTTTTAAGTTTTAAAAATACATCTATCATATGATCGAACAATTCCATTCTTAAGGATCTACAGTGAGAACGCAGAAACACTAATTAGAAGGGGTGTATATACTCCTTCATTCACTACATCACTCTTAACAACAGCCAAGTTGTAGAAACAAAGTGCCCAATGACATATGAGTGGATTAAGGATATATGATATATATACACAAGACTACTTGTCAGTTAGGGGCCTCCCTGGTGGCACAAGCGGTCAAGACACAACCTATGAAGCTATCTGTAGCCACTGCAGCACGAGTTCAATCCCCAGGAAGGGAGCTACCCACATGGTACAGCAGACCTCTCCTGACTTACCTGCCATTTTCCTCAGCAGTGTATTCAGTCAGTCCTCCTGTTCTGTTCCCCACTCTGTCTCTGGTGAATCCTCTCACCCCACATACCTCTGGCCTGTACCCCAGTTCTTGTATGCATAAATAAATAAATCTAAAAAAAAAAAAGACTACTCTGTTATAAAAAAAAAAAGATGAACTCTTGCCATTTGCAGCAACACAATGAAACTTGAGAGGATTATGCTAAGTGAAACAAGTTGGAAGGAAAGGAATACTAGATGATTTCATTCACACATGGAATGTAAAATAAATAAATAAAGGAACATACAAAACTAAACCAAAGCAAACTCTAGAAATCTAAAGTAGAATTGAGGCTATAAAGGGAAATGTGGTGGGTAAGGTGGGGAGGAAGATGGAGAGAAAAAGGCAGAGAGAGCCCAGTGGACTCTAGTGGATGATTATGGGTGCTATAGTGTGCTGACATCCATTTGAGGAGGTGTGATCCTGTATCTCTGAGTCATATACAATGTTGTGAACCAATGCTTCAATACAAATAATCTAATTAAAACATAAATATCTTAAGAGTAGCTTAAAAAGATTCTAATGTCACACCTTTAAGGAGCTAAATCCAACATTTTGACATTTAGCTTTGTCTAATAGCAAAGATTATCGTTCTGAACTGTACTGCTGATCTGCAAATGTCTAATATCATATATATATGACATGGAATTTAATTACATATATTAATTAGAAATATTTAGCAGAAACAATATTCTATTTTTCACTTTATTGTTATATAACATGGAGTTTTCAGTGAGGTCTAGTACTGGATTAACAAGGCTTCACAGTGAGAGATGCTTTACAGGAGAAATTTAACTAGTATCTCAGATTTCCGGGGATAATACCCAGCAGCTAAACCATTTAGGTAATTACAGGAAAAAAAGAAGTGAACTAAGCAGTTTGTCAGAGCAAGAAATCGTAGATCTAACTTAATTGAATTCTCTGAATAATAATAAAAAAATACATCAGCTCAGATACAGAGTAGAATTTTAAGTAAATCCCTGAGTCACTGGTATTACATATCTCATTATAATAGAAGTCAATAAGTAAAATTATTTCAATGTGCACAATATAAAACATTTGTTAACATATATAAATAGTGACTTTTAGCAAGTCTTTATCATATTTTTGGAATATTTAAATATACAGAGATGTTTTGTCTATGTTGGCCAAATTTTGAGCATAAATTGAGCAGATTTATTTTCTACCAGTTAATGATTTAATACACATAGGTGATTTGTTATCAGTATATTGATTATGCAGGAATATGACACATAATTTAAAATTTAATATAGTAGAAGAGAGAACTGACAGCTTTTGTGCTTATTTTCTATCAGTTTACAGCATATACCACCCAAATAGATGTTTCATATTCCACTGACTATAGTTTAAATAGACCCAATTTCAATTATCTTCTAAAAGAAAACATATTTTCATGATATTTTAGATAATGTTTAGAAATATCTACTAAAATTATGTTTCAACATTAAAATGACCTTGGGTTTTTAACAGATCTTGTAGAGAAATGGTATTGTCATTAATTTCTTTAGCAAATCACTATTCTCACAAATTTGGAAAACCAAAGGTAATTAAATGCTTTCAATTATTTGAAACTGTGCAGGTTTTCAGTAATCAGTGGAATGTAGAGATACAATTTTATTATTTTATAATGTTATGTATACTACAGATTATTTCATCTTTACCGACATGTAAAGAGAGAAGAGAAACACATAAGCTTATTATAACATTAGTTCATTCCATTAGATTTGCATTGGGTGTCTTTGACCGCCAAGGCATTGTCATATTTATTGCCTGTTTAAGAACCTGTCAGCCAAAATAAGAGATTCTGATGGACCCCTAACAACAGAAAGGACTGATTACGGGGAATGCAATCTCTAATGTTTTAAGGTATATTCATTTAAATTTACTTTCCATATTTCAATATTTTTTGTCTAAAATTGAATTTATGACTTATGAAAATATGTAATTAGGCACATAATTTGAAGACTTACTACCAATTGTAGGCACCATGTTCAAGTGGGAGCACTGCCATTCATCATATTTACCTCCTAGTCAAATCACCTAATTCTTTAAATTTCAGAACAGGAGAGCCCTGGGGAATGAATAAAGATCACTCAACTTGGAGAAAAAGCCTTCTTTATATTATCTTGCATGTACTGAGTGATTGAAAATAACAAAATAATTTTCATTAAGTTCTCACATAAAAAGTTTAACTTTTTCCCTTATATCTTCAACTCACAATTACAGATTGTAAATTTTTATGGAATTGCAAAGTTTATATATTATGCAATAGAGGTATAAAAATGTTATTTATACATGTTGAAGTAATGTAATAACCAATAGGGTACTAAACAAAAGTAAAAAAATACAAAAATACCGGATGGTCTCACTCATAGCAGGAATTTAGAAAACTTAAATAAGAGACCAGGAAAAAGACTAATCAATACAAAATAAAAATCAAAATCAACAAGCAACTATAAACCAGAGACACACTACAGGGTGGGAGGAAGAGGGAGGGGTGGAGAGAGGAAGGACTAGAGTCAAAATAAGGGGGGGTACAATCGTATGGGGAATATAACCATAATGAAAATGCATATGTTGTGCAAAGATGAAAAATGATGTAAGAATTATATAAAATGAAATATTTAAAAAATAAATAAACGGTGGGAAAAAAAGTAAAAAATACAATTGAAGAGTTGATTATGGAAAGGACAGACATCAGGGACATGGAGAGAAAAATTGAAGAGAAATATTCCTTCTCGCTATAATCCCTAGAATACCTACTGTGCAATGTCATTTTTTTAACATAATGCATATATTGTACTGGAGAAGTTATTAGTATAAACTGGACACATGATTATGGCCACTTGTTTGATTGCACTCATGACTTGTTAATGTTGAATTCATATAAATCCCACTGGAAAAAAAATAGCTGAATGCTATTGAAATATGGATGGAATTGAAAGGGACATAAAATATGTTTTGAAAATATGACTTACTAGGGAACATTTCTTTATCCCCCATGTTGTGAGATAATGAGCTGTGTTTGTGTAAAGTGTACCCTGTAGTATAATTTCCCCATTCTCAAGAAAATCAGAGTTTTATGTAACTGACCTATATGGGAAACAGAATGACCTGGGAATTAAATTTATTCCAAATTACTTACAAAAACAAGGGGAGAATATAGTCTATATATGGTTCAGTGTATATTAGCGTATTGTGAAATAATCATATACATAGAGACGATTCAGTGACCAATTAAGATTTCTAAGTGTTAATAAAAACTTAACATCCAAAAATACTACATAATATTTTTATTGACCATAAATACTGGGCAATTATAGATCTGTTTCTTCAGCCTGACAAAAACAAGTGTCAACACAAATTCAACATATGAAATAATCATTGCAAAATATACATATAAGCAAAGCACTGATTTCTTCACTCATGTGAATTTGGAGTGAAACCCTCAAAGTTTTCATCTATGCATGTGAAAGACAATTATATTCATGAGCATGAAATAAAGATTAACGTTATTTCTGACTGGAATGGTATGCTTAATATCTGCACTATTAGGTGCAGGATATAAGAATAGAAGGCAATGATAGCATACCATTAGGTAGCGTAATAACAAATGTCTATGGCTCTAATATTATAGATGACAGGTAACTTGCTCTGTTCTGGGCTGAATATATGTCATAGCCACAGTTGTATGAATCACCACTGCCTGCTCAGCACTTCACTCGAGCAACAGCACAATCAATATATCTTATTCTAATTCCAGGAAGTCTTTGCTTTTAAGATTCTAAGAAACTATACCACATTTAGGATTCTGTGCCAATCATATAGCTTCAGTGACTCAATTAAGGGAAGCAGGAATTTAAATCTAATGTGATGCATCTTTAGATAATATGAAACAAATATGATAAACCCTCATGAAACTACAAAACTTAATTGAATCAATGGTCTGAATTTCATCTTTAATGGACATTCAATATCCAAAGATACCATGAAATGAAATAATGCAAAAATTAGATGAATATTCTTGATATTTGTATTTTATAGTTTGAACAAGTCATGAATAAGTGGCTTCTATGTGTAGTTCATGTTGCTTTTCACTATTGATTGAAAAGAATTGTTTATTTATTTAACTTAAATTGCTGTACAACTGTCCTTTATTTAAAGTCTACTTAAATTTAGGAAACATTAATTTAGAACTCCCAGGTGTTCTGCATCCTCAAACATCTGGAAAGAGCAAAGAGCCTACAGGTTCTATGCCCAAATTATGAAAAAACACAGTTAATAGGCAGGAAAGCATTATGAAATATTTTAATATATTTGGCCTTCATAATTATCCAATTTGATTTAAATTACTTTCTATAAGGAAAATATTCTTGTGGATGTTAGGAATTTTATTTGTTTTGTTCCAAAGAAAATTAGACTGTCTCAATTGTATCTTTATTAAGAGGGATATCAGTATGAATATTAAAATTTGTAAATGGTATTCTTAATCAGCTACCATTGTTTTTAATCCAGTCTAGGGTGTTCAAACCTTGCCCAATTTGAAAGGCATTTGGACTGATCCTTGATTAACTTCTGGGAGATAAACTTTAATAATATTATGTAGTATATACTGTATCTTAGGCTCCTTGGACTTTTTTCAAAATATTTTAAGTTATAGAAATATAGAGCTCCTTATTAAATAATTTTAATTTAGTTTTTGAGCAGAAAAAGAAATAAAAATCTTAAGAAATAAAAATCTATAATCCATAAATATTATATGAAAAGGTACATTAGTTATTCTTTCCCTTAAAAAACTATGATTGTAGAGGGCTGTCCTGGTGTTGCAAGGGGTTAAATTGCAGCACTATGAAGGTATCCACAGCCACTGCAGCAAGAGTTTGATCCCTGGCCAGGGAGCTGAAACACATGGCGCAGCAGACCTCTCCTGTCTCGCCCACTGCTCCCCTCAGCAGTGTGTTTCAGTCAGTCTGCTTGTTCTGTTCCCCATTCTCTTTGGTGAATCCTCTCACCTCCCACACCTCGGCCTGCACCCCAGCTCTTGTATACATAAATGAATAAATCTTTAAAAACAACAAACTATGATTGTAGTCAAACTAATCAATTTAAAGACAGAAAATAACAAACCAAAAAACATGTCGAGCTACAATATAATGTGAATGAGAATCTTTGTGTGTGTAAACTTAAATACAAGACAAACTGTACTCTCCCTCTGCCCAATATACCCATAAATATGAAGTTGCTATTTATGCAGAAAGTCTTTTTCTGAACATTTAAGATGTATAATTTCCGAATTAATATCATATAGTTAATAGAATTGAAATGGTATTGCCAATTATTTAGGGAAATGACCCAGATTAAAGAAACTTGTGTTTGAGCAGTTACAATGAACTTAGCTTTAGACTAGAGATTCCATAGCTACTAATTAATCTAGTTTTCTATATATTATTCTCTCTACTATCTATTTCAAAATACAATTCGAATCATTTCCACAATAAAGTATTTATTTGTAGCCCAAGCAAAACTAAATTGGATTTACAAAACATTCTTCTTTTCTTATAACACTCATCACTCATCACAAGATATTACATTATAAATATTTGAACATTCTTAAAGGTAAAAAGTGATTTTTTTTTCCCTCTAATCTAATTGTCTCAAGGAAAATTTCTTAGTGCCTGTTACAGTGTCTAGCAACCAGCAAGTATTCACTGAGAATTATAGAAAAAAATAAGTATGACCTGGTATTAGGTAAATAACTGCCAGAACATAAATAAGTACATAAATTCATAAAAACTGTTTTTACATCTATCTATATGCACTACAATAGGCATATTAGGCCAGAAGAAAGTTTCAAGTTCACAAAATTACATAGACTGCAGAGTCAAGATTGGAGCAATAAAGGCAAGAAAATTAAGGCTAAAAAAGTAATTTATGTTTTCATATATTCTCTAAATTTTAACTAAAATGATTTGAATGGCACTTGTTTTAAAATGACTATTAGTTAAGGCAATTTGCAATTACTGGCGGAAAACGTCTATATTAAAATTATCTGAAAGCATGTATTAATAAAAATAATAATACTGACCCTATTTCATCATTCTTTTACCAGTTATTAAGGGGCAAAACTGTTTTGTGTAAATGAAAGATTACTTAGTGATGTCAAAGCAAATTTACTAAGGACATTTCTGGCCTTAATCAAGCAAATGGCATGATTTTATCATGAGATGCATTATTAGATTTATTACAAGGCTGAATTTGGCATTTGTTGTTAAGATGAACTGACCTTGTAGGACATGGTTGTTACAAGCCTGCAATTCCAAAGGTCTTTATTTAGGATTGCTGCTGATCAGCTCCGGGCAGTTAACACCTGGGACTTGCTTACTAAGTGTTCTTGGGCCACACCTGATAACAATGTGATTAATAATAAATACCTATTTAAATTTATCTGGAACCCTGAACCATTACATCAATTGATCCCTCAGGGGCTGGAGAGTGAGTAGCTAAGGCCACTCGCACAAGCAAATTCTATGTCTTTGTGACTGATCCTCAATAAAATTCCAGCAAAACAAGGATTAGGCTAGTTTCTCTGATTGAAAACTGTACAAACACATTATCAAATATTGTTTTGGAGAGAAGTAAGCATTATTCATGTGATTCATTGAAAGAAGACAACTGGTATCTTTTTTTCTGGCTTCCCCTGCCCTCTACCTATGCTTGTTTGTCCTCTGATATTAATCTGCATCCTTTCACTGTAGTAGATCATAACCATGTATAAAACAGGTAGTCTAGGTTCTGTGAATCCTTCTAACAAGTCATTGAACCTGATATTTATCTGTGGATTCCTCATGAATATCTCAAAATTACTTTCTCTGGAGGAAAGTAGTGTCCCAGACTTCTTCATTTGGGGAACTAGTATGTCCCCAATTCCAGTTATTTTGGTTTCTATGAGAATCCAAAGGTCCACCTGTCTGACTGTGGGTCTGACTCCATTAGAAGAAACACCTATAGCTATTCTTTGTTGAGTAGAGGAGCAGAAGCCTTGGAAGTACTTTTAGTTGAAACACCTTGCATGTAGATCTAGAGCAGTGACCCAGAACCTTTTTTAAAAATAGTCTTTGTCCTCTCTGGAACCTACATTGCTTAGTTTTTCCTTCTTTTATGTCACTAGTTCTTATAGTCCCAATATTTTTTATAGAAACATTTACTCAAAATTACTTCCATTTATTTTCTACCACAGAAAGAAATCACAACAAATAAGGTCCTTGATGAGGAATGTTTAAATATAATCACAAAGATGGAAAAAAGGGAAACAAAAGACAGGGATAGAGCAAAATGTGGAGATCTATTTAAAGATAAAGGTAAGAGCATAGGAAAGATTGGTGATTGATTTGATTTCAATAAGGAGGGCACATTGGTGGTCCAGAAGTTTGCTAAGTTTTTTCTCTTGTGCAGAAGTTTATAGAATGAACTATATAATATTAACAAAATCACTATAAAAATGTCAGGATCACCATATGTACTGTCTGTTCATCTCTTTCTTTAGATGGAAAACCATTGAATCACAAAAATACTCTGTTTTACTCTTCTTTGTTTTTCCTTTGTATGCACTACCATTCCACAGATCATACCAGCTGAAGTCCTGGAATTATTACTGAAAATGAGTGATTTTTTTATTTGAAATGTAGAATTATTATGATAGTCAAAATGGTACCATACATGTGTATATCCTCATTTTTAAATTGTACATCTTTCTCCTTAATTTTAGAATAATTGGTACAGGATCATTACCTTTTTTAAATTGTATTATTTTTATTGTGGTAACATTGGTTTACAACTCTGCTTATGACCTAGATAAAGGCTCATACCTCTTCAGATGTATGTCACCACACCACACCTACCTTCAAAACACCCACAATCCTCCATCACAGTGTATTAAGTCCCTTACACCCTTAGCGCCCCATCCTTTGCCCCCCCATTCTAGTAGACTCAATTCAACTCTCAGATTTCTAGCTTTTTGTTTGTTTGTTAATTTTTTAATGTTTTTTGTTTTGTTTCTCTGTATTCCATATATGAGTAAAATCATCCCCTATATATTAACAACTGTCTCTATGAAATATAGGAACACTTTCTAAAAATAGAGGAACACTGATTAAAATGAACAAATAAATGGGCTAGGCTGTTATAAAGGGTTGACATTACTTCAGTTTCCATACAGTTCACACAGACATTGTCAATTTCCAAACAGCAACAATATAAACAGATACTTCCTGCATAGGATGGAGTTAATTGATAACTGTTTAGGCCAGAATTGTGTTCCTATCTATCTGCTAGCATTTGGAACACTAAGTTTTATGTCTATAAATAGGAAGTTCTGAAAATAGGTTATTTGCTTTCACTGTGATTCATATGTTATCCAGAAAATTCTAGATTTCTAGACTCTTTCTTAAGAAAAACAATTCTTTCAACAATACATTTTTAAAACCACTTATGTTTTTTATGTTGTCACTAGTTTACCCCTTGGAAACACTCCCAAACTTATTCTTATTACATTGCTACACAGTATGTAGTGTCACCAAATTCAATGCTTTTTGTTATCAAAGCACTTTTCTCTACAATTCTGTCTTGGCAATTAGATATTCTTTACTCTCTACCTTTTGAATATTGTGTTTTTATCTGACTCATCGTTTGTTCAGCTTTGCCTACTCAAGCACCAAATTGACAATGGTCTCCTGCTGTAATTAAAATCTTTTCATCACTTGTAAAATTTTATTTATAGTGATACTTTTAACATTATTGTTTAAATATGCATCATTAAAATTTTCATTTTGATACATATTAAGCAAGTTGTTATAAACTGAATTTATTATATTATACAAGAAATATAATAGTCTTCATTTTATATGTTTTATAATTTCATTCTATATTTTATACTTGCCCATGAATATAAATGTGCACACACACAAACACATTTTCTCTCTTATAACTATTAGCCAGAACCCACAATGCAGAACAATTAGACTTTCTTTTCCCATAGAGACATTTTCTTGACGAGAATCATCAAGCAATGGACATTCTTTTTTTGCTCCTATCTTTGGAGAAATCAGTGTCTTTTTCTTCTGCGGAATGTAATGATGTACTAGGTTAAAGGGTACTACTTATGTGTTTTCTATTTAACAGAATGGGTAAAATAGATTCACTATGTCAATAGCTGCTCACGGGAGCCAGGGATGTATTGATTTCACCATTAGGGAGACCATGGCTGCAAATGGAATCTTAACTTCATTAAGCGTAAGTAACAGCATTGCCATTACCCAAGGCCCATTTGTCTTTTTCCATTGGCTGACCGAGAGTATCAAATGGGATGTAATAGAAATCAGAGCACTCGTAGTACAGTCAGAGCCAAGGAATTGAAGTCCAAGTGCTCAGGTACGAATTTAGTTTTATATGGACTACATGTAGAATGTAGGTATATTATTTAAAGTCTCTGGGCTTCAGCTTCCACTTCTATAAAAAGTGGAGAGTAGTCGTGCCTGCTTCATAGAGTTGTGGCTCAGATGCAATATATATATTAACTGCAATATTATCTAGTATTAAGTAAACATCGATCTAACAGTTTTTATTATTATTCATAACAGGTTATATATGCATTTTGATTACATTTAGTAAGGGAAGAGTAGAATGTTTAGCTTAGACTGTTTTTAAAAGTGCATGATGACATTTCCAATGGAGGATGCTTGTATATAAAAACACAGGTATGACCATTTTCATGAGAAGAGGTCTGTGAATGTAACTGCATATCCATAGAAGATTGTACAGATTTATTCTCTAAAGAGAAAATATGTGATCTCTGTATGAAAGCTGTGAAGCGCACTGAGTGTAGAAGACAAAATTGAAAACAGTGTAATGTGAGACTTCCGATATTAAGTTATTAGACACTTGACCTTATTATGATCTTGATTTCCAAAGCGCCAGCAGCCATGTCTGTATTTCCAAGTCAATAAACTTTAATAACATTCTCTTTGAAATATGACCATCCTGAATTCCCTAGTGATGGTGAAATTTGTACACTCTGCAGTGAAGACTTTGTCAACCCTCACTCACAGAAACTGAGCTTCTACTAATGGCTTCAATATTTACCTCACAAATATCAGCCAAAAGTCATGGATAGATCTTTATGAATGATTCAAACAAACAGAAAGAAACGCAACCTGTAAGAATGTAGATGTTTTAAGTAGAAGCTGACTTCCAAAACATCTATTTCAAATTGTTAGGAGCTCAACTGAGTTGGCTAAGAAGCTGAGTTGTCAGATCTGAGTGACCAATTAAAGTAGTAAGTTAAAAATGAAAGTGTTAAACCTCTACCTGATACAGGCCAGCAAGGGGCACTAAAACCAGCCAAGGGCACTGCCCAAATAGTTCACCTCACACTGCCTGACTTCTTCACCTGCATGCACACTGCATGATGATTCAGCTTCAGCTTCAGTTTATTAAAAACACAAGGATAAACACCAAATCACTGAGGCCACAAATGGCTGTTTATCTCGCCTGAAGCAGTGGCCAGGGTTTTATTGCCCTAAATACAAAGTGTCCCAAGATGACATCTTCCCGCCATTGAAGACTTGGAGCACGAGGCATCCAGGTTTCAACTCAAAACTCACAACTCACGAAGACAGCAGACACAACAGATGCTCATTGGAGCTGCCGAGATGCCCCAGCACAGCACCGGACATGCAACACACAAACAGCAGCCACAGCAGCACAACGACCCGACAAACAGCCCCACTCACCAGCTCAGTGAGGCACCAGGCTCCAGGTTTTCACCTTTTCCTTCCAGGCTGTACCAGTAGCAAAGCTGGGAACAGTTTCCGTCACTCCACTACCTGCAAAGCCTCCAAACTTTTCTTCTTGGAGGTTGGCTGCTGGAAGCTTCTCCCCATCTTTCAGAGGCCCCCCACAACAGCCTTCTGGAAGACTGGCATGGTGGGGACGAAAATGCCTGACCCCAGAATTGCAGAAGATCCAAAAACCCTGAAATCCCAAATGCCCAGTCCTGAAGGCTCAATCCCCAGGGCTGCTTCACAGTCCTTCCTTTTTCTAATCAGTCTCCACCCCCACTGATAACGTGTTTGTATTTTGCTTTGGGCCATTTAATCCTCACCAGCACCTGTAACAGTCTTTGGCTTCAGGGCCTCTACCCCCCCTTACATAATCACTTGCTGGGATTGGGCAAGCAGGAAGGTAAAACCAGAAACAGAGGCGGCTCTCCATTTTGCTACATGGAAATTGTGGCGAACTTGGTGAGTCAGCAGAGATATAGGGTGTTGATGGATCTCCATGTTGATGGAATCCAAACAAAAGGCTCCAGCAGTTGTAGGGACTCAGATGACTTGGGAGAAGGATGGGAATAGGATTAGTAGTGGAAAGCACTGGGTACCCAAAAAAGGGGTAAATGTCTTCAAGCTTTCCCCTCACTTCCCCCATTTGGAAACTTGGATGGAGATATCTGAAGAGGATCTCTGATAATGTCTTGGATAAATAGATCCAGGGGAATAAATCACCTGAGCTAGAAGGTGCACATATATGCAAATACATGTGGAGCATAATTAGCCAGAGGGCCCCACGTCATTGACTATGCTCTTCAGAGACTGCTGCATTGACTTGTGCCAAGTCGGGTGTGGGGAAGCTTGTGACCTGCTGGGTGAAGACATTTTGTCAGGCTGAAAATATACACAGAAGATTTTAACCAGGATCTGAACTCCTCACTAACATTCCCATGAAGAAACAGCTTCTGTGAGAAGCTATTCAAAGGTGGATGTGATATAAAAGAATACCCTAAAGGAAAAAAAAAAAAAAAAACCACTGTAATTATATAATACATGAAATAACATCCATACAGAATCTACACTGGTGGTCCAAAAACCTAACAAATAGATATTCCTGGAAAATGATAAAACCAAAGTTAAACAAAAGGCGTTAATCAAATATATAATTAAAAAGCATATTACTGATGGAGAGAACATATATTTGTAGATTAAAAGGATGTATTAAAAGTACTCTTATACCAAGGCAGGTCACCCTGACATTTCACATTAGTTTATATCAAAATTAGATCCTACAGGCAAAATAACAAAATCACCTTAGGCAAAGAAGATAAATATTCAGAGGATCTAAAAGCATTTTTTTTTAAATAGTGGAAACTAGAACGAGCATATATTTTCAAACTTAAAGGAATAGTGTATCTGCAGTAACTTGGATAGATAGAATTCACAAGATCCCTTCAAGGTTTGCTCACAGAAGTGCTACTGTAGGCGTGGGGTGCATAACCATAAGGGGAGGAAGCCCAAACAAGCAATTGGAGAGACTAGAACATTCAGTAGCGCTAATACTGTGCTATTGTAACAGGGTGGTCCCCAGGAGAGGGGGTGGTTCCAGGTTTCCTGCCCCACTCAAAGGAGGGCGGAGCTGAGCTGGGAGAAAAAGAAGCTGCAGAGGAGACTGGGAAGGAAGGAAGCAGGGCGGAGAACCAGGAGACCTGGAGGAGATACATGGAGCCGAGAGATGTGTGAAGAAACTGCACTTGACTTTTGGTCCTGAAACGTGGTGAGAGACCCGTGGGGAGGTGACGATGGCAGCATTTATTTTGATTTTGATTTTGATCTTTTCCTCCCAAACTTGTCTGGTTGTTTCTGATCCTTTTCTGTGGGTCCCCACTGGAAGATGCTTTAGACTTGTGGCAGGCTCTGGGAACTTGCTCTGGGCCAATCCTGCTTGGGTGGACTTTTACCCATGAGGGGACAGGTAACTTTGGGTGCTTGATTTAGAAACTATATTCTTTGCCTTTCCTGTATTGTTTACTAATTATATTAAAGTTCCTTCCCACTAAAGTCTCATTTGTTTTGTGTTGATGAGGCAGATGGCAGAACCTACTTAGAGCAGGCAGGTTTGCGGGGTCTGGGGTGCCTCTCTCCCTGCCCTATAACACTATCTCAGAGTTCAAAGATTCAGATTACAACAATCAAGAAATGTATGAGATAGCTGTCTCAGGGGAACTCAGGATGCATGATGTCATAGAAAAACTAAACCCAGGTGCAGAACATCAATGTGTTTTCAATGAATAATGTAAATAAGTAATATAAGTATTGAATGACTCCAAGGGAGATTTGCAATGTAAAATAGTTATGCTGCCACAGTCACCGATGTATCTTATTTCCATCTTGAGCTAAACACAGTACCATAGCCCCACATGTTAAGTAGGTTAGCATGTGAAAGTTAGCCCATTGCTTTCACTCTGTTATGAATCCAGGCATTGCCACATTGCAAATAAAGAAAAGTAAGTATGGAATTAAATAGCTTTAGAAATGCAAAATTTCATAATTTTGTACTTTCCATGGAACTATTGAAGGGGCTGCTATACAAAAACCAAAGAACAAACCAACAAAGTTAGACATTGGATTCAGAAAACAGGACACCCAACACAAGACCAAAATAATGGCAGTTCACAGTTTGACTGTGAAAGGAATTCACAAATGAGAGCAGGATTTGGTCTAGAAAATCATCTGCCCAGATTGGAGTACATTTGGTACTATGGAAGAGATTTGCTAAATATAATGAAATGAATAATTGCATGTTTGGTACTATAGTTATTTGATTTCTGCTATGTGAGAAAATAAAGCTGTTATTTTAAAATACCAATATTGTGATGGTTATAGCAACCCTAAGAAACTGATGCATAACAGGGGCCTCCCTAGTGGTGCAAGGGGTTAAGATGCGGCACTGTGAAGAGCCTCTGCAGCACAAGTTTGATACCTGGCCAGGAAGGTGACCCACATGGTGCAGCAGACCTCTCCTGTCTCACCCACTGCTCCCCTCAGCAGTGTATTTCAGTCTGCCTGTTCTGTTCCCCACTCTGTCTCTGGTGAATCCTCTCACCTCCCACACCTCTGGCCTGTACCCTGGTTTCTGTATGCATGAATAAATCTTTAAAAAAAAAAAAGAAAGAAACTGATACACAACACACACATGCACACACACACAAAGGGGAAAAAGTCAAAGTCATGATTGTTAAGTATAGGGAAAACAAGAATTTTGACCAGAAAGGAGATTGATATTAAGTACTCTTTGACTTGGATTTAAATAGAATTCAGATTGTCATAATATGATAAATACTAAATACTACTCTATATTCTAATCAAATTCTAATCTAACTATATTTGAGAAATGGAGAACAGAAAACTTTGCATGATTGAAATGGGGATGGATTGAAGAGAACAAATAGAGTAGTCCAGATTGTCAAAACTTGGATATGGGTGGAAACAGTTGCTATGGCTAGAAATAATTATATTAGTGAAGTATGTAGTGACTAAGATTGACAAATTAGCCTTTGTTTATGGAGATTAAAATGAAATCAAGTTTTATTGAATATGGTTCTTAATTTTGGTTGATTGGCCAGATGATGATAACTATATACTTAAAAAATTTTTGGTGCTAGAACCAGGATTAAAAATCAAAAGAATAGACTGGGAAATGGTACTTATTACTTTTATTGGTGGTATTTTCAATTAGAAAATTAGGAAAAATACTTATGTCAAAGATATGTTTTTTTCTATTGGTTCAGTTATGAGATTAGAGATGGATACAGATTTTAATCAAAATTCAAGACAAACCCTCGACGCAATTTTATGTAGACATACCATCTTTATAAAAATAATTGAGAATAAATGTGCAACTATTCTATTTTTTAAAAATATCAGATACAGTTATTTTTTATTTTTTTTAAAGATTTATTTATTTATTTAATACAAGAACCAGGTTACAGGCCAGATGCACAGGATGGTGAGAGGATTCACCAGAGACAGAGTGGGGAACACAACAGGCAGGGTGACGAAATACACTGCTGAGGGGAGCAGCGGGCGAGACAGGAGAGATCTGCTGCACCATGCGGGACCCTCACCGGCTGGCCCGGATTTAACCGGTGCTGCAGGGGCTGTGGAGAGCTTCATAGCGCTGCACTCAACCACCACTGGGGGAGGCCCCAGATAAAGTTATTTTATAAGAAATTAAAATTTTATCTATTTCACCTGAGCTATCTGTCACAAGCGTTGTTTCACTTATAGCTAACATACCCTCCTAACATACCCTTTCCTTTTATACACATAAACTGTGAAATAAAGATATTTCATTTGATGAATTCTTTGTAATACAAAAATAATCCTATGATTATTACTTGTTGAATTTGTTATAGGACAGGGAGAGGGGCAGCCCAAACCCCGCAAACCTGCCTATTCTAAATGGGTTCTGCCATCCGCCGCATCAACACAAAACACATGGGACTTTAATGGGAAGGAACTTTAATAAAACTAGGAAACAATACAGGTAAGGCAAAGAGTCTAGTTTCTAAATGAAGCACCCAAAGTTACCCGTCCCCTCGTGGGTAAAAGTCCATCCAAATGGGATTGGCCCAGAGCAAGGCCCCAAGGCCTGCCACAAGTCTAAAGCATCTTCCAGTGGGGACCCACAGAAAAGGGTCACAAACAACCGGACAAGCCCGGAAGGAAAAGAGCAAAATCAACATCAAGATAAAAGCTGCCATTGTCACCTCCCCACGGGTCTCACCCACATCTGTGTCACCCAGTCCACGACCAAAAGACAAGCGCAGTTTCTTCACCTGTCTCTAGGCTCCATGTGCCTCCTCCAGGTCTCCTGGCTCCATCCTGCTTCCTTCCTCAGTCTCTTCTTCAGCTTCTCCTCTTCCTGCTCAGCTCCACCCTCCCTTGGGTGGGGCAGGGAACCTCCCCCTTTCCTGGGGACCACCCTGTTACAAATTTAAACTGGACTTTTAGCAACTTATTTTTCTTTGTCCATATTAGTACAGCAAAATTCAGACAACTTTATAGAAATGTTCACAAAGTTATCTATGGTCAACATAAGTGGCTTGAGGTAGTCACAATGGAGCTGTAAATCCAAAGAACCCATACTAAGTTTTTGTGCTGTTAGACATATATTTGCGGTTCATATCTTGCAAATTATGGATTACTATTATATGACATTATTAAAATATCTTTACAATAAAAACAATCACATGAAATGCATAGTAACATTCACTGTTACATGAAAAGTCCTTAAATCTATGCAAAAACAACAGTTTTTGAGAACAGTATAAGAGAAAAACTTCCTTATAAAAAAGATTTGGATAACATCCAGATTGAATTCACATATACAAAGAACACTGAACCCTCTCAAAAGATAGTTTGTCTTCTTTAAGTGGTCTTCATTAATAGTCCTTCTAGTTACTCACTGAAAAATGTTATAGAAGGTGATATAGGAGTTATATAAAGATTTCTGGATCATTCATTTTAAATAGGAAAAAATAAAAACACAATACAAGATCATTCGATTAGCTAACAAGCTCAATAACAATATAAAATAAGGTTCCATCATATCTGTCCAATATTAAGTATGTGGAGAAGTTATAGGGTCACTTTTTGAATAATCGGGGCTTTATTTCTTTCTTTGTTAGCATGTTTATGATAGAAATAGGCAATAAATTCCATCTCACTAGTTGAAAAAATACACTTTTCACTAACTCCACCAACCCTTGTGTGTATCTGTGTTTGTGTGTGTTGCCTTCACAAAGACATATAATCTGGTTTTTGAAATAAGATGACACTGATTTTCAATTTTGTCTGGAAACTCTAAATCACCTGGTAACTAGTATTAATTGAATATTCTGCTAGTCTCCAAAGCAAGCACAGAATATATATGCCCTCTCTGCTTCCTCCCTGTTTAAAAATGAAAACAAGTAATATATCCTGACAGGCTCATTTTCTGCCTGTAACAGAATGGGGAGGGCTAAGTAAGAGTCCAAATGCTGTTGGTTTACAGAGGCAAGTTGTACAAGCTGTATTCTTTGGTTCAGTAAAATTTAGAAAAAAAAATGGGCATGATATCTATACTTATAGCTCTATTACTATTTGACCACCGTCTGCTACTACATTCATTTTAAATGGACTGCAATAGCATTATTTAGTCATGTGCATAGACGTGAAATAAAGTGGAGAGAAAATGAGAATCAAATCTGTACAAAACTAATGTGAAAAAAAAATAAGCTGAGGAAAATGTAACCTGAAGGAAGTTGTTTGATTTTCTGTAATAATCACTACCTTTGATTAGATATCATTATCTCTGGTGAATAAGTGATTTCAACTTTTGCTGTGGCAAGCAACACCACACTGATAAAGACACAGGAGTCATGGAGCAGGCTGCACAAGACAGGATGCTGCGGAGAGCAAGATCCTGGCTGTTTTTATAGATAGAATAATCACAGAGCATCAGCTACATGCATTAGGAGGACAAAGAGAAAAGGGGGGGTAAAACTCAGGAATGGCATCAAGGGCTTGGGGGGACACGAGTCTGCTGACTGTGGTTAACAGCTTGATGACCAAAGGTTGTCATTGAAACTACACCCCTGACCCCAGGCCATGGTCCTAATCTTATCAACAAGGTATTCCACTGATCAGCTTCTGGGCTCCTTTGTCATACATCAATCCTTGGCCCCCCAGGCATTTCTGGTTATACCTCCTGATGTCTGAGTCAGGAGTAAGTTTATGAATCCATCCTCAGCCCCACCCGGTGTTGCCGGTCATAGTCTTGATGCATACCATTCCGAGAGTAAGCAAGCTTTCTGCTCTTGAGTGATATGAAAGGCACCTTGTAAGGTTTGGCTCATATGGCTGACTGACCAGTTCTGAAGGGCAGTTCTGACCTTGTATAGGAATGCAGAACTGCAGGTAACCATAATGGTGGCTGAGCAGGCCACTTAAGTCTAGCAGACCCACAAACATTTGACAAAGTAGAAAAGAGGGACAAAATATTTTCTCTCCTTCACTAGACCACCATCTAATTTTTGTTCCTAGTATTTTCTTACCTATTGAAGATTTGAAAATGTAGTTTAAATTCTGGTGAATCGTTGTTACATTTTTATAAGTAGATTTTTATGAGTTATATTCCTAAATATATATCAATAATTATCATTTTTCTTCTCATTATATGCATTGTGATATGTGTGTATGAGTGGATAAGAGAGAGAGAGAGAGAGAGAGAAACATAGGAAGAGGTAATGATATAGGGGTAGAAAAGTGGTTGTGAATTGTTATGTTCTAGAAATTACATTTAGCAGCCATAATTTCATAGAATTTACATTTCCTAAGTTTCAGTTGAGAAAATGAGTTTCCAGCTAGGATGAGAAACTTCTTCAAAGATACTTGGTCAGTAATTGTTAAATCAGATAAAGTGTCCTAAATTTGCTGTCTTATAAATTGTACTTCACTGGATTTGTTAGACTGCATGAACTTGCAATAAGTTCTTTCAGTGGGACATTATACTTAAATTTGAAGGAGTTTTTAACATATTTATTTCTGTAAATACAGGCTTTCCATTAAAGTATAGTCATCTGAAAAATACCTTAATGTTATTTAGAAATAGGATTTGAATATCTCAAAAACACCATTTTTAAAGCTATGATGTGGTAATTAGTACTTCTTAATTACAGCTGTTGAAGATGTTGTTTTGTTATCACAGCTGATCACAGTCCCATCATTTTATTTGTTAGCAAATAATTCCCATCACACCTTTGTTGCATCCAGATTTCTTTTCCTTGTCTTGCTCTTGATTTGTATCTAAGTTAATTTCTCCCTATTTCTTCAATAAGTTTCAGAAGTTGATTTCATTCTCCTATGCACAAAGGTAAATTGCAGTAATATGCTACATGTCAGTTTCTTCAAATGAATTGTAATAGGTTCCTGATGAAAGTTCATAAAATCTCTTTTCATATTACACTGATATTCTTTTCATTATGCATTGTCACTAAATGATGATAAGATAATTCTTGGTCTCAACTAAAGACCTGACTTATTCCAAAAAAAGAACCTATGAAACTAATTGTCAATCAAAAGTTAAATCATTAAGATTATACTCAGAAATAAAAGACTGCATAAGGAATGGGAATCATAACTTTTGAATCCAGTTTATACTTATTTCTATGTCCACCTAATATTATTCTTTAAAAGTGGCAAAGTATAGCTGACATGTTAAGGATGATTATTAAAAATGTAAGTAAAATGCAATACTACTAATTGCAGATGTAACTTAAGGCCTTATGCATTGTATTTAATTATATTGGAGTATATATCTAAGAAAACTAACATACACAATTTATACTATTTATCTCTTCCTATAATTTAAATGTTATAATAAAAATGTATGTTTGCTTATATTTGTACACATTTATAAAAATTACATTGCTCTAAATAATAAAATATTATACAGTTTAATTTCCCTCATTTCTAAGGATAAAAAAATATAAACTTTCAAAAATATATCATTTAAGTAGTCACAAAAACTTACATTTTTTAAAAAAATTTATTTATTCATGTATGCTAGAACCAGGGTACAGACCAGATATGAGGGAGGGTGAGAGGATTCACCAGAGACAGAGTGGGGAACAGAACAGGCAGATTGACCGAAGTACACTGCTGAGCAGAGCAGCGGGGAAAACAGGAGAGGTCTGCTGCACCGTGTGGGTATCTGCTAGCGGCGCAAATTGAATCCCCTCTGCAGAGGCTGTGGACAGCTTCACAGCGCTGCACTCAACGGCCTGCATCACCAGGGAGGCCCAAAACTTACATATTTGATTCATGGCTAATAATTGTACATAGCAAATCACAGGTAAGAACTCCAAAACAGACTATTCAGAAAGGAATGCTATTTTTGAGGTGAGAATAGTGGGTAACTGTGCATGTGCTTTCTCAGTTTTACAAAATGTATTCATCTACTTCTAGAAACTCACTGCCAGCACTGTGATATAAGATGGTTGATTATAGGGAATTTTCCTAACTCTTGAGAATTTCAGTTCTCAAACTTAAAGTACAGATTTTAGATACCACTTTTTCAAGTTTCAGAACTATCTAAGGTTTAGAGGTCTGCAGATGTCCTGGAGATGACCAACTTCTTTGGTGGCCCAGCTGCCTGGATACTACCCCCACCAGAGGAGGGACTGTCCAATTCATCTGCATCACACAGGCCTAAAGTTAGTAACATTGTATAAATTAGTAACATTATTGCTCTTACACATTTTGTCCTATCATGCTTTGAAGAAATATGACTATCTTGATTCAAGAAACATGGAGGCCCAAAAATGAGGCCACTCATCATCTTCAATAGAGAACCCTAATTGTCAGACCAGGATTTACCCACTGAAAGACCATAAAATGATAGTTCTCCGATACATGTATGAGAGCTAATAGTTTGGCTGCTGAAGAAATGCATACTTTTCCATATGGGCAAGTTAAGAAAGATTAGAATTATTTTAAGCAAACTTCAAAGAAAAAAAGCCTGAGCAGGCAACCTCTCTTAAGCCTATAAATATCAAATAATAAAAGCTCTTATGCAGATTAAAATAATGCACAGATACAACAGATACAAACTGAAATTATAGAGATAATTTCCATATTAAAATATTCAAGGAAAATGAAATTGAGAATGAGACTGGGCATTGTTGAAAATCAAATTAAAGATGCTGAAATTGAGTTGCAGGAATTATGATAGTGTAGAATAATTCAGAGAAATAGAGAGCATGATGAAAAGAGATGTACTACACAGTATTGTATGGTTAACAGCCTATATCTGGAATTTACTCATCTCGCATAACTGAAACTTTGTACCTTTTGAACAGCAACTCCTATTTTCTGCCTACCTCACCACGGAACACCTCACTCTTCCAAATGAAATTCATATTTTATGTGTTCACATGTTCACAAATCCATGGGTCTATTTCTCTCACTTTCTATCTTTTGCCAAAAGGTTCAATTAACTACTTTTTACTCTCTAACTGAACCACTGCTCAGATATCTGTTGGTCTTCGCATCTATTAGTCTATCAATTCAGCATTTTATTCATTAATTTTAAGATATTGAAACAAAAGGGAGATTTGTCACATACTTAGTTTGCATTTTACCTAGACTTCTACTAGGAAAACATGTCCTTTCGTAAAGAGATTTTTCTTTGCAGAATAAAAGATACCATAAATGTTTCATAAATATACAACTTGAATCTATATTTATGGTACTTTCATGTAAGATCAATTCACCTGTATTATATTTTAATTTTTTGCTACCATATTTGAAAAATATTGCAAGATTTCTATGCTTCAATTTCTCCTAATATTTTTCAATTTTACTTTTCCCCACTTTTTTCCATTTCTAAGCTTGACTTTGATATCAATGCTCTTCAGTTCATTATTTAAAGATTTATGATTGATATATATTATTTATTGATTTACTGATTTCACTTTCATTAAATAAAATCCTGCTTCATATATGAATATTTGGTTGAATGACACTTTAAAATTAAGTAATTCCCCTTCATTTGTGTGTTCTTAGAGTTGAAATTCAGCTATACTGATAGTCAGGTCTGATTGGTATCTACGCTGTATCACTGCTAAATACTTTGTCACATATAACTGTAAAATTTGTATTTTAATAAGAAACTTTATATAAAAACAGCATTTAATCAAAGCACTTGTATCTTATCTATTATATTTTTGCTTTATTTTTCTGCTTTATTTCCTAGTTTCTTAATTTTTAATTTATATTAAATTTCTTCATTTGTGCTATACCATATTTGTTCTTTTCCTTTTTCTAATGACTTGAAATATAGATATATAAATATATATAGATATATAAATATATATATACTTTTTTTTTTACTCAGTAATGAGCATATAAATGAAGAGACTGAAAAACTACAGAATGGTGAGAATATATATATAGAGATAATATATATAGATCGTAAATATTCAGCTCTATATCAACATTTTTATCTTACATTTAAATGAAATAACATGGAAAATTGTTTCAGACATTCTGTTGAAGACAAAAATATATTTATGCTGCATATACATGTACATCTGTTTGGAGGAAAAGAGAGGGGGAGAAAAGGTCTAGGTAATCAACTGTACCTAAAGTTAATCATTAAGATTCCATTTTAGTCCCCTTTGTCTGGTGTTTGATTAGAAAACCAGTGTTTTTCGATTTCCATATTGTTTCATAGGCTTTGTTCCTGCTGAATTCAGATGAACTGCTTAAATCTCTTAGAAAATATATTAACTTTAATTTTGAGGAAAGTAACTTAATGATAGTCTTTAAATGTTTCACTTTATGTTGTATTTCCAACGACCAAAATGGTTTTTTTTTATTCATAATAAGAAATGGGCAGCAAATATCAAGTGTTTTATAAAGAAAAAAATATTTAGGATAACATTTTAATTAGCTTAAGCAAAGCCATTGAAATCTGACTTCCTTCTCATTAAATGTAAGCTACCTGAGGAAAAGACTTTGAGGTTTTGTGCAGGACACATATGGAGACAGGTGTATATTAATATACTATTTGTGTGTGTACAGTAGATAAATATGTATAGAACGAATGGTAGAATCAGCTACTTCTCACCCATAGAAATGACTATGTTTTGTGAAATAAGAGTGGGGAAGAAGAGGGAAATATTTAGGAATTGAGAGAGAGGGAAGCAGGGCAGGGAGGAAGGGAGAAAGAAATAGCAAGATAGAATGCATTTTGTATTTGGGGGAAAGATATTATATATAGAATTCATAAACACCAAGCTGAATTTCTTTTCCCAGTTGGAACAAAAAGGATTCTTATGTCAATTTCAAATTGAAAATCTCTTTCAATTCTTCAAACAGTTGGTAACCTGAATGTTTGCAATTTGAATAAAAAGTAGGATGATTTCCAAGAAGGAATTGAGATTTTAAAATTCAGGTCTTTCAAATGGGAATAGGAGAACAGCTCTCTGTTTGCGAAATGCATTGCCTGCTGTTTTCATTAAACAGTAACTGTTCTTTTTTTGAACCTTTGCCCCATAAAAATAGAAAGAAAAAAAATGAAGATCAAACAAATTCAAGTCAAACAGTTGGAGTTTTTGGTAGAGCTGTTGTATTTTACCAAAATGTCAAGTACTTAAATGCAGATGGTTTATGCTCACTGCTATTTTAAGAGCGACATTCTTTGGATTGAAGCGGATATTGATGAGAGTGGTGCACATTACTACCTCCTCAGGAGCTGGAAGAACTCACCCAAAGGAGAAGTATAAAAGTAATGAAAGCACCTGCTCTGAGCCAGAGAGGATGTTGTTTGGAAATATAATCTGTTTGCTTCCTTAGTTATGCCATCTGAACTACTTAGTAAAGAACATGTAGGCAAATACATTGGGTTAGGTCTCAACATAAACAAAAGCAGACAATTCAACAGAGATATTTCAGGTGTGAGTAACTTTAATATATTTATAATAAAATTGCAAAAATGCTACCTAATCACATATTTAATGTTCATTTTTTCAATTTAAATGTTCATTCTAGGAATTATGAAATAAGGTAAGAAAAATCACAATCATTGAGTTAGTCTCATAAATTTTTATATTTATTGACAATCTTTATATATACTAGCAAATCTAGCCCTATCATTCATATGTTATTTAAATTATGGCAACATATTTGACGAGTGATCTGGATAACATGTATGGAATCAAATACTTTTAAAAGTAAAGATATTTTTTGCTTGGTCTTGAGAGACAGAGTAGATAAGGGGAGACATTTGGGTTCCCACATATACAGTTTTCATCATTAGGAGACATGTAATTTAAAAGGTAAAAATGGCTTATAACAGTACCTCTCAAATTAAAATATATACAGTCCTCATTATTCACAGATTCTCTATTTCAGAACATGTCTACTTGTGAAAATTTGTAACCCCATAATCAGTACTTGTAGTGCTTCCCTGGTCATTGGAGAGCATGAATAGAGCAGAAGCATCACCTGATATGGACTTTTCAACTGAGGTCCAACAAAGGAAGGCTCTACCTTCTTATATCAACTCTCTTACTGTGTTATTTTTGCAGGCTGTATAAACATTAGAGCCATTAAAGGACAGCAAGCACTGATCATTTCTTATTATAAGAGGTCTTCATTTAAGAAATTCTACAATGTTGGGAATCAGAATTTTCCCCAGTTATTTTATGTTTCAAACAAGGCCAATTTTTTTCTTCCAGTTGGATTCTTTAGAAAGCATTTACAACGTGGCCTTTCATTTTTTTCTGTCAGCAAATAGTGTCTACTTCCCCATTCGTTGAATGCCACTTTTGCTGATAGAAGTGTGGTAAGACTCCGTTTTTACCATGAAAATGTGCCTAGTTAAGCTAACTAGACACATGGACTAGAAGAAATGCAGCTGCAACTAACCTAGACCAATTACCCCCCATCAGTCCTAACCAACGAACTGTGATGCCTGAAGACTCTCAGCTGAAACCAGGCAAAGCAAGAAAAATGGATCCAGCCAATCCCAGTTAAATTGCCAACCCACAGAATCCTGAGCAACATAATTGCTGCTTTAAGCACAGGTAATCACTGTAGTTGTTACAGAGCAGAAACCAAATAACCCACATATTTGACCATAAAAGCATGAGAATGAAATGTCCAGGATTCAAAGATGATAGAGAAATAAGTGCATCGTCTAAGGACGGTATATTCTTACTCACTACAGGGGACTGGACACAATAAAATATAGTTCTTCTAAACTTCTTGTTTCCTCTCTGGGTAACATAGTAGTAACTTTTAATGAGGATATTTAAAAAAAGTTTTACTGTTATTTAGATACCATAGAAAAACTGCATCCCCAAATTCATGAGTGAATACACTTCTTTTCATTTGATCACTGTAGGTTGTTAAAATCTCATTTTTATGTAACATATAATCATGCAATTTCAAGAATGAGGATTTTTTACTACTATGTCATACAATTATATTTGCATGATAAATACGATTTTGGGTTTTTTACATCCAATAGAAAGCTTTCACATATTTTTCTTATTTTGCCATCATAAAAACATCTACATTTGTGGAACATGCATTGTTATTCTAATCAGAAGAGTGAATTCCACAAATGATTGTTTTAATATATCCCTATTATAAGTGTGTTAAATTATAGGTCAGTAAATACTTTCTCCTAAATTCATGAGAAAACAAAAAGTTCACATCAATTATATAAATGTGTATTGGATATGTGTCTGTAAGTTTCCCCTATATTGTACTACACCATCACACTGCTATTAAAGTTATTTATATGTCTAAAACACAAAGAAAAAATAAACATAGGAAATGTTAATGTATAAAGCCATACATCTCTATTTAAAAACATTACTCATTTGTATTGTGTCTCGTGTGTGTATATATATATATATATATATTATCTGCATATGTACAAAATATATATTGAAATAAATAAGAATAGTATTACCTTCACAATGGTAAAGCTTTAGGACCAATATAGAAGACATTTTTATTTCTTTTATTGAATTATATCTGCTGAATATGATTAAGGAAGCATAAAGCAGGGAAAATATCACCTACCAGGGATCAGAATTTCCTTATTAAAGTTAGAGTCACTAATATGTCCCCATGAGTACAATTAAATGTGAAACAAGTCAGTTGTGTATATATGTAGCCAGAGAGTGGCTGATAAGTGAAGTCCTATTTAGTAAAATAATGAGAAATCCAGTCCTTTCAGAAATGTCATAGTAACTAGAATGCATAATTCCCCATTTATCTCAAACAGTTTTATTTATCTAGCATGACACAAAATATATCGAGGGACACCCTTGTGTGTTACAAGCTGAAAATTAATGGAAAACTAAGTCTATAAATATCACATATTAAGTCTGATAAATTAATATTAGTACACTAAATGAAAGTAATATATACAATATCCAATGCAATTTTAAACTGAGCTTATGGTTTATTACATGGAAAATATTGGCATAGTAATGGCAAAAATTATCAAATGATTTGACTTATTTCAGCGGTTCACACTGAGAAAGATGGTTGTATATACAATGAATCATTGTTAAAAAATAATGTCTATATTGTGAAATACAAGGTTTAAAATTTAAAAACTGATCCTTTAATTATCTGGAAATCTTACTCTTGGTCCAATATATTTAGACCAAAATATTTGCTTCCAGTCTATAGCTTATGCTTTCATTGTTCTGGAAAAGGAAAAACTGTAAAGATAGTGAAAGAATTAGTTGATGTTACTTATAGAGTGGTAGGGAAAGGAAAGATAAACAGCTGGTGTTCACAGGATGTTTAGGGTAGTAAAATTATTCTGAATGATATTGTCAGTGGATATATGGCCTTAAGCATTGGACAAAATTTATTAAAAAATTCCTACAGAAAGAGTAAAACTAATGTCAACTATGATCTATAATAATGATAGATCACTATTGACTCATCAACTGAAAAATTATACTACTCTAATTAAAAATTTTAATTTTGTGTTTGAGAAAAAGAATATATGGAAACTCTACTTGTATGTGTTGAATTTTTGCCTTCACCTAAAATTGCTCTCAATAACAAATCTATTCACTAGAAGGGAAAAAAGAGGAAGGTTTGAGAACTTTACATACCTTTGTGTATATGTGTATATATGTATATTTTTTAAGATTTATTTTATTTATTTATACAAGAACTGGGGTATAGGCCAGATGCCTGGGAGGGTGAGAGGATTCACCAGAGACAGAGTGGGGAGCAGAACAGGCAGATTTACTGAAATGCACTGCTGAGGGGATCAGCAGGAGAGACCGGAGAGGTCTGCTGCGCCATGTCAGACCCTCACCGGCTGGCAGGGATCGAACCAGCACTGCAGAGGTTGTGGACAGCCTCACAGTGCTGAGCTCTACTGCCTGTGCCACCAGGGGAGAAACCCTTTGTGTATTACTTAGCCTTGGATCTATCAACCAGAAGAAGTGTATCGTGAATAAATGTGGGCTTATTGACATTATTGGATCTGTGTTAAAACTTTTTGTCTTTGTAATTTAAAATGTGCCATGAGATTCTCATTGTAGACTTAGATTCTCAAATTTTAATATTCACATTAAACATTAAAGATCTTTCTGAAGTCAACAATTATTTTCTTAAATCATCATACCTAAAGCTAGTTTATTTATATGTAAAACATGTTATTCACAGATAATTTCTTTTTCAAAGTATTGACAACATAATGTAGTTTTAGAAATTCTCTCCAAAACATTACATAGCTAGTATATACAAAATTTTTGGGCCTCCCCTGGTGGCACAGGTGGTTGAGCTCAACTTACATGAAATTTTTTAACTCCTAAAAATTTCTAAAAAATTTTAAAATAGTTTTAACAGTGATTTTTGTTGATATTTCTTTTTCACTGCTTAGTAACACTGTCCTAAGTGCTTTTTGATAAAGGTTTTTCCATCTAAATCTTGGTGTTCATGCCTTCAAGAACTCTGGCAGCAACATCATCATTTTGATTAAACTAATAACTTAGTTTTTATGCCAGTTGGATGCACAAAAATCTTGACTTCACATTTGCTGTGACTGTACTGCAATGAAGATAGATCATCCAAACTATTTTGATTAAAAGTTCCAATCAGAGTTGCATAATGGTTTGGCCACTGTAAATGTGAAATAGGTTAAATGAATTACTGCGCATGAACTTAATCAACTTCATTTTGTTTATATCCAGGCTCCTCTCCAACTCATCAAGGTCATTTTGAATTTTAATCCAGTTTTTAAATGTGCTAATTGTCTCACCAAATTGGTGTCATCAGCAAATTTAATAAAGATACACTCCAGTTCATCACCCCTATCATTAATTTTAAAAATGTTTAATAGTAGCAGACTAAGTAATGACCCCTGCAAACATATACTTAGCACTTAAAATTTTAAAAGATGAAACTGTATAATCAATTTCCTAACAATTTGATGTTTTCTGTTGCTAAAATATGGAATTTTAATTTTATAAAAAACATCAACTTGTATTTATCTATGTGAAAATCAGACATTTTGACCTAGGACTTGAAATTAGGGAATATGTTTCTGTCACTGCTTGCTGATATTTTGAAACAATACCACTTTTATTTGAAGTGTCTAAAATTAAATTATACCACCTGCAATATCTTTTCCTTTCTGTTTTATGTGATCTGATTTCACCACTCCCCATACTCACTGAAACCTTTAACACAGTGCCTGATACAATGGCCCCAACACCCTGTTATCCTGATCTTCAATAACCCTATGATATTTTTTATTCCATCTTTCCCAGATAAATATGCATGTGCTCATATCTGTGAACTTGCCATTAACAAGATACTGCAATAATTATAAAATTCACATTTCCTGGTAAAATCAACATCAGTTGACTTTCTTGTATAATATCCAAAGATACTTGTTAAATACTACAATGATGATCTTACCTAATTTCCATACAGCCAGTTTTCAGTATTCACATTTCCTTTAAACATTCTTTATTCTTGCTAATTTAGAAACCATGGAGCTACAGTGAAGTCTCTATGAGCCCTCAGCGGCACCTCTTCCCTAAGTATTGGACTGTAGATTATTATGTATGCTATAGCAAAGAGTCACTAACCAGGTACCTTAAAACCAGAAAATTGCATTCTATCTCATTTCTGGAGACCCTGCTGAATGGTGGGGAGGGGGTTTATTCAGGATAGAAAGGAAGGTCCTATATCTGAGCTGAGGTCAAAGAAAACATCCTTTAAACTCACTTTATTTCAATCTACTGACTTTTGTTAAATCCTTAAGTCATCTACTTGTCTTCACCCTTGGGAGATAGCAGTATTCAAACTAGTTAGCTACATTTTGTTTTCCTTAAAGTTTTTCTTTATTTCTTGACTAAGAATACTCACTTGTATCTTCAGCAAAATTGTTAGCTATATCTTTTCAGCTTTACTCGATCATTCTCATCTAAGTAACTTCTCAGAGTTGAAGTTCCTTCTTTTCCACTGTACCTATGCATTTTGACTAATCTCCTAAAAGGATGATCATATCCTGCAGATCTGTGTCTCATAGGACCTTAGTTTCTGTTCTTCTATCTCCCATTCAGGTGTTCAGTACAGAAATTGAGATATTTACTTTTTATTTTCATCTTTCATTAAATTTCATTTATGTTTAGCAAAACATAAATCTTAATCTTAATGGGGTCTATCACCCTTTCCCTTCATTCATCAAATCTTTGATGTATCTAAAAAATTTTGCCAGATTCAGGGTCACCTAGATTTTTCCTATGTTAACTTCCATAAATTTCATAGTTTTGTAGTTTATATTTCTAGTTCGTGGTCTGGCATGTAAAAGAACTTGGAGATTTTCACAGCTGTTCTCACAATAAGACCAAACCTGAACAAGCTGAAAATCAATAAACCTTTTTAGATCCATCAGAGAATTGAGATAACAGAACAGGCTGCTTCCCTGAAGACCAGAAAGACAGATAGGCAGAGACAGACAATCCTCAGTTTATAGCAACAGAAGCCCAGAAGCAGAAGCTTGCAGGTGGGATCAGTATGTGTAGGAACACTTTCAATTATGTTGAAGATGCCAAAAGCTCATTGAATCTAGTTTGAGATTTAAAACTCAGAGGGTGTCCAGAGAGAAAAGAAACCTCAACTGCAGAGGAAAAAGGAGAAGTATTCCATCAAACTGTTTGGGAACCAAGCAAGTCAGGAGAGAGTTGAATGAAATATTCCAAGTTGAAAGAAATATTTAACTCTGAAAGAAAAGCCACCATCAACACAAAATTCTGTAACAAGTGAAATTATCCTTCAAAAGAGGAAGAGTAAAGAATCTCTTAACAAATGAGAAATAAGTCTTTTTTTTTTTTTTTTACCAGTAGGACTACCTTTCAATAAATATAAAAATATGGCCATTGATGAGAAGGAAAATGAAAAAAAACTCATCAAAAGCAATTAGTTCATCTTTCTTTACAGCTGGGTAGCATTCCACTGTATATATATACCACATCTGCCTGATTCACTCATCTGTCCTTGGATACTTTTGCTGTTTCTATGCTTCAATGAACATCAATGTCACATATCCCTAACCATCAGTAATTTACATAAATACTCACCTAAGGAATTGCTGGATTACGTAATATATTCATTTTTAATATTTGAGAGCATCATCATACTGTAATCATCCTGACATTTTATAATGTGTCAGATTGTAGACACAAACAAGTTAATGTGTTTACATGAAAACCATTCTCCAATAAAAATAAACAAAAGAGTAAATCTACAGAGTGAGGTCATCTAATGCTATTGGTATTGTTTTATTGGGTTAAAATTGGTTTATAACACTATATATAATTCAAAGGTCCGGGTTCACATCTCTATAGCTGTGTGTCACCACAGCACAGCCACTGACTTCCATCATAGTCTAATGGTAAAATGTTTTGCATTATTATGGTTATGCTTTTTCTTTGTAAGCACCATGACTGTATAATAATAATCATTATTGTATGTCCAAGAGGATCTAATTCTTTAAAGTACCTTTTTAGGAAAGCAACCTTTATATGAACAAGTTTGTTCTTTCCAGCAGCAGTCTTTTCAAGAGCTCATTCTGTCTGGTGCCTCATTTTTGCATTTTCTATATAGGATTCCAGACTCCAATTTTAATTTTATTTTGAGCCATATTGTGCAACCTTATTTTGTTACATCTTAGGTTCTTCACAATGTTTTATCCTGTTCTATAGCTCCCTGATACATTGTGCACCACTGAAACATTGCCCTCTTACATATATACCTGTTATTTATAGTACAACCTATACCTTACCTTACAAATTCTCTTTTCCACAGGATGTGTACCCACAAAATGCTGTCTTACTCTGTAATATGTTGGAGAAAAAATAGAAAACTATAATGCAATCAAGACTAAATAGCACTGATTTGTTTCTCAGTGAATGTGTGTAAGATGTGTATTTAAGAAATTCTGCTTTCAGGGCCTCCCCGCTGGCGCAGCGGTTGAGCGCTGGGTTGCGAGGCTGCCCGCGGCCTCTGCGGCGCCAGTTCGATCCCCGGCTGCTCCCCGGCCACAGGAGGAGGGTCCCACATGGCGCGCAGACCTCTCCTGCCGCCCGCTGCTCCCCTCAGCAGTGTACTTCGGTCCTTCTGCCTGCTCTGCTCCCCGCTCTGGCTCTGGTGAATTCTCTCACCCTCCCCGCCTCTGACTGTACCCAGTGCATGTATAAACAAAACAAACAAACAAGCAGACAAATAAATAAATGGAACATGCCTCTATTAAAAAAAAATTTAAAAAAAAATTAAACAAAAGAAAGAAATTCTGCTTTCAGAAATTTCATATTCTTTTGGTATTTCATATGTATTTAAAATTGTATGGAAAATAAGCATTACTTCATTTATAATTTTTAAGCAAGAAGAAAACTGAAGTTTACAAACAATGTTTTTATATGGCAAGTATAAAAACTTTTGCCATTATTTTAAGTGATTGTGAATGAGTACTCTTTTTTCCTATTCCCTCTCTTGTTCCCTAAACTAAATAGCCTACCTGAAAAATTTAGACTAATTAACGGAACAATATCGCCAACATGGGATATTTTGCAAATTCTAGAGTCAAAGATATTGTATCTATAGCATAAAAACATCCTATCTTCTAATAATAAGCTGACTTGACTTCTTGAAAGTGGCAAAATTCTTTCTGCCTTTGGGATAACTCAGTAGAACTGTCAGAAAGATCAAATTTCCTTCAAAGTATTAGATTTTGTCACAAAATTTGGAAGTACCATTTCCCTTGAGGCAAATGTAAATACACTGTCAGTTTTTGTGTCTGTTTGCTCCAACACTGTGTGATATACTGTCTCTTGGGAAATAGATCTGTTTCACCTACTTCTCAAAAGGTTTACTTTAGAGACAAATATTATTTACAAAATTCAAGGTGGAATGATATTTGATCAACAATTGCTGATAGATGTTCTAAGTTTCAAAATTCTTAAAATTTACCTAACATAATAAATGGGACATTATAGATCTTGATCAATAAGCCAAATTATTTAGGTTAAAATCAATGTTGGCATTAAACAGTTAATAATTTAAGAGAAATAGATTATTTTATCCTCAGCTAAATTGTGGTGGTAAAAATAAAGTCGTGGCTTTTTGATACAACATAAAATGGTGATAAATTCTTTAGCATTTATATGCTAAGCTAAAATATTACATCAATAATTCTCAAAAGCAAAGTAAACAAGGCAAACTATAAAAACATAGCATTTGATAGCTAAACCTTCAGAACTAGAGTTAAAAAAGCATTGAAATAGGCAGTATATATAATATTTTACAACACATATATATGCCTATATATTGTATATATAACAGGCAGAGTATATACACATTCATATATATTTTTTAATTGACGTGACACTGGTTTACAACACTATATATGATTTAGGACAAGTAGGTTCATAGCTCCTACTATGTATATCCACACCACACCCACCACCAACTTAAGAATTAAGATATATAAAATTAAAAATGCAGGGAAAACCATAGATACTTTATATATACATGTAAGCATACCCATATAAACTACATCCATACTCATAAAATCTTCACTTCATTCATTAATGTGGCCAAAGGCCTGGCATAAGAATGTAGACTGAGTACTTGCTATTTAATTTCATCCTCACAAAAATACTGCAGTGTTTGCACTCTCTTACCATTTAACAAATTAGGGCACCAAAATTCATTGGTTAAATAGCTTGTGCGATCTTGTAAGTTACAAAGGGTGTAATATTTTAATCCAGATATGCCTTTATGTAAAGCTCATATCACATGTACTCTGCTGCAAATGTTCGTTATTTCTTATACAATAGCATACACAGATATGTAACTGAAGAATTATGTAGAAAGTACACTAGTATAAACTAATATGATTAGCAAAGTCTCTCATCCAATACTGTCTCCTGATATGAAAAAAATTCATTTAAAAGAGAAATATTTACTGACTCTTTTCCCCCTCTACATTATCTTCAGTACAATTTATAATGAGCTTTTAAAATAGCATTCACAAAAATCTAAGCACAACACCATTCCTACTAAGCTGCCATAATTTCCCAGTATTTGTTCTAGGACCTATTTAAATACTTGCTGGTAGGTTATTTCGTGATTGATTTGCAAGTTTATTGAAATCAAATCAAACTGAAATTGATAAGAATATATAAAAATAAATAAATCACAACTCTAACTTAAAGAAAGAATACTCTATCAGGAAACTGATAAAATAATTATAATAAAAATAAAAAATAAAAATTATTTAACAGATTTATTTTTAAAAGATTTATTTATTTATGCATACAAGAGATGGGGTACAGGCCAGAGATGAGGGGGGTGAGAGGATTCACCAGAGACAGAGTGGGAAACAGAACAGGCAGATTGGACCTAGGTACACTGCTGAGGGGAGCAGCGGGCAAGTCAGAAGAGGTCTGCTGTGCCATGTGGGTTGCTCCCTGGCCAGCTAGGGATCGAACTCCTGTTGCAGTGGCAGTGGCTGCGGACTGCCTCATAGTACAGTGCTTAACCCCTTGCACCACCAGGGAGGCCCCTATTTAACAGATTTAATGATATAAAAGTTACATACATACCAAAAAATTTACTTTTGTAAAGTTTACAATTCAATTTTTAATCATATATTGAGTTGGTATACTTTAAATAATTTGAAATCAATTAAGAGAAATGCAATCAAGAATTATTTTCTCATAATTAAAGCAAACACCTTAATGATAAATAAAGAGAACATTTTTTTATGGAAAACCTGCCAGGGTATTTTATCACAACAGTGGTAATTTTAAGGACTGCTTTTCTTTCATATCAAGTTCTCTATTAATGTTCGTGCTACAAGTGCAGATTAAAATGTTGCAAACATGTACTACATGATCCAGCAATTTAACTCTTAGGCATATACCTGAAAAATTCAAAAGCTGGTTTGTATTTAAATAAACAAGTAGGAAGACCTAGTGCAAAAAAAAAAAAAAAAGGGTCAAAAAAAATTCATTGCCATGAAACATATCACCAGTTTTATTTAATAGAGTGGAATTGTGATACCAAGAATCAGGGATGGAAGTCACCTGATATTGCTACAATCTGTTCTTTCATTAGTTATGGCATTTCAAATATTAAAACATTTTTAAGAGCATAGAATGACCTCCATTTGTTATTACATATTTGTAGTTATTCCTACCTTGTTTTAATTCTTCAGTCTCAAAGTTCCTCTTAGTGATCTTTAAAATAACAAGATAAGGGGTCTCCCTGGTGGCACAAGGGTAAAAGACAGCCCTATCAAGCTACTGCCAGCCACTGCAGCACTAGTTGGATCCCTGGCTGGTCAGGGAGCTGACCCACATGGTGCAGCAAACCTCTCCTGTCTCACCCACTGCTCCCCTCAGCAGTGTATTTCAGTAGATCTGCCTGTTCTGCTCCCCACTCTGTCTCTGGTGAATCCTCTCATAGACCCACCCCCACCCCCCGCATCTCTGGCTTATATCCCAGTTCTTGAATGCATAAATAAATATTTTTTTTTAAGAGAAGAAATAACAAGGTATGTGGTACTGGATTTCTGTGATGCAGTGTTCAGCATAGATTTTAATCATAACTTCAATCTAAATTGGTTTATCACTTACCTAGAGTTGTCTATAAACCATCAAGACATCTAATTTTTTCTTTACATGAAATACAAGAAGGTATTGCATAGGAGTATAACTTATTTTATGGAAAATCTATTTAGTTTAATTTTATCAGTGTATATTTATTTATTCTTGTAGAAAAACTGGGGTGTAGGCCAGATGTGAAAGGATTTACCAGAGACAGAATGGGGAACAGAACAGGCGGATTTACTGAAATGCATTGCTAAGGAGAGCAGCAGTCAAGACAGGAGAGGTCACTACACCGTATGTGAGTTAATTCCCTGGCCAGGGATCAAACTCAGGCAGCAGTGATGATGGCTGTGATTAGCCCTCAGACTTAACTCCTGAGCCACCAGAGAGGCCCCAGTTTACATTTTAATGAAAAATATAGAGAGAAGACCTAAGTTCTGGGTCCATAATTGCCTGATTCTCTGGACTCATTAAGGTCAGTCAAAGATTATTGAGGAAACATTTTTCATCTTTGGAAAATGCTGTATAAATAAGAGGTTATTATCATTTCATATATTGCTTAAAAAAACTGTTGTGGAACATAATAAAGTGTTTCTGACACTTCAAAGACCAAAATGCAAAATTTTTACTGCAAAGTATTTAATTAAAAAATGTGTATTATTCAAAAGTGATTATGCTGATTAATATATGTCACATTCCACTATGCAAAGTGGCTATTTACTGTCCTTTCATATAGATCTGCTAACCTTTCAGATAATGTATTGTTCTATAATTGATAAGTCACAACAGTATGTGAAATAGTGCTTAATTTTACCATTCAACTTGGAGGACTTTACCATACCCTGATAGAGGCAGAATATGTAATTAAAACAAATGGGTTTGCCTTTGTTCTCCTGTGTGATGAACTAACTGCCTAAGCTACTGCTCTCAACGCTTTTTAAGTTGGAACATGTCAATCTCAAAAGAATCCCTGACTTAAAGAAAAAAGAAAAATCAACTGTGACCTGTTTGAAGCAAACAGGAATATTAACATGCTCTTCTGTTTGCTAATTCAGTGGAGATAAACACACTCTCCGGAGACATTTGGGATTATCTAATACTATAGCCTGATGCCCAAACTCCATCATCACAGTCACAGCCCTGACAAACGGTGCCTGTTTCACTTACACCTTGTGATATTGATCAAAATGTCCCTTAAAATATTACTCAGCGATACACAGCTGAGCATATTGGAAACTTTGATTTAAAAGAAATAGGACTTTAAACAACAACCTATATGGCAAATAAATGAAAAATATCAATAAATGGTTGAATGGGGCCTCCCTGGTGGCACAAGGGGTTAAGCACAGCACTGTGAAGCTATCCACCAACTCTGCAGCATGAGTTTGATGCCTAGACAGCCAAGCAGCTACCCACATGGCACAGCAGACCTCTCCTGACTTGCCCGCTGCTCCCCTCAGCAGTGTATTTCAGTCAAATCGCCTGTTCTGTTTGTTTCCCACTCTGTCTCCGGTGGATACTCTCACCTCCCGCACCTCTGGCCTGTACCCCAGCTCTTGTATGCATAAATAAATAAATCTTTAAAAAAAAATAAATGGTTGAATGGATTATGAATTCTAAATATGCATTTTATATATTTTTGGACACAACATACTTTAAAACAAACAGACTTATATATCTGTATCTGTAATTAACCTATCACATTCAGTTAAGCTACTAAATTTGTGGCAATGTTACAGAGCAAGAGAAAACAAATACAACTAATTTGAAACCAAGAAAATTATGAACTTTCCAGTTTGAATATCCAAAGGTTGAAGACATTCAGAATATAATTTTGCTCTTAATGTCATCGTCTTTTTTTTATAATTATCATAATGCAAGTAGAGATTGCTATTGTAGATTTTATTTAAATCAAAAATTTAAATGCTAAAACCAAAAAATTTGTGTTTATATTAGATTTGATCATCTTTTAAGCCAATTTATGCATGTAAATTTATTGTTTGCTATACACAATAAACAGTAATTTATGGGAATAAATTATATTGGAAATAAATAATCATGTATGGATTAAGCTATTGCACATGGTAAATAAGCATATTGGAAATATTATTTCATTACAAATATGGCACAAATAGGTAAATATTTGTAGTTTACTTCCACTCAAATGTTTTATTACAATCTTTAAAGGTTACAGATATGCTTAAACAGGTCATTTAAAGGAAATATGAAATGTTCAAAATTTGATAATTCTTCAAAATGTTCCAAATATGCATAGTATATGTGCTTTAATTCTGACTATCTTTATAGCAATAATTCTGCAGTCTTTTGACTGTTTCATGTCTAGGTTCTTTCTTTTAGAAATAAAAAGTCATTTTCCAACTAGATGGCCTCCTTATGCCTAGCATGTATTTTGTCCCCAGATGAATGTAATTCATTAGACAATCAGCTAGAATACATTAACAAAAAGAAATTTTTTAATCATAATTACATTTAAAGTTGATTTTTTCATGACTTCATTAATGCAACACAAAGTACTATCATCTAAATACTACTTACAGAGTCATCACTTAGCACATACTTCCAAGAATGTTACCTATTTCTTTGATTTGAGTTACTACACAATTAAGTCTGGAAATAGTACATTTGGAATTAAATCATATATTCTATCACCTGAAAAGCAGCAGGAGCACTGAACTTCACACTACTACACACAAGTGTTGCTTCATCAAAGCATTAATTAATTACGCATAACAAACTTTCACCTGCTGCACATTGAGACTTGTGATAACTTATTTAGTTGTAGATTTTCTGAGATATCAAACTAAGATTCCGGTCTAGCTTTCATCAAAGAATCATCTTAGAATATGGAATTTTTAGAATATGTATATTTTCTGAAATACTTCCAAAGTGTCCTTTTATTATTATTTTCAGGGGTGGAAAATGTGTTCTCATATGACTAGAATTGTCAGGCTTCCCTGCACCACACATTTTTAAATATCATTCTTCACTACAATCATCTGAACTACATCTTTTGTCCAGTGCACAACTTTTTATTCCTGCTATCAAATAAATTTCTCACTAATTAATAATGCATATAACTGAAATGATTGTTTTTGTTACAGTTACGTGCTTTAAAAATTGATTTACCATTGTCTAATCATACTGCGTAAGTCTGAGGAGCAAAGCTTCACACTTCTATCAATGATATTCCACATGGTACCCACCATCAAAATTCTGACACTATTTTTCAAGATTCATTTGCAAACTTTCAAAAACTCAAATTGCTTAGGACTTTAAACATCCCTTGTTGAATTTATTTTAATATGACATTTCTCATTATTTTCACCTGCTCAATGCTTACTGCACAACCACTGCCCCTCAGGCACTATATAAGCACTTAAATACAGATATCAGGTAAAGAACTATCCATTGTATTCTCATGCGACAGAAGATGGAACCAAAAACACATTGCATTTATGGACTTGTGTTAATTATACTTACTGAAAAAATAACAAAGTAATGCCATATAGGTAAGAAAATGAAGAGCAAGAATAAGAATATATGGTAAAATTCAGGTAACTGAGTTAGAAATTTGCCATATATTCAATTATTTGAAATATGTAAAGTCATCAGAATATTGCCGATCCTCAAGAAGTATACAATGAATGCTAGTTGTTAACATCACTGTTATTAATATTATTCTTAGCAATGAACACCAAGTGTTGAAAAAGTTAAAAATGTAACTCACCATCTGCCTTACATTTATAAGTTTTAAGTCAACTACCTGCAAAGCAATCTACCAAGTGTTAGTGTGGTAAACAGACAGAAATAACCCCTCATTTTATGACCCGGCCATTTAATTAGGGAGATTGACAGTATATAAAATTAGTTAGATAATTATAATACAATATTGAAGAAGTAAACAGTTCTGTGGAAAAATACTAAGGCTATACTGATGGAAATAGAGAATGTAATGTTTGAACTTAACTATGAATTAAAGAATCCCTGGCAAAAGAAGGTGATGTCTGAAGGCTCTGAAGCAGAAAGAAAGGACCTGGTGACTTTGAAGAAATGAAAATAGGTGAGATGAACTCGTTTTTTCCAGAATCCTACAAATGGGACAGAAAAAACTTAGAAGTAGACAAGAGTCAGTTGGGACTTCCTAGACCAGATTAGAGATTTTCAACAACACAGGGCAATTCTGTGGGGCGTTGAGTTTGAAAGTGGATTGATCTGGACAACTTTTAGAAAGAACAATGTGAGTCTCTGTAGAATGTCAAATTGGTTTAGAGGTAGAACAACTGTGGAAAGCTTATTAGAAAGGTAATACAGTTGTACAGCTAAGATCAGGTGCTATCTTAGTTAAGGAAGCAGCGGTACTGATGGAGACAAACTGTTGTATTCAAAGAATATTTCACATGTAAACAGGAGAGTTGAATGATAAGACATGCCACTGGTGGGAAATGTAATTAAGTATGGTGACAAACAAATGACTCAATAAGTTATGTGGTTGGTGATTCCATTTACTGAGATCAAAAACACAAGAGATTTTGAACAACATAAAATACGACTAAAAATTTCTTCAACTTCAAATGCAGGTTCCTTAAATATATGAATGTTGTAACTGTTAATTCTTGGAATCGGGAAGAAGGCATACACTAGAAATTAATTTCACAATGAGATATGGATAGTGCAAGAAAATCATGTGAGTACAATCAAATTAACTAGGGGGCAGTATTGAGTAAGATGAGGGACAGATAATGTGCAGATAATGTCTCACAGTATTTACTGTAAGAAAATGGGATAATGGAAATGTTCCCATAGAAATGGAGACCTAAAGGAGCCTCCCTGGTGGCGCAAGGTTTTAAGCACATTAGAAAGCAATCCGCAACCTCTTCAGCAGGAGTTTGATCCCCGGGCAGCCAGGGAGAAACCCACATGGCGGGGCAGACCTTTCCTGTCTTGCCCCCTGCTCCCCTCAGCAGTGTATTTCAGTCAGTCTGCTTGTTCCCCACTCTGACTCTGGTGAATCCTCTAATCCCCCCCCCCCCACATCTCTGGCCTCTACCCCAGCTCTTGTATGCATAAATAAATCTTTAAAAAAAAAAAAAAAGTTGGGGGGGGAGAGGGAAAATGAGGAGAGGAATAACCCAGGAGAAAGAGAGATACATTTGGTGAATGTGTCTTACCAGTTCCGCTGAGTTGGGACCCCAAAAGGACGCTTAAGGCCAGGCAAAAACCCAAAAGGATGCTGAAGGTCAGGGAAAAATCAACCACCCCAGACCCACAAGTCTCTGATTATATTCTCCACCCTCAGTTTCCCCATCCTCCCTTCCTGGTGGTGATGACATTATAGAATTTGCAGTCCTTGGTGACTTGGATCTCTTTGGCCTGGGGTGGGGGTGGGTTCCAAAAAACCTGAGTTTGTGGAGTTCTTTCAGGACATCCTCTTCCTCCAAAAGTACCTTAGTTTTACAGTTTAAAGTTTTATAATTCTTTTATCATTGTTTACTGCTGGTCTCAGCCTACGGATAACCAATGCCCTACGTAGACCTTTCTTGGCGTCAGGTATTATGACTGCAAGCACCCTCAGCAGTAACCATGAGAAACTCTGAAAGAGACAGTTTAGTAAACAGAACTGCAGTCACTTAGCAAGTTTGCTGGTAGAGAAAGAGCCACAGGCCTGGGGATGTGCTTTTGTAGGGATAGAGGGTGGAAGCCTAAGGTTTCCTCATCTCATTCTTTATCAGTGAACTTAAAACATAAGAATAGAAATTTTAAGCAGGGGAAGAGGAAAACAAGCAGCACAAATAGTTATTGAAATCAACCGAAATCTCTAATACAAAGGAGATTGAGCAGGAGGGGTAACAAGGTGGGCAAAGTGTTCAGCCACTCTCCTGGAGGTAAAAAGAAGCCTCTTTGAAGTGGATGCCTGAGCAATCAAGACTTAAGCTATCATTTGCATAACAAAAAGAAAAGACAGCCTCTAGGGCTTACACTATAATTCTATTACACAAATTATTTGGAAAAACAAAATTATTTTAAATATCATGATTAAAATCCTGAAAAGTTGTGACCCTATACTCCAAATTCATATACAGTATTGTAAACCTGCCTTACCTCAGTAATTAATAATAATAATAATGATGCCCCCCCCCTCCACAGGCAGTTGAGCAGTGCTGTGAAGCTGTTTGCAGCCTCTGCAGTGCTGGTTGGATCCCTGCCAGCCTCAGAGCAACCCACATGGTGCAGCAGACCTCTCCTGTCTCTCCTGCTGTTCCCCTCAGCAGTGTATTTCATCAGTCTGCCTGCTCTGTTCCCCACTCTGTCACTGGTGAATCCTCTCACCCTCCCGAGCATCTGGCCTATACCCAGTTCTTGCATAAATAAAATAAATCTTTAAAAAAGAAAATAATAATAATAATAATACCATTTAAAAATTGTGATGGGCTTTAAAAACATGATAAAAGTTTCAAAATAATGTTAAGGGAAAAAAATCCTCAGGACTGATTCTGAGAATATGAACTAGATAAATGTGATAGATTTGTGAAGTACTACTTCTAGAGACTGCAATATAAAAAGTAAGAACAAATGATAAAAAAACTCTTAATACACTAAATGTTGCCTTGAACCACTCGGACACTCTTGTTTCTGTAGTGTGCTTATGGTGACCAACGCAAGGAATGTTACTTTGGGCTGGTCAACTGCGGGTGTAACTTGGAAACCACGCTGGGCGCCAAACTGTTGTAGAGCAACCCCGATACAAAATGGGGTGCCTGACTGTGGGTCCTCACCCGCGCGTTTAAAAGGACTTATCAATGCTCTACTGCAGGCACACGCGAAAGTTTAATAAAAGGTTTATTCACAAGGGAAGGGGAATTGAGGAAATGTACAGCTCAGGGAGAAAAGTGGGAGACAAAGTTTTAGATGAGTCCTACCGGATCCGCCGATCAGGAATCCCAAATGGCACTCTGAGAGCTGGCTGCGAGCCAGGAGCCGTGAAGCCAGGAGGCGAGCGAGAGCGAGCCCCCCCAAGGCCCACGTGTTTGGTTTTTATACCCAACCTGGCTGCCCAACTCCACCCTCAGGTCCCAGCCACCCTCCCTTTGGTGGTGATGGGATTTGTCTTTCCCAATGTCCTGATGGCTTTAGTCTGGAGTGGGGGTGGCGTCCACAAAGCCTGTATGGGATTAGCTCAGGACATCATTTCTCCCTAACATTTCCAAAAGACATTTAGGACAATCTGTAGATGTCATCTTAGCGGGCAGACAAAGGGGCAACCCAGGATTCCCAAATCTGCACGTTCTAAGTAGGTTCTGTCATCTGCTGCATTAAGACAAAACACACTCTTAGTGCACAAGACCTTCAGGAGAAAAGAACCTTAATACAATTGGTGTGGAAAAGAGAAAAGAATTGTGTGAAAATAGTTTCCCCATGAAACACCCAAAGTTACCCATCCCCTGTGGGCGAACACCCAACCAAACAAGGTTTTGGGCACTGAGGCCCAAAACATTGCCCCAAGTCTAAGGCACCTTCTGGCAGGGAATCCTAGGGAAGAGGCAGAAGGGGCCAGGCGAGTCTGGAAGGAGGACAGCAAAATCAAAATACAAGCCAAAATAACGGTGGTTGTTGCCAAACTCCCCACCGGTCTCTTACTCACACCTCTGTCTCTTTCAAGCGTCTCCTTCCCATGTGCAAGGCTGAGAAGAAAGCGAGGGTTTTTCTTCCATGTCTCTGCTCCGTGGGCTTCCTCCAGGTTTATAGGGTAAGGTAAAAGGTATCAGGCTTTTCTGCCCTCCCGCCATCAGGATAGATGAGGGAACCCTGTGGTCCTGAATGCATGCCTGATGGCGGGCACCTGGAGTGGGGACACCTGCGCTAAGACTGTGCTTTTAAGGGCGGCGTCACAGGGACGCCAGAAGCCGAGAAAGCAGCATCAGAAGCCGGAGAGAAGCCGAGATCACCAGAGAGCCCAGATAGAGTGAGGATTTGCTGGGGGCTGGGAGGCCTGCCAGCCTCCTGACCTCCCAGCACCCCTGCCTGCCATATGCCTGGTGAACCCCAATAAAAGAACTGCAAAAAGCCACTGAGGACTCTGACTCCTCCTTTGCCTGGTCTGCATGGGATCAGAAAACCTGCACAGTGTCCTGTCCCGCCCTTTACAAAGTCCTTTTCTTCATTCTCATTGCTCAGCGCCACCCTTCCTCGGGAGGGCCAGGGACCCAGCAACCTCCCCTCCACGGATATAACACAGCTGCAGTCAGGGTTCATTCCCGTGCACAGTGCAGCTCTGTGCGTGTCTGTGTTTGCCCTCTTGGCTACGCATTTCACTCAGATCACTGGATTATAGTCCTTTAAGCTAAAATACAACACATGAGAAGTAAACGTGTTTACTTGTAACTACGAGCAGATGTGTTAACAGAGTCTGTGGTAAGTTGCTGCACAGCTGACTTTACTGAAGGAAAAAGACCAGGACGCTATAACTTTGTTGGGGTCCAAGTGTGCTGAGGGCCCTGAGGTTCTTGACTTCCATGAAGTAAGGAATACATGCGGGAGTCAGGGTGAATATATGTAGTTAGTTAGAAATGAAGCTTCAGAAATGAAGAAGGTAAGCGCACACCCTCCAGAGTGAGTGCGGGCAGATTCTGAGGAGAATCTCACCTTTAGCCTTAAGGCTGATGACAGAAATACTTGTTAAGTTAGAGGGGGGTGGGGGCTCACAGATGGGATCCTGAATGGGCTTTGATTGTTGAACAAAAGGGGCAGGGATTTACAGAATGGGATACTAAAATTGGCCAATTTTGTTTATCAAAATCACCTGACCCCTAGCCTCCTGTAAGAAGTTTTACAGCAAGTGGCAAATAAGAAGTTTCTCCCTAGTGGTGTGAGATAAACTGATTGGATTTGAGTCAAACTAATAGGGTTTGAGTCACTCTGTCCTGAAATGTTGCACCGCTATTTTCAGAAATACTGCACGGGGAAGTAGGGACTGCAGACATTGTGCTAAATTCCTGTTCTATCTCAACTTCATTTCCTTCCTCACAGCAAGTGCAAAAGAGAACTTCCAGTCTCTTTTGATTACTCAAAGAAAGAAACAGAGATCATTGATCTAAGATCATAAAGTTTTTATTTACCAATCAGAATTCCTCACCATGATTGACCCAACCATCAGATCTATTTTGTATCTTTATTCAAAGTGGTCTTGAGACAGACTGGGTAAAAGAAATTGTGAGCCATTAGGATAAGTTGCTCCAAGTTCTGTTTGAACAGGTGGACTGAATCATGAACTAGAGATTCCAGTCCAAATGATTTGACCCATCACAAAGTCAAAAGCACTATGCTGAACAAGAAGCATTAGTTTCTGACTGATTATGTCATGAAGTCCTGGAGAAGGTTTAGGGCCTACATGTGTGTAGGGTAAAGAAAATATCAGGCTTTTCTGCCCTTCCGCCATCAGGATAGATGATGGATCCTTGTCCTGAATGCATGCCTGATGGCGGGCACCTGGAATAGGGTTTGGGCATAGGTAGATGGGATTCACCTGAGCTAAGACTGTGCTTTTATAAGGGCGGCGTCACGGGGACGCCAGCAGCAGCAGCAGCAGCAGCCGAAGCTGAAAGAGAAGCCGAGAAGCAGCAGAACGAACGCTAGAGAGCCCAGAGAGAGTGCCAGCACCCCTGCCTGCCATATGCCTGGTGAACCCCAATAAAAGACCTGCAAAAACCCACTAAGGACTCTGACTCCTCCTTTACCCGGTCTGCATGGGATCAAAAAACCTGCACTGTGTCCTGTCCGGCCTCTACAATGTGATTTTGGAGTGTAACGCCAGACAGCATGTGTCCAGTTATAGCCTAAACTCTAACAAGCATCCTGCCTCAGGAAGCTACCCTTTTAAATATCTCCTCCAAACTTCCTTCATGGAGCTGACGAAATTCTCCTTTCTGGCACTGGTTCCTTCAAGAGTGAGTCTTATGTAACTCTGCCTGGTTCAACTACACCTAGTGCTATCTGGTGAATTCTTTCACCTGAAGACAGAGGACTCTTATGTTCTTGTGAAAGGAAGAAATAAAATCCATTCCTAACCTTCCAAATCTGAGTCCATCTTTCTTAAAACAAACTTTTAAAAGATTAAATGAACTAGAAAATTATTTGTTTTGTTGGAGGAAAGACTAACCACTTTAATAGTTTCTTTTCATTTTAATGACAGAATCAAATGATTATATTTGATGCTTGATAGAAGCTGCCTAATTATAATGTGAATGGTTAGCATAGCCTTAATTGCACATTTAGAATGTCTAGCCTAAGCTACACCTACCATGTTCACATCAAAATCTATTAGGCATACGAAAACTCTGGGGTTGTAAGGTGTAACGGATGGTTAAAAGTGGTACATAGAGGACCTCCCAGGTGGTGCAAGGGGTTAAAAGCTATCTGCAGCCGCTGCAGCACGAGTTCGATTTGCAGCCAGGGAGCTACCCACATGGCGCAGCAGACCTCTCCTGACTCGCTAACTGCTCCCCTCAGCAGTGTATTTCAGTCAGTCTGCCTGTTCTGTTCCCCACTCTGTCTCTGGTGAATCTTCTCACCCACCACACCTATGGCCTGTACCCCAGTTTTTATATGCAAAAATAAATCTTAAAAAAAAGTGGTACATGCATAGATAAATCTAAACAAGTCTTAACTATTGAACACATAATCTACAGTATATTTAAAATAAAGGGACTTTGTATACAAAAGCAATAACATAACAGTGAGAAACAGGAAAAGGGCTCCTGATGTTTATGGCTACTTTCCTTGAGGGAGCTAGGTATGGTCAGACAATCATAGAAACTGATTTTGTAGGGCCTCCCTGTGGTGCAGGGGTTAAAGACACAGCACTATCAAGCTACTGCCAGCCACTACAGCAGGAGTTCTATCCCAATCCCTTGTCCAGGGAGCTGACCCACATGGCACAGCAGACCTCTTCTGTTTTGCCTGCTGCTCCCCTCAGCAGTGTATTTCAGTAGATCCGCCTGTTTTGCTCTCCACTCTGTCTCTGGCGAATCCTCTCACACACCCCGAGCACCTGTGTCCTATACCCTGGTTCTTATATGCATAAATAAATAAATCTTTAAAAAAATTAAAAAAGAAACTGATTTTGTAAAAGCAACTATTGTTATAGTAACAATTATAAAGGGGTAAGTAAATATGTCATAATACAGAACTCCAAAATTTCACTTGTTCAACAAACAAACAGTGTCTCTCTTGCATAGATGTTTAGATAAAGCTGCTCCAGGAGTTTCTTAGGAATGCAAGTTAATAGAGCTTAGTCTTGACATATATGACCACCATAGTCCCAAGAAGTGAATGTGAAAAGTTACAACTGGCTCTAAAATTTCCCTCCCAAAGTGACACACATAACTCCTGTGTACATCCCACTAGCCAAAGCAAGTCACAGACCACAGAAAATTTCAAGAAGAGGCAAGACTATGAATCTACCATGCTGCTGCAAAGAAAAAGCTGGAGAGATTTATTGAATAGCCTGAAAGTCTATGAAAGTTAACTTGTATGTCCAACAGATATCCAGCTAAAGCTATTCCTCACCCAGGCAAAAGACACTCACCAGCACCAAATCCTCAGCAAAGTAAACATAATGGGAATATTTCATCTAGTAGTGGGAACCCACTCTGGATCAAAGATCTATAAATGAAAAGGGTGATTATTGTCTTTCTACCACCAACTGAAGTTTGAGGATCAGGGTCAATTAAATGGAAATAGATATTCCCACCTGAGAAAAGGAAACCAAAGTTTGTGGTACATACCGATTTTTTGATGCTAGTGGGAATTTATAAAAGTGACTGATTCTTTTTTTAAGGTTTTTTTTAAGGTTTATTTATTTATACACGCAAGAACTGGGGTACAGGCCAGAGGTGTGGGGGGTGAGAGGATTCACCAGAGACAGAAAGGGGAACAGAACAGGTGGATTGACTGAAATACACTGCTGAGGGGAGCAGCGGGTGAGTCAGAAGAGGTCTGTTGCGCCATGTGTGTTGCTCCCTGTCTGGGGATCAAACTCATGCTGCAGATAGCTTCATAGGTTGCGTCTTAACCCCTTGAGCCACCAGGGAGGCCCTGAAGGTGCCTGATTCTATGGTGGTGCTAGGAGTATACTCTTTGTTTTAGGCTCAAATCTCTCTAGGAGAGATTCTTGAATTCACTGTTCTCTGTGGTCCTTGCTACAATGCTCTGATGGGGTGTTGTCTTTCTGCTATCGTCTTTGTGACATCTCAAGTGGTCAACATGGACAACATAGAAGTTGAGAAGTTACACTAATCTACTCAGCAGCTTACCATAGGGTTCATACATTGACATAGGCAATCTATGTTAAAATTTTTGCTTTTAACGGTAGTTCATTTCTGTTATAAACATGGTAAACTTTTTATTCTATTCTACTCAGGTTTGTGTGTCAATAATACTCAGAATTTTTAGTTCTTTTATAAACAGATGTGTGAATTTTTAAATCCTCTGCTTATTATTGTCCTTTCTCAACTTATTTGCAGAGACCTTGACTCTATTAAACTTTGAAGGACAAACCACACCTTTAATCTCTCCTGAGTCACTTTTTTTCCAATTGAAGGAATTTATTGACCATAACCCATTCTGAAGTATTAACAATAAGATGATTGTTAATATCCTTGATTTGATCCTTGTGGGAAGGTTGAATTTAATCAGCCCTAGTCATAAGAGTATTTCTCAATATAATTTTGAATTTTTTTTTGTGTTGAAAATTCTTTAGTTCTCTGAACATTTTGTTCTATTTTATTTCCAATTATTCAATGGCACATTTATTTCTGAGCTGATCTCTTCTTGAAATACTTTGCTAAGTGCAGCAAACAGCAAGGTATTACTGCATTAAGCAAGGGATTACAAGAGGAGATTAATTCAGAAACAAATACGTCATTGGGAAACAACAAATGAAATAATGAAATAGAACATGTAGAATATGATCTGCTTCCAGCCCATTTCTTCATGACTACTTCTTGAAATACGGTAGATATTACATATAACTGTTGGGATTATACTGTCTTAGTGGTCATCTTATCATGATTTTATCCTCTTTCCAATCTCTATTTCTGTTTCTTTGCCACTCAGCCGTCTGATCTCAATATTAGGTTTTCTTTGCTTTGTTGTATCCTACTATATATGGACTTTCCCCCCCAAATATATTCATAACTCCTATAAGTGGACAATAAAAATAAACAGCATAGTAGAAAAATGAGCAAAAGTAGACATATGGTTAGCCTACAACCCTATGGAAAAGTGTTAAAACCTGCTGGCATCAAGGAAAAGAAAATTAACACAATCAACAAACAAAAATAAACAAAAATTTCACAGTGTTGATGGAAAAGTAATTGGTACCATTGTTTTGAGAATTAGATTAAATTTATAGAGTAATGTTTAAGACATGCATAATATGGCACAGATATTAAATAAAAAAATACAAAATTATATTTAGTTATGAAAACATGGCAATGAATTTTAAATAAAATTAAGGGCATCATTATTATGAATTTTAGGGCTAAGTCTACACTTGAGCATATGCAAAAGGCATTTACACTTACAGATAAATATCTGGGGCTTCTGGATTATTAACCATAAAAGAACCTATTGTTCTTCATTTACATTTATTTGAAATGAGCCTGTGTATATTTTTGAATTCTTCTGTATATTACAATCCTATCACACACTATGTATGATTAAATCCTAATGTAACACACAGGCATACAATCATTTATAAATATTTATTGGTTGCCCAATCAAACAAGTCTAATTCAATTGCATGAGAAACTAAAAGCTAGAAAAAAAACAGAGTTTTTGTTTTTCAAACAGATCTTCAGGTAGTCTGGCTGAATTTTCTAACATGTATAAAGCTGAGAGAATTATTTTGCATTTCAAAACTTGTTTTGCAATTTATACAATCCAGATGATAACAGAACTTTCATCATGCTATTGCTGAGGACTGAATACTATGTAATGTGAAATCTGCCTTGCATTAGGCCTTACAAATTCTAATACTTATATTATTATGATGATCACCACTGTTATTATTATTGAGACCACACAGTTAATTAGTAACTGAACGAGAACTGCTCTTGAATTTCCTACTTCAAAATGTACTCCTGATTCCCCTAACACATTTTGCTTTCAGGCTCCTCAAGGGCTCTGTGCAATTTACTTATATTTTCAGAATCATAAATCATCTCTGTCAAGTCTAGCATGTCTAGGAAAACTTTCTATTATGGTGATATTAAATTTTAAATTTTTGGAAATAAAAAGTATCCACCAAGAATAATACCCCCATTCGATGAAAATGCTTTGCCTTTCAAGGTGATGTCAATAATTGTAATGGGGATATAACCAGAACTTGAGGATTTTAGAAGAAATTCTTCCAATCATTATGGTTATTCTCAAAATTTAGCTCCTTGGAAACCAGGAGTATAATCAGTTCTGGAATGCTAATTGATGAGGCTTACTAAAACAAATAATACAAATATAGAGATATTTAAAATTGCATGATGTCAGCAGAAATAAATCTAGATTGATGATTTAGGTAAAAAATGCTTCATTGACTCCAAAGAGTCACCAATTTGTTGTTTCTCTGTTTGTGGAGATTTTATGGCCTTTTTAATATTCACAATATTAAATTCATTGTGATACAAATGGGTGGTTAAGGCAAGCAGAAACACACTTGTCTAATTTGAAAACTTATTTGCTTTTATTTTCTATTAGATTTCAGCTCATTAATTTAATACATTTTCTGCTGTGCATCCAGAATGCTTATTAAAATGTTCATAACAAAAACATAAACAAACAAGCTACACAGAATAGTTTGAGGTCATTTAGCTATTACTTCAAATTACCACAAGATGGCAATCTATGCTCTAAAATGCTACAACTCTTTAAAAAGAATTTTAAATGAATGTGAAAATTCAAGACTTAACATGTCTGCAAAGTTGAAATAATAAAATACAAATTTTTCCATATTTTAAATTAAACTACTCAAAATAACTTCTATATTTAATTAAGTTTAAATTATCAAATAGGTATCTTTTTATTTTATACATTTTTTTTAAAGCTTTTTTTAAAAAAAAGATTTATTTATTTATACATACAAGAGCTGGGGTACAGGCCAGAGATGTGGGGGGGGTGAAAGGATTCACCAGAGACAGAGCAAGGAACAGAACAGTCAGATCAACCAAAGTACACTGCTGAGGGGAGCAGTGGGCAAGTCAGGAGAGGTCTGCTGCGCCATGTGGGTTGCTCCCTGACTGGTGTGGGATCGAACTCATGCTGCAGTGGCTGCAGATAGCTTCATAGCTTGCGTCTTAAACCCTTGCACCAGCAGGGAGGCCCTATTTTGTACATCTTTTACATCATTTTTCATTTTTGCAGAAGGTATGCATTTTCATCTTGGTAAAAGTCCCCATACAATTCCCACCCCCCTTGTTTTGATCCTACTCCCTCCTCCCCCCCTGTAGTGTGTCTCTGGTTTATAGTTGCTTGTTGATTTTGATTTTATTATAATTAGGTTTTTTCCTGGTCCCTTATTTAGGTTTTCTAACTTCCTGCTATGAGTGAGACCATCCGGTATTTTTCTTTTTCTTTCTGGCTTTAAATAGGTATCTTAATATTTAACTATTACAATGTAGATTTTATTTTAGCAATTGGAGTTAAGAAAGTTATTATTATTATTATTATTATTTAATATTTTTAAAAATATTTATGCATACAAGAACTGTGGTACAGGCCAGAGGTGTGGGGGTTGAGAGGATTCACCAGAGACAGAGTGGGAAACAGAACAGGTGGATTGACTAGAATACACTGCTGAGGGGAGCTGTGGGCGAGACAGGAGAGGTCTGCTGCGCCTTGTGGATCGGTTTCCTGACTGGAAATCAAACTTGTGCTGCAGTGGCTGTGGATGGCTTAACCCCTCGTGCCACCAGGGAGGCCTGATAAGACATTTTTAAAAGTACTTTTTGCTGGAGATACACATTATCAAAACTAAATAACAAACTTCTGAAATATGTTTTTCTGAATGATGCACGTATTCCAAGAGACTAGACATGTATGCAATGATCACTTGAAGCAAGTCATTAATTTTGTGAATGTATAGATATTAATAACATCATATTTGATTGTTAGGAAATGATACTAAGAAAAAAACATGAAAATCCGGCCTCCCTGGTGGCACAAGGGGTTAAGGCACAACCTATGAAGCTATCTGCAGCCACTGCAGCATGAGTTCAATCCCCGGCCAGAGAGTTACCCACATGGTACAGCAGACCTCTCCTGACTCGCCTGCTGCTCCCCTGAGCAGTGTATATCAGTCGATCCGCCTGATCTGTTTCCCACTCTATCTCTGGTGAATACTCTCACCCCCCACACCTCTGACCTATACCCAAGTTCTTGTGTGCATAAATTAATCTTAAAATAAAACAGAAAAACACGAAAATGTTTAAAATGTGTTAAGCAATGTAAGCATGTTCCATGAGTGTAGCAAGAGAATTTAATGCTAATGCAAAGATTTTGGGAGAAGAGAAAGATTTTCATAGAGAAGATAACAGTTGAGTTTGGCTTAAAATTGTAAAATCAGTATTTTTCAGGTGATAAAGGGGGAAAGAGATTCAAAACAGGATTGACCAGTGTATACAAAGCCAGAGATGTGAGAAAAATTCCAAGTTGTTTGGAATATGTAGAAGTTTGGGGACTGTCCAGAGAATAAAAGATGAATACATTAGAGTGCAGAGGTACAGGAATGAAGATACATGGCAAGGAATCATACTCAAGGGCTTGAAAACCTACTAAAAGGTTTTAAAGTAGCAGCTATAGTAAATGAAGCTCATTGATTATCTTTAAGCAATGGAAGATTAATTGGGGAGCTAGAAAATTAGAGATGAGTTTTGTAGCCTAGGAGAGGGCAGATGAAATCAGACAGGAGGGGAAATGAAATGAAAAGTGGACACTACACACATATATGAGCCAACGGATATCTTACTGGCAGCCCTAACACTCCGTCAGTCATGGCTTTGTAATGACTGCTTGTCAGGATGTCAAAGATGATTATTTATCTTTTTCACCTATATAATATTAACTTTATTCCTATTAACCATAGACAAGTAGTTTTGAGATTTTTAATTTGAGAAAGACTCTAGCTTATTGAATCCGTGTGGAGAATGACCTAGTAACAAACTGGGACTAAGGTAGAAATGGAGGGTGGTGGTTATTTTAGCTTTGATGTAGTGATCTTTCCTAGGGCAACCTGGTCAACATGTATAATAGAGACCTGAGAAGAAACAGAAGGAGACTATAAGAAAGGTTCACAAGAGAGAAAAGGCAGTCAGGTTTTGCTGACAAAGCACTGGGAGGAACAGGGGAGAAAAAGACAGGCCCCCCTGCTGTGCTGTGTGAAGAGCAAGTCAGGCAGCACTGCCAGCTGTGTGCCCTGCACACTTTGCCCAACCTACAGGAGTCTCTTTGAGCTGCTTCCTCAATTTCCTATATTGTTTTCTATATGGGGAGAGAGGGACAGACATTATGTGCTTCCTAAGGTGGATGTGTGACTATACTAAGGCAATAATAGGATTGCTTCACAGGCTCTTGTGCTATAGACACAGACCCTCTGTCCTGTGCTAAGGCCAGAAGCAGCTAGAAGCAGCCAGAAGCATTATTGTTCAACATCAGTCTTTCCTCTTAGGGTATCAATGAGGGAACAGCTTCAATCTCTTGAGTGGTGCAGCTGTTTAGTGCTAGTCAATGAACTCGACATATAGTGGACAGTCTAAAATGTTTGCTTAATGGTAAAATGGCATAAAAACAGGAAGAGGGTTTTTTTTTCTTTTCTTCTTCTTATTTTTTTTAAAGATTTATTTATTTATGCATATAAGAGCTGGGGTACAGGCCAGAGATGCGGGGGATGAGTGGATTCATCAGAGACAGAGTGGGGAACAGAACAGGCAGATAGACCGAAGTATACCGCTGAGGGGAGCAGCGGGCGAGTCAGGAAAGATCTGCTGCACCATGGGGATCAGATGGCTTCCAAGTGCAGTGCTTAACCCCTTGTGCCACCAGGGAGGTCCAGAGTTTTTTTTTTTTTTTTTTTTTTTCATGAAGGAAGCTTTGGAAGGAAGCCAGCCTGAGTTTGAGTCCTGCTGTGCCATTTCAAAGCCATGTGAGCTTCAGCAAATCATGTTAGCTCCTTTGATCCCCAGATTTTTCCGCTGGTAAAACAATGCTGTTTAATGTTCTGAGGGTTGACATAATAACTGTGAGAGATGGAAACTTCTAAGCACATAGTAGGTGATTTGAAGAAAGTGCTTCTTGTGATAAAGATTCAGGAAGATTATTGAGCATCAGAGATAAAAGGGGTGAGATGAAATTGGTGTCTCAGAGGAGGGAAAATGTGATGGGATTCTTGACAATAACTACATCTTGAACTGCTCCAGGAAAATAATTGGTGTAAGTCAATTTCCTGTAAGTTGAAGTGTGGGGTGAGTGTCAGATGAAAAGGGGGCTCATGCTGACAATTGTGGAGAGGCCATTTGGCAAAATAGAGCGAACACAGACATGAACTGTTTCTGCCTCTCCTCCCTGCTTCAATTTTTCCTTCTATTAAATGTGGAAGAGGACTGGGCAAAAAAAAGACTATAGATGAGACTGGAAGTTATAGATATCTGAGCTATGACAAAGAAAGATATTCCAGTTTAATCTGAAAAACAATCTTTTGGTAATGAATGAGTTTGTCCAGGAGGTTAGCAGGGTCAAAAGTATAGGACACTGACAAAAGCAAAAGTGACACTGAAGTGTTACTGAATTGGAAAGCAAATAAGTAAGATCAAGTCATAATATATTAGGTTCATCAATTAATAATATTCAATACATATTCAATACATTTACTAGGTGCCACTCAATAAAATGTTTTAATTGCACTAGATCTTTTATCCTCAACAGAACTTTGTGAAATAGGAACTGTTATTATTTAAATTTTATAGACAAGGAAGTAGGGGCAGAGAAGTTTCATGAATTGGTTTAGGTTTCTCAGCAAGGGTGTGGCAAAGTGCGTTCCTAGACAGGGATCATCTGAGTTTCTCTCCCCTACTAATACTGTCTTTTAAGATGGCGTTCTCTTCAATGTTTCACATATCTTCCTTCTTTGACTTAGCTAAATGATTTATTACATTAGAAAATAATCAAATGATGAACTTTCTATAATTTTTTTGTGTAAATACTACTTGAATACAGTGTAGTTAGCTTTTGGCATTACATGAATTCATAGTTTTCTATCTCTATTTTTCTTTTTTTTTAAATTTATTTATTTATGCATACAAGAGCTGGAGTAGAGGCCAGAGGTGTGGGGGGATGAAAGGATTCACCAGAGACAGAGTGGGGAGCAGAACAGGCAGACTGACTGAAATACACTGCTGAGGGGAGCAGTGGGTGAGTCAGGAGAGGTCTACTGTGCCACATGGGTAGCTCCCTGGCCGTCCAGGGATCAAACTCATGCTGCAGTGGCTCCAGATTGCTTCATAATGCAGTGCTTAACCCCTTGCACCACCAGGGAGGCCCAGTTTTCTATCTCTATTTTTCTCATTGTTTCTTTCCTTTTTCTTTTCTTTTTTTTTCTACTTTTAAATAAGTTTATGTCTATAGCTATAATATTAGATTAGTTTTTTGTTTCATTTTATTGATTATGTTTGTTAGAAGGAGAACCTGGGGGTGGAAATTATTTCCAAATCTTGTATATATTTCAACATATTAAATATTGGAGCCAGTGATCATAGGTTAACCAAGGGTCTATGTGGCTTCGTTGTCATTGCTTTTACTGCTGAGATCGATGCTCTTGTTTCCAGGCTGTGAAATTTTTTAACTTGATTTTAAGCTCAAGCAGGGAGAAGGAAGAATAGAGAGGTTCACATTACAAGTGGGAGGGAAATTGATGACTGGTGTAGGTAGTTGAGAGATAGCTAGGGGAAGAGACTATGACATTTGATCTTGGAATGAAGGTGTACATGTTTCAGAAACAAAGAATGAAAATGGAGAATGAGAATGCAGAGAAATTTATGCTGAAATTTTCTGTCCCCTGCAACAAAATTGGAATACGCAGTGGAAAAATAATCTAATTATGGCCCTGGGCATTAAATCATTTCACTCTTTCAGAATAAAAGGTGAGATAAACAACAGATGGTAATTTTAGAGAAAGGTTAAGAGAGATTCTAGTTTTGAAATACCATGTTGTGCATCTCAAGCAAGCAATGAATATTTAAGAAAAGTGTAACCAAAGCAGAAATGCAAAGTTTGAAAGTTTATTTTCCTCTCTCAAGAAATTTCATGATGCTATGGTGTCCTTATATTTAAAAAATGAATAATAATTGAGCACATATTTTAAAATTAAGATCGTATGTATTTACTAAGTGACTCTTTTGATAAATTCATCATAAGTAAAAGACCATGGCAACAAGAATGGAACAACAAGAATGGAAACATGAAAATATGCTAAACATACAAGTTTCATATGTGATAGTTATTTTTCACTGGCAACTAAGCTTTTTCTTTTGCTCAAGATACTAACTGTTGGTTATATGTTAATTTATATCTGCTCTTCATACAGTTTAACTGAATTTCAATTGAACATTTAATAACCCATTTGTAATAACCACATTTCAAGTGCTCTGCAGCACATGTGGCTAGTGGCTACTATACTGCCTACTGAAGAAATATATTTCCTTGGGGGCCTACCTGGTGGTGCAAGGGTTTGGGTCACAGCATTATGAAGCTATCCGCAGCCACTGCAGCACAAGTTTGATCTCTGGTCAGGGAGGTGACCCACATGGCGCAGCAGACCGCTCCTGTCTTGCCTGATGCTCCCCTCAGCAGCACAATTCAGTTACTCTGCCTGTTCTCCCTCTGTCTTTGGTGAATCCTCTCACCCCCCGAACCCCCCATACCTCTGGCCTGTGCCCCAGTTCTTGTATGCATGAAATAAATAAATCTTTAAAAAAGAAAGAAAGAAATATATTTCCATTGACTAGGGTGACTTTAATGTTCCCCTCAGCTTGAGTAAATTTTAACAGGCAGCTTGTAGACTGTAGGTCCTAACCTCCTTTTTTTTTTTTTTTTTACAATACTTGTAATTATAATTATTTTCTCTGCTTCTTTGAGATATAGCGTAATCTGTATGTTAATCTATTTTAAAACCTCTTGCCATTTTTACAACCCAGGAATATCTTTTTTAAGGACCCACGATTCATCTCTTTGAAATGTAAGCATGAAGGAAGATAGCACTCCTATCTCCCAAAGTTTGGGGGACAGTAGGTGCCTATCTCCAGGGGGCACCTCATTCCTTTAATAAAAATATGAGAAAGCTTGCTTTTCCTTTGCATAAAGCCAATTAGCAAACACAGGAGGTCTGTGATCTCCCTCTTACCCTAGCTCTTCAAATCCTGCTGCCCTTTATCTCAGTAAGTTGAGTTCAGACTGAGTGTGGCCTCTGTCCCCTTGAAAAAGTCTTTCTTGCCTGTTTAACTGTCTGATGTAATTTTTGCTCTGCATTAGCAGAGCAAATTTTTGCTCTGCGATAGCATTAAAATAAAAAGTTGTATTTCATAGTGGTGATCTATATTAAGGATGAATAAAAAGAAAATATCCTGTTAAAAACTTGGCTGATGATAGAACACAGTCTTACTTGAATGCTCAGGAAATATGTTGTCTCTTTTCCTTATGTGCTTTCATGCTCTTTGTGATCAAGCACTCATGTCCAGTGAAGAAGAAAAGAAAGTATTTTCTTCAAAATGTACACGATTTCATGACATAGTGACTTAAGAGCAACAGGAACTATTGTTCTTTAAGCTACAATTTTACACTTCACCTTTCAATATAATATTGGTGGTAAGAGATATAAAACAGAGATAACACAATTCACTTCTTAATCTTTAAAAACAGCCAGTAAATCTTTTACCTGAGGTTCCATCTTCACAACTCCAAACTTGCCATCTTAAAAAAGTATTTGGTTGGAGAAGTCGGGGTTTTTTCCTCTGCAAAGATTAAATGAAATAGAAGTAGATATTTGAGTCAATTACAGTAAAACTCTTCTTTGGTTGATTTCTTAAAATAATGACTTTGAAGTGAATAATGAAAATTTATATGTATTTCTCTGCACACATATGGTATTTGTGTATATGTTTGCACATGTACAATCTACAGATATGTATCATATAATTTATTAGACAACAAAATAAGATTTTTATGAAATTAGGTCACTTTTATAGATGCGTATTGGTTGAATCACTGGATATTATATTTACATGAAACAGTCTCATCATATATCATTTATTATTTTTGAGTTTAATTTCTTCATTCTGAAGAGAAAATTTGAAAGCACCTGTGTGGAAATCTATGTAAAACCCCATTCTATTTTTAGATCCCCAATCATTTAAATTTATCTGGCTTACATCTGTTTTATCCTTATATTATTTCAATTACTTTACAAAATGATAATAAAAATAGTTTTTATAACTAATAAATCCTTTCCACTTTAAGTGTGTTTTAATTTGTGGATATTTAAGTGGCATTGCTGTCATTATAAGTATATTTGCTGTTTTGTTTGTAGCTGAAGTAAAATTATTCTCAGTCTGAGATTGTTTTTGCCAATAATTTATTTAGCACAGGTTTACTGTGTGATATATATATATATATATAATTTATAACATTAATATAGTTCAAACAAATTGCATGACAGGATAAAGTCTCCTAATAAACCAGTACAGACATAACCTACTTCAAACCAATGGTGGTGGATTAATTACACTATTTTTCCAGGTAGGGTGGGGATGGAAGAAACAAAATCCAAATTCAGTTGAGTTGTACCTTTTCGTGAGTTGGTTCTCAGAAGCATCTATTTAACCAACCAAGAGTTGGTAACGATGGGAAGCTCTGCAAATCAGCACCTCCAGAGGCTATTCCATGGATTGAGACTCTGCCTATGGGAAGCCTTTGTAAGGCAGAAACAGATACCACTACCTGCCAAGACCACTGCATATTTAGCAACAGTGCCTATAAGGAGTGCTTCTCCAAGAGCAGAGAAAATGTCTCAAGAGATTCCTTTAGATCAGCCCGGACTGAACACTCTAGATAACTCTTCACAAACTATTGGTATTTAAAGTAAAAATGTTCATCTTATGCAGGGCAATGCTCGTGTTACTATGGTGTCAGTGACTATCTATTTAGATGGATAAACACTTAACACTACAATTCAGCTGATAATCATCTTTCATACTTTCACTTTCAAAGAAAAGCCCATATGTTCAGTTCTGAAACAATTTCATCAAAATTAGTTGATCACAAACAGCTTTGTCCAATACCAAGTTTTCAAAACATGGATTGAAACCTAACAAAACATGGATTGAAATCCTAACAAAACATGGATTGAAATCCTAATAAAACATGGATTGAAATCCAAGCAAGTCAGTACAGAATGAGTGGTCTAGGTAGGTTTGAGAAAAATATATCCCATTGTTCATAAGTGAAAACTCAAGTGGTGGAAGCAGAAATGAAAGGCCATCCAGAAAGAAATTGACCTGAAACAATTATTTGAAAGTTGTTTTCTTTTTTTTTTTTTTGTAGAAGAACTAGGGTACAGGCCAGAGGTACAGGGGTGAGAGGATTCACCAGAGACAGAGTAGGGAGCAGAACAGGCATCTACTGAAATACAGTGCTGATGGGAGCAGTGGGCAGGACCAGCAAGTGGTTAAGTGAAAAAGGCAGGTTGATAAATTTTGCAATATATTTTCTTAAAATTCTGCTAAGAAAAACCATTCTGACATGAATGATCTAGACTGGTTAAATATATTAATTAAATATGCCCCATTGTTTGACAATGGTATAACGTCTTATTTTCACAGACACAGTATGATGTCATAACAATTTTTCTTCCAATAAGAATTAGCCTATTTATTAGGACATAGTATTGATTTACTTTACCTAGTGAGTCATGAGGCATATTTAAAACTTGACCCTAATCTATAAATAGGTGATATAATGAGGAAAGTGAATTATGATATTAAGGTAGGACAAAGTCATGTACAAAAGGTCAGCATATCATTTACATTAGTATTATGTCATAATGTAGACATATATGAAAATTTTGATTAAAATCATAATTTGGCTTTGGGAATTTAGTGCACATTCCTGCAGGGTCTGGAGGAAGCAGCACAGTCTTCCATTTGGGTCTCTGGAAAAAACAAAGTTCATGAAGGATCTGAGGCCGGAATCAACCAGCAAAATTCCATTGGCACCAAGCATAATCCAAAATATCTTTGTCTATGTTGATTTTGTGATTTTTCTTTAGAAAAAATTGAATCCTCAGACCTCTTGTTAGGAAGCAGGAATTCTGTGTCAAATCCACCAGTGTTTACAGACATAGCTCACCTCACAGCTTGATCCTGCTGGTGTCACTGAGAAAATAAATCACCACTTTGCTATTTCTCTTTAGTTTACTTTCTCTTAAATTCATGCTTTACTTTCAACTCCTCTATGGATTCCCTGCTCTAATCATTGAAAGTATTTAAACTCTTCCGAATTCAATTTGACCCACACAATTAGACACGTTCTACAAAATAGCTTCCGGGTGTCTTGGAAATCACCCTCAGTTTTGGTTTCCTCTATGTTCACACTGTTCGTTGCATGATCTTCTCGCCTGAGTTGGGAGATATAATCCTGGCCCAACTAAAGGATGTCTAGGAGGACTGACACTGACATAACAATTACATTTTTGAGTGAGGACCACTAGAAACTAAATTGAGATTTTTGCCTAAGTTTTATGTCAAGGTAGGGGTGAGAGTGGATGCAAAAAGAGAGCTCTGAAGTTTTCATAACAGCAGAAAAGTTCTCAAAGAGGAAGTATTTTTGCTGGGATATATTTAAAGGTTCTCATTTAAAGTATAAAAACTAGGGGCCTCCCTGGTGATGCAAGGGGTTAAGTCTCATCACCATAAAGCTATCTGCAGCCTCTGCAGCACTAGTTCGATCCCCAGCCAGGGAGCTGCCCACATGGTGCAACAGACCTATCCTGTCTCACCCACTGCTCCCCTCAGCAGTGTATTTCAGTCAATTCGCCTGTTCTGTTTCCTACTCTGTCTCTGGTGAATCCTCTTACCCTTCACAACTATGGCCTACACCCCAGCTCTTGTATGCATAAATAAAAAAAAAGTATAAAAACCAGATATTATTCTTTATATATGGTCATATTAGCTATCCATGATATTTACCTTTATTTGTATTACTTATTAATCTATGACTAATCCCTTCAATAGTAGCTATTTGCACCCTATTAGCAACTGTCTGTTAGCAAGGACACCTAAGAGGATTCTGATTCCAGCCAGTTCAAGGTTACCTGTGGTCATCAATGTGCTATGTGATGCAAATACCCCTGGCTGTCACAGATAATACAGATGGAAAGAATGCTTGGAACTCAGAGGTTTCTTCCTCCTCAGTGTATCAAATTAGTGCAGAGAGACCCTAAAATGGAGCTATCATGCAGCTTAGAGATGCTAATTTTAGTACCATGGAAAATATTATTGGACCCCACAATTTAGGACTGTTTCTTGGCCCTGGCTCACATTCTGCATGACTCTTGGCATTACTACCCTTCCATTGACTTGAATTTTCCCCAAGTTTTTGACATCTTTGGTTTATTTACTCTGACATGTACAGTTCAAAGTGAGTATAAGATTCCATTTCTACTTACTTTGTGATGAAGAAAGGGCAGGGGGGAAGGTAAGAAGTTGAAGAAGGGCAGGAAGTTGAAGAAGGGCGGGGGGAAGGTAAGAAGCTGAGAAGGGTAGTTGCATAGTGATAAAATGATCATACACTTCTGATGAGATGAGAGAGCATTTCACACATTAAAGTGGACAAGAGACAATAGATCTTACTTATTGTGTTCAATGGTCCAGTTTTTTGAAGGTTATTGAATTATTTACAAATGGAAAGAGGCGCCATAGGTTTGCATTGAAGCGATGCTATGCCAGGAGCATAATCTTATGGTCACATTATGTTTTCAGAAGATCATGATATGGAATCCTACCTTTGAAACACACGCACAGGCACACACACTGGTGAGGTCAAGGAACAGTATTCCCTTAGGCCATCCTGGAGTATTTTTAAACTAAAGATTGTTCATATGAATTACATTTTAAATTGATGGTGCTGAGAGTTGTGTGCCATGCTGTATAAATTTGCCTTTTCATCTTTGCTTTTAGATGGAACGATAATTTATTTTCAAAAGGAGAAAAATATGTTTACTGTAAGGGACAGCTATAGCCATATGCATTTAAGTGTGTTGAAACTACCAAACACAATAAACCCCAGTAATTCCTTTTGATATAAACAGCAATGCATATTTACCCTAGGAAATGGGCTTAGCCTTATTTTTATTGTAATTTGATATGATTTGGCTTTCAGTTTGACAGCATTAAATTTCAAAATCTTTGAGGAGCATAACTGCATTATGAATTCAGATAAGGATTAAAGAAAATCATAAACCAATACAAAATATTAGACACAAAATTATCTTACACAATAGGCTAGAGAACAAGAAAGTAATTCAGAGTTACATCAGGAAAAAAAGTTAAATCAATTTACAGTATGATATGCACTGAAATGGTTGAAATGAAATTAATTTGAGAACCAGAGTTGACCACAGAGACACTGAGCCAGTTTTAATTCTTTGCAGAATTCAAATTTGTGGAAAAACTTGGCTTTGGGGAGTAGAAACAATTAAAATTTTACTAATTATTTTCTCCTATATGAGCAAGATTATTCTCCAAAAAACAACCAGGGCAGAGGCAGAAAAAAAGATACTAACAATAGGGAGCTGATAGTCCAACTTTAGTGCAAGAATGTTTCAAAAGAAGTGCACAGTAATTTGAATCAACATCTAATTAGTTCATTTAATTATACTGTGCCAAGAGTAATTGATTTTAGACCTAGAAACAGAAGCACTTGTACTACCAGGGAAGGAAAAAAAGTACTTTTGGCCCTTTAAATTGGGAGCTGGGCAAAGGTTGAATCTAAAGAATGTAGAACATGAGATTTCTATCTCCTATTTGAAATATTATTACAACATCTGCCCCCTCCACAGTTATCACAGTTTAAATACCAGTGTAATTTAGGTCTTGATTATAAAATGCTCACATTACTGAAACACGCGTTTACATTATTTATATAAAAAAAGTACAATGCACAAGTGCAATTAAGTATTTAAATACTAATTTTATTAAATGCTTATACCTTCCAACCTCTTTTTTAAGGTCTTCTTCATATCTTTGCTATAATTAAGTCCAGGCTCTTCCTCAATGACATTACCTTATTTAAAATTCTTTTAATTGTTTTGCATTCGAAATTATTTTACTACAAGGTTTGGAGATGGGATGATTATTTTCCTTACTGCTTCCAGAGGATTCTCCTTCCTTCTTCCCTAGGAAAATGAGTAGTCTTAGTAAAGCAAGCCAAGAAGTTAGTTGATCATGAAAACTCCCTAAACATTATTGTTTCATTTATATTACTCTTTTTAATTTTAACAAAATATCTAATAATGTTTCATGTATTAATGTATTTGTACCTCTTCTATCAGTGTTTTAGTCTTGAAATTTAAATTTATACAAGAAATGTAATCATTTAAAATACCTAAGTTGAATACATAGAGTCAAACTCAATTACAATTGCAACAAGACATAATCCACATAATACTTAAATATCAATATATGAGGACTGACTGATGGAATGTTACAGATCTTAAGCCTCTTTCCATAGAGAAACATACACAATAAGACTTATTACTGAAGTGATTTTTTTTTCTCCAGGTGAATGCTTAGAATTTTTAATAAAGTACTGGTGTGTAGATATTCTTCTGCTGCAAGGTAATCAGATAGGATACTAGTAAATGCTAAAAAAAGAAAGGAAATGGCATAAAACCCTGAAAAACAAATAAATGATAGAATGTTAACAGATGTCCTATACTACTATTTCACTTCACCTGCATTAGTCAGGAATTTTTAATTCTACAACTGATATTTAGCAGTAAGCTAGGACTATGTTTTTACACATAACAAATATCAAGAAGAATACTTATTTCTAAACAACCTGCCTTCATGATTTCTAATACATTTGTCTAAGATAGACACTGAAAAGTTTTCTCATTATTTCTAATGAGAATGCATATTGGATTATCTTTATCCTGTTATTTGCATTGCATTAATAGCTGAAACAGATGTTGTCACTGGATGTATTTGGATCATCTATGTGAATGTCATTCCTCAGTTGGTGATGATCAGAAGGTAGGTAGATCTTGTCATTATGCAACTCTGAACTGAGTCAACTGCTACCTGACTGCTGTCCCTGGGACTGTTGCTTGGAGGACTAAATGTCTTCATAGTGATTCCTTAGTGAATCCTCCACCCTGTAAACAGTCGTCCTGCTTCGGTATTCGTCTCATACTAAGTACAGGGTGAGCCTGTTAGCATCTATTCTTACATGAATTCTGTATCTCTTACTGGAATTTGGAGTTATCACAAATGGCCACTGTGTACCTCATAGTTTCAGGCTTATTTTGCTAAACCTCTATGAATAGGTTTTTAATATTGTTAATACAGTTCATAAAGAAATTTCTTCCCTTTCAGGCATTGTCATAGTAATGCTCAACAATCTTCGAGATGATTCCAAAAAGACTTTTAGAGGCCCATCTTCAGCTCAACCGTGGTATTCAGTTAAAGACAATCTTCAAAGCTTTCTTCAATTTTACGTCTATACTTCTGACAAGGACCAGTCAAGGGTGCATAAAGTAATACTGCACATGTTATTTTTTTATATTACTCTCATGATTACATATTGCACTATATTTTTGAGTAAAATAAAGAACTTTATATCCCACCAAAAATAACTTTCTTTCTTCTACTGTATACTCAGTAACTTTTTCAAATAATGTTTACAACTAATTAGAAAAGCCACATGGCATTGGGAATTAATATTGCCAGTTTATGTTAGTGTACATTGAAGACTTTGGTCAAGTTATGTGGTTAATATTGCAAGGAAATCCAGTTGAAATGTAGGGTGTGTTTTCATACGCCTCACTGCACATAGATAAATTGTGTTTTCTTTAGAATAAAATCACCCTGTGTAATAAATACCCACAATCTGTTTAAAACCTTTCATTACATTTAAAAATTATCAAGGGCAGACATCCAATTTCATCAAATATTTTAATAACCAAATTTGTGTTAATTACTCCATTTTAGAATTTAATACATGTTGGTTACAAGCTATGAAAGAAATAAAGCCTAGCCTCTTAAAATATTTATTTAAAATACTTGTTTTGATTAAAAAATACATATATATTGCACTCACACATGTATGTGACATTTATTGGGATCACCCAAATTACATTGATTTTTCCTAAGTGGAGTGTGCTTGATTTTCAAATTTGTTACCATATAACATTTCTACAGAATTTAGAAATATCACTGTTATTAAAATTATCAGTGACCTATTGATATTTTTAAGTTGAAGTTACTTTGGAAGCAATGTGATACGTGTAGATAGAATAATATATATCTACACACACATATACATAAAGTTTTAATTTTTCTCCCTTATTTCAGAGCTCTCGCACAATAGAAAACACTAGTTGCAACCCATAAATATATTCATACCACTTTTTTTTCTTGATAAAATGTACAAAAGATGAACAATCCCTGTCTGTGGTCTTAAAAGAATATTTGTTGCAATTAGGTATCATTATGAACAATCCCAGTACAGTTACACTTCAAAATTAATGAGCCAAGAAAATGAGCCTTTATAAGTTTTCCACCCCTTGACTTCTAATATTACACTTGTTTCTTTTATTAATATTAAAAGCACTACATTAAATTCATATGAAATATAGCTTTGTTGTTTGATCTATTTAAAACTGACTAAAATATCCTAATGATAACCTTGCATGACTCTACACAGTTACCTACAAGAAAAACAAGAGAGGTTAAAATAAATCTGGAAACTTCAAGCCACAGGAAAGATGTTGGAAATGAGTGAATATAAACCACATTTTCAGAAACACAGATTCTGTGATTTGTAAAGTGATTTCAGTGCTCTAGCTATTTTAGACTATACATGTGACACATCAGATGCATAAAGTATACAGCTGAAGCTCTGGTCACCTTATGAGAATGTTTGTATTGGAATCGACACTCAGATCCTGTGACCTGCTGAATATTTCGAATTGGAAAGTAGAACACAGAGGATTGGCCTATGCAGTTCTGCCATCTCACTAGCAATATTGCTGGAACATAGTAATATCAGAAGCAACCGAATGAACACTGAGGAGGAAGGCACAAATGAATCAGTGCTGGGAAAAACATCTCATCCCCAAAATGAGAAGTCATTTAGAGCACTGAGCATTGGTTCTAAACATGACTTTAGTTTCAATGTACACAAAACAAAGCTTACAGATGGCGTTTCAAACAAAGATATTGTTTTTCATTATACATATATCTATATCTATCTCCATACATGCATATGTATATATGCATCAATATATATTATGTATGCACAACCCACAGAAGCAGCACTTAGACTATAAATATTTTCTTTGACTCTTGCAAAATATAAAAAAAAAAAGCTCATTCATATCTGAGCAATGTACTACTTTAGCATAGTACATATCTCAGAGAGAGCAAAGCAACAAGCATATAAACATGGATACTAGACCTTTCTAGGATCTTCATTTTGCCAAGAGACAACATATGACTTTCATTAGTACAGTCCATTTGCTCAGAATTCTCCTACAGAAAAAAAAAAAGCCCTCAAATAAATAATTTGATAAATGTTGTTATGCCTAAAATCATTGTAATGTATCCTCTTCTCCAGCTAATATTTATTAATTAATTAATTTATTTATACAGGCACTGGGTACAGTCAGAAGCGCGGGAGGGTGAGAGAATTCACCAGAGCCAGAGCGGGGAGCAGAGCAGGCAGAAGGACCGAAGTACACTGCTGAGGGGAGCAGCGGGCGGCAGGAGAGGTCTGCGCGCCATGTGGGACCCTCCTCTGGTGGGCGGGGAGCAGCCGGGGATCGAACCGGCGCCGCAGAGGCCGCGGGCAGCTTCGCAACCCAGCGCTCAACCGCTGCGCCACCGGGGAGGCCCCTCCAGCTAATATTTAAATAACGGAGTTACCGTTGCCTCATATCAGTAGATGGAATCAAAAGCTTCAATATTGCAATGGTAGGACTACAGAGCAAGATTATTTCCAAGTTAGGGGAATCGACTGGTCTTCTCAATCTCTATGAATAGACTTTGTGCAGCCACTCAAACAACCTTATTATTGAAGACCATGAAGTATTCTTCAATTATACAGTCAAGATTTTCTTTAATGAATGAGGCTTCCCTTAATAGTTTCACTAATTAATACTTAATAGCAAAGAACTGCAATATGACATTATAAACATAAATTATTTGCATTTATAAATTTTTATTAATGAACAACATGTAAGTACTGCAAAGGACTGGTTAAAATTACAGTGTCATTTCAGATGAAACAAGGTTTAAATATATATTTCATAATATATGAAACCAGCAACTTCAAACATCATTGAACATTCATCTATTCACCTGTAAACCATGAGTATTAAGTGACTTAGAATAGATAAAGAACACAATATAGTTAGTAGTATGCAGTACAAGATCAAGATATATTAGAATTGCAAACAGAAAGGAGAATGGCAAAGATTAGATATTAAATTTAAATAATCTAGACATTACTTATTGTATACGACTAAGTAAATAACTTTCAGAGCTTCAAATTTCTCATATTTAAAATGACATTTTCTTACTTCAAATGTTTATTTTAAGTTATGAAGAAGGCAATTTCTATAAATTGTAGTTTCTAAGTTTGTATAATGCTTATCTAAGTGCCTTACCAATTATAAACGACACCATTAATTTACTGGATATTACAAAATCATATTTCTTTTAATTTTTATTCATAAACATGATCTCATATTGTTGTTCTATTTAATTGTTAATTGTTCTATCATATTGTTAATTGCTATTTAGTATGTATTAATGTTTTTGCTCTGATAAGGATACTGGAGATCATAGGCCTAATTAAATAATGTAAAATTAAACATATAGGCTAATATCATATAGGACATGAATGGGATGGCAATGTCCCTCTGCAAACTGTTCTCATTCTTAGTTCAAATTACTGAAACTTTCTTGGATTTATGCACATGCCCAAACTACTTTGCTAAGTATCCTTGCTTCATCTATCCTACTTATCAAAAAGCCTAGAACTTGGGTATTACTTGTAAAAGCTGATACAACATCTTTTCCATAGAGTTTTTCAATTTCTAAATGAAGAACAACAATTAGGATGCATCTTTACTGCACATAGATAGACTGGCCTCGGAACACTTTCTTATGGACTTAGGATAGCGAGACAAAATGACAAGGTCTTAATTTCGTTCACTGCTTAGCAGTTTACTTTGGTATCTCCGTGGTGTTGTGGACCAAAACACTGTCTATATGGTTATTTTGTCATTAAACTGTGGCTTAGCTCTTGGGGGTAAAATTACCATTTTGACTCTTCTAAGTCCACAATCTATTCAGCATGATCCAAAAGGTGCAATATTCCTTCTGCTCATTTTTCTAGTCCCAATGCTATACCCGTTTGGGGAAATTGCTTTCACTTAGATGGCCCTGAGCTCAACTAATACCTATTATTGTAGAAAAAGTGACCAGATATCACTGGGGAAACAACTAGCTCACCTTAGTGATTTTCTCTTGTGATTTTTCAGGTAAAGGTGCAACTAGGTTTGCCTTTGGTTGTTAATGGTGCATTTCTGAATATTCCATGACAACTCCTGGTTCCAGTATTTTCAGTATTAAAGCTATTTGATGCAAACAGCACCATTCTAACACCATTGTTCATAACTCAGCACACATGACCAGCCCCTACACAACCATCCTCAATTCCCATAAGTCTGTACAACCCTGTGTGTCTTAACAACACTTGAACATTTATGACTAGGGCAGGATGAATATCAACGCTTTTATTTGTAATTTTTCACAGTAGCCATACTGCTACACAACTCTCAAACCAAAGAATGCAACTTAATTTTCCTATTCTTTATCATACTACATGAATAACTAAAGAAATATTCTGTATTTCTGTTCTGAGTCCTCTCAGCTCCATGTTTTTCCACATTTATTTTCCTCCTCTTTTGACTTCCTTCTCTACTATCATAAGCAATTTTGTCAAAATAATATAAAATGACTGCCTTAAAATTACTGTTAAATATTAAAATGGTTTCTCATCATCTAGAGTGGGAAAAACGATCTCTAACTTTTTAGTATGTAACAAAGGATCTGCACTTTGAATAATCCTGTCATTCTACCCATCTCGTTCTTCAGGCAAGCTATATTTAACTACCTGTGGTTTCCTCAACTTGCTGAGTTCGCACACGCCTTATTCCCTTACATATGTCACTTGGCAAAGTCCTGACAAAATGTCTAGTCGAGCAAAAGTGTTTTCTTCGCAGAATCCTTTCAGTTATTTGCCCATTCCTACGACTAGCCCCATTCAAATATCTTCGGACACGGTAACACAATATTCAAGAACACTGAAGAATATTTTGCTGTAATATTTTCTACCCTTCTATGGAGAAAAATGTAGTGTTTACATCTAGTATTTGCATCACTCCTGCTTGATGTATGATATATAATCTGGATACTATCTATTTGTTAAATAATATAATGTTGTTTGAAAGAATTTTTAAGTAGATTGTGATTTACGAATGTCTTCACTGACTTCCTGCATCGACCAAACACTCTGTATATGTCACATCACTATATGACAAACATTACCTCTAATGTTATATTTTTAATGCAAATACATTTAAATAAGTGGCTTATGGTACAACTTATGTTTCTTAGTTCTCTCATCCATAGAAAAATAACAATCAAAACAATTATAATTTTGATTTGTTTTAAAGAGTGAGTTATATTTTCAAGTATTTAATCTTGATCATTGAAAATCTACATGATTCTAAAAATTATTCAAGGGATCTCAGTGAGTTTTTCACATTTCATTTTTCCCTGGGGGCATTTACTCATAGGTATTAATAAGTACTTTGCCTTTAGTTGGGGAAGTCTGAAAAATCACATGGGGCTGTGGGAACATATTATGTTTCTCTAAACCAAGAAAATGAACAAATCAATTTGCATTTTAAAATCCACAGAGAACAAAACTGCTAGCAGATTAGGAATTCCTCTAGGAGAAGTAGGTTGAAGTATTCCTTGCAATATCATATGGTGACATTTTTATTATCAGAAACGATTTTGCATGTAAAAATAAAAATATGTTCTATGCTATTGCTCTCACACTGTGAGCAGTATACTTAGATGAAAACGGATTCATATTGTTATCCTTGAATCTTTATTGCTTACCACTGGCTGCTTGTCATGTGTAGGTCCTAAGGGCTATTGCAACTTTTATTGCTACTTACATACTGTTCAGATTATATGAATGTATAAGACCAATTAAGAGAGTTCTTTATTTCATAACTTTGGTACATTCATGGGAAATTTGTTTTAGAGTTGGCAAGAGTGCTTCTATAGATGTAATTTAAATTAAATATCTCAACTGAGAATTATTTTTATGGGATATTATGTAGTATGCTAACTATCAGTAAGTTGTACATGTAATAATAAAAAAGCAACTAAGTGTTCTTAGTTGCAAATTTTACCTATTAACTAACCCAGGCACATTAAATCATTATGTAGTAGAAATGATGAACTATTTTTGCTGTTCTCCTCATTTTTAGTTTCTAAAGTTCTGCTTTAGAGAAATAATATCAACCATCTCTATCACATTTTTCAATTGATGTAGCACCTTTATGCTCCCATATATTTTCACACAGTGCTATGTTGGCAAGTCATGTGTGTGTATTTCTCACTTTTGTGGAAGAGGAACTAGATTCCAAGACATGAAACGATTTGCCTAAGGTTACAAATCTAATACAATTTAAAATAAAACACAACTCTAGGGACATTGGTTGCTGGACTAATTACTTTGTGCTTTGCTCTTCTTTCCAATACCAATTTGCTATATTTAGTACTTAGCACTTTAGATTTTGATCACATATTTTCCTGTATATCCAAATCTCTTTGCTTTCGATTTTGAATTTTCAACTTGCTTATTTCCTTTGAATACAAATGTATTTAATCATTTTAGTGGTAAGACTTTTCTTCTCTCTGGCTAAAAGTCAAATAAGTGACCTTTACTGTGTCAAATTTAAAAAGAAAAGGTCTCTATCCAACATCTACGCTTCTTCATTTTCCATTTTATTACATCATCCACTATTTCTTCTCTTATTTTGCCATATCCAACATATTCTACCCTGTCTACATCTAATTATCAAATCTAAGGTTGGTAAATTTTCTGAGCCCTGAAATAAACCATACATATATGTACAGTTAATCTATGGCAAATGAACCACCAGGGTACAATCGGCAAAGGAAGATTTTCTTTTTAATTGTGGTAGCATTAGTGTATAACACTATATATTATTTAGAGTTATAGTATCAACATTTCTTAAACAAATGGTGCTGGGAAACCTGAACAGCTACATGCAAAACAATTAATAGTAATAAACTAGATGATTATTTAATTCCATACATTAAAAGCCAGTGAAAGACATAGGTATAAGACCTGACACCACACTCACACACACATACACACACACACACACATACAAATAAGATGTAGTGTATCTATACACTAGAGGGTTGTTATCTTGGCTTTGGTCCAGGGTGGGTGGATGTGGTTCAGGTATTTTGCATAACAGAGCTGCAAACTGCAGAGAAGAGTTTCTTTTATTGTTTTTACAATGCATTTTATTTTTTAACATAATTCTTTTTGTAACTTGAGCTTGATTGAGGTTACATTAGTTTACAACACTGTGTATGACTTAGGGGAATAAGTTCACACTCTTAGATGTATGTGACCACATTGCACCCACTATCGAGGCACCGGGGTCTTAAAACAGACTCATTAGTGTCATACTCTCCACTCTGTTCCTTTCTTTTCACTCTCTGCTCCTCTTTCCCTGTGCCTAAATGGCCTCTCAGTCACCATGATGATTGCCTCGATAATGTTAAGACCGCTGTTCTCTATCTTCCATTATTCAGCTGTTAACAAATGCCCATTTTTTCTTTTACAATCAGCTCCTCATTACTATAGATTTTTAGAGCAGATGCCACACAATAACCTAAACATACCTTATACTTGAATTTCAGGGGCCTATATGATACTTGAGGGGACTTACTGGTGATATTTCTGTGATTAACTAATATTTCTGTGATTAACTATTTAAACTGATTATTTCATCTCTCTCTCTCTCTCTCTCTCTCTCCATCCATCCAATCATTTCAAACAGCAACCAATGTTTACTTTCTAGATACACAGATGTACTAAAATATGAAAAAAAAGTAAAAGTCATGCACTTTCCAAGGATAGTTTTTCACAATTACACTCAATACGGTATCTCTCCATCAAACTGAAAAACAAGTACATGTTATTTTCCAAAAACTTATCAGTTTTGAACTCTGAAGAAATTTTCATAGAAAATACTTCTGTTGGCAGAATAGAAAAAACAGATTAAAGAAAAACCAAACAGTAACTTTTAAGAAATTATTGTGAAAGATGAAATAATCTCATATCTTGAACTCAGAGTCTGTAACTTGTAGCACAATGGAAGACAAATTCAAGGGTGGAATATTTTAAAAAGATCAGGTAAACAAAAGTTATGTATAGAAAGCTTGAAGCTTTTCATAGTCTTAGAAATGGAAATTGAGGGGTAAAATTTCTTTTCTATCAGAAGTAGCAGTAAGCTGTTCATGTGTTCTGCATTAATATTTGGGGGGATAAGGAGAGCAGAAGAGAAAACTTAGATGCATCCAATGAAATAAAAAAAAAATCATCACACCAAAATTTAAAAAAATCAAAAAACATAAGATTCCAAAAATAAGATTTCTACGGGGATGTTTACATTTCTATTGAATATATACAATAACAATTGTAATCTATATTTTACCAAATTGTTTAAAATGTGTTTTATTACCAGGAAAATAATACCTGTTAAAAATAAACTGCATTAGGGTCTCTCTGGTGGTGCAGCGGGTTGAGCGCAGCACTGTGAAGCTCTCCGTAGCTTCTGCAGTTCTAGTTCGATCCCTGGCCAGACAGGGAGCAACACACATGGAGCAGCAGACCTCTCCTGACTCGCCTGCTGCTCCCCTCAGCAGTGTACTTCAGTCTGTCTGTTCTGTTCCCCGCTCTTTCTCTGGTGGATCCTTTCACCTCCCATACCTCTGGCCTGTCCCCCAGTTCTTGTAATCATAAATAAATAAATCTTAAAAAAATAAACTACATTAAACATATCCATTTATAGATACAAACATAAATATTTATAATCTTTCTTATAAACAGTTTTGCAATTAAACAATGCCCTGTCTGCCTGATATTACATAGCATCTTCAAGTTCTTTTAAAAATTTGACATTAGGGTCATGACTTGAGGATTACTGGAATGTGGACAATTAACACAAATCTCAGATTTTATATATTGTGGGAACTTGCTACTTTACAAATGACTTCAGAAGTCTTGGTGTTAAATGACTCTGACAGTGTCACCCAAATTTCACACACATTTTAATCACGAGAAACACCAGGGGGAAAATGTATTTGGCTAAGAAAATTGAAAGAAGATTTTAATTCAAACCTTAAAAAGACCAATAAAGGTGTCACTCACATAGCACAGTTACTCAGATATATATATATATATATATATATATATATATAAGTATTGATGATCAAGCTAAAATAGAGCATATCCTTGCCCAAAGCCAATTCTTGTGATCATTGAAATAACCTGCAGATTTTAGAACTAAAATATGAACAATATTTTTAAATGAGTTATGAATTTTGTCATCTATCCATCTCTAGCTATCTAAAGAAAGAGACAGATATCACTAACTAAAAAAGATTTTATTTGTATAATTATATAGTGGACTGAAATATTTATGATTTTTTATCATTTTAATACAGAAACACAGATATTATTATTATAAAATTACCTTTAAAAATAAGAATATTTTGGGCCTCCCCTGGTGACACAGCAGTTTAGTGCTGGGCTGTGAAGCTTCCCACAGCCTCTGCAGCACTGGTTTGATCCCTGGCCACTGGCGAGGGTCCCACATGGTGTGGCAGACCTCTCCTGTCTCGCCCGCTGCTCCCCTCAGTAGTGTATTTCGTCAGTCTGCCTGTTCTGTTCCCTGCTCTGGCTCTGGTGAATTCTCTTACCCTCCCACGCTTCTAACTGTACCCAGTGCTTGTATAAATAAATAAATAAATCTTTAAAAAATGTTTTAACTTTTTTTTCAAAGATTTATTTATTTATACAAGAACCAGGGGTACAGGCCAGATGTGTGGGAGGGTGAGAGGATGCACCAGAGACAGAGCTGGGAACAGAACAGGCAGTGACTGAATTACACTGCTGAGGGGAGCAGTGGGCGAGTCAGGACAGGTCTGCCGCACCATGTTGGTATCTCCCCGGCTAGCCAAGATTGGACCCATACTGCAGAGGCAGCGGACAAGCTTCACAGTGCTGTGCTCAACTGCCTGCACCATCAGGGAGGCCCACAAAAAAAGAATATTTTAACTCCAAGTAACTATTTACCAACTAAATGTAGCTTACTTTTTATAAAGATTGGACTATATCATATCACCCAATTGAGGAGGGGAGCCATATCAAACTACAAAGTAACTTTGAAAAAAATAATAAAACATGCTACTCACTCTGGAATGTTACCAAGAGTTGAAAATGCAATAAATAATACAAATACTAGCCAATACATCAATTTAACATATCTATTTGATGAAGTTTAAATTGTACCTCTGAACATTTTATTATCTCTTGACTATCACTTTATTATTGTGTCTCTGCCTACAGCATCAATAGTCTTGGGTCTTTGCAATATTCTCCAGAGTCCTGAAATATACCATGCATTTGTAAGTACCATGAATATTCTATATTATATCATCCCAATATTCCTCTCCATTTTCAGCAAAAGTGAATTTAGTCCTGTTGTGAGTGCAGAAATACGATAAAGACAATAACTTGAAATATATACAGATGGGATAAACAGTATGAAATTATTAGGTCACTTTTGTTGCATTGATGCAAATTTTCCATGATCTTTAAATGAATATACCTTAGGTAATGATTGTACTTCTCTCTATTTCAATCACCTGAAATGGGATAGTCCATTGTAATCGATCATGGAGATAGTACAGGCAGCCCAGTATCTACATGTCTCACACTACAGCAATATAACTAGGACAGATCACTTAATATTGTTACTTTCTTTTTAAACTGCAAATGAAGATAATTGTGATCATTATTATATGAACTTATGGTTATACTTGAGCAAAAACTTTAGGAGACACTTCATTTAGGGCTGAAACTGTTTCTGACATTTTCAAGCCAATTAAAACTAAATCAACTGAAACCAACTGAAATTGAAACCAACTGAAATTGAAACCAACTGAAACTGAAACCAACTGACACAGTTAAAATTGGTTCTGACCAGTTCATTTAGGTGAAACTGGTTCAGACCAGTTGAAACTGGTTCCAACTGGTTCAATCTGGCTGAAACCAGTTCTGACAGGTACAGACCAGTTCCAATCAGCTCAAACCAGGTGAACTGGTTCTGACTAGCTGAAACCAGTTCTGACTGGCTTAACTAAGTTCTGACAAGTTCAGACCCGCTGAAACCAGTTTTGGCTCAAATCAAATGAAACTGCCTCAAACTAGTTATGACTGGCTGAAACCACTTTTGACCAGCTCAAAATGATTGTGAACACTAAAACAATAGTTATTTGTTATAGACTTTTTAAAGTTGATGTAATTGAATTTGATTCTCATGTTTCTGGAAACTTCAAAACTTGACTTTGGCAAGTACCTAAAGAAATATGGCATCATGACGTGATTTTGAAAGCCAGTCAATATATCATTGGCAGTGTCTATTAAATAAATGTGAGAGTCATACTGGCCCTTGCTGAGAATTTGAAATTGTTTCCAATATAAAAATAATCAATGGCTTGTTCATATGAAAATGTTTAAACATTGTGTTATTACCTTTAAACGTAATCTCTTAAACAATGTAATTGTAAACAGATATCAATTTTGAAAATTTGACCTTTGAAATTCTATTAAATCAGTGTAATCACTGTTCTAATCTTGTAAGACTCCATTGAATCCCTTCATTTGTCTGCTGGTATTTACTGATCACTCTGGATTTGTGGTTTCATTGACACCTAGATATCACTCACATCTCATTCACCATAGCTGCTCTGCATTTGCTGCCTCTAGCTTATACCATGTAGTGTTTGTCTGCCTTTAGTCTGGTGTTCAGTCTTACTACTGATTCACATGGGCCATCACTGTTCTACAAATGGCTGAAGAAGTGTTGTACTATGCTCACTGATTTATCCCTAGTATTCAGATAAAAAAATGGATATTATAGGTATTGAAAAATATTTGATGAGTGAAAGATTAACAGTGAAATCTTCACTGTTTTTCCAGTTCTTTAATTCATTTCCTCGTTTTTTTCCTCACAACATTCTTTGCAACATGCATTATAGATTGTTTTAAATGTGGCATTGGCCTATTTTTAAATCTCTGCTACTTTAAAATCTGAAAAACCTAACAATACTCACCAAACTATAGAAGGAAAATTAATTTAAAATTTTGTTAGATTAATATTGATGCATTGAATTACAGATGTGCATATTTATATAATCAGTGTAAATATAACTTTTTATTATTTTCTTGACTAAATGAGCTGATTATACCTCTTTTAGGATAAGGAATGGAACAATGGAACTAAATTTAAATTGCTTTTTTTCTTCCATTATAATAATAACAGCAAATACATAAGGGCATTGTGCTTTTTATTATCTACAAGGAATCATATATTCAAGTAATTAAAAAGCAAGATTTGTCATTCAAATAATAATTGGAAAGAAAAATAAAGTTTTCTGCTTTTGTTTGTGTTCACTTTCAATGTTTTCATTTCTATTCAAGTAATTTATCTTGTTCCATCTGGTTTATAAGACTGTGGTGTCATTTCCACTATTGTCTAGTTTGTTTAAGGAAAACACAGTAGGGGAGTATACTTGTTTGATCACGTAGAGTTAAGTTAAAATAAATGCCCACAGGTAGTTCATCAAGGTGAAAATTAAGCTGTCTTTCGAAAGTGGAAGTGGAAGAATAAGAAGACAATATGAAAATAAGGAAACAAAAGTATCTGTGCATAAAGAGAAAATGAGGGAATCAGGAAAACATGGAGAGCAGAATCCAAGTATAATAAGATATTTAAATGTTAAGATGCAAGTTTCTCTTTTGTTTTGTGTTCTGTTCTCTCCATCTTTATCAAAAAGTGCTGCAATAAGAATTAGCAGATTTTCAGAATGAAAATGCAAAGACCATACTTGAAGACATATAGAAATGTGAATGGACCTCTTTTCTAAGATTCTTCTAAAGGAGTAAGAAGTGTTTCACAGGAGATGAGCTAAATAAAGTAGAAGTGAAATAAAATCAAAATTGGTGAATATTTTTCATCCCCACAAATTGATATTTTTATTAATTCTCCAGAATCAGAAGTTATTCCTTATATGCCTCACAAAATCACTTATATAATTATTCATACTACATTGGTTGTGATCAACTACATATAAGAAGAATGCACATATCCCTGGGTTAAGTGAGATGAAATTTTAGTTTTCAAATAAAGGAATTCCCAAGGTAGCAGTTCCAGGCAGGTAGTATTGCCCTCAAATTCATTAGGGACATCAATTCTGTTTATTCTCTATTTTTTTGTCTACCTCAGCAGATAGCTTTTTATTTTAAAGTCATTTCAAGGTCCTAGATAATTGTTGGAGCTACATCATTACTTCTGCATTCGAGGAAGCAGGAAGGAAAGGTGAGAAAAGAAAGTAAAGTGGCTGCATTCTTAAAGACAACTTCTAAATGTCTCATTAAATAACTTTTGCTTATATGTCGTTAGTCAGAATCTGTCCCAAGTTTACGTCTATTGGAAAAAGAATCTGAGAAATTTAGTCTATTAACTTGGAAAACTGCCACATTCTAGGTACAGGATTATTATCACCAAGGAGAAAGAGATATGTGTGCAGGCAGGTAAAACTCTCTGCAAAGGTTTTCAGTTACATTACATTTTTATTTTCTAAGTATATTTTTTAAATTATCAGTGTTTATTTTTCCTTAATCAACATGTTGTCATAATATCAATTTTCAACACCATTATAATTTATGGAATGTTCTAATATAAAGATAAATGTTGCCTTAATTCAGTAAATATTTGAATTTAGGAATAAATCATATGAGTTCTAATCTCTGTTTCTTCATGTTATTTATATGGTTTTAGGAGGTTTTTTTTTTTCTCATAGGTTTCAATTTATTTAATCTAAAATATCCATGGTTTCTAAATTTAATTATTCATAATATACTTTTACGATTTTGTATGTATTTTTCTACTTATGATGCATCTAAATAACTACAATAGTAAACATAGTCCTAATTCTACATATTAATATACCAATGTAAAATTTTAAAGCCCAATATTATATACTATATTTAATTTATCCTACATTGTTGATAATTTACCTAAATTTTCATTTTCACTGTGATGTTATTTTGAAAATCTAAGTGAATTTCATTATTTAAAATCAGTGATCAGTAAACTCATCCATTTGTTTTATAAGTAATGACTTAGCACCTAGTTATTACATAATTACAATTGTTTTCAGTCTTTATAATATATAGTGAGAAAATAATAGACAAGTGCATGATTCTTAGGGGATTATACATAGTCTAACAGGTAAGAATAGGAAAAAATAATCTATAGTGCAAGAACATGATTCTATGAAAGTATTTAATTAAGAGAATGATCATATTCCATGAACTTGGGACAATTTCCTGAGCAGGGTTGAGGTGCCTATGAGTGATCCACATAAGGATGGTAGAAAGACCAATGAATATATGAATTGGGATTCAGGGAAGAGTTATTTCGAGATAGAGCTTTGGAATTTCATGTTAATGATGTTTAAAGCTATGGAACTGGATGAAGTCATGCATGGAGTTATTATCCTTATCTAAAAATGATAATTCATGGTGGTCCAGTATTAACAGCCATGTATTAGGAGAATTTACCCAAGGACAATGAAATGAAGTGGCCAGGGAGATAGGAGGAAAATGAAGCAAGATATTCTCTAAGAAAGGTAAGAAAAAGGGGACAGTTTGCAACATAACTGTGTGGTGATCTCTTTCAAATGATGCTGAGGGTGAGTACTATGGAGCCACGAAACCAGGGAATTAACAATTAGAGTTAGCAACCTGGAAGGAAATGACAAACAATTTCAGGGAAATGAAGGGACAAAATTATATTGAAAAGCGTTCAAGAGATAATGGAAGGAAAGATATAAACCAAAACCTTTTTTTTTAAATGACTATTTAATTTTTTTAAGATTTATTTATTTATGCATACAAGATCTGGGGCACAGGCCAGAGATGCAGGGGGTGAGAGGATTCACCAGAAACAGAGAGGGGAACAGAACAGGCAGACTGACAGAAGCACAGTGCTGAGGGGAGCAGCGGATGAGACAGGAGAGGTCTGCTGCACCATGTGGGCTGCTCCCTGGCTGGGGATCGAACTCGTGCTGCAGAGGCTGCAGATTGCTTCATAGTGCGAAAACCAACAATTTTTTAAGGATTTTTCTGTGTGTGGGGAATGTATATAATTTATAAATTACCTAAATGCAGTTACACAAATTACATAACTAGCAGCAAGCATTGTATATTAAAAAGAAGAAAAACAAGTAACATATAATACTAATGCTAATGATCCAGAAGGGACAAAAATAATTGATAAAAGCAAGAAAGGGTACGAGTAGGGTCGATAATGGTGTGCAGCCTGGAGGGAATACGTTCAGTGGAAAGAATGGCTTTCACTTGAACACTGATGAATGGCAGTTAATGTGTTACGACACAGATACTGAGATTGAAGAGAGAGAGGTGGCAGGGGCGACACATGGCTGACTTATGTAACAGAATAAAGCTGCAGTCTTTATTAAGGTATGAAACACTGGTGATTCTATTATGAATGTATTGAGTCTGATCTGCCTTTGAGTTTTGGAAGTGGAGATACTCAGTAGCTATTTGGTATATAATAATATATCCCATTTATGTAAATGTAAGTAAGCATGATCTAGAGTTATGAATGTATTTCTTACTGTGGTATTCATCAAAAAGATACAATATTGACTTGTTAGCCTGGTGACACAATATGAAGACAGTGATGAAAGTAAACCTTGCTCTATTCAGTCTATGTACATAACTCTTTTTTTTTTTTAAGATTTATTTATTTGTTTGTTTGTTTGTTTGTTTATGCAAGCACTGGGTATGGTCAGAAGCGTGGGACAGTGAGAGGATTCACCAGAGCCAGAGCAGGGACCAGAACAGGCAGACTGATGAAGTACACTGCTGAGGGGAGCAGTGGACGGCAGGAGAGGTCTGTGCGCCATGTGGGACCCTCACAGGCGGCGGCCGGGGATAGAACTGGTGCTACAAAGGCTGTGGGCAGCTTTGCAGCCCAGTGCTCAACTGCTGCGCCACCAGGGGAGGCCCTATGTACATAACTCTTTTTGAACAAAATTCTGTAGTAATGTCAAAAATGGTGATGGGTGTGCTGTGATAACATAAATCTGAAGAATGGGAATTCATACCCTCAAATAATGTGTTAAGAATAAACATTATCTTGATAAAATAATACAATTAAAATACATTATATTTATTTTAACAAGTAAAATTTATACTTGTTTATTTTATATTCACTATTATTATAATAGCTTTTGATTTCATTAATAATATTTCTATTTCTTACTTATTCTATGTAGCTTTGTAAGGAAATATTTTTTTCTCTTTTTTAATTTTTATTTATTTTATTTTAACATGTATCATTTTTAAAATTCTTTTAGACAATATTTGCTTCCCCAACCCCCTCAGATTGTGTCCCCATAGAATTTCCTTCCCCAAGGCACCCATGCACCATCACCTAAGTCCCCTGGGCTCCTCTCTCCCTCCCTCTGATCCCTCTTCCTCCTCCTCCCCTGCAGGATGTCAGGATGTCACTGGTTTATAATCGTCTGTTTTTGCTTTGTTATGTTTTGTACTGTTTTTTTTTTTTTTTTTTTTTACACTGATGTCTTATTTGGTTCCCCTATATTCCTGTTACAAGTGAAAACATCCAATATTTTTCTTTTTTGTAAGGAAAATATTTTGTCAAAATCTTATGTTAGTAAATGTTTCTCTATTGTTATCTCTACTGTGTCTGAAATGGATCATTTTTACATATTTTTTAAAAATATTGAGTTTGTTTACACAATCCCTTTGCTCTGCATATTTTTCTGCTTTTTTTATATGTACCTCTTTTTTGTTTTGCAAATTCTACTTTTTATAAAACATGTCCTTCAGTTTTCCCTACTGACTATAATATTTTAGATTTGACCAGTTTTCTCCTGCATCAATTATCATCTTGCATTTACAATAAAACACTCCAGTTGTTCCTGTGGAAAAAAAATAATGAGCTTTACATGTTAGTTTTGGAAATATGGAATTTTCCAATTCAAAGATGAATGCTGCCTTAAGTCAAAGAAGAAGCAAAATATTATCTAAAAATAAGGACAACATATCCTTAAAGAGACATGTAGAACTTCCTGTGAATTTTACTGCCATTGAAAACCTGTAAAATTATTTTTACTGAAAAATAATAAGGCATGTAAGAATTTCTAAAAGACTTGTCCTTTGGTTGTAATATATGTATCATGCTTTAGGTCTTAGCTATAAGTCTTTTAAGCACTTACTAGTTTAAAATTCTATTCCCTCTTTGAAAAATGCAAGATATTAAAAATGCATTCTGAAATTGTTCTTTGATACAAGGCCTTACATTTAGAGGAAATGATACTTGTGGGAAGTTTATACCTCACATTGATATATGTTGTATAAAAGCATTTTTGAAAGATATTATAAGGTAAATGGAGAAAGTGCCGTGCACATTATTACCCAAGAATCGGTGCAATCAATGATACACACAAGCCTGTGAGGGCTGATACATTTATCTCACTTTGTTCTGAATATAGTATGTATATAGTTCATGGCAAATTAAAATTTCTAGAAAGACTCAAAATATATTCTTAAGAATACATATATGTGGTAAATTAATTTTTTATGCATGACTTTTTTACAAGTATGTAACATTTACTTATTCCCAAATAGCTTTATTTATATATATTATGCATGTATATATGCATATATATGTACACACACCAAAATATATCAGCATGATTTTCATGACTATCTTTAAGAGACATACTGATTATAGAAGATTTAGATTCTAGAATAACCACTAAGAAAGGTTCAGTATCTTAGAAATCCTTTTCCTAAAGAGTCATTATAAAATATGTCAAAATCTTAGTTCAGTGTGGGTAAATTCTTGTAGAGAAAAATTAACTTCAAACCTATTGCAAAGGCACAAAATTATGGCTTTGTGAATCTGTTAGTTTAAATAATTTTTCTATTGCTTCTGCAAGATTCACAGAATTGAAATGATCCGTCCGAAATGGGGAAGAATGTTAGAATACTTATGTTTTGAAGTGTGAGGTCAAAGTGGCACTGCAATGTTGGGATAATCTCAGCTGGGGATTCCATTGGGTCTCCATCCCTTTTTTTCCCCAAATGTCTGATATTAGAATGAAGCCTTCTGGAGTTTATCCAGTCCCCACCAGTCTAAAGTGGCATCTAACCCAGCTAAACACCACCATGATCAATTAAACTAAAGCTGATATGGACTCATGAGTATAAAAAGCAGTAAGCCACTGAGACTTTGTAGGTCTTTATTAAAAACAGCACCACTCAGAAAATACATGCAAGCTAACTGACAAAGCTAGAATTTTTCTCTAGATTTCAATAAGTGCTCTAGGTGTTTGATGACAGGCTAAAGAATAAAAGCAAAGTCAGAAGATTTGAAAAACAATTTAAACCTGACAAATTTTGAACAATAACATATATTGTCATCTGAGTAAGTGTTGAAAAAAAAATCCATACTCACTAGGTTTTAGTCATAGGTAAGAACTATTTGCTTTTAATGAGAAATAACACTAATCATTTACATGCATGATGTTTATTACATAGTCACTCCACTTCAGACATATCCATGAGTGCATAAATAGAAGATTTTGTAGCTTTTTTGAACTCTCTTTCTTACTTGGTGGGCAAGTTTGGTTATGTATAAGAATACAATAAATACCCAGGAATTCATGTATACAAGAAAGTGGATCTTGGGATTACCTTGGAAATCTCTACGGAAATGAAATTTATGGGACAGAAAATAGTTCCTCCTGTTGTGGAACCAGCAGAGATTAGGTTTTAATTTTTAAAAATGCACATTATTTCACACCCTCTTTGGATGAAATCGGAGCTCAGTTTCTCTATTACTTGCTAAACACTAGTAAATTAAAAACTCCTAGCACCTTTCCATATTCTGGAGACACTATTTTACATGAATGTCTTAGAAATGTGTTCAATAACAAGCTCACCTAAATATGCAACTTTTTCTTTTTCTTTTTAAAAATTATTCATTTATTTATACAAGCACTGGGTACAGTCAGAGGCGAGGGAGGGTGAAAGAATTCACCAGAGCCAGAGCGGGGAGCAGAACAGGCAGACAGACGAAGTACACTGCTGAGGGGAGCAGCAGGTGGCAGGTGAGGTCTATGGCGCCATGTTGGACCCTTGCCCGGCGGCCAGGGATTGAACTGGCGCTGTAGAGGCTGCGGGTAGCTTCGCAGCCCAGCACTCAATCGCTGTGCCACCAGGGGAGACCCTGCAACTTTTTCTCAATGCCATAAAATAAATAAGGATGAAATACATAATTGCATTTGGTAGGTGACTTTTGATTGAAAAATTGATAACATCTAGGGCATCCCTGGTGGCCCAAAGTGTTAAGCACAGCACTGTGAAGCTATCCACAGCCTTTGCAGCACAAATTCCATGCCTGGCTGACCAGGGAGCTACCCACATGGCGCAGCAGACCGATCCTATCTCGTGCCCACTGTTCCCCTCAACAGTGTATTTTGGTCAGTCTGCCTGTTCTACTCCCCACTCTGTCTCTGGAGAATCCTCTCACCCCCGCCCCCACACAACTCTGGCCTGTACCCCAGTTCTTGTATGCATAAATAAATAAATATTTTTAAAAAGAAAAAAGATACATTAATTTATATTTAATTGATAAAAATGTACTGAATAATATTTCCCTCAACAAATATCTGAGAACCATCACAAAATTTCTCTGACTTAAACAATTGTGGCCTCAGATTCTAATATCTTTGAAAATACTCATAATTCCTTCCTCTTCTCACAATCTTGTTGATATATAATTGAAAAATTAGAAAAGAATATATATATTTATTGTATCATGTGATAGTTTCATATACAAATATTGTGACATTATCTCTACTATAAAGATATGTAACCTGTTCATCTCCTTTCATAAGTATTCCTTTTGTTCATGTGTGGTAAGAAATTTAAGATCTATTCTATCAAATTTCAAGTAGAAGAAACAGTTTCCTTTAATTGCTTTGCTGTACTTTAGATCTACAAGCTTATTTGTTTCCAAACGGATAGTTTGTGTCATTTCATTAACATTTTTCCTTCTTCCATTTTCAAACCCTGGCATTTGTCTTTAGATATCTGCCTTATTTCATTTAGTATAATATCCTTCTTATTCATCCACGTTATTACAAATGTCAGGATTTCATTCCATTTTAAGGCTGAATAATATTCCATTACATTAGACTAATTCCGATTTACCTTTGGAACTGGAAGTGGGATCCAGATTACTTGAGAATATAACCAGAAATCTGATCCCCCAAATCCAGGATATATTAACAAGAAAATGCAGCATGTGTTTTAAAACTTTATTTTTTTTTTAATAGAGGCATGCTTTATTTATTTGTTTGCTGGTTTGTTTGTTTTGTTTATACATGCACTGGGTACAGTCAGAAGCGCGGGAGGGTGAGAGAATTCACCAGAGCCAGAGCGGGGAGCAGAGCAGGCAGAAGGACCGAAGTCCACTGCTGAGGGGAGCAGCGGGCGGCAGGAGAGGTCTGCGCGCCATGTGGGACCCTCCTCCGGTGGCCGGGGAGCAGCCGGGGATCGAACCAGCGCCGCAGAGGCCGTGCGCAGTTTCGCAACCCAGTGCTCAACCGCTGCGCCACCGGGGAGGCCCTGCAGCATGTGTTTTAATTTAGAAAATAATAGTCCTGAACTTGAGATTATTTTGGAGGTTTAAACATAAATATGTTTTAAACATGTGTACTTCTACTATAAATGCTTGGAGGTGAGTGTATTGCAATGACATACACCTGCGGGATAGAATCCTGTTTTTGAATCATATGCAATCTTGTAAACCAATTTATCTAAATAAAAAAAAATTAAAGGAAAGAAAAAGTAATGCAACTCTTCCATTATTTTTTTGAAAATATATCTATATTTAAAAAAATGTATGACATGCTAATATGGGGTGTTATTTTTAACAAATTAATAAGTGTTAAAATTAAAATGTAAACTTAATGGTGTCAATTTTATTCTTCTTATTTGAAACATGTTCTTTTGTATGAAAAACTTAATGTTGAATAACAATGTAGGTAGACATCTCTCTCTTATAGACTTTGTAACACTTCTATTTACAGCATTTTATTAATCTCAAACACTTGTCTTATTTTAAGATTTGAAACTTCAGTGTCAAAACAAATATAAATCTTTATTTTTTGATCAACTGCAGTGTCTCATAAGTTTCATAAACATAATGGTACTTTGTATAATAATTTTAATTTCAATAGAATGACCAAGAATATTGACTTTTTATTATTTTTACAGTAATATTTTACAGGAAAAATGATTTAGTTTCAGAAAAAAAAGTTTGGTATGCTCCTATCAAAACATAATATTTTACATTTTAAAAAATTAATTAATTAATTAATTAATATAAGCACTGGGTACAGTCAGAAGTGTGGGAGGGTGAGAGGATTCACCAGAGCCAGTGAGGAGCAGAACAGGCAGACTGACAAAGTACACTACTGAGGGGAGCAGCGGGCGTGGCAGGAGAGGTCTGTCTTGCCATGCGGCACCCTCGCCCAGCGGTTGGGGATCAAACTGGCGCTGCAGAGACTGCGGGCAGCTTCGCAGCCCAGCGCTCAACTGCTGTGCCACTGGGGAGGACCTTAAAATTGTTATTTTATCACCTACTTTATTTCCTGAAAATTAGTAGAGAAACAAATGCTATAGTTGAAACAGACCATTAGAAGACACAGATCATTAGAAAATGCTGAAGTTAATTCTAGTGGACAAATGTCAGCTTTTCTCTTCCAAGGATAAAAGATAAGTTGGGAAGTAGAAAAAATAAGACAAATAAACAAAAATAGAAGCTTGAAATTGTATTTCTAATATGATTTAATAGCACTAGAACTGAATTGTATAGGTGCCATTTTTTAAATCTGTTTTAGTGATTACTCTGACTTTTTATTGTGACTTCTTGATTGGTGGCCACTATGCAATATTCTTTCAGTGAATAAAATGAAAGTTGTCTTGGCAGTGAAGACAAATAAAAGAGATTACTTTTTCCTTTGTTGACTTCTTGCCTGGAAACAATTACTTTATCTTCAGACTATAATCAGACAGTTCATATGTATGCATGAAAGTACATTCATCTATGATATGTATTGCTTCTTTTATGATATATTCAACTTTAAATATATTTCTTCAGCAAGTATTTATCTTTTAAATTACACATTTTGTAGACCAAAATTATATCAGGCTCTAAGGTAGATATTACAGATTAAAAAGTTTGGTAGGGTATATAAGACCACTGACAAGTGATAACAAGAGAAGGAAGATATGTGAGTAAGTATCCAGAAAATTATAGGATATTACACAGGATATTTTATATGAATACAGAGATTTCCAGATGAATCTGTTGCTGGAATGAGAAGTGGCTTTCATTTGAGGTGGTGTAAGAGTGATAGAAGAGCAAATTATATTAATGACATAGTATATGTAGAAACTAAGATAAAATATAGAGCTTGTTACATTTAAGAATCTGAAAGATATTCCTTGTAACTCGAAATATGGATTTGAATAAAAGTGCAGCCTGTTATAAATATGGAGGAAAAGGGAATCATGTCCTAGGATATTAACAATTCTATCATTCAGTATACATAAAAATTAAGGGAAATGAGGAGTCATAAATACATCTTAGAAAGACTAATCCAACTGTAGTATAAAACATACAATGGACACAAATACAGTAAGGGAAACTGGTGAAGAGTATATGCTAATCATCCAAGAAATGAGTTATGATTTGATATACAGCAGTGATGAGGAGGACAGAATAATGTAGACAGGGTTGACCAACATCTGGAGGGCAAAGTTATTAGATACTGGAGTTATTTGAACATCAGACACTTGGGATAATGGAGGGATGAATGATGCCTTCAAAGTTACTGGCTTGTGCATCTAAATGATTGAAAATAAAGCTCTGAGGTAAGGATCGCAGAAGTATGAACTATTCTTGAATTAGTTTTGTATAAACTGAGTGATAGATAGTTGAATACAGATAGCTAAACACTGCACCAGGAAGTTTCATTTATTTGCAAACACCAAGAAGTGCTATTAGTTGTGAAACTTATAATGGGTGATAGTAAAAAGAAATAAATGATAAAATCTAAGAGTCTTTAAATAAAAATGATAAAGTCAAAGTATGAAGGACATTTTTTATTTTTTTATTTTTTTTTTTTATAAATTTTATTGTTATATTCCCCATACAATTGCAGCCCCCCATTCTGACCCCAATCCCTCCCCTCCCGCCCCCGCCCCCCTAAAAGTGTCTCTGGTTCATAGTTTTTTGTTGATTTTGATTTTCACTTTCTTATAGTTATTCATTTTCCTGGTCCCTTATTTAAGTTTTCTAGATTCCTGCTATGAGTGAGACCATCCGGTATTTTTCTTTTTCTTTTTGGCTTATTTCGCTGAGCATGATCCCTTCCAGCGCCATCCATGTTGCAGCAAATTGCATGTGTTTATCTTTTTTGAATGCTGAGTAATATTCCATGGTATATATGTACCACATCTTCTTGATCCAGTCATCTATTTTTGGGCATTTGGGTTGTTTCCATAGCTTAGCTATTGTAAACAGTGCTGCTATAAACATAGGGGTGCAGGTGTTCTTTGGAATTGATGTTTCTGTGTCCTTTGGGTAAATACCTAGGAGTGGAATTGCTGGGTCATATGGAAGCTCTATGTTTAGTAGGTCCAGAAATCTCCACACAGCTTTCCACAGTGGTTGGACCAGTTTGCACTCCCACCAACAGTGCAGAAGAGTTCCTTTTTCTCCACACCCTCGCCAACATTTGTTGTTGCTAGTTTTTTTAATATGTGCCATTCTCACTGGTGTGAGATGGTATCTCATGGTAGTTTTGATTTGCATTTCCCTGATGACAAGTGATGTTGAACATTTTTTCATATGCCTGTTGGCCATTTGCATTTCCTCTTCAGAGAAGTTTCTTTTAAGCTCTTCTGCCCATTTTTTGACTGGATTATTTTCTTTGTTGTTGTTGAGACTCATCAGCTCTTTGCAGATTTTTGTGATCAGTCCTTTATCATTAGTGTTGGGTGCAAAAATGTTCTCCCAGTTGGTGGGGTTTCTCTTTGTTTTTGTTATTGTCTCTTTTGCTGTGCAAAAGCTCTTTAATTTGATATAGTCCCAGCTGTTTATCTTTGCCTTCACTATCACTGCTTTGGGTGATGTGTCTGTAAAGATGTCTTTGATGTGCAAATCACGTAGTGTTTCGCCTATATTTCCTTCTATATATTTTATGGTTTCAGGTCTTATGTTTAGTTCTTTAATCCATTTTGAGTTGATTTTTGTGTATGGTGTGAGGTGGTGGTCAAGCTTCATTCTTTTGCATGTAGCGACCCAGTTTTCCCAGCACCATTTATTGAACAAACTTTCTTTGCTCCAATGCATAGTCTTTGCTCCTTTGTCAAAGATTAGTTGACCATATACCTGTGGGTTTATTTCTGGATTTTCTATTCGATTCCATTGGTCTGTGTGTCTGTTCTTGTTCCAATACCATGCGGTTTTGATGATTATGGCTTTGTAGTATAGTTTGAAGTCTGGGAGTCTGATGCCTCCATTCCCTTCTTTTTTTTTCAGGAGAGCTTTGGCTATTCGGGGTTTTTTGTGATTCCATATGAATTTCATCAATAATTGTTCTATTTCTTTGAAGAATGACATTGAAATTTTGATTGGAATAGCATTGAATCTGTATATTGCTTTTGGAAGGATGGCCATTTTAATAATGTTTATTCTTCCAATCCATGAGCAGGGGATGTCTCTCCATTTCTTTGTGTCTTCTTCTATTTCTTTTAACAGTGTTTTATAGTTTTCTTTGTATAGGTCCTTTACCTCTTTTGTTAGATTTCTTCCCAAATATTTGATTTTTTTTTGTTTCAATAACAAAAGGGATGGTCTTTTTGATTTCTTCTTCTTCAGATTTATTGTTTGTGTATAGGAAGGCTACTGACTTTTGCGTGTTGATTTTGTATCCTGCCACTTTACTGAACTGATTGATGAGTTGAATTAGCTTTTCTGTGGAGTTTTTGGGGTTCTCTATGTATAATATCATATCGTCTGCAAATAGTGATAGTTTGACTTCTTCTTTTCCTATTTGGATTCCTTGGATGTCTTTCTCTTGTCTTATTGCCCTGGCTAGGACTTCCAGTATTATATTGAAAAGCAGTGGTGAGAGTGGACATCCTTGTCTTGTTCCAGATCTTAATGGAATTGCTTTCAGCTTTTCACCATTGAGAATGATACTGGCTGTTGGCTTGTCATAGATGGCCTTTATGATGTTGAGGTATGTTCCTTGTATCCCAAGAATTTCAAGGGCTTTTATCATGAATGGGTGTTGCACTTTGTCGAAAGCTTTCTCAGCATCTATTGATATTATCATATGGTTTTTATATTTCTTTTTGTTGATGTGTTGGATAACGTTGATTGATTTTCGGATGTTAAACCATCCTTGTGCCCCTGGAATGAATCCTACTTGGTCGTGGTGAATTATCTTATGGATACATTGTTGGATTCTGATAGCTAAAATTTTATTGAGGATTTTTGCATCAGTGTTCATTAGGGAGATTGGCCTGTAGTTTTCCTTTTTTGTGTTGTCCTTGTTCGGTTTTGGTATTAGTGTAATGTTGGCTTCATAGAACGTGTTTGGTATTGTCCCTTCCTTCTCAATTTTTTGGAAGAGTTTGTGAAGGATAGGCACTAATTCGTCTCTGAATGTTTGGTAGAATTCATTTGTAAATCCATCAGGTCCTGGGCTTTTGTTTTTGGGGAGGTTTTTGATTACCATTTCAATTTCGCTAATTGTAATTGGTCTGTTTAGGTGTTCTATTTCTTCTTTATCTAGCTTTGGGTGATTGTAGAGTTGTAGGAATTTGTCCATCTCCTCTAGATTGTTAAACTTGTTTCCATATAACTGTTCATAGTAGTTACTGATTATTCTTTTGATTTCTGCTGTGTCCATTGTGATTTCTCCTCTTTCATTGATGATCCTGTTTAATTGTGCTTTCTCCCTTTTTTCCTTTGTGAGCCTGGCTAGGGGTTTGTCTATTTTATTGATTTTTTCAAAGAACCAGCTCTTGGTTTCATTGATCTTTTGGATTGTTTTTTTAGTTTCAATTTCATTTATTTCTGCTTTGGTTTTTATTATTTCTTTTCTTCTACTTGTTTTGGGGTTTTTTTGTTGTTCTTTTTCTAGATCTTTGAGCTTCGAGATTAGGTTGTTTCTTTGCGTTCTTTCTTGTTTCTTGATGTGAGCTTCTATTGCTATATATTTTCCTCTTATTACTGCTTTTGCTGCATCCCATACATTTAGGATATTGGTGTCCTCCTTGTCGTTCAATTCAAAAAATTTTTTAATTTCTTCTTTGATCTCCTCATTAGTCCAATGGTCTTCCAGTAGTGTGGTTTTTAATCTCCATGAGGTAGGAAAGTTCCTTGCCTTCTTTTTATGGTTTATTTCTAGTTTGATGCCTTCATGGTCAGAAAAGATGGTTGATATGATTTCAATCTTGGTGTATCTGTTGATGTTTGTCTTGTGCCCCAGTATGTGATCGATCCTGGAGAATGATCCGTGTGCGCTTGAGAAAAATGTGTACTCCATTTTTTTGGGGTTTAGTGTTCTATAGATGTCTGTTAAGCCCAATTGCTCTAGGTCTTTATTTAGAGCTTTGGTTTCTTTACTTATTTTTTGTCTTGTTGATCTATCCATTGTTGATAGTGGTGTGTTGAAGTCTCCCACTACGTATGTGTTTTCTCTGATGTCTGTTTTCAGAGAGGACAACAGTTGTCTGATATATTTTGGTGCTCCTTCGTTTGGTGAGTATATGTTAATGAGTGTTATTTCTTCTTGAAGTATTGTCCCCTTGATCATAATGTAGTGACCATTGGGGTCTCTTTTTATCTTTTTGAGTTTGAAATCTGTTTTATCTGATATGAGTATAGCTGTTCCTGCTTTCTTTTTTGGTCCATTTGCTTGTAGGATTGTTTTCCATCCTTTAACTTTGAGCCTATTTTTATCTTTTGTAGCTAAATGTGTTTCCTGGAGACAGCAAAAGGTTGGGTTTTGTTTCTTAATCCAGGCTGCAACTCTGTGTCTTTTTATTGAAGAGTTTAGTCCATTTACATTTAGAGTTAATATTGATATGTTAACATCTGTATTTGCCATTGTGTTTGTCTTTCCTTTGATTTTATTTATTCTTTTAATAACTTTTTTTTTTTTGGCCTTCTTTCATTGTTATTCGTCCCTCTGAGGTTCTGGCTTTAGGACTCCTTGTAGTATTTTTTGGAGTGGGGGTTTAGTTGCAATGAAATTCCGGAGTTTCTGTTTGTCTGGGAAGGTCCATATTCTTTCTTCAAAGAGGAAGGAGAGCTTTGCGGGATAGAGTATTCTTGGTTGGCATCTGTTTTCTTGGAGTCTGTTGACTATGTCCCTCCACTCTCTCCTTGCCCGTAGTGTTTCTTCGGAGAAGTCTGATGTCAGCCTGATTGGTTTTCCTTTGAATGTTATCTGTTTCTTCCCTCTTGCCAGCTTCATTATTTTTTCCTTGTCCTGGATTCTTGGGAGCTTTACTATTATGTGTCTTGCTGTATTTTTCCTTTCGTCGTGGAAGTTTGGTGTTCTTCTTGCTTCTTGTATATCAATTTTCAGCTCCTTCTTCACATTTGGGAAGTTCTCTTCAATTATCTCTTTGAATATTTTCTCTGTTCCTACATCTCTCTCCTCTCCTTCTGGTATTCCTATAACTCTTATATTTCCTTTCCTCATGGAGTCAGATAGTTCCCGAAGTCTTTCTTCGTTCTTTTTCCTTCGTACTTCTCTTTCCTTTTCTGTTTTGGTTCTTTTTATTTCTGTGTCTTCAAGATTACTTATTCGTTCTTCCATTTCATCTATTCTGCTTTCATTGCTTTTCCCAGAATTCTTTAGTTCTTCCATTAATTCTTTGATCTCCTGCATTTCTTTTACTTCCCTCTTTAGGGACTCAATTTCTTTCTTCTGACCATTGTTTTCCCTCTCTAGGGACTCAATTGCATTCTTCTGATCGTTGATTATTTTTCCCTTATCATTGTTTTCCTTTATGACTTCTGTCAGTTTTTTAATCACGGCAATTTTAAATTCTCTTTCTGGAAGGCTCAGAAATTCTTCCAAGTTATTGTCGTTGCAATCTGGGGGCTGGCTTTCTTTTTGTGGTGTGCTTTTTCTCTGGAGAGTTGCTAGATTGCGTGTGGTTCTTCTCCTCCCTACTGTCTGTTTTCTAATTTGCCGTATGCGTTGGGACACTGTGTAGTTGGGACTTGCCGGCATCTTGGGTGGGCTTCTCTGTTCCCCTCTGGTTCTTCCAGGAGTCATCTGTCAGTTTCAAGCAGCCTTTACTGGAGAAAGGTCCCTGTTCTAAAATGCCGATGTGGGGACACACTCCCCTGTGCGCCTGGTCTGCCCCGGCGTTGGGTTCCTGCTCCCCTCTGGGCTTGGACTGCAGGCCAGAGGGGGTCTGGCGTGGGCGAACTTCCCCCGCTCACCTCTGGCTCCTGAGGAAGCCTTCTGCAGGTAGTCTTTACTGAAGAAATGTCCCTGTTCTAAAATGGTGATGTGGGACACATGAAGGACATTTTTTAATAGATAGATACCACAGTAGAAGACATAAGTGAATAAGTCCAAAAGGACTTACATTTTAGACAATTCAGTATAAAGAGCAGCTTTGAGCAATATTAAGATACTTTTGTCCTATGCCTAGACACTGAAGCCATAAGTGTGTTGAGATATTACAGCAAATATACGGTATGAAAAGAAAGAAGAACTTAGAATCAAACCTAGCATTAAAGAGATATCTTTGTCAGTATCATTATAACTTTTGACCAAGCCATTACTTCTTAAATTGGTCTCATCTCTTCCCCTGGTGTCAATGACAGCATAACCTCCTGGCATTTTTATGTCTACACCGTTTGTGTATTCAGAAAATGCAAATCTGAGTGTTATGTGACTTACAAGTGTCAGGTATTAGGTAAAGTACTCAATCTAGTTCATTATTTTATTGTTATTATTATCATCCTTTGAATTTTACTGGCAGTTCTTGAATAAATGTAATTATTTTTTCCAATTTCATTTCTCTTGACTTCTTATTATGTGATATTAATACACATGCAATTCTTATTACGGAAGACCATTCCAGTATATTAGAATACTGAACATCCATGTTGCTTTATTTTAAGTCATGAAAACCTAGGCAGAAATTAACAACCATTGTCATTATAAAATACAGAAATGGATCTGGGATAGTACAGGGAGTTGAAGTCATTATCATAGTACTCTCAGATTTGGTATAACAAAACAAATTATGATAAAAGTTTTATGAACAATAGACAGTGCTTTGTCATTCTAATAGTAGGATTCCATTAATAAAGTTATTTTATTTTGCACACTAAAGTGAAATGATTGGAAGACTTATAAATAAATCACTCTGGATCCCATGCATGCAGATGGCAACACCTGAAATTTGAGCAGCCTGCAAAGAGGATTGAAGACAATGGCCAAGAACTAACAGGAGCTCAGGAGTGTTTTTCACATAGCCAGTTTAAAAAAAAAAAAAATAGATAACTTCAAGGCTAAAACAAAACAAAACCAGTCACCACTAATCTTAAGAAGATAAGCATTGTGAATGATGAAAAAGTTAGCAGAGTGAATAGAGCTTTTGTAGATACACAAAAGGGACTAACTTGCACATTTCTCAAAATGCCTTTCCCTTTCCTCTCTGCAGAAACAACTGCTTTCTCAGCAGTGTCATGAAAACCAACCAGTTAGTGTTGACAAAGCTGCAAGATTAACGACTCAGTGGTAATACACTGGTGAGGCACCAAATCCCCCCTAAACAACAAATATTTTCTACAATTTTATTTTTTTTAAATCTTGTTCATGTGCAGATATTGGCACATTTTGAAAAAAACTGTATAAATAATTTTCTATAATCTAGGACAGTGGAAGATCAGAAGTCAACAAAATGTGATGGATCTTAAAGTATTGAAACAGAAGGCACTTCACAAAATCTGTTCACTGAAACAGTTAACCCCTACCCTAGTTTATATCTTCACTTTATATGTGATAGTGAGTGTTTGTATGGGTTGGAGGGAGGACATATAGACAGACATATGGGCGGTTTTGTGGCTGGCACAAAAACATAAGACAACCAAATGTTGAGCCCTTGGCCAATTAGTTTGTTTTTGATGACCTTAGTCTATTTCACCTTTCTTCTTAGAGAGAAGGGGGGAAAAAAAAAAAGAAGGATTAAAAGTTGGAAAAAAAATTGAAATCCTAAAATGAAGTTATGTAATTACTTAGGGGGTACATAATAAATCACATTTACCTCTGAAAAAATAAAATAAAATCACTAGTGGCCAAGTATATTCTTGGCTTAAAAAATATGTTTTTAAAATTAAATTTTGTGTTTAAAAATAAATTTGGACATAGAGGTAGAAATATTCACATCAGTATCAATACCATGATAAAACTATTATGTATAAAGACATGAAAATACATCTTTTACAAGGACCTTGAGGTTTATAAATTGAATCCATGATGTAAAGTATAATTAATTCTCATAAAAGATGTGTAAATAAACAATGTATGTGATATATTTACACTATCTAGTTATTGTGCCTATTTATAAGTATCTTCCATTCAAGAAGTGAGATTTGCTCTCTGAGTCTGATAGCACTTTTCTTTGAAACATTTCAAGACTGTTTATTGCACAAATATTATGGGCAATGCTGGCTTTTTTTCCTGTCCTTACAGAAGCTTTTGAAAGATTGAAGAATAAAACACAAGTAAGGCAGAAGCAATGAAATTCAGCTAACTATACCAGCACAAACAGCTGGAAGTAAGGAAAGTAATACTGAAGGCAGGGAAGAAACAGTGATTGATATCCTTGTTGAAAAGATAGATGAGATCATTCTGACAGTTTCTGTCTAAAATTGAATTTCCTGCTGCTCAAGTGACTTAATTTCATTTATGTCCTCTTTTGTTTAATACTATGACTTTATAGAAAGTATTTCAAAAGGTGGTTTTATCTCTGTAATTAAAATGTGAATGTTCAAAGAAGATTTTTTTTCTTACATAATTTTTGTTTTTCTTAGTTGGAAAGAGATAGGTATGCTTTATGTCCTATGCTTAGAGTCAATATATTCAGTGTATGTCTTGGGTTGAAAACACAACAAACATGTATCTCTCTTGGAAGTTGTCATTTGTCTTTCTTGTCCATATTTTCAAGACAGGTATCTCCTGAGAAGACTAAGTGACATAATAGGAGATCAGCAGGAAAGCTAAGCTCCATGTTCTATGTGTTAATGCCTCAAACATGCCTACATTAACATGAAGAATGACTTCCTGGTCTGAAGATTAGAATGTGTTTTTAGAAAGAAAGCAGTCCTCTGTGAATTATGTTTCTTGCTTAGAGACTAAATGCAAAAATTAAATCGTAATGTTAATGTACTTTCCAAAGAGACATAAAAATCTCTGTTTTCATAGCATATTATAGATTGTTAATTAATTCTTCTTTGCTTGTCTTTTCCAATCCTGTGGGATATCTAAGCTGGAAATTATATCCTGATTAGTGAAGGAAACTGAGTTAAAAACTAAGATGTGCTTTCAGAATCTATATGATTAATGATTGTAGACCGATAGGTAAGTACTAGAGGGAATAGTTGCACTGTTTTGTGTGTGTGTGTGTGTGTGATGAAACTAAACCTGGAGAAGATAAAGGAAATATGAAGCAACATTTGACTTCCATAGTTGTTCACTTAAGTTTGATCACATAAACAGATATTTTTTGAGCATCATTACCAAAGCAACAGAATACTGGGATTTATATTTGAGAGTTTTAAAAATTCTATCTGTTAATTAAATAGGTATGTCCCCATGTGACAAACATGTTCAACTTTGATTAGAGTGAGGAATGCAAGATACAAAAGGACAGACTTTTAAGGACAATAAATGGGACAAGTGAGGGTGAAAGGCTGTAATTTCACAATAAGATGAACAAAAGAAATCAAAACTTCATTGATAATTTAAATAAGAGCATAAAGGGAAGAAGTGTATGATTTCCATGCATGTATCCTCTGTATATCATTTACTAATATTAAGATGACTAAGAGAAAAGCGCATTTAGAGAGTTTGAACCAAAACTCTCTTTATATCATGCTAAATTTCATATTTGCTGAGTATTAAAGGTGAACCCCTGATCTGAAGGCAATCAATCAATCCACCAATCAAGAAATCTATCATGGTCAAAGATCTATCAATAAAACACACTTAACCTAACCGGTCTATCAAACATGTGGAATAGTTAAATTAATTGAATTAATTCCCCCAGGACAGTGCAACCATTCCTCAACTGCTAAAAATCTTGAGTGCCAAATTCTCATAATCGTTCTCTTCTTTAGAAAACAGTTCCCATTGGCCTACTTGGGATGAAGTTGCTTTATGCCACTCAGGGTCAAAGCTAGTAACTTACAGGAAGGTCTAAGTTACTAAACTTCCTAGCCTTGATGAGTTAGTGGAAGCCTAACTCTGGCTTTAAGGTTGGACTATCTCATTGTGGAAATCATGTTCCTCAGAGGACCAGGTTGAAGCTGTTCTCTAGCATAGACCACATCCTTGCTAAGTCCTTCTTCCCTTCTCTGTCCTAAACTCTGTCCTCTCAGTTCTTTAACATAAGATTCTCACAGAAAGTCAACCTCAGGAACTGTTTTTTTTTTTTTTTTTTTTTTAAGGAAATTGATTTAAGACACTCTTATAATACTCAACTACCTCTAAAGAAATGAGATCATGGGCTCCTAAAGCTGATGTCTATCTTGAACTATAAATAAATTGACAAATAATGCTCTAGATTCTGCTTGAGAAAACAGCTCTAACGTTCCTTAAGACTTTGTACAGACTATATTGCTCCCTTCTTCAAGAATTCTTCCATATCTAAAATAAGCTGAATATATCAATGTCCCATTGCACCATGAAAGAGATTAAGGAACAAAATATGTGATTAAGAAAGGCATATGCAGAAATAGATCTTCTGGTTTGCAAAAAATGTCCTTCAAATAAGAAGTAAAACTGTCATTTTTGGAATTTTAGAATATTATGTAATTGAACATTTTCTCTACAATTTGCATTTGGAACAGTGACTCAGGATAGAGTCAGGATAGAGGAACTTGATGCCTGGTAAGAATTGAATCTTTTTTTTTTTTTAATATTTATTTATTTATTTATACAAGCACTGGGTACAGTCCGAAGCACGGGAGGGTGAGAGAATTCACCAGAGCCAGAGCGGGGAGCAGAGCAGGCAGAAGGACTGAAATACACGGCTGAGAGGAGCAGCGGGCATAGCAGGAGAGGTCTGTCGCACCATGTGGGACCCTCACCAGCGGCCAGGGATTGAACCAGTGCTGCAGAGGCTGAGGGCAGCTTCGCAGCCCAGCGCTCTGCTGCTGCGCCACTGGGGAGGCCCAAGAATTGAATCTTATATATTACCTGATCCTGTGTTTACTGTAGTTAGTGAGTCCTTATAACTTGGAATATTTATCACAGATTTTAAAAAAGTAGAGTGATTTTAAATTGAAATCTCTGATTCTCCACACTCCCATCACCAGTTGCCTAATACCTCTTGCTTGTAATAGGGGTGGCGGTGAATAGAAGGTAAGCACTTTTTTAAATACAACTTCACATTGGGAGATTGTGCTTTTTTTCTCTTCTTTCTTCTTCTTTTTTTTTTTTTTACTTCTCAATTACATTGAGAAATTACAAAGCAGCAAAATGTTGCAGCTAATCCACTGGGGAAAAATTATATGCATATAAAGTAAAATATACTGTCTTTTTCATGAACAGTGTGTGAACTATTTGAAAATTTTATGCCATTAGCACTTTCAATATGTCATTAACCTAGAAAATAAGAGGGAGTAATGAAAGTCATTAAAAGCAGTTGAGTGTCCTGCTGTAGCCTGGCCAATAAGAGCATAAAGAATGAGAAACAGAGCAAGACATTCTATTACATTACAACCTGGCAGGGCTCTGTCTACAAAGGATATATATGCATATATTTTAATTTTTCCACCTTCACACTATGCCTTTAATGTATGGAGGATAAAAGAAGGTGTTTACATTTTAAATAGCATTACCGAGTGCTAGTTACAAAAGTGTCAGCTGAATCTAATATAAAGGTCATTATTCTTAATTTTGTGGCACTGAGAACATCACACTCTGTGTGTCCTTCTGGAACCTTTCCTGTCACAACCTTCAAGATTGTGGTATGCAAGTAATGTTTTATTTTAAAAGAACAAGCATGAACAAAGATCCCCAGAAAGAAAAGTATGCAAAGCTTACTTTTGCTCTGACTGTAAAATCTATATGCTACTGACTGTGTTATGAACACAAGACAATTTCCTTTATTTTCCCTGCAAATATCACCCATTATAACCATTTTTTTTAACCTACAGACTGACTGTGGACACACTACAGTCATGGCCAACCCAGGAAACTTTCAGAATTGGCTGATTTTATAGTTTGATATGAACCACTTATGACCTTGTGTTATGTCTGAGAATATATTAGCTTCATTAGATATATGAGAATAAAGGGAGATTCAATCAAGATTGTCACAAAGCTCTTAAATAATCTAAGATAAATTTATGGGAGTTAATGTTCTCTATGCTTTGGAAAATTTTGATTCTGTTTTTCCAACAATCCCTAATGCAACAGTTAAAGCAGATACATGGAGAAAATTTTAGGGCCAAAGCAAAGGAAAGAAAAATGAACAAGATTTTTAAGGGCTTGATGATTCAAGAAAAAAATTAGGTATTAATTTGAGAGGAACTTCCCACATAGCATAAGAAATTGTCACAAAGTGAAACAGGTTATGAGAAATAATGTTAGAGCTGATAAGCAGACTGACTACTCAAAATTTCCTTCCTTAACTAGTCAGCTCTTTTGATTATTTCCTAAAATATATGTTATAATAGATAAACTCAATCTTGATTCTCATGATGGAAAGTACTAAGAAATTAAATATGTTCATATATACGATTTATCTCACACAATCATGGTGTATTCAATGACTTTTTGAGCTTAAATTTTCTTATTATATAATTTTTAATGAAGTAACACTGGTTTACAAAACTGTATATAATTCAGAGGTACAGGTTCACACCTTTTCCGAAGTATGTCACCGCACCTCAACCATCATTGAGGTACAAACAATCCTATCCCATTTGCCCTTTGCTTCCCCGCCCCCTTCTGATTGGCTCAATTCTACTGTCAGATTTTTGAGGGTTGTTATAGTTTAGTTTTGTATGTTGCTTTGTTTTGTTTCTGTAGATTCCACAAATAAGTGAAACCACCTGTAAATATCTTTCAACTTCTGACTTATTTCATGTTGCATAATCACTCAAGACCTATCTGTATTCAAAAACTATGAAATAATGACATTTGGGGAATGCCACTTTAGACTGATCACAAATGTACAACTTCCATTTGGTGATGGACTATTGTTCAAACTTAACTTCAATGGTTGGTAGTCAGATAATACCAACTAATTGATCTGAAGCCCAGGTCACATGATAACTTGGTGACCCACAGTGAAGCATTCAGTTTAACCCAATTTTGGTCCAAGAGCTGTTACCTAAACAGAAAATAGTTATTTGTAGAGGACAGTCAGATATTATTCAAAATCTTAATAGCTGACACTGCAGTTCACATATTGAAGTTGCCATAGACTCCAAACTGCATTCTTGTCATCACTGACACACCAGATTCCATAGAATTTATAAAATCATAAAACCCAACTGACAAAGAAGCTTCACAGCAAACTGGACTTGCTGCAGAATCTTCTTTTATACTTAATTCCACTCAAAACTAGAAGATTTTCGGTCACTAGGTAAACGTGCTAAAGTAACACACCCAAATGAAGAATATGTTGCCTATGAGGCAGAGGAGGTATTATGTTCCTTTCTTGGTTATAAGAAGGGCCATATGCTTTGACTTTAAAAAGGAAAGCTCATGTTCTCCCTACTAAGCTATGCTTGACAAGCCTCATAGCACTGGAAATTTCCCTGAAGTTGATGACTCAGATTTATTTCTCTCCTTCTGAGATACAAAGGTCTTATCCATAATTCTAAATTAGTTGCTACTTCTTACTAATGAGGCTAAATGGTGACTAAGATTCTGTGAACTAAGACATGAGGAAGGTTTGAAATCTTTGTTTTTAATACTTGTAAGTAATATTGATGATTCAAGAAAAGAGATTAATTTGAGCACTGGATTGCTTCTATCCAGTGAATAGGTCAAGAAAAAATAGATATAAGGCATTTATGTTGAAAATAAATAAAACTGTATCTCTAGGCAAAATGCCATCTGTGTAGAAAATTTCTATAGAATGTACAAAAATAGAATCAATTAAAAAGATACTAGAATTAATAATTTTAGCAAGGCCCAAGAGCAATGTACATGAGTATACACAATGCATTGCTAACTATAACAGCAACACAAGTTGGCAATTCAAATAAAAAATCAGTTTATTACCAACATAATTCATTCCACTTCCACAAACATCAAAAATAAATACCTAAGGATAATTATGAGAAAAGATATGTAAAAGGTATGTATCCAAAACTATGAAGCATTTCTGATAGAAAATCTAAAATACCTATCTATCGTGGAGACATAATCAGTGATCATGGATTTGAAGACACCATATCGTCAACTCCCTCCAAAATGTTCCATAGAATGTGAAACAAAAATTTCAGTAGACATATGTGTATTCCCTGATAAATTCATTCTGACATGAATCCTAATACAAAAGTTTCTAGGCTATGTTACACACTTAATACACACATTAAAAATGAATTAAACTTACATAAAACTAGAAATTTTCTCAAAAACCTGAGAAAAATCTTTGTGTTCTTGTACTTAACCAGGATCTTTTCATATGATGCTAATTGATTCTTAGCCATGAAAGAACCATAACAGAACTTTTTGCTTTAAAATACACAGAGAATGAAAATAGAAATGACAAGAAACAAATTTTCAAAGAGATTTGAGAAAAGATTCTTCTTGAGAATATTAAGATAATTCTCAGAATTCAAAGAAAAAAATAAGGAAAAGATGCCAACAGATGTACTATGAAAGAAGATATGGCGGAGAAAAATCCTCATGAAAATACTGGGAAAGCTGACATGGTGTTGCCACAGCTGCTGTAATATTTTTAATGAAACTTCATTATTAGAATTAAAACTTTAATTCTAGAAATTATTGCTGTATAAACAGAAAGCATAGGGCCTCCCCGGTGGCACAGCAGTTGAGCGCTGGGTTGGGAAGCTGCCTGCAGTCTCTGCACCGCTGGTTCGTTCCCCGGTGGCCGGCCTGGCGAGGGTCCCACATGGCGCGCAGACCTCTCCTGCCGCCCACTCTTCCCCTCAGCAGTGTATTTCATCAGTCTGCCTGTTCTGTTCCCTGCTCTGGCTCTGGTGAATTCTCTCATCCTCCCACGCTTCTGACTATACCCAGTGCTTGTAGAAATAAATAAATAAATATTTAATAAAACAGAAAACATATATAACATGGTTAAATATGATTCATAGTTACCCAAAATATGACCTCCTAATTTCACATTTGTGTCACTATAAAATATCAACAAACTGGTTACATTTAATTTTGAAAACTATATCATCTATCTATCTAGCCATCATCTATCTATCTGATTTTTAACTCAGAAATTTCCACAAAACAAGATCCTGAGCATAATTAATATTTAGTAAGTTTTCTCACTTAACTTCCACAGTGTTTGTTAAAACTCTATTTCAGTGTCCAGCCTGAGAGTTCCATCTGGAATTCAGCCTGTTTTTCAGATTTCCTCCAGAATGTAGAGCTGCTATATATTTGCTAATGTCTTCACAGAGTCAATGCAAAGAAAAAAAATGCTGTGTTTGTGATTTTTGAATCAGAAAGCTGCTGGCACTGAAAAATGAAGAGCAAATCCTTGCATTCTGGCAAGCTCCTAACAGCCCTGAACTATTAACACTAAATCATTTTGAGTCCAACTTACTTTCCTAAGATTTGATCTCTTTCCTGAAGTGATGTTTTTTTGTCAAAAAAATATACAGGTGAATTTTTAAAAAATAAAAATAGATGTGAATTTCTTTTTTTCAAAATGACAAAACTTCATTAAAATGACCTTATATATAACAAATAGCAAATGGTTTTGTTTGCTAGAGTTAACTTCATTGTTGTAATATTTTTTTGACTTCTACATTGAAATTTTAATAGAACTAAAATTAGTCTCCATTATGATTGTTTGCCTCTGGATGTTTGATTCTGAGGATGTTTAGCAATGTGAAGTTTTGTACTTAGTAGAAGGGGACATATCCCAATATGTCTGAGCAAAATTATCTGAACAAAGTTCTCTATTATATATATCTATACATGTGTGTGTGAAGATACCTCTAAACACCATTTTATCACTGCCCTGATACCATTTTAAGTGCCCTATATTCTGACTAGTCACAGAACAGCAGCCAAGTGGAAATGACAGTGACTGACAATTACAGACGAAATAAAATGGCTTCCTGAAGTGCATGGAGACCTGTGGACCTCAATCAACTGAACTACAAATCCATTAAATGACTTAATTTTGTGTATCCAACTGTGAGATATATTTACCACTACACCGACAAGAGCTATAGATAATAAATGCAGGCTGTAATACAACTCTCCAAGTAGTAAGTGTATTTCCTATGCTGAATAATCTGTGGGTATCTAATACTGTTTATGGGTAAAAATCAGATAGTACATCATAAGGTTTAAAAGAAAACAATGGATAACCAGGGTAAATAATTAAGCACTTACTTTTTTTAAAGATTAACTTCGAATTAAGAAGATTCAAATATTCATGTCACCCCTCTATTGAAAATTAAATATCTGTTAAATTCTTTAGAATAAATGTCTATTTTTAAATTGATATGGTCATATCAGAAAGTTTACATAATTTTAAAGTAGGCTTGCCCAAATTCCATGTGTCTTGGAAATTTGGACATGTTAGAAATGGTGCATTTGTCAAAGGATACTTGCATGTGAAATGAATTTGCACTAGTAGAACAATTTGCCATTTAAATGATCATAACAACAGGAAAGAAATAATTCACTCACTCACTTATTCATTGGAAAACATTCACAGACATCACTGTGTCAGTGGTTTGTAGGGGAGTCACGGTCAAAAGTATCCATATAAATATCTAATATGATTTTAAGAAACTATTATTATAAATGGCACTGAAATCTCAACAGAATAAAAAAGTTATGCAAAAGAAATTTAAACTTTAAGAATGTGTTTCCACCCCCCCCCACACACCACAGGTACACACAATTCAAATAGAAATAATATAGATAAATGAAAACTCTGCTTAGTTTTCATTAGTAATTCTTCAATAATTTTATGTGATGAATGAGTTTTAGTCTTAGGTTAATTTATTTGACTATTTATCCAATATGCCTATTCTAGAATTTCAGCAATTATCATCAATTTTTTCCTCAAAACCTATAAAATATAATTTACTTTAATTTATTTTGGCATTATAATTGCTGACTGGGTAGCAAAATAAACAGACTGCAGCTAATGCGTACAACTTCTACACAAGAGAGAAAGAGATGATGATTAATTATTGTAAAAAATCTTAGAATAAAATGAGCTGTAAGTAAAGAGATGAGGAAAAATTGATCAGCATAAAGTTTAGGAAATATCTACAATAAGCATCCATTATAATCTTTTTATTCCCTTAATTGGAAGGCAAATGGAAAAACGTGAATGTTTTGGTATAAATACCTAGCTAATTAAGGTAAAAGACTCATCTGGGGGCCTCCCAGGTGATGCAAGGGGTTAAAATGAAACCTATGAGGCTCTCCATAGCCACTGCAGCACAAGTCTGATCCCCAGCCAGGGAGCTACCCACATGGTGCACCGGACCTCTCCTGACCCACCTGCTGCTCCCCTCAGCAGTGTATTTCAGTCAGTCTGCCTGTTCTGTTCTCCACTCTGTCTCTGGTGAATCCTCTCACCCCCACATCTCTGGCCCATACCCCAGTATGCATAAATAAATAAATCTTTAAAAAAAATATTTATCTGGAACTGCTGGAGAAAAAAATTTAAATCAACCTCTAAATTTGTAAATGACATGCTTTCAAATGATTTGTTTAAATAACCAATTTTCTACATTTTTTAATGAAATACATGTGATATGCATACACATATATGTGCACAGAAATAGTAAAAATGCGTATGATAATAACAACAATGTATGACAATTTTTTTCTGTTGAACTTTCATAAAATAGGCTTTTTCTACTTGTCCAATATGTCCTTCTAGAGTGTGATTGTTTGCAAATAGCAAATGAATAATTACATATTTATCTTATACAATCACCTTTTATAATATTCTCTGAGCCCTGTGCTAGGAGCTATCAGAGTAGAGTTTTGTGCAAATAGAAAAGCGAAAATAGTGAAAATGATACAGGGTAGCAAAGGGCACTCAATCTGACCAAGGATACTGCCCAAATAGTCTATTGGTCACTGAGTTTTTCACTCATGCGCACTGCAAGACTTCTCAGGTTCAGGGAACAATAACGGGATTTATTTAACAAACCAGAGAAAAACCAAGAGTTACTGAGGCCACAAATAGCCTTTTAACTCACCCAAAGCAGTGCCCAGCATTTTCAAGTCCTAAACACCAACAATCCACAGACAGAGTCTTCAGGCCACAGAGGGGGTGGAGCACCAGGCAGCCAGACAATAGGCCAGGATCCAGCCTATGGAGGGGGTGGAGCACCAGGCTGCCAGACAATAGGCCAGGATCCAGCCTATAGAGGGGGTGGAGTACCTGGTGGCCAGACAATAGGCCAGAATCCAGCTTACCAACCAGCAGAAGATACAACAGGAGATGCTCCCTGGAGCTGCTGAGATGCCCCCACGCAGCTCAAGACAAGCGTCAATAGAACCGCAGCCGCAGAGGCCGGCTGGCTGGACAAACAGCACCTGCAGCTCGGCAAGGCACCTGCTCCAGGTGGGATCTTCTCCATCCCTGCCAGGCTGTGACCCTAGCAAAGCTGGGAGTAGTTTTGGTTGCTAGGCTACTTGCAAAGCCTCTGAGCTTTTCCTATTTGAGGTTGGCTGCTGGAGGCTACTCCATATTCAGAGGCCCACAAAGCCTTCTGGAAGATCAGCTTAGTGGGGACAAAAACTGCTGACCCCAAAATGGGAATCACTGAAGATCTGAACATGCTAAAATCCTGAAAACCGAATCCAGAACACTGACTGCTGGGGCTGCTTCTGCAGTCCCTTATATTTCTTCTCAGTCTCCCACCCACCTATACTTTGCATTTTCCTTGGGACTATCCATCCTCACCAGCACTGCCTGTAACAGTCTTCAGCCACTAGTTACAAAAATAAGAATAGGAACTAAAATGGTTACAATACTTATATAAAATAGTGCTTGATCTGTACTTAAACCTCCAATATAACATGAGGACAACTATTACTTTAGGAATAAAAATATAAATTGAATTCTAAGAAAGACAAACCTCGTCTGTTAAACACCCACTACAGTTTGAAAGTATTATCTAAGGAAGTTGTAAACCATTATTTTAGGATTACTATTATTTTTTCATTATTTTAAAGACACTGCTAATTACCTTGGCAGTGACACTTAAATATGTTTTTATGAAATGATATCAAGAAGTTATTTCATTTTAGGATTGCATGAATTACTCCCAGAAATCTCTTGCACTTTGCCATTTATATTTACCAACACATAAACCATCTAACTAGAGAATGTAAAAATACTGAGAAGATTAGCAGTTTTAATCAATGTACTATATTTTTTTCTAGTACATGAAGGACATCTTTAAGCATAGTATTGAAAGGTATCTCCTTGCTTTCAGTAAACTTCAATATTTCATTGAAATTCTATATTGCTTTTAAGGATTATAATTTAGCTTTATTGTTTCTCCAAAATAAAATGATACCAGTCAATCTCATTAAATTTCAAATTCATATAGAAGCACCTTAAAAGATACCCTATAAGCAAGGAATCTTAAGTAATCTTATTAAGGTGCATTCACTTTTTTATTTCAAGCTAGACCAACAATTTCTTGCCCTTGTTTCTAGAACCCATGTTAGTAAGGACCAGTTTCAAGTTAAATACAACTCTGCAATTGTTTGTGCTGCTAATGTGTCCCAAGGATTGCAATTTTTCATAGATGTTTTTAGGTTGTATTATAAATTTTTCAACAATTGCAGTAATTATTGGAAAGCAAGTTATCCCATCAATAGAATTTTATTTTAGATTTTATTGATGTTTTCCAAAGAAAGGGAGAAATAGAATAATGTAGGATAACTGTGTTCAATTTGATCATATTTTAAGTTGTATAACACATTAAATATAATTTACTGGACAAGAACTGAGTGATATATTGATTCCCACAAATTATTTAACTATTTCTAATTGAGAAAGAGTTGTTGAGTTAAAAGGAATATATTCCACAACTCTATAAATTAGTCGTTGGAAAATAAATAGATATAATTCCCTTTTTTCTGCTGTAACAGCATTTAGAAAATGTAAACAGTGTTCCTTAGTTTTTAACACAAAGTAAAAATCAAGTTTGTCTCCAGTTAAAAGTAATAATTTATATTGGTATCTAATTTCATAGAGCCTTATTCTCACTGAAATTTTATGCTTCATTGCTTCTATAGATTTTTAATGTATGGGCTCTACAATGTATAGAACAAAAATAAGTTTTAGCAATATGAAAGACAGAACAATAAAATATATACATATTAAGTAAATCAAACTATGGAATGATACATGCAGCAAAGCAAAGAGTTTCCCTGCATGAAATTTAAGTTCAAAATTGAAAAGAGAGAAAACGAGGGACAAGCAATAATTTCAACTAAAGAACAGATGAAACAAAATCAAACCAAAGGATCTAGGAATTTCTGGAAGGACCAGACAAGATAAATATATAGCACAGCCCACCTAGAAGCATGATAATAGAAGAAAATGAAAACCAAAATCACAGAAAAAACACACAAAATTTGGTCAGAGGAGAAAAAGCAGGCACATTTCATTATTATCTTTAAAGGAACAATAGTAAGCTTGAAAGCTGTCTTCTGAACAGAAATGATGAAAAGCAAAAGATGACAGAAGGACATTTTTCAAGGGCTAAAATTAATGTCAAAAAGAAATTCTACTCCCAAGACCATCAAAAATTCCTTCACAAATAAGGGTAAAAATAACACATTCATTCAGGTGAATAAAAAATGCACAAGTATTTATCACTGTACCCATAGAAATGTTAATTATCTATTTATCAGGAAAAAAAATCTGAAGGAGACTTTGGACATGCAATATGAAATTAAAGCAAAATTCCATAGACTGATGGTTTAAACAAGAGGAATTTATTTCTCACCACTCTGGAGCCTGGAAACTCCAAAATCCTGGTTCTAGTTAATTTGGTTATATTATGAGAACTCTCTTCTTAACTTCTGGGGGCAGCCTTTTTTCCTATGCCCTCACATTATAGGAAGAAAGAAAGTGGTCATACGTATTTTTTAAACTGACATTATTGAAGACAATTTTTTTTATAATGTGAAATGAGGAAATGCTCCAAGTTAACATAAAATTTTAGGTGCCATTAAGAACATCTGCACAAAATAACAAAAGAGTACAAAAGGGAAGAGTACAAAATAACAAAAGTTGCAGGGGTTTGGAAGAAGCTGATTCCAATATCTTTTGATGATTTTCTCATTGAGAGAAGTAACTGAAGATGTGAAAATAACAAAAGAATTTAAATTGCTATAATCTCATGATAAAACTTGAATACAAGAGTAGCTTTTATAGTTAAACAGCACAAGTCATTTTTGAGATGGAATCTATTCTTAGTATTGGTGCTGTGAACATTGTTGAAATGACAAAGGATGTAGAATCTATAAATTTAGTTTAATAAAGCAGAGACTGTTTGAGAGGATTAACTGATTTCCTAATTTCCACTGGGGGTAAAATGCTATCAAACATCATTACATGCTACAAAAAGGTAATTTGTGAAAGGAAGACTCCATCAATGTGACAAACTTAACAGTTATCTTATTTTAAGAAATCACCATGGTCACCCCAAACTTCAGAAACCACCATCTTAATCAGCAGCCATCAACATCAAGGCAAGATGTTGCAAAATACTGCTACTCACTGAAATACTAGCACTAGCAAAATACTGCTACTCACTGAAGGTTCAGGTGATGGTTGGTACTTTTTAGTAACAAGATATACTTAAATGCAACATGCAAACTTTAAGTAACAGTTAGAGTCAAACAGACACATATTAAGAGAATAACTGACTACAAGAAATTTTGTCTGAAATGTCTTACAGTAAAATACATACAGTTGCATTTAGCTGAGCTCTGTTGCTATGAAGAATACAGTTCATGCACAGATATGGATGAGCAATTTGCACATTTTTCAAGTATTCATTGAATGCTACCTAATATACATATACTCATTAAATTTGAAAAATATTTAATAGACCATCCCATATGTACTTTATTTTTGTTTAGACAACCTCTTGCAAAAGATCAACCAAAACAAAATATTTTTAATTGAGGAATTTGCATTGATTTCTAAATTTAGAGTTTTATAGTGTAAACATAGTGTTTTTTTTGCACTGCAGAACCAAATGCTCGTGTGACTTCCTTTATACAATATTCACTTTATCACAGTTGTTGGGAATTGAACCAACAATATCTCGAGCTGTGAGCTGTGTATTCGTTGTCAAGTCATTATGCTGTGTACCTGAAATTAATACAATATTATCAGTCAATTGTACCTCCATAAAATAGTAAACAAATGGAAAGCTCTAGGTAATTCATCAATTTCCTCCAATGAAATTAAACTTTCAAAGACAGTACGTAATAAAGAGTAAATGCATTTTCTACCAAAATTTCATTTTGAAAAATATTTTATTTAAATCACACAAACTTAAGCCAAGCAGATACTGGGAATAAAGACAAAGCATTCTTTAGAAAATAATCAAGTGAAGATGTTACAAGAATTAATGGGTAACAATACACAGACTACAGATATATTAATGATATTAAGAAGAAATTCTAAAGACTCAGGGTTGCAAAGGATTTCAGGTCAACAAAGCAAAACATTTTACATAGGAGAGAAAATAACTTTTCCTTTATAAGCAGTTAAGTTAATCCTCTAATAAAAAAAAAAAAAGCCCAGGATTTTTTATTGGCTCCAAATGAACAGACTCACATGAAAACATATATATTTTTTTCATTTCCATTCATACAGACCCATTGCTTCCTAACAAATCTCTTAACATTTCCCTGACACACCTAAAGAGTCTATGATGTTCACCCATTTTTATCTATGTCATCTCTGTAGGACCAAGTTAAAGAAATTTTTAGAGGTCCCTATCCCTTGAGTTGAGACTGTCAGTTTTTATCAGAATCCTGCAAACAATATTGCTTGTGTGCTCTCCTTTTTCATTGTTTTGTAATATTTTCATAAATATCCCTTAAAAACAAACACTATAAATGCCATTTGATACAGTGGACAAGCTTTAGAGGAACAGTCATCTTCTCCATTTTCTATATTATAAATCTCAATATATTCTTTTTATGATTCATTACTAATATCTCTCCCTCTGTAAAATGGTCTCATATTCTTATATCAATGACTCCAAAAACATTTTAAATATAAATATAATACATATTTTAATTTTTATCTCATATTTTTAACTATTTATGAAGTTTGGAACAGAAAAATTATGGGTTTATGAGTGTGTTTTATGTATCTTCTCCCACATAATCTATAGGATATAGAATATAGTATAATATATAGAATATCAAATGTAAATCCAGATGGATATAATCTTTTGTAACTTTTTCAAATAAAAATAATGTTGAGAGAATGTGGACAATGAAAATTAGTAAACAACTGAGGTGATTTTATGTGTGTATATAAAAGTACTTAAATTACCACTGGGGAATTGATGAAGTATTAGATATCTTTTAAATAACAATGAAATAATCCAATTGAGGTTTTCTTAGCATAATTTAACTAAAAAATAAAATTTTGCAACAACTGAACCAAAATCAAATAAATATACAATATTATATACACATATACATACACAGGAAAATTGTGTATGTGATAGTCACATATATGGTGTTCTATATAGAGTGTCTCTCTTCTGGCCAGATTTATCTGTTTCTTAGTTGGATAATGTTCACCATTTGTTGCTATTAACTGTATAATAATTATAAAACTGGCTTAGTAAGGCTGTCATTTTTAATAAAATAATGAGTATGTTGGGAAGTATAAATATTCTTCTTTTCTTCTGAGAATTACAAAGGTTATTCAGCTGAAAGAGACATTACTTGAATCTTAGACATTTTTTTAATCCCTTATGGTTGTTCATTTTATTAATGTTTCAAATTTTGATTTTGTATAAATAGATATAAAAACTAGGCTTATGTATATACATTTGAAATGGGACAATGGGGAATTTTTGACAGCTTACATAAACTACTGAGACTGCATTTAAATAACCACAAAAAATCCTGACTCTTAAATAGGTGGTTAGTCATTCCAGCAAATAAGATTTTTCATTTTGATTCAATACAGCATCCCTTTCTACAAAAGCCTACATTTCAGAACTTCTGATAGATTTGGCAGATCATAGAGAATTGTATTATATGAATTGAGGAATACAGGAGATATGTATATTATTTTATTATTTTGTATAAGTAATTTTAAATTTGTGTATTTTATAGAACATAATTACATTATAAATATTTGTACTTAAATCATAATTCCTTATGAATTATTCAAGAATAGAAATTGCATAATATTTTGAAAGCCAAAAATAATTTCCCTGTAGTTACTTAAATCAAAATGACAAAATGCATTATCTTCAAACTTCCTGAATTATTTCATTCTAGGTTAAGAACTAGCATGATGAAGTTTATCCCCAAAGGTACTCAGTGGAAAAGCTATAAGCCATGGAAAATAGGGCTTAAATTCAAAGTGCCATCTCAGAAGGCATAATAAAAATAGATTTTCAGTCTGCCCCAAACACAAATAGTAATGCCATAAAATATGAAATATTGGGAGTATGGTATTGCCATCTTTAATTTTTATAGTGGAGTTTCTCTCAGATCTTCCTCTATGCTAGAAAATAACCTTACATTCTGTGGAAGTCATCCACTTGTTCTAAAAAACCTAGAAAATGATGAAATCTTTAAGCAAGTGAATGAAAATATGTGGTAATTGTCAGATTAGAATACACTTTTGCAAACTGTGTTGAAGTACAAGACATAAAAATGACATAAAAGATTGAAAGTCATCATTTGAAATGAGACTTAGTGGAATAATTCTATCTAATTATAATCAACAAGAATGGCATTAGAATGGTCCAAATTAATTAGACTTTTTTTTTACAACTGTGAGGATTAGTTCCTCAGTGTTGGATTATACCTAACCAAGGAGGGGTCTCACATGTAAGGGTCATGATTCAATCCCTATCTCATCTTACTCTATGGGTTGCAGTGATGTGTTTGAATTGAGATTTGAAGTAGGGTTAAGTGAGTGGGATTGAATTTGCCTACAATAAATATATTTGCTTCTGGATTTCTAGATGAATGGCTAGAGCAATCGCCACTGTGTGTGTGCGTGTGTGCGTGCACGTGTGCATGTGTGTGCACACGCTTAGTCTGCTCTATTAGGTAAGGATTCCATGATTCCTTTGCTGCTGCCATAGATTTTATTCCAATTCACACTCATCTGTAGGCCATACTCCCAATTGTAACTAAATTAAATTGACTGTTAATCAGTTCCTTATAAAAAACATCCACCTCATTTTACTGTTTTCTTGACACTTATTTTTATAGCATATATAAGATTGTTGTGCAATTTTTCCATTAGCTACTATCAATGGACATTTATATTGCAAGCTTAACGAAGCAGTATTGGAGAGTTTCCAAGGTTTTATTCCATCATAACCTTACATGGCAACAGTAACAACAGCTCTGAGACTACATACTACAACTGAGCTTATAATAAAATTCATACTTGAGGTTTATTATATTAAATAGGCACAATTAAAAGGTGAGAAACTGTAATTCACTGGGACAACCATTTTTAATATTTCTAACTTGATGGATGGTTATGGTATGCCTACTATGGGCCCTTATGAAATGTATAATTTAGCAGATTTGAACAAAAACAATTCTAGTGAATTGTAACAAAAATGATTTTCATTTTATGGGAGGAATTATAGGATATTTTCAACTATAATTTAGTAATGACACCTAATTTTTTGAATTGCAGCCAAAATAATTTTTCAAAATCAAGTTTGTTTTTTTTTTTTCATATACTATTGAAATAAATGTTCTTCACAAGAATATTTTCTCTAGTCAGTTTAGTATCAAGTCTGGAGTAGTAAAGATGAGAAAGTAGATTTTTTTTTTAAATTTTTTTAAAAGATTTATTTATTTATACAAGCACTGGGTACAGTCAGAAGCACGGGAGGGTGAGAGAATTCACCAGAGCCAGAGGGGAGAGCAGAGCAGACAGACTGATGAAGTACACTGCTGAGGGGAGCAGTGGGCGGCAGAAGGGGTCTGCACACCATGTGGGACCCTCGCCCGGTGGCTGGGGATCAAACCAGCGCTGCAGAGGCTGCGGGCAGCTTCGCAACCCAGCACTCAACCGCTGCACCACCAGGGAGGCCCAAAAAAGAACATGTTATATGTAAAAAAAAATAATAAAATTACATGTGATATGGCTGCCAGAAACCAGTGTTCTATTTTCCTTTTCCTTGACACCTCATTTTTTGTGCCTCTGATAAAAGCAGTGATTTCCAAACAAAGGAAATTTTTATAATAAACAATCCCTAAAACAATTTGGCATTGATGTTACTCCTACTCAACATAGGTCCTATATAAAACTAGTCACCTCATATTTAGAAATGATTCTGTTGGTTGTATTGAGAATGGTTATCAGTGAGTTAGTCTCCCAACTTTTATGATGGAAGATTATGACTAAAGCCAGTTTTGACTTAATTGCAATCAATATTTATGGAGAGATATGTTTTTTCCCCTCTATTTTGGCATAAGAATTAGGATGTTATTGATATTTTAGCTACTGGTATACTCTCAGGATTTCAAATACTCTGTAAAGTATGTAAGTTGCATATGATTTCTCAGTCAGAGGAGAAAGTGATATAATTTCTCTGGAAAGGTTCCTCAACTCTGTTAAAAAAATGAACACCATAGACGTCAGCTTTTCACAAATATAAGGTTTGGTTCTAAATGGATGAACAATTATTTTATATGTGAATTTTCAGTTGTTCTAGCATCATTTGTTGAAAAGGCATATTATCAGGACCACCTGTTAATTTTGTTTAAGCAAGGCCTTTTATAGTCAGGCTTTTAATGCCTTTACCCTCTGCATGCCTGTTTAAAAATATCTTTATGATTTTTTTTAACACTCAAAATCTATCATAATGTATGAATTGGTACTTAACTAAATTTGATTTATATAAGTAAAAATATTCTGTGGACTTTTTATCTAAATATATATATATATATAAAATGCCATTATATAATGTTATGGGAAATGACAGGAAAGTTTGACAGGTAATTTAGAATTTTTTTGTAGTAAACATTTCAGCACAATGTAGCAACTTCACATTTACATATATACACGTGGTAATTCATGCTTAATTTTAAAGGCTAAACAGTCAGATTCTTACTTTCTTTGAAGCAAATGAATCTGTTTCAAAATTTTAAGTTTATATTCATATTTTTTAAAGGAAATATGCATGCCTCTCATGCCTTGAGAAAAAAGGAAAGCCTATTTTTATTTTACTCCATATCTGGATGCTAAGGTAATTTTGCTTCAATGCCACTTTGAAACTATGAGGTCCTTGCATTCCCCTCTATCAGCTGAAAGCAATGAACCATTACAATTCTCTACCCATCCTATTAATAGATTTGCAACTGAAGCAAAAGAAATTCAAGGCCCTTTTACATCTTGGAGAATTTTACAGCAGTATCACCAGCAAGAGATCATAGAAAAAACACAGAAAGCAAAACATACTTTTGATGTGATAGGAGATTCAGTGTGCTCATCCAACACTTCATATTGATGTAGCATTTTTTTCTTTCTCAAATTAACAAATCAATGCATACATTCCTACAAGATATTTCTAGATTACCAAAAGTGTTAAATGCAACAGTATTAGGAGAATAAATGAACATTTTCATAATTCAAGAATTATGAAATATGTAATTTCAGATAAATATAATTTATTATATTTAATAATAAATTTCAGGTAAATATATCTGACATCAGATAAATATAGATGTCTTTTGAATTTCTATGCAGCAATAATATATTGCTTGTCAAAATAAAACTTACTTGGGGGGAAATGATTGTGGGTAATTCTATTAATTCTTTTCTTACTTTAATTTCTCAACCAATCTTTGTAAATGTTTTATCAAGTTTAGCCTCACTGGAGTGTTAACTTCCATAGGATGAGAAGATTCATTTGTTATTCAAGTCAAACATATATAATCACAATATGTATTTATTGGTGGGAATCCAAATTTTAACAATATAAGCACCTCCTGTAATATAATATAAGCAGACAATTAAGTTGGCAGCAAAAAAAATAAAGGGAGTGGAATATTTACCCCCAAATTGGGAATGTTTGGGAGCCTGACAGAGTGAGTCAGACCTAGTTTGGGGTGTCCCTGGAATCTTCAGCTGAAGGGCAGGGTGTTGCCACCTTTGACGAGTTAACAGCTTTCCTAATTCATACATACAAAATCCACATAACTATACTGTACAAAAATACCAATGCCTTTGTCTAAAATATATTAGTTTCTTTTTTACTGGTAAAATAATGAGGACAATTACCAAAGTGATTTTGTTTATTTTACTAGGCATGATATAACTACAAAAGGAAAAGGATATATATTTTGAGACGAAATCCTAAGTTTAGTCATACATGTTATTCTAATTACCTGAAATAAGACATATGTACTAAGCAAAATATACCACTTCACTTTATGATTTTTTTCAATATTTAAACAGACAACATTATAGAATAAAGTTGAAATGTTTACTGTTCATCTACTGCATTCTTCTGCATAGACCACCACTCAGAAAAAAACAAACACAATTAATTAACAGAATTTTATATTTTATACAAATGTGGGAATTAACTGTTATTCAATCAGTAACTTCCAGGAAGTAAAGTATTACAACCACAGTAAGGAAATTCTTGTAGAATTAGCTATGGCTATTTTAAGCCCCATGAAAATAAGCCGATATGGTTTGTAGAGGTTATAGTAGGAGACAAAATATCCACAGGGGTTGTAACTCTAAAATACCATACTGGTATGGATGACCCATAAATCCTTTGAACCGTGTCTATTCCAATCAGAAGAGCAACAACAGCAGTACAAGGTATCTGAGTTATGGATGAGCTCAGCAGTCTTATGAACCATATCCATTTGTTTTATGGGGCCGTGTACCAAACTTGCTTTATGGGATTTACGGGCATGCAAATAAAAAGCATTATATAAATTCAAATTAACTGCAATAAGATAGTATCTTTAATATTAAATTATGCAAAAACACTCATTTACTCTAAATGGAATAAGATACCGCTATCTCGTAACTCTTAAGAATATTAAAACATATTTCTTTATGCTTATTTTATATATCCTCTGTAGTGCCACAATAATCTAGTCCCTCAAAAATTTTGAGAGGGCCTCCCCTGGTGGCGCAGCGGTTGAGCGCTGGGTTGCGAGGCTGCCTGCAGACTCTGCAGCGCCAGTTTGATCCCTGGCCACTGGCGAGGGTCCCACCAAAAAAAAAAAAAGCTTTGAGTGATAATATATCTTATGATTTCAGAAACTTTATATGTCCAATATTGCTATAAAAAGCATACCTACTGATGAATTATGATTTATTAACAAAATTTTGATGGGATACAATTCAATTATAAAATTATAATACTTTAACATCAAATGATCTCTATCAAATATTGTGCGAAAAACACAGGGCTCTTGGAAGCAAAAAGCAAAGTGATTTGATGATGATGCAAGAAGAGAGATCTCTGAAGATGCCATGTAGCTTGGGGTTTTTGTGTGTGTGTGTGTGTGTGTGTGTGTGTGTAGGGGTTATAAGAAATAAGGACAGCCTCCAGGAACTGTAAAGGTTAAGATAAAGATTCTTCTCCAGAACCTCCAGAATGACGTCCTGCCAACTACTTGATGTTGGAAAAATGAGATAGATTTTGTGTTTCTGAACAACAGAATATCTTATATTTGTGTTGTTTTAAGACATTAAGTTTAAGAGGTATGCACCTTTTCTGCTAAATTATATACATCGTTGTAAACCAATTACTTCAATAAAATAAAATAAATTAATACATTTTAAAAATAAATAAAATATTAAAAGTACACCACATTTTTAGTAACTTGAAACTGGCAATAGTAAGTTAACACAGCTGGGGCACAGGACATACTTCTTTCTCAAAACCACATGGAAATGTGGGAGTTAAGTACTGCCCCCGGCTAATAGTTGGATAGAATGGAGAGATCTTTAAGATGATTGTATTTCAGTACCCATGATCAGCATACCTAGCTAGATGAACTATAAGAGCTTATATTACTTCCCACCTTGAGCCTGGAACTAAAACCCAGATCTATGTTTAATTCTCAATCCTACCAAATATGGAGTGTTTCATTATTTTCTACCTTAGTTTTTTTCATCAACAGCAATTTTTCAACTGTCTCTAAGGTTACTCCAATTCTTTGAATGAATGAGAAGTATAATATCTTATTGATTTGGGCAATATTATTAAAATAGAACAAAATATTTTGGGGTAGACTAATAACATTAAGACATAGACTTACTTCCAGGGATACTGAGTTTGTTATCATACTTACAGCACTAGAGAGAGTTTCTTCCTTCCTCTTCTGCCAAGATACATGCCACAGTTGTATAACAAGTTTGGAACTGATCTGCATCGATTATGAGCCTGAGAATCAAAGATAACATAACCCTACCTCACTTATTTTCAAGGTATAGAGAATGAATTTACCTGAAGAAACTTTTTCTATTTTCTTCTTATTTTTAAGTAAAATTTAAATATATAATTTTCCACAATCTGGGCTTCATTAGAGCATTACATGGAAAAAAAATTGTATAGGAAGTATCCAACAGATTGATATGACCTCATAATAAATTCTTTACTCTTCATATTTGTATGCTGAAAAATCATGGACTGGACATTGCCAGATTCCAACAGCATCAGGGCACCTAAATAAATTGTCCTTAGATTCTGACTGCTAAAGCTTCCTGGTCTTGTCATTACACATGGTTGTTGCAACAAAATCATAGATATCAAAACCAAGCTGGTCAGATGGACACTGAATTGTTCAGGGTTAATCTTGTAGGACTTCTGAATCTGGAATTTTCAATCTTAAATCACATAACCAAGCAGAGTACAGTTATGACATTTCAACAATATTCAAGAAATGAGTTTGCTGTATTATAGTTGTTGCTCAGCTGGTAAGAACATTTCAGCACTTTATTAAATAATAATTTGAAAATGACTTTCCAATAAATCAAACAAAACATACCAACATTTTGTGAAAATTTATTTTTATATATTTCATCAAAGTACCATCTGAAATGAGATGAACAATGGGCTGAACAATCAGTTGTATTACTAATCTTTCATTCTGGCAGCCCATTCTATTTATTTCAATTATGGTATTTCATGGATATTATGAATTCTTCATATGATATATTAGTTTATGCATTTTTAACAAGACAATTGTGTGGAGAAGAATACACAGTTATGATGAAAGTTCTGTGAGTATTATGACAATATAGGATTTCTCCCCTCAGGGAAGTTCACAGTAGCTCTCCACAACCAAATCTACCATAGTTCTCCATAATCCATTGTGTGTGTCCCCACCCTGTTCTATTTATATATTTCCTTATTATTATTGTCATTATTTATGCATTTATTATACATTTTTAATTTTCAATTTTTGGATCAATTTGTTCACTAGCTTATTTCATTGTATTGGAAAAATAAGCATGGGCTATTTATTTCTCTCTAGGAAATATACAGGGTATTTACACATTTGAAAACTACTTCTTATTGATTGTATAAAATACCATTTGTGCAGCACTGTTCTTTAAACGCATTATTTCCTGATTTTTTAATACGCCAGATAACTCTTTAGTCTGAAGAAATCACATATGCATATTTATTTCTTGTAGTTTTACTTAAATCTTCAAAAATCACATAAAGCATATAGATAACATGATTAATATCTTATTTACTTAATCATAATCAGTTTTTATAGTATGAATTTCTATGTACATCATCTTTTAATTCTGGAAATCACAAAATATTCTTAAGAGACTTTTCAATCCAAAGCTAGTCATTATTTTATTAAATTCTTAACTAAAAAATAAATTATTACATAACTCTGTAAGAATGTTATTCACACATTATTTCTTTATTTATCAGCACCAAACTGATCTTTACAGTTTGAGCATTTGATGGTTTTAGGGAAATAAAGCAAGCAGGACTTTTACCTAAAATAGGGCAGGAGGGAGGGAGTTTGTGTTCCCACAATAGAGACAGAGAGACAAAGAGAAAGACAGACAGAGAGAGTTCTCACCTCATTTCCCTTACTCCAGCCTTTCCCCAAAATTTATGTAAACCTACACAATCTTTCTTGTGAATGCTTAAAATAATATTTCCATTTTCCTCTTACATCAGTTGCAAAAGAAAACAAAAATAAATTAAAGGTTCCAAAATCTATTCACATTTATAGTTTAATTCATGACAAGAGAAATTGAATATGGTGCAACTATATAATTTCTCCCCTTATTTTTTTCAGCTGTGTCTACACTTCAACAGATAATTAACAGCTTTAACTGATTGTGCATTTATCATCCACCAATAGGCACTATTCATTTAAATAAGAGCAGCATCTCTTTGGTTCTGAATTGTGTTTCTTCTTCCACAGAGATGGGATTTTCCCACATACTAGATAGATTGCTCAGGTTGTATCAAAGAAAAGTAACTCATCTGTGACAAGCCAAAAATCCATAAGAGTTAAGACTCACACTACCTGCCTCCAATCCACTAAGAAAGGTTGAGTTTATCCTTCATGGATGAGAACAAAGAAAGTAACTGACCCATGAAATGAGAAATGTAACGAATAACTTCTGGAATTGAAAAGAGAAAAGTTGTTGACTGAGTGTTACACAATTTTATTTTATTTTTTTAAGATTTATTTATTTTTTTTATATTCCCCATACAATTGTACCCCCCTTATTTTGACCCCAATCTCTCCTCTCCCCACCCCCTCCCCATAGTGTGTCTCTGGTTTATAGTTGCTTGTGATTTTGATTTTTTCTTTATTATAGTTATTCAGTATTACACAATTTTAAAGCACATAATATCAATATGTTTCAATAAGGGTAGTGAAAATTCCAAGATGTGCAAATTGGTTTAGGAGAGTGTGGTATGATATTTATATAATGCAAATATAAACAAAATGGAAAAATTATCACTAAACTTCTTATAAAATATATTGCCTTTCACATATTTATTTTTTCATTCACACATATCTATCAATCTATCATCTGTCATATAGAACAAATATATATTTATGCATGTATCAGTATGAATAAGAAAGTAATAATTCTTCAGAATTTTAAATATGTGAATTTGCCTGAAGTATGTAAATAACAATATAAATAACTCTTAAAAGAAACATGTGTGATATACTCAAAGTAGCCAGACATATCTCTAATGACTTTAAAAATTTTGTTTTATATTCATAAGGATTTTATCAATATTATGCAGTTAGGGAAATGGTTGAAAATAAGATTTAAATAATTTTATAGAAGTTACTGAACCAACAAGTCATTGAATGAATTTTCAAACCTTAGAAATCTGAATTCACAACACGTAAATTTAACTACTGTGATATATCACATTTTTCTTTGAATATCATTGATTCTTGAGTTAAAATGAATGATGAAAGGTATTATTTGTGTATTATCTGTGCCAGTGAGAAAAATCCAGCCTACGGGATATTCTTAGAAACAACATACAGCATCAACGAATTCTCAGTAAGTAAATGTTGAGGGAAAACAAAATAAGACAATGCAAAATGAATGACTGGAAAAATAACTTAATGAAAATCAATCCTATTTTCAATAAGTTTGATGATTGTGAAGATTATGAATCAAAACTGTTCCAATCAATTTCTGTGCAGTTCTGATAGTCAGAATATCATTATTTATTTTGAAATAGATCTGGAGACCTGTAATTCATTCTATGGTCATAATTTTAGCATCTACATTTCATACATGTCTTTCCTAAATGTTGAAGGATGTTAAGTTTTCATTTCCAAACTGAATTTGCATAGATACTTCATTCTGCTTTTATGAGTATTATGATATATTTTCTACATGTATAACTCACTTATATATGTATAACTCAACATCTAGGTAGCTACAAATTTAATGACATTTAGTATGTAATGTTTAATGATATATTTTCTATATTAAGAAACATCTATTATTAGCACCCAAGAAAACACCATATGTGCTATTCCAGTCATTATGCTATTTTCAAAGTAAACATGTTTTGCTTATTTAAAACTTGATAAGTGATAGGTATGTGAGGCAAGTCCATGGTATGTATGCACCTCTCATGTAGCATGTCCCCTGTCAGGAACATACATAGTAGCGGATATGAGCAGGTATTCTATGATGCATTGATGCACATGCTTAAGCATAATATGAAGTGTACATTGAGTCTGTACTACAAAATGATATTCCCAATGAACGCAATGAGCCCAGCACAGGTTGTGAGGTCTGTAGGTCTATATATGGAAGCACTGCAGGCTCAATGACTGTTATGTGGCTGAGTAGGAGTCATATAGACATCAATCAGCTTCTTTCTGATCTGAGGGTTTAGGACCATGAACAGTGTGGGCAGGACAGTTGATAGAATCTATGCATTCAATGTCATGCACCTGCCTCTGTAAAGTCTGGCCTGGGAATTGCCCATGCTATGGATTCAACATGGCAGTTACTAGGTAATACCATAACCTCAAGTGGTTAATCACCATCTTTATCATAGGTTGATGGCATTGGGTGGACTCCATCAGAGAAGTAGGAAATTAGAGGAAGAACAATGATCTGTTTCACTGGATAACATATGCATTCTGGATTTAAGTTTCTCATTTTCATGAATTGCTACTTGTAGTCTCAACTTCCAGGTATTCCACTAATGAAAAGAAAGTGAGTTCATTAAAAATGTAAAGCAGTAGTGTAAATTACATGAGTAAATGTTTACTATGTTGTTATACAGCACAGGCAACCAAATCTATAGCATGGAAAATAATCCTTTGAAGACTTGATCATAGTGCTATCTGAGGGGGACTGTGTTTGGGGTTAGGGTATTGTCCTAAAAGATAGTTCACATACTCTAAAGCAATATAATATTCCATTTCTTTCATCACCAAAACACACAGGAACTGGAAATAAGGAGATGACACTACTCAATTAAACTTAATGACCTACTTGCAAACTTTGTCATTCTTTTCAAGATTGTATGCTCTGATGATTTAGTAATGCCTTTAATAGCAAAACCAGACCTATCTATCAGGTAACCAGAAATTACTAATTGTATTTTCTGGTTTTATATTGTTTGTTTTAATTTTATATTTTCTGTTAAAGCTCTTCATACCAAGGATAAATCATTCAAAAATACAACATAAAAAAGATTGCCCTCTGCCTCATAAATCTAGAAATTTTACTAGCTATACTCTGATATAATTAAATGAGAGTTCATAATGGGAAAATCTCTACTTTTGCATTTAAATGCTTTGTTATAATTTCCTCAAAAAATTAAAAATCTCAGTAAACTAAACTGATCTTAGCCAAGGAGATTTAAGCAAAGTTGAATCAGAGTTCTATAGGTAATCCTACATTTATTAGGCAAATAATCAAATTGATCATGGCCATCATGATTTTAAGATATTTCACTAAAATAAGGTAAGTGTAAAATATATTATTAAAAATCCAATAATGCTAGAAAAAGTACTGTATTTGAGCAAACAAATCTACAGCTATGTTAACAAAGCAGTCATTATCTTGCAGATCAGAAAATTTGTGATATGCCAGGTAATGGCCAGGTCTGCTGTAAAGAAATCTCAAAGAACCTTACTATTGCCATGAATATTGTGGACAGTCACCTGAAATATATATTGTGAATATGCACATAATTCAATTTAAGTGTAATATATAATATAGTATATTAAAAATATGAATCCAGAAGACAGTGCATGTGGGTAAATAACTTAGGGAAATTTTTTTCAGTAATATATACCATCAAGTAAACCCATTGCTATGTTTAATGGTCTTCGATGGTTCCTCAACTGAACCATTTTCAAACTTAGTCTTGACTTAACTCATATGATGGTGGGCGAGAACCTTTTTTGCTCAGCAAATAATGGCATGAGATAATGTACTCTATCAAACAGAGGAAAAACACCAATGATAAGCAATTAATAAGTGTCAGTGACAATGAGTCAGAGGAAATAAAGACAAAGGTTTGGCTGACTTTTCTCCGCAAAGTTCTTCACGAAAATCCCCATAGTAATACTCTGACCTGCCAGTTAGGCACAGGGGCATCACATGCCTCTGAGAACAAGGAAGAAGGCCACAAATAAGATAAATATGATCCAAAAGGCATAATGGAAGATTGGTTCTGTGCTTATGGAATAAAGAGTAAAGGAAATTTCAGATATTGCAAGTTGATGTCCCTAGAGCCTCCAGTTCTTAGATGGTGAAGACTTAGCTGATGAGGCTAACAAAAGTAAATATCTCTGAGGGGGAATGAGGATGCTGTCATTGAAAAACATGTAGATATTATGATTTATGAAGAAACAGTGAGTGAGAAACCTACGGACTCCATAGTGCTTGGTTACAGACACACTGCATTTGGCCTCCTATTCGGTAATATTTTCCAGTTTCTTTTTCTGTTTCATGACTAATTCTATGACATGAAAAATATACAATTTTGGTATTTTTGTGTCTCATCATTTTAATTTATTATACACACAGTTATGCTTCTTCAATAGTGTGTGTGTATGTGTGTGTGTGTTTGTGCGTGTGTGTAACCCACTTGATATTGATGAGCTCATTTCAGAAGAGGATGTTTCCTATTTATGGAAATCTATTTGGAAATATATAATAAGGGCCTGAAAAGAATAACTAAATCTCTTAATTTAACTTTTCATATCTTTCAAGAGTTTTGCATGAGTTAGTCTGTTTCATCCTTGTAGCAAGTCTTTGAGGAGAGAACTATTTTTGTTTCTATCTTCAGATAAGAAAATGGAGATAAAGTGGTTGAACTGTTTGTCTAAACTGACACCCTCAGCTGGTGGAGACAAAGCCCAGAATGGCACCATTATAGCTTGTTCCTGGGCTGGATTTTAACTGCCGTGTTATACAGACCCATGGATTTAACACTATACCTTCATTTCCAGATATCTCTCTTACATCAAATCAAGGTGATTTCTGACTATTAACTACATGAGTGATGTTCATAAAGTAACATTCACTTTCACCCCTAATTAAAACTAACAGAATAAAACAAACACACACACAAAAAAAAACCTTCCTGGAAATATATTAACTATGGCTGCTGCTGGGTGACACGATTACAGTGAATTGTATTCTTCATACATTTGTGTATTTCCTGTGTCTTCACCTACAATAAACATATATTATTCTATAAGGAGCAAAATGAAAATAAAAATGTTTTTATCCACTGCTTTATAGTTTAGTTCAGTCCAGCTAAAACATTAATTGCCTCCAATGGCTGCATAGAGGACAATAGCAATATTTGAAACCTTCCATTATTTTCATTAAGTAGTTTTGTAACACCAAAAACAGAATGCCTCATGTTACTCGGTCTTAATAAATGCTAGTGAAGGGGGTAATTTTCCTGCAATGGATAACTGTGGTTCACTGTACATCAAGTGATAAGTTTCACTAACAGCTCCACTGCATACAAAAAAGCATTATAAGTATAGAGATTTCTTTTTGGAAGTGACTCTAGTCAAGTACTTAGTAAACTGCTTCTGAAATAGATTTTTAAATTATAATAATAATTAAAATTTTCTCTAAAAATGCAGTGTTTTGTATCCAAGCTTTTCCTGATAATCTTATTGCTATTTTGCATGTATAGAAAGAATTTGAAAGTAATTATATATTTTTTAATTTCCAGAGTTTTGTAAATCTATTATCTTGATCAAATAGTCTCATATATGACTTCATAAAGAAAACACACTTGATGACTTAAATTTATTGTAGACAAATTTAGTTTAGTTCAAAATGAGATACCAGATACTCAAAAATTTGGCCAATGTGTACTATGAATAATCTAAAGATTTTTTAATCCTTTCTAGAAAATGTATCATTAGAAATTTTAGTGAAAATTGCATACTATGTAAAAATACAACTACCTTAATTTCAATTGAGTAATACATGTTTTAGTGTATTAAAATACAGAAAATTATAATGACATAAGATTTGTAGTTTTCATAAAACAAGTACAAAATTTCCCCAATTTTTTTTTATTATTTTAAATATTCATTTATTTATGTATACAAGAGCTAGGGTAGAGGGCAGAGATATGGGGGGTGAGAGGATTCACCAGAGACAGAGTGGGGAACAGAACAGGCAGATTGACCAAAGTACACTGCTGAGGGGAACAGGGGTTGTGTCAGGAGAGGTCTGCTGTGCCATAGGGGTAGCTCCCTGGCTGTCCAGAGAATCAAACTCGTGCTGCAATGGCTGCAGACAGCCTCATAGGTTGCATCTTAACACTTGTGCCACCAGCGAGGTCCTCCCTGATTTTTTTTTTTTAAACACTGAGCTAAACTCAGTCTTCTTAGTCTTTGGTCTATAAAGGAAACATAGCAATGCATTCCAAAAGTACCCTCTGCATTGAATGACTTAAACCGTTTTGTTGTGTCTAACGTACAATAAGAAGGGTCTTGCTTGAGGGATTAGAATTCCTGTTTGTTGTTTATATTTTTTTGCCTCTATGTTTTATTTTCTGTCTCTTTAGAAACTTACCAAGTTTTGTGCCTATCTTCAGGTGAATACATTGTACTGTTTGAGTTTGCCTTCTCCCGCTAGTCAGGAAAGCCTCAGTTGATATCTTCCTGGATTTACCCAGAAGGCATATTCTGAACTTTGAAAAAAATTGACACTTAACTAACTTTTTGAGGAAATATGACTATCTTTTTTTCTCACATTTTAAAAAATATTAGGTGTAATTAAATGTCATTGTTCAACACTTGCAGGAAAAAAAAAATCAAGACTTTAGAATTTTGTTCTCTTCTGACAAAAAAATTCTATCTTCAACTTCCAAAATATTGACATTTTCTGTATGTCAAGTAGAATCTAAACCTTTTGCATGGATTACATATTTGCAAATGATATACTGTTTTCAAATTGTTATATCTCCATACTATATATATGATTATTAAAAATGTTATTTAGATATATGAAAATAGTTTCAACTTTTACATTCCTGTGAAGCATTACTTTCAATTAAATATTTTAAAAGCCTATAAAAAGATCTGGACTAAAATTAATCAGTAGATTAATGGTAAAATTATTTTAATAATTACATATTTTATATAGTTAGTAAATTATCTATTGCTATTTTATTAAGAATTTGATTTGTATTTTTTCAGAATACTGTTTAACATTTAAAAATCTGGTAAACTGCTTTCCTTGTGTATTTTATAAGGTACTAAATATTAAATTATACTTTCATTATTGTACTAAATCTCAGTAGTACTCTGATTTTGCCAGCACTCTTAGCAATTATGTATTCATTACAGGCTAGCACTGTTTGTTTTTCTCCCCATAACACTTATAATTTCAAGGATTTTGTTGTTTTGTCATTTTTTTTATCCTGTTTTGTCTTTTTTTTTTTTTTTTAACTGAGATGACAATGCTTTACAATACTGTATAAGATTCTGAGGTATAAGACTGCATTTCTCCCAACACATCCTACCACATCAATCCCACTGCCCAGGCACCCACATTTCTTTTTTTTTTTTTTTTTAGTTGACAGTATTATTTGTATTTTGGAAGTAAAGTGTCCCCCCTTCTATTGCTAATGGACCACCTTGTCTTGTGTAATAGAGCTCTGCTAATTGGTTTGTATGCAAATTCTGTTTTTCATTTTACATTGAACTTACTTGTGCTTCCATATTTAAAATTATTAAGGGACTTCTCTTTTTGTGGCATAGATACACAATGGAATATTATTCAGCAATCAAAAAGATAAATCCATGCCATTCACAGCAACGCAGATGGAACTAGAAGGAATTATGCTCAGTGAAATAAGCCAGAAGGAAAAAGAAAAATATCGGATGGTTTCACTTATAGCAGGAATATAGGGGAACCCAATAAGACATCGGTGTAAAAAATAATAACAGTACAAAACACAACAAAGTAAAACAGACAATTATAAATCAGAGACATCCTGTAGAGGAGGAGGAGGGAGAGGGATCAGAAGGAAGGAGGGAGGCAGGAGCACAGGGGACTGAGGTGATGGTGCACGGGTGCATTGGTGAAGGAAACTCTATGGGGACTACACCTGAAGGGGTGGGGGGAAGCAATTATTGTTTAAAAATGAAAAATGATGTAAAAAATAAAACAATATGCTAAAAATGTAATAGATATAAGGAAAAAGAACACCAGATACTGATGTAATGGGAGAAATTATTTTTGAGAGGCATTAAAAACTGACATTAAGAACTAAAAAAAATAAAATTATTAAGGGAGTATATAGTTGGATTTAATTTTAATTCAGCCTGAAAAATTTTAATCCAATCTGCATTTTGATTGACATTTTCACTCCATTTATGTTTAATACAACTAATTCCATAATTTAGTTTTACTATTTATTCCATTAAAACAGCCTAAGTCTCTGGAGCTTTTAAAGGAAGAAACAAACAAAATATTCTAAAAGACCTCAAATTGCATTGTCACTGTTTTTTTTGCCATTCCTAACACTAATTATAATTTGCTTTTGATGGCAGGGATTATAAAATGGGGATTCCACCACCTATCTCAATCTCCCAGTTTTTCTAGAATTTTCAGTATTTTTCTGTAATTTTTAAAAGACCACAGGAATTTTAATTTTTAAATATCAGTTTATGGTATAAGAGATACAGATTTCTCATGATTATAGGCTCATAGACTGAGTGCAAAATAGTGAAGGCAGTATTTTGCTTTATTTCTATTGTTAGTTATGTCTTTTGGAAAGAAGTGAATTATAGAATTTATTCATCCCAAATTATGTATCAACATATTGGGGGAATAAAGGGTACTTCTGATATAAAGAATATTGCTACATTTACCATTGTAGCCAAGTGACAATAGCAAAATAATGTCCAGATGAAAACATCTAAGTGAAATATTTATACAACCAAAATATGAAAAAAAGATTAATTTTAATCAATAATAATTGATAATAAAATAAAATATGACTTTTGGGGCATCTTATAATATGCAACTTTAATTTAAATGTAGCCAAATTAGAAATTAACCACAGAAATTGCATTCTAAGTGTAACCCTGTGGTAGTTTCCATACAAACATCCTAGAAAATCTGCGATATAAATTGTTTCCAAACATAATGGGTTGTTCTTTTTTCAATTCATAAACTATAAAATCATGATTAAATCAGTGTTCAATGAAAATCAGTATCAACACAATGAAATCTCAAAATGATATTTTTCTTGAAATCAAGATACAATTAATGACATAATAATTTTCAGGAGTCTATTTTGTACTTAAGTTTAAATGAGCATGGAGTTGCCAGATACCAGTTTGTGTATAATGTGAATATGTTAAATATCTCCCCTATAAATTAATAAGAAAGTAAGGTAGAAATATGTTACTGATAGTGTTAAATTAACACACCACTTGAGATTTTAAGTATATAATAAGATACTTAATGTATAAAATGAGATAAATTATGTTAGCATGAAAATAATAGATACAACACATGCATACTATATAGAATATTTATATACCTAAGAACCAGTGTGAACAAAAGATAAATTATTTATAATACTATAAAGCTATTATGGGTACAAAAATATAGTAGAATATAATACTCTAATCAGTTTCTGTGGAATTAAATGTCAGTGAAAACCATTAGATTGTAACTTAATTTTCTTAGGTGATAATTCAAAACACAAAATACCATTTGCATATTAAAGCTACATAAATAACACTGTAGTTTTTGCTCTGAAAAATTATGTTACTACTGAATAGATTTATTAGTAAATTACCCACTTATTATTACTGAACAAGCTAATCTTCTCTCATACAGTATTTTCAACTTTCTATAATTTGTAGAATTTGAAAGCCAAAAAGTAATCTAAATATCTTTTTTGAGTTCAATTTACAAATAAGAAATATGAAAGTCACAAAACATACATGATTATAACACACGTCATTGCTTACTTATTTACAGTGAGAACCTAATTTCTACTTTTGTCTCTGCATGGAATAAAGAAAAGACCCCCTTATTCCCCTGAGACTTTGCCCAGGCTTTTGTTTCACAACTTTTGTTCCTGATTTCCTATCAATTTCTTTTTCAGGAAGAGAAAACAATGGGAATCAAGAAGACCAATAATAGGTCCTCCCTGGTGGTGCAGGTGGTTGAGCCCGGCTCTGTAAAGCTGTCTGCAGCCTCTGCAGCATGGGTTTGATCCCTGCCAGCTGGCAAGAATCCCACATGGTGCAGCAGACCTCTGCTGCTCCCCTCAGCAGTGTATTTCATCAGTCGGCCTGTTCTGTTCCCCACTCTGTCTCTGGTGAATCCTCTCACCCTCCCGCACATCTGGTCTATACCCCCGTTCTTGCATAAAAATAAATAAGTCTTTAAAAAAAGGACCAATAATCAAGAAAAAGTATGCAAATAAAACAAAATAGCACTTGGTTTAAATGAGAAAAGCTTTGACTAAGTAAACATGGAAAATGCTCAATTCACACAGTGGCAATTGATAAAGGAAATTAAGATTATATATAATGACATTCTCAATTATTCATAATCTCAGTATATGTGACATGTATTTATTATATATGCATATGCACCCATATCACAAACTTAAATAATTAAACTAGTAGAAATTTTAAATAGAAATAAAACATTGACAAATAGACACATTACATATTATCATTAACATTTCAAGAAAGCATGCTGCCTATGACTGCTGAGATTTATAAATAGGCATACAGATGTATAGATCTGATATATATTCATCATTTTCATATACTGATAGGTCAATGAAAAAGAGTTTCAGTAGTGGAGTTATAGGGTCTGTTACTGAAACTTGTCTTTATTGAAGTATACACACATTAAACTAATGAATATATAGCTCCTAAAAATTTTATAGGCATACATATTAGTTTGCTAGGACAGCTAGGACAGCCATAACTGAGTGCCACAGATGAAACAGCAATTTATTTTCTTATAGTTCCTGAAACGACAATTCTGAAATCAAGGTGTTGGCAGACTTAATTCATTCTAAAGCCTCAATCCTTGACTCCCAGTTAACCATCAAATTAAGTTTAAGGCATGGAGGAAAAAAGTACAATGCCTAGATCTCTTGGGATGTAGGTTTTGTAGAATAAAAGAAGACAAAGTCAGGGAAGAGATTGGACTATTCATGGTTAGTGTGTTGTCTAAAATTCTCCCACTAGGTAACTTTCTACATATCATTTGGGAAATTCTAAGTGAAGGCAAAGTAGAAATCAGGATTTTTTTTATATATTAATTTTTTTAATTTTTTACATCATTGTTCATTTTTAAACAATATTTGCTTCCCCCACTCCCTCAGGTGTAGTCCCCATAGAGTTTCCTTCACCAGTGCACCTGTGCACCATCACCTCAGTCCCCTGTGCGCCTACCTCCCCCCCTCTGCTCCCTCTCCCGCCTCCTCCCCTGCAGGGTATCTCTGATTTATGATTGTCTGTTTTTGTTTTGTTGTGTTTTGTACTGTTATTATTTTTTTACACTGATGTCTTATTTGGTTCCTCTATATTCCTGCAATAAGTGAATACACAGGTAGATCTTCCTCTCTATGGTAGATTATATCAGGATTGGAGAAAGGTTTCACCTTCCTCCAGTACTTCCTTGTGGAAGATCATAAATTTAGTCAATAGGAGATTCACATATTTGTGAACATTTACTAGAACATAAAAATATTTCCATAACTAATAGTGGGATATTTCTTAGTGGTTTTATGAACATATTATCTAATTTGTATCAATATTCTCTATATCCCTAATCAATTTTTATGATATTTTTCACTATGAGGAAATATGGGGCAATCAATATCATTCTCTGTCAATGAGGCATGTTTTCAAAAGCTTGAGGTTAATTTGAAATAATAATAAATGTCCTATGGAGTAATGCCAAAATAACCCAAAGATTTTTCAGCTGTGAAGAAATCACTGTTTTCACTATGGTATTTTTCAGGTTCTTTACCACTATAATTCAAAGACACTTCATTTTAATACCTAACAAAGCATTTACAGTAATGTCAAGTAATAGAAATATTAAAATTGTCCTACAAATGTATTTTTCTTTTTGACTTTGATAGAGTTTTTTTCTAAAATTCAACAATTTGGTACATATACACAATGGAATATTACTCAGCAATCAAAAAAGCTAAACACATGCAGTTTGCAGCAACATGAATGGAGCTAGAAGGGATCATGCTCAGAAAAATAAGTCAGAAAGAAAAAGAAAAATACCAGATGGTCTCACTCATAGCAGGAATCTAGAAAACCTAAATAAGGGACCAGGAAAAAGACTAATTAATGCAAAGTAAAAATCAAAATCAACAAGCCACTATGGACCAGATACACACTATTGTGGGGGCAGGGAGAGGAAGGATTAGGGTCAAAATAAGGGGGGGTGCAATTGTATGGGGAATATAACCAAAATGAAAATGCATACATTGTGCAAAAATGAAAAATGATGTAAGAATTATATAAAATAAAATATTAAAAAATAAAAAATAAAATTCAACAATCATTTCTTTCTGATTTCCACTGCTCATGACTGACTTCATGTCCTCCCATATTAAATAAACTGGATATTAGCTGACTGGCAAATAATTATATCTAAGTTCCAGGATGAGTGGGTTCTTTCTTAACTATTATTAATAATATCTGCACACTTGAAGGGACTACGACTCTCTCTGCGTAGATACTGCTGGCCGACTTATACATTGGTTATTTTCCAATTTCCTTCTCATTTTTCTATCTACAAATTTGAAAATGTAAATAGTCGATTTCTCAGGCTTCCTGGAAATAACTCAATGTTACATGTATTGATATTACAATGATCCTGATTGTTCATGAAATGGATATATTGAAATGGAGTGACTTAGTAATTTATATTGCATGTGACCACTTGTTTATAAGGACATTGATAAATAGACACATGAGGGAAGGCTAGATAAAAGGCTAGCTGTTTCAAGAGATCAACACCTATTCCTGAAGTTCTTTCTCCTATATAAAGATACCATGGCTTTCAACCTCACGGTTTAAGTTTATAAAGCTTTGGTTGACATTATGATTAAATGTTTAAAATTTGTGATAACTGTGTTAACATTTGAGGATGCATATTCCAACATGCTAAAGAAAGGAAATGGAACATTTTCATTAACTAAGAGAAATTTGTTCTTATAGTTAGTTATTAAATAATTATGGCGAGACAATTAATCAATCATGCCAGAGATACCTTTGGGAAATATACCTAAAATAGCCTTTAATTTTTTTCATTTGACAAAAAAAATCTTCAATTTTAAGTATTAAAATGAATCATTCATTTACCTATAGGAACTATGAATTACACATATTCACATTCCAAAACTAATCAGAAAAAAATAAAATAGATAAAATAACTCTTCATCATTTGTTTGCTAAAGTTGTGATTAAGCATACATTCATTTTAAATTTTGTGAATGTTTCACGTTTTTATAACACCTTATTTCTATAAGGCATTTTATGAGGATTTTGATGCTTTTATGATCTGAATAATGTACATGTTTAAAACATTAGATACATTTATGAAACTGATATAAATCAAAATAATCTTTAGTGATATGATAAACCTTATATGCTAAATTTGAGATTTACTTTTAGACTAAAAACTAACATTTGCCTAAGAACTTTGAAATTTTTTTCACTTTACTGTCATGTTTATCAAGATTATTGAAATATCAAACAATGCACATATTATTTAATGATGGCACCTTATCTAGAACATATTGTCAATATCATGTCATTGGAGACTCAAAACAACCCTGCTAAAATATAAAAGCAGACATGAAAAAATTTGAACTTTCATTTGACATTGACCTTTTTAGAAGGCAGAGTACCTATACTACTCTGAATATTTGTGTGAAAATAGTTAAGAGGTCGAATGTCACAAAGTATCTGAAATGCATGCTAATTATATTGTAGTGTTAATCACACATAAATTCCATTTCCTAATACTCCATAGATGCTAAAAATCATGTGTCATATTTTAGTTAAAATATCCTATCAATACACTTTAATCTCCACCTAGTCATTCAGGCATTGCTGAAAATCTGTGACCTTAATAATCATTCTCCTGCTTTAATTGCTTCAGTGTATGCTACACCTGCTAGACATAGCTATTTTTATTCTGCTCACGTGGAGGAGAGCACTATCTTGAACTAGACATATAGATGTCTGTCTTTTTCATTACAATCGGATATTGTTTATTCCCCGAAGGTTATAAAGTTGTGTCTGTCTTTCTTAAAAGCCTTATCTCTGGTCTAGAATGAAGAAGACTCTTTCTATTGTGGAAATGCTATTACTGTTGACCTCTCCTCTAAATACCGCTTTCTAACTCTGGTAGCACAGATTCCAAGCATACCCACCTCCCACTACACACACTCACAGCGTCCACAAAACCAACTCTCCAAGTCTCAGAGCCTCCATCATTTGCCTTGACCATTGCTCTTCATTATCATTTCCCACAGGAGTCAATTCTAACATCTACTATTTGCTTTTTCTTTCCAGACATATTTCTTATCCTCTTGCTGTATATTCCTTTTCTCACTGGCAAGTTCATACAGAATCCCTCCTGTTCCTTGTCAAGGTTTCAGTGAAGAAAAAATGATTTTTCTTCTTTGATAATTTCTATGTGTTTAAAATTCACTTATATATTAGTCACATTCATTAAATACATCTGTGATCTCAGTTAGTTGCACAAATCCAAATTAATCAACACTGAGTTGTTCTTAGATTACAGTATAGTTTTAGATATGACGATCTAAGCTAAGAGATTAAATCTTTCTTTCTTTTGCTATTTTTTTTTTAATATGCCACTGAACCCTGTTAAAATTAACACAATTTTTTCCCCTGGTGAGCAAACTTTGCTTCATGGACTAGAAAGCCAATTAATGGTTACTTAAAATGTTTCATAAACATATATTCTAATTGTTTCCAGATAAAGAATATTTGCTATGATGCTTATAATATAGATGTATATATATTAGTGGTGAAATGTATATCAACTGTCCTTACTGTATCTTTACATATGTTTGCTATGCATTACCCAAGTGTCCATTAATTACATATTTTGGTTTTGTATTTGCATTTGCACTTTGACCTCATAATTTATTTAATTACTTAAGTAAACAGTACTTTTATCAAACCTGTCTTCTGGAGGTATATTTTACCAATCCTGGCTCTATTTAGTAGGTGATCTTATTTTCCTTAAGTGTTATATTAATAATTTTTGTCTCATTGAAATTTAAGCTATTAGTTTGAGATATAATTAAGTAACTTTTACCGCCAAACTTGTAAACCTTCAGCATAAATTAAACTCCACTTAGTTTGGAAATGAAGTTTGTATTCTTCAATTAGAGTCAGAGTCATATATAATAATACATTTTGAATGTTTCTTAATCAGGGAAATGGAAATAAAATACATGAAATTTTTTGTCTTTTCTTTGTTGAAAGATGATAAGGACCACTGCAATGAAAACTCTATCTTATTTCCCTTGGATAAATGTTCTTACTTTTCTAAAACTAAGTATTGCTTCTTTGGCATTTAAAGGTTAAATCTTAAGTTGTAAGTAAGGTATCAGCTATGTGTGGGTGCATCAAAGTGCCCCAAAATTTAGCTGCTTAAAACAAAAGATATGTATACTCGTCCTCAGATTCTGAGGTTAGGCATCTATGTGTAGCTTAGCTGTAACTTTCTGCCATTGCAAGACTGCAAAGAAAACTTCACTAGGACTGTGTCAGATGGGTGTATCTTGATTGGTTTCTGATGCTTGAGAGTGGTTGATGGTAAAATTTTCTGTTTCTGCCATCTTGTCTAACCCTCCACACATCTATCTTGAGTGTTCTCAGGATATGGCAATTCTTTCCCCAAAAGTAATTGATGAGAGAGAGAGATAGATAGAGAGAGAGAGAGAACAAGAGATAGAGAGAGAGAACAAGAGATAGAAATGAATGGGAACTTCAGCCTTTATAATGTAATCTGAGAAATAGCACCTGAAATTACATCATTAAAAAAATGCAATTTTATTAGAGCATAAAGGACAGGCACTTAAACAACAAGGGTGGGGGGAATATGGCAAGATGCCACTTTGTCTCCATTAGCTCTGTTTGCTTGCTGGCTTATACCATGCAATCCATTTATTTGTCATCATGGGCTAGAAATAATAACAGAATATGCCCTCAGTTTGAATGTGACATTTGTCATCCATAGATTAATTTACTTAATTGTCCTGTCTAGTGAAGTGGTTCTTCTTTCCTCAGTATTTTTTTTAATCTTTCATGTTATGGTGAAGTATTTATGGCATACATCTTACCATTTTATTTTTAGTACATTCAGTGACATTAAACTCATAACATTGTAAGACCATTACCATTCTATATTTCCAAAACTTTCACCATCCCAAGGAGAACATTGTAATCTTTAAGCAATAACTGCCCATTCACTGTTCCCCTGACCTGCTAGTAAACTCTAATCTGCTGTTTTTAGTACCTTGCCATTCTCATTATTTTATGTAAGTGAAGTCATGTAATATTTGTCTTTTTCATGTCTAGTGTATTTCATGTAGTATGTAACTTGTGGTCTCTAGCTTTTGCTTTGAAAAAGGATGAAGCTACTGGCAAAATAATTACCACAGGTAAATAATGAGACAGTGATATTTCAAACACAATATCTCCCAGTCTTCTGATCTCTGGTCTATACTTCCATTAGTCACAACTAAGCTAAAACTTGATGGTAAATGAGTCAAGTTGATATCTGTTGTTCAGATACCCAATTTCAAGATGGAGGAGTATTGATGATATCAGTGAAAATACTCAGCATAGTTTAACTGGATTTTCATACATATGATATAACAATATGTAATTTTGCTAAGAAAAGATAATGGAAACAATTAAAAGAGAGGAAAACAGGTAAACAGAAATCAAGTGAGGTTAAGTGTGAAAAATCTGTCTCAAGTTTTTCGTTGCCACTATTTACTTCTTTCAGCCAATGCACTGAGCAAATTTTGGTCAGTTAAATAAATGATAGGAACATAAAGGAACATAAAATTTATGGGCGTATAACCCTATTATTCCCAGTACAGTGGCCAAGGAAACATTCCTACCGCTGTTCTTCACACAGAAAACTGTAATTTATTATATATTGCAAACTTACAAAAAATACAAGAAAGTTTAATAAAGTTACATCATATAGTAGCCCATGATGACTCCTGCCAAAAGTATTTCAGTACCACCATCCTAAGCAGAGTGAAATAAAGTATTTTATACTTGCAACCTCAGCCATTCATGTGATCCAGGGATACATTATTAGAATGGATAAACTGCACACCCATAAGGTTCTATCAAAGAGGTTGTATTTTCTGCCAAACACCAAGGAATTGGCACTTATATTTCTTGATAGGTACTTGGAGTGCAGCTAAACTACATTGCAGGTCACATTAAAGGCCATGTGATATTTCCTGTAACTCTCTTGTCACCTATGTTCTCTTTCCTTCTTCATGTCCCCTCTTCCTTTCCCTCACTCTTAAAATTTACTGTTGTCAGGGGATTTTATTCTGTCCATTTCTCTTTTCAATGTATGCATGTCATATCTGAGCAATATAATCCACTTTTATATTTTCAGTTTCCTGTGTGCTGATGATTCCCAAATGCTTTACACCTGCCCTTATTTTCCTCTTGAGCGCCATGCCCTAAAGTTCCATTTACTGAGTGGACAACTCCATTTAGACCGCCCAGGGTTATCATAAACTTTATTAAATAGCTCCACATTCTGCACAAGCCTGTTTTTGGATTGCCCACAAATGATCAATCTCAAAACCTGTGTCATAATTTTATAGCCTGCAAAGGCCATAGTTTCATACTTAAAGAATTCTCACAGTACACTTGCACTGCTTTACTGTAAGCACAGTAAAGATTTTGATTTTGACTAAGACACAATGAAAAAGGGAGGGAGGTCTTCTCTGGGCACTCAGAGATACACTGGCATCCAGTATAAACCGTTTCATGTTTTCTTTTTGGTCTAAGTATTTCTAGGAGGTCTGAGGATTCTGATGGATGCAGTGTTCTTCTTTCTCATATGTGTTCCTGTTCTATTTTACATCTAACCTCTAACCAAAAGATATTTCTATTTTAAATAAAAGTTGAACACACTGGAGGCAACTAACTTTACTTAATAGAAATTATGAGATTCAATAGTTCTTCTCTCAATATTAATAACTAGGCTGGTGTTTCTATATTCTCTTTTCCTACCTTATTAATCTAGGTTAATTTTTCTAGCTTTGAATGCACATTAGAAATATTTGCTGAGTTTGTTGTTACTGACATGGAGCCAGATGATAATTGCTGACATATTCAGTTTTATTTTATCAGAATAACTTGTTCCACAGGAATCTATTTACCTTCTTCCTTTTAGCGCCTTGAAATTTGTTCAAAAACTATTTTCTCACTGAATAATACCCATATCACCTTTAAAAGTATCCTATTTTCCAGGACTTTCTGGGTACCCTCTCAATCCCTCTTTATCTTCTAATGGATCTCGCTAAAGATGTTTGAGACGGAACATCTTTTTGTCTCTTACCTTCCATCTGTCTCTCTCTGTTGGTGAGGTCTCAGATCAGGTTGCTGACCTATTTTAATCAGGATTTTTCCTCATACTCAAATCTTTTTTTTTTTAAAGATTTATTTTTTATTTATACAACAGCTGGGATACAGGCCAGAGGCACAGGAGGATGAGAGATTCACCAGAGAGAGTGGGGAGCAGAACAGGCAGACGGACCGAAAACACTGCTGAGGGGAGCAGCAGGTGAGACAGGAGAGGTCTGTCACTCCATGTGGTAATCTCCCTGGCCAACTGGGAATAGAACCCGTGCTGCAGAGGCTGCGGACAGCTTCACAGAGCTGTGCTCAACCCTCTGCGCCACCGGGGGCAGGCCCTCATACTCAAGTCTTTGGTGTTTTTCTTTTCTATACTTTTGATTAATGTCCTTTATCAGATATGTCTTTTGCAAATATTTTCCCTCAGTTTCTGACTTGTCTCGATTAGCTGACAGTTTTTTTCACAGAGCAGAAGCTTTCCGTATTAATGAAGTGCAGTTAATCAATTCTTTGTATATCATGTCTTTGGTATTTTATCCAAAAACTCATTACCATGTACAAGGTCATCTAGAATTTTTCTTATAATATACTGTGTTCAAGAAATTTTATAGGCTTACAATTACATGTAGGCTTATGATCCATTTTGAGATACTTTTTATGCAAGGTCTAGGTCTCCATGCATTTTTGTACATGTGGATATGTATTTATTCTAACTACCATTTGTTGAAAAGACTATCCTTGCTCTTTGTCAAAGATCAGTTGATTGTGTTTATGTGAGGTCTAGTCCTGAGCACTCTATTCTGCTCCACTGATCTATTTGTCTTTTCTTTCACCTACACGCTCCTGATTACTATAGCTTTATGGTAATTGTTGAAATAGATAGTGTCAGACCTCTATCTCTATTCATGTCCATTGGTCGTAAGGTGACTACTTTGGCTTTTTTGACTCTCTTTAGAATGCATTTATCAATATCCACAAAATAAGTCCCTGGGATTTTGATTAGTATAGCACTAGATATATAGATTAAGTAACAGTTACGATTTCTAATATTTCTTCTTTTATTGTATGTATTGCTGCTGTTGCTGCTGTTTTCTTCTAGTTTCAAGAGAAATGTATTTTCCTTGAAACTATTTTACATATATGCATATATTCATAAAAAGAAAATTGAAATAACCAAATTTTATGACTATTATATAACTGATGTTGACTTAAATAGATACACAGACATATTTATTTGACTCTTTGATCATAAAATGTATATTCTATATATGAATGCAAATAATTTTCTACTATACAGTACAATATCATGAGAATGTTAGCATATTTTTGACACTATGTCTTCCTCTGACTTATTCTACTGAATATGTAATTTTTGTTTTCTTTTGCTTAGTACTACTTACTGTCCTCAAGTAACTCCTATGAGATTTATATAAGAATTTATTATTGCAGTTAAAATTATTCTGTTATGACTCAGGATTTTTTCAGATTAATAATTTATATGTCTAAAATATAGCACCAATTGGAGCATGTATATTTTCTCTGAACTTTTTTCTTTCCATATTTTATTAAAATATAATTAATGTATTATTACTTATCAATGTATTTTTAATTTTTTACAACTACTAATTTATAGTCATAACTGTCATTAAATATGATTTAACAACAGTTTCCTTTTCTTAACAGATGATTTTCTGGAATTAAAGAAATTTCATAATTACATCTGAATGGAAATTGAAGTATTAGAAATTGATATTCATTCAGTCTAATATACTTCCACTTTGTCAAAACTTCCCTTGACCTTATCATTCTTGCTTTCATTGCTCGGAGTACTTTCTATTCATTTTGTGAATTATACAAGAAGAAATATATATTAACATATCCTTTTGAAAAGGAAAATTAAATTTTGTGAAACAAATCCGATTGTTTTTAGGACAGTTGGCACAACATGTAATCACATTTAAGTGATTTTTGAAACGAAGAAATATGTATTTTCTTTGTATATCATTCCTTTTCTATTGATATTGTATTACGGAACACAGTTTTACTGTAAAGACCAATGGGCAAATGAATTACTTAACTATGCTCAGTAAAATTACATGGTTCCTCTAAGAACATTCAATCTTGAAATAGATTTAAAGGAACTTCCTATTCCTCAAGACAACTTGTATTAATGCGTTCAATTCATAATAAACGTCATTACTTGTTGGTACATTTTTTCATCACTATGCTCAAAGCATGTTGCTTTTTATAAGTAAAAACAGGAAAAATATGTTATTTTACTTATTTTGTATGGGAGGTAGCAGCACTGTAAGTTCAAATCACAGTGGTCAATTTTTTCATTCATTTAGATGTACTAAGTGCGAGCAACCAGAAGAAAATGTCTCACATCAGTCATAACATTCAATTACTTTGATATCATTTCACTTTGTTTCTTTGTTTCTTTAACTATTAGGTCTCAAACATCTCTATTTCTCTGCCACTGTGACACATAAGAAATAGCAACATATTTAAATTTGCTTTGATAAGTTGAGTTTTAAATTGGACATTCGGTCCAAAACTGAAAGTTTTATAAATAATGTGACAGATCTAGTGTCAGTTTGCTTTTTTCACATCCATCAATATCTTGAAATTAAGAAAAGGAAAGCAAACATGCTTCTTAACTTTCCTTAGGATTATTGAAATTAGACCGATATAAAATGAGAAAGGAAATGAAACAAGACAAGTATTTGTTTTTAGCCTTAATCATTGTATTTACTTCTGGTGATAGATGAAAGACTAAATTCCAGAAAGAAACTCTAGAAAGAAATGGCAACATTTTTATGTTATTAATTGTAGTATCAGAAGCCATTGGAAAATCAATAACTGCTTTTTTCAATTTCTGGATGTCATTTGGAGTTATCATCGGTTAACCTACCCACAATATTTTTAAACTCATATTTTCCTATTTTTGACTCACATTATGCTACGTCTAATGATTAGAGAGATGAAATACAAGACAAGTAGATAATAAGATCAATCAAGGCCTCTGCATGAAAAATACTTTACTGTAAAACATTATCCCAAAATATGTCTCCTCCTACCCCTTCCAGAACCAATCAAAATCTCTTTTCAGCTCCCGTTAGTTAAATAAAAGCTGGTCATGAACTAGGCACTGAGCTATATAATTGTGTCATTCCCTGACCACATAGAATTCAAAGTCTAATGGGGAGATCCACACTAAAAACATATTTAAACAAATATCAATTTAAGCAAAAAAATCAATCCAATTTTATTAAATGTCACAAAATAGAGCACAAAACAAGGGATAAAATGATATACGTGAGGAAGCAAAAAATGAATTGCTGACAAATTGACACAGAATGACCTATAAAGATCAAAGACAATGTGCCCTGAGGAAGCGGGGAGAGAATGAACCATGGGGAAAAAAAAAAAAAAAATATATATATATATATATATACACAAAACCACAATCAGTTTACAAAAATATCTGAATAACAGCCTTGACTTTCAGTTTATTTTCTTATCGGATCAAAAAAAAAAGGTTATAGGTTTATAATATTATTTTCCACAAGATCCATTTTCAGTCTCTATTCTTGAGTCTCTTATAAATGCCATATATAAATAGGGTTGCAGTACCGGGAGCCCCCCCCAAAGAGAAGCAGATTCTTGGAGTTTCTACACCATCCAGCTTAATATAATATAGAGCATTTAAGATGAAATAAATGAGAAAATCAATGAGATTATGTGGAAAAAAAAAACAGCCTTGGAGGAAATATAAGTTATGCCATAACTATTTTACCATGTCAACTATTTATACATATTCCTCATGTAACAATCAATAATAGTGAAAAAACAGTGCAAAAAAAAAGATTATCAGAGGACAACAATCTAGTTTAAGCTTTTAATCTATATACAAAGTACGTATTTGAGTACTTTAAAAAAAAAAACAAAAACTCAACGATTACAGCATCACTGGATAGCCAGTATGGTTCATGGGTTAAAAGCATAGATTTTTCTAATCAGACATATGTCTGGTCTTTGCTCTATCACATAAAAGCATTGTGACCCTGAGTGAGTTACTTTATCAAAATGATCTCAGTCAATAAATGAGAAAAATATTAGATCTTACAACTGAAATAAGCCCTGTAGAACAAAAAGTAAATCAATTAGCATGGTGCCTCCGCAAACCAGTTCAATATATGCTAAATGGAAAAATGCATTTAGTGTAAGTAGGTATCACCTAAAGGACTTTATATAATTTCACTGGTACATTTAATTTATCATTCCTTTTTTTGTTAGACATTTAAGATATTCTCTTTCATGGTAGATATTAAAAAAAAAACGATAAATGCCAAAATGATCCTCAGGCATAAAGCTTTTTTGACTATATTTGCGGTTATTTACTCGGGCTAGCATTATGAATTATAATGTATGGCATGCTTGGGTATGTAGTGCAACCATCCCATACCGGGCAGGTTCATCACCAGCTCAAGCAGCCATGTTGGTGTTCTAGCTGTTTTATATTCTCCGCCCAATGCTGCTGCATTCCACCACACCCCACCACACTCCACTGCACTCCTGTCCTTCATGCTATGCCACGCCACGCCACGCCATGCCATGCCACGCCACACCGTCCTTCGCCCCTTGGCCAAGTACGCATGAGCAGTGTGAGGGCAGAAAAGCCTGATACTTTTCCCTTTTACTTACCCCACTATCCACCCCCTCAGGGTTTTCTGCTATACAGTCTACATGTAAATTATATACCATTTTCCCTTAGCAAACATAAACACTGACACCATGGCCCACAAAAGAAAATAGAACACAACTGAATACATAACAATGAAACAATACAGCAGAACACAAATGAGTCCAGGCAGGGCACCAACCTAGTGGCAAAAGACAATTATTGGCACCAGCAGGTGATCCACCACGTCTGCTGCAAAAGGCACTGCTCATGCGAGGGGGGAGCCACTCACAGCATCTGCCGTCAGGCGCCAGGAGCCATCAGGCCTGCTCCAGCTGTGGTCTCGGCCACAAGCCACACACCACATTCACCTCCAGGATGCGCTCACCCTTGGATTGGCAATTCTGACTTTGGGGGTAATTGCCCAATCCTCAGGGTTTCTGTCTGTGGTCGCTCCAACACTCGGCTTTCATAGCCACCGATGCGCCACGCAGACCCCTGCACTCAGGCCAACCCACTGCACAAGCACCTGGGTCGGGGATCCATGGATACAAGCTCCACATGCGGCCTCTCTTGGGTTCCCTCTTTAGCTGTGGACTCCACTACAAACCACGATCCCCACCTGTCACCCAAGGACGGGTCCTTAACAACTCACCTTCACTCAACAATGAGCAGAGCAGCACCCAATCACCCACAGGTGATTTTAAGATACTCACTGGCCTTCTTTAACATACTCAGGCTGCTTAACAGCCTCTCAGGGCTTCCCATTCTCGGAACCAGTTCTGGCCTTTCTGAGCTGGGTTTTTTGATACCTCTCCTGTGCCTGGCCACGGAGAACTTGGGGAAGGCTTCCGCCCTCAGCCTCCTGGGCTCATCTCATGCCTGCCCCTTCCTCCACTCTGCCATTGCCTCTCCGGGCTGTGGCCCTAGGATTTGCAGGGCAGTACACAGGCTGCTTTTGGCCACATGGGCCCACTGACCACCCCCAGATTCCCATCTCCTGGGGTGTACAAACAATACCATCCTCCCCCAGGGTCCCCAAAACAGAACATTACCCTGCCAAAGTTCCTCTGCCTTCTGGCGGGATTATCAGGCCAAGTCCATCCATTGTTCCTTGTGTCAGCCCTGGGCGAGCTCTGAATCGTGGTCCTTTCTTCCCCAACGATCTTCCCCAACGATTCTGCTGCTCAGGGGTCATGGGCTGGTCCTCGCGGGGCGTCTCCCCCTCCACTCGAGGTCTCGGCCCCAAGTTCCCAGACCTTGTCCGCCTCTTGTGCTCCTGCAGCATCTTCAGCTCTTCCCGCAGCTCCTGGACTTTGGTCACCTCCTGTGCTGCCATGGCGCCTCCAGGCCTGTCCCAGGCTCACGGCCTGCTACTCCTCAGTCCCTCCTGAGGTCTTCAGAGGGCTCCACACTCTCTGCATCAAATAATCCTGCCGGCTTACGCCAACTGTAGCACAACCACCCCATACCGAGCAGGGTCATCACAGGTTCAAGCAGCCATGGTGGTGTTCTAGCCGTTTTCACCCTTGGCAGAGGGCGCATGTGCAGTGGGAGGGCAGAAGAGCCTGACGCTTTTCCCTTTTACTTACCCCACAGATATTTCAGACATAGAGAACATTTATTAAGCAATGATATGATTGCAGTTTACCCTGCCTTTAGTAATGTCAAGTAGCATCCCTTTTACCTTCTCTCTATAACCTTGAATATTCATACTTTTTCTGTGTCTGATTTGTTATCCACATGAAAACAGTGACCATTTTTTAAATATACTCTTTTGAAACAGTAAGAAAGTTGTTCAATTTTCCAAAAATAATATTTGAAACTTGATGAAGACATTTAAGAAAAAAAAAAACATGTTGTTGTTATGTTCTGTGTAGAGGGAGTTCAATAGCGGTAGCTCTTGTGTTATACTACTTGATTGCCACCTTTAAAAATTAATTACTTTTTTGTTTATACTTCTACTTAGATTACAATAAATCGTGCCATTCATGCAAGTTCTTACAGAGACTTAATTGCTTCTTTGAAAGGTTTGGCAGATACATCAAGCCAGTTCATTAATGCACAGATGATTCCTTCACATTAAGAAAGACACATTGGAGCGCCACAAATGTCAAGACAGTTATTATGCACAAAAAGCAGAAAATGGCAGCCATCAAAAGGTGAGCCCTTATTCTGTCGGGACCAAAAATAAAACTGCAGTAATTCCCTAGTGTAATAATGGAGAAATATTAGATTATTTTAAGGTCACACAAGGAGAATCTTTCATCTGTCAACTACATTCATTTTTGGAGGGATTTTTTTTCTGTGCTTCATGATTTTGTTCACCAAGTCTGAGAATAACAATAGATTTATCTATTGTTACATATTTTTTAAAGATTTATTTATTTATGCATACATGAACTGGGGTGTAGCCAGAAGTGCTATGTGAGAGGATTCACCAGAGAGAGTGGGGAGCAGAACAAGCAGATCCACTGAAGTACACTGCTGAAGGGAGCAGTGGGCAAGGCAGGAGAGGTCTGCTGCGCCATGTGGGTTGCTCCCTCGCAGACCTGGGGATTGAACTCGTGCTGCAGTGGCTGGCGATTTTTTCCAGTTATTATTTATAACTGACTTTTATGAGAAAAAAAAATCATTGAGATCAAATACATAAAACCAGAATCTAAACAAAAGTTATGTTTTCATGTTATTGGTCCTCATTTTAGCATTTTAGTATTTTTGGCAAACATCATTGCTATGTAATGTTTGAAGATTTTTTTGTTTTAAAGATTTATTTATTTTTATACAAGAACTGTTGTACAGGCCAGAGGTGTGGGGGGGGGGGTGAGAGGATTTACCAGAGACAGAGTGGGGAGCAGAATAGACAGACAGACCGAAATACACTGCTGAGGGGAGCAGTGGGTGAGACAGGAGAGGTCTGCTGCGCCATGTGGGGTTCTTGCCGGCTGACTGGGAATCAAACCGGTGCTGCAGAGGCTGTGGACAGCTTCACAGCGCGGTGCTCAACGGGCTGTGCCACTGGGGAGGTCCCTAAAGATTTTTAGTCTTCAAAATATTAGTTTCAAACATATGTTTTGTTCACTTACTTAGGATAATAATAATAAAGATCCCATTTGGATCTTTATTTTGGCCAAAGTCATCATGCTTTAAAAAAACAAGCACTCCTTTGGGAACTGAATTTATATATGTTACCTTGCTGTTAAAATAGGCTTTTGGCTGATTCATTTTGCTAAATTGAGATCAAAACCTAAGAAAATGGTTACTTTTTAAAATCTCAATGAATTAAAAAAAATACTAGAGCAAATGTCAATTCCATAATCCCTAGAGAACCTGGATGTTTGTGGATCTTTCTTTGAAATACTTGGTTTGTCTCTTAAATGTACAATTGGATGTTCTTCCTTCAGATTTCAAATAAAGGGTTACACCATTAAGTGTTCTCCAGTCAAATTGTCAAATTGTCTAATTGCTTCTTGTCTTCAATATATCTTCCCTGATAAGATAATAACAAAAAAGAAATAAAGGCTATTTCATAGAAGAATTAACCTTGCAGGGGATGAGATCAAAAGAGAAATTGAATGAAGGTCAAGTCAATGGTACATAAAATAAAGCATTGGCCTTTGAGCTCCTAGACCAGCACATTTTATTCAAGGAGAAATTTGTAATATTTGCAGCACTAAGGCTCACCATAATGACTAAATTAAAATACATATTAGACTCCTCTGCTTGTTTCCATTGGAAGGTTGAAGCAGCAGTATCCACACAATGGAAACTGACAATTCATTAGGCAGCAGTTAGATAAACTTTCCACCACACAGGTAAATGAGAATACTTCCAGAAGTTTCCCTGAACTCTTAAGAATGTTGGGATAGTGACATCTTTCAGCATCATGCAAAGTAGTGAAATCAAAGGTAATTATTAATGCCTCTCACACTCCCAGACTTCAAACTATACTACAAAGCCATAATCATCAAAACTGCATGGTATTGGAACAAGAACAAACACACAGACCAATGGAATCAAATAGAAAATCCAGATATAAACCCACAGATTTATGGTCAACTAATCTTTGACAAAGTAGCAAAGAATATGCATTGGAGCAAAGAAAGTTTGCTCAATAAATGGTGTTGGGAAAACTGGGTCACTACATGCAAAAGAACGAAGCTTGACTACTACCTAACACCATGCACAAAAGCCAACTCAAAATGGATTAAAGAACTAGACATAAGACCTGAAACCATAAAATACATAGAAGGAAATATAGGCGACACAATCCATGATATGCACATCAAAGACATCTTTACAGACACATCACCCAAAGCAGTGATAGTGAAGGCAAAGATAAACAGCTGGGACTACATCAAATTAAAAAGCTTCTGCACAGCAAAAGAGACAATAACAAAAACAAAGAGAAACCCCACCGACTGGCAGAACATTTTTGCACACAACACTAATGATAAAGGACTGATCACAAAAATCTACAAAGAGCTGATGAGATTCAACAAAAACAAAGAAAATAATCCAGTCAAAAAATGGGCAGAAGAGCTAAAAAGAAACTTCTCTGAAGAAGAAATGCAAATGGCCAACAGGCATATGAAAAAATGTTCACTATCACTTGTAATCAGGGAAATGCAAATCAAAACTACCATGAGATACCATCTTACACCAGTGAGAATGGCACATATTAAAAAAACTAGCAACAACAAATGTTGGCAAGGTTGTGGAGAAAAAGGAACTCTCCTGCACTGTTGGTGGGAGTGCAAACTGGTCCAACCACTATGGAGAGCTGTATGGAGATTTCTTGACCTACTAAACATAGAGCTTCCATATGATCCAGCAATTCCACTCCTAGGTACTTACCCAAAGGACACAGAAACATCAATTCCAAAGGGCACCTGCACCCCTATGTTTATAGCAGCACTGTTTACAATAGCTAAGCTTTGGAAACAACCCAAATGCCCAAAAATAGATGACTGGATCCAAGATGTGGTATATATACACCATGGGATATTACTCAGCATTCAAAAAAGATAAACACATGCAATTTGCAGCAACATGGATGGAGCTGGAAGGGATCATGCTCAGAGAAATAAGACAGACAGAAAAAGAAAAATACCGGATGGTCTCACTCATAGCAGGGATCTAGAAAACTTAAATAAGGGACCAGGCAAAAGAATAACTATAAGAAAGAAAAAATCAAAATCAACAAACAACTATGAACCAGAGACACTCTATGGGAGGGTGGGTGACAGGGAAAGGAGGGATTGGGGTCAAAATAAGGGGGTTATAATTGTATGGGAAATACAAAAAAATTTACATTAGAAAAATAAAATATATATACATATACAAAAATAATTTATTAATGCCTCAGTAAATTATGACTTAACACAGTTTAAATATTATACCAAATCTTTAAAAAATCAGAATATTCAATAAACATAAAGTTGTAAATTTAACATTTTTCTGGATAGACCGCCACTTGCAATATTATTAACATGTTTAAATGCTGATCTGCATTTTGTCATGATAATAAACAGCCAGTGTGGAAGTTCCCATTTGGGGAACCAAGGAGAATTTGGGTGAGTCTACTCTGGTTGGTGTTGGCCATATGATTACTTAGCTTAATGAAATTTGAGAAGTGTTGTGATCTAGGGAGTAGTTTTAATAGACTCTACAAATATAACCTTCTCTGTTCCTCTATCACAATATCTAGCAATGTTCTGTGCAGTGACATGTCTCTCTTCCTGGGTCCCAGATGCAAAAGATAAAAAAGCAGAACTCCCGGACTTCCCAAGATGAACTCATGACAGAGACAAGAAATAATCTTCTGCTGATTTAAGCTTCTGAGGTTTTGTTTTCATTTGTGTTTTATAAGGCATATTCCCAAGATGATTAATGAGGCAATTAGTATTTATGAAGTAATTTATTTATATTATTTCATTCTAATTATTTTTAAAATTTCCACATTGTTACTTTTAAAGTAGCCAACATAAGATCAAGAGCTCAAGTGTAAGTCATTTTCATTTTACTAAATAAAAAACATACAAATTGTATATGGAAACTTAATCCTTTCTAGTTCTTTTATAATTTATTTTACCTGATAGAATCTGTTTCTTCTTAATGTTTGTTCTGATTCCTCTAATTAGCATGACTCTAAGCATTAGTTGTTAGTTTTAGGCAATGTTGAATTTGATGTTTTTGGTTTGAGATATAGAAAGATTTGTTATAATTATTTTGCCATTATTGTTATTTTTAGTTTCTCTGGAATAAGTAATGTTGAATTGAGACTTTACTCCAAATCATGTTCTATATCAATTATGGAATGAGTAAAGGAAAAAGATGAAGTAGGAACGATTAGAAATGCTAAAAATTCAGAGATGTAAATTAAAATCACATTTCATGTCTACTTCTAGAAACAATTATGATCAAAATCTTTATGTAAATACATTTTTATAAATTAGTGCAGATCATAAACACATAAGAACATGTTTCTCCACATACTGCTGTGGAATCACACACAAACATATATTATTTAGAAGTGAAAATAGTAGGACACGATAGAATCTGTGGTTCATCTTCATTTATTTGAGTGTCAATGAACAGAAAAATACCCTTCAGAGATGCTCATGGGATATCATTATTGTCCAAGAAGAAGTAAAGAATTTTCCAATGTCAAGTTTAGAAATGTCAAATATAAATCAATAGAAAAGTAAGTAATTGTATGAGTTATAGACTCTTAGTTTAGGTCATGTTTACTCAGTCTTTCCCATTCTTCCAGCTGAATACAGTAAATTAGGTGAATGTGGGCAGTAGTATAGAGAAATGGAGTGCCAGAACTTATACTTAACAGTTTCAGAAGTGTTTTGTAGTGGAAATTATAATTTTGAAATATTAGTTCTGATTATAAAAAACTTCAGAGACTTTAAATTCACTGCAACTTGGTGCATATTACACACACTCTGGAGACTAAACATAAATTCCCTTTTTTGTGTAAGAGTTTTTATTAGATGTAATGGTTTATACATAGTCTATTTTGTATTTTCATATAAATAACAGTACCGTCTTTATGTAATGGGGATTTTGTTTCTTTCCATGATTTATTCATCTTTCATTTTGGCCATTCCTCTGACCAGACTCATATTACACTGTGATTTAAGTACAGAAATGTGATTACAACTTGTGGTGTTAAGAAGTCTTCCTTTGTTCTTAGTATTTTCTAAATGATTAATTGTGAGATTTATCATGTTTTGGTAAAAAGCCTATATTTAAGCCTTTTTTCCCCCAATGTTATTTATATACATTTAAATTTTTTATTGAACTAACATTATATTATACCATTACATGTGCTTCAGAAGTGCATAATTATAAAGCAATGTCTGTGTATACTATAGTAAGTTCACCATTTAAAGTCCAATTCTACCCTTCACCATCCAATTGAACCTTTTTTACTAGATTTATCCACCTCTTCCTTTCTGATAGTCATTAATTTATTTTTATGATCTAAAAGTTATTTTTTGTATTATTTGACCAATTTTTAACTTAAAGATATAGCTTTCTTTTGTAAATCAAAGGAAGTTAATTTTAGTACATTATATATACATATATATGTATATCCACTATCTATCTACATCTCTCTCTCTCTCTCTCTCTCTCTCTCTATATATATATATATATATATATATACACACAGTGGATAGCAACTTCTTTAGAATAGAATTCTCATTCTTTAAGAAATCTCATTACAGACAGAAAGTTGTCCTTTCTTTAGCTGTGGATCAATTGACCTAAAACTCTATATGTAAGAGGGAAAAGTAAAAGTTACAGCTATGAACAAAGTATAGATACATAACCCAGATGATACAACGGTTTTGTCAAGACAAAAATACAACAGAAATAATAATATAAAATTACTTTCTGGCTTAAAATTTTATCAAACTTATTTGTAATAAAGGGTCTCACTTAAGTCAGTATGTATCAATTAAGGTATCTTTAAGTTACTTGGATTTAAGAATTTTATATTTCTCTATACATAATAAAAAAAGTCCTTCCAAGAGGCAAGATTATAAGGGAGTTCTTGGTGTTTTTATATAACACAGTACTGAGCTTAACTTATTCCAGAAATATTCTAGCTAAAGGAAAAGTGACATGTAAAATTCATCTCATTTAGTTTAGGAATTAATAGTTGGATTTATCAGTATGAACACTTACAATGCCTCCTGTTATTTTTATTACATTATTTATCTATATAATAATATGGCACAATAGTAAAATGCAAAGATTTTTATGAAATGTATATAATCACAAGATAGGCATTGGGTCAATAGACATAAGGTAGTCTCTTCAACCACAAGATTTTTTATATTTTTATTTTATCTTTGGTAGATAAGTAATTGGCAGTTCACGTAATCTTGATAAATAGCATATATAAGAAAGTAATAATTTGCTCCTTGGAACTACTGAATGAGTCTTTTGAATGAGTGAATAAATAAAAAAGTAACATATGGGGCCTCCCCAGGGGCACAGCCCGTTGAGTGCCAAAGGTGTCCGTAGCCTCTGCAGCGCCGGTTCAATTCCCAGTCGGCCAGGAGAAACCCACATAGTGCAGCAGACCTCTTCTGCCTCACCTGATGCTCCTCTCAGCAGTGTCTTTCGTCTGTCTGCCTGTTCTGCTCCCTGTTCTGTCTGGTGAATTCTCTCACCCTTCTGGGCCTCTGACCTGCATCCCAGTTCTTGTATAAATAAAAATAAATCCATAAAAAAATAACATATGTTATCTCATAGAAAGCTTTGATGTAGAGGGACTTTTGAGCAGCAAACTTCTGATTTTGAGCTTAAGAGCAATGAAGATAAAAGCATAAGGGCAGTGAACCATGGACTAGAGGTGCTATTCATTCATATTTCAGTACAATTCATTGTGTTTTAGGATGTTTTATTTTACAGGATAAAAGTAAAAGTCTTGTGAACATTTACAGTCATTAAGAAGAATATGCTTGTTATTTTGGTTGAGATTGTTTGATCTTTGTCCTCTAATTAACCTCTTTTCATATTTACTTACTAGTAATGCAACTGATGGTTTCATAATTTATTTTTCACTCCCTTTTATCTGGCCACTTGAGTAAAAATTAGGTCAAGAAAGACAGTTAAGCTTTTGATGTTGTTGTAACAGGATAGAGTTTGACAGGTAAAAAACCAAGGGAAGTCTAATTCAAATTCATACCATATCTGACTAAAGCAAAATATAAGTCTAGCAAAGAAGAATTCATAATAGAAAATGAATATCTCAGCAATGCATGTTTTGGGCTATGATTGAAATATCATATATTTGAGCTATGATATGCAAATGTCCTGAAGGGATTAGACCATTAGTATGTAATTGTTTTATATACCGTTCAAAACAATGGATCTAATTTATAGAATAAATTTTTCAGAAACAGCCTCAGATTTACAAAGAAAACCAGAACAGTCTAGGGTTAAAAATATATTCAGATGTGCAAATTGTAAAAGTTATCTTCTATTTGGTGATAGGAGTTGTAAATTCTATATATTAGAGTACATTCTTATTTTAAAACTCTGCTATAATAGTACATGCATTTGTTTTATTAGTTTTACCTGTAAATATACCACACTTTTGGTTTAACATTACAACTTTTTTTTTTATGTTACATTGGTTTACACTGTATATGATTTAGAGGTATAGCATCACACTCTTCAGATGTATGCTACCTCACCACACCACCAGTAAGCAACACAGTCCTCCACCACAATTATTGCCCTAAAACAACTATTTTTTTCCATAATTGTATTCATTGTTGGGAAACTGTTGATGATCAAATTCAAGTTTGAGTCATCTCACCTGTGTTCATCCATGTTCTGTGTCTCTAAGGACTGCTTTAAACAACTGATTGATTCACATATGTGGTGAACCCTTAGCTGTTCATATGATCAAGTGATTGAATATTGCATTTCTTATCACAAAATTCTAGCAGACTAGCCTGGACTCTGGGTACAGCAAGCTTCTAAGAAGGGTAGCAGAAGAATGTCAGGTGTCTGGATGACAGGTTTAGAGTTGGCACATGGCTATTTTGGCTATACTGTACTGGTCAAAGCAAGTCACAAAAGAAGCACATTCAAAGGATAGGGAAACTAACTTTTGATGGGAAGAACTGCAAAGGTAAATTGCCAGTAAATATGCATGTAGGGAGGGAAATCACTGTGGAATTCTATGTGTGGGCATGTTTTGTGATTTGTTTACCTGTATGAGCATGTGCAGTATAGTTTTCTCTAAATAAGGTGATAATTACAGGATGGAAAGCAAAGAGGCTTCTCTTGTTGATATTACTTGGAGTTTTGACCTAGAACACAGCTATGATTGTTAACACTGTACATGCAGCATTTAAAGGCAGATGATGAGTTATAATGTTTGAAATTTACAAGACAAAATGCAAACAGCAATAATAAGTCTTTGGGATTTCAATCTCTCTAATGTCGTCTGTCAACCAACATATGCATGTTTGATGTTGTAGCTATTTTATAAGAGCAGAGGTAAGCTAAAGGATATGTTTTTACAATTATTATAGTTTGCAAATTCATGAAACTTGTTCAAAGTCTCATTCAGGCTCTAGCAATAGGGTAGACTGAATACAAAAATGGTTCCATTTCTCCAATTTTTCTTTTGCCATGTGTTTACAAGGTCACCCTGCAGCTTTTGCTTTCAAATGTCCTAACTCTTATATCTGGTTTTGTTACATTTTCTTCCATTTCAATGTGCATTTTCAACATGGCAGTGACACTGTGCCATAGTCACTAGGCTATGCCTTTGCCTTCTTCATAATGCTGACTCCTCTTGAGAGACAATATAAACTTGCCTTCTGGAGGAAGAAGGATCACCAGAATCCAAGCCAGCTCAGATCAGTTTTCCCACAAAGCCCTGAACTTGGGAGTTACCCAAGCTAAGATTAGCACAGTTGCCCACAGATACATAAAGAATCCCAGTCAAGCCTTAGAATTGTGAGTTTAGTAAGTTATATTTTAAGTACTAGGTACTGAGTGAATTTTATTGTATTTTTTAAAATTTTTATTTATTTTTATACAAGAACTGGGGTATAGGCCAGATGTGCGGGAGGGTGAGAGGGTTCACCAGAGACAGAGCGGGGAGCAAAATAGGCAGAATGACAGAAATACACTGCTGAGGGGAGCAGTGGGTGAGACAGGAGAGGTCTGCTCTGCCATGTGGGACCCTCACCAGCAGGTCAGGATAGAACTGGCACTGCAGAGGCTGCAGACAGCTTCATAACGCAGAGCTCAACCACCTGTGCCACCAGGGGAGGCCCCTGAGACAATTTTATAAATAGCCATGACTAAATGATTTAGTTGGAAACATTGATTCATCTGAATTATATTTAAGTTATACCAAATGATCTTTTTATATCCCCTAGTGTCTACAGTTACAAGGTAGCATGATGTAACAGCATGCCAATATTAATAAAAAGATAGTCACCTAATTATATGTTTATATATGGGGAATTTAAAATAAAACAGAGGCTAAAGGAATATTTTATGCAAGTGATTGTTAATGAGCTAACACATATTAATTAAATTAAAGTTGGCCTCCCCATCTATGACTCTGTGAAGAATATGATAAAAATATGCTTGATGATTCTACTTTCTGACATATACATAACAAATATGTAAAATAATTTGTCAAGTTAATTTTATACAAGAGTACATCTTCTGAATCATACCAACGTTAATTAAAAATAAGATCCTCTATCATTAATTATATTTTAATTGCAATAACTTGGGATCATTTCATCACTATTAAGGACCTGTGAATAATTTTTTGGTAAAATATCTGTCATTTTATTATTGATGGCTCTTTTGATATTAAAATAAACAACTTACATCATTAAAGATTTTACAAAATGATAACTATCTTATGACACAGATTTAAAATCATGTCTTGATAATTTTGAAACAGTGAAAACGTGGACACTAACATTAAATAAGAATGAGGATATAAAGATTTTGAGTGATAATTATTTGTTAAAATATATATTACTAATACATATTTATCCTTCCAGATTTATAATTCAAAGAAGAAGAAATTTCTATCCACTTGCTATTTATACTGGGGGTCTTCTAACCTCAGTGATGTTAGGAGAAATGGGCAAATCCTGAATTTAAAGATGGAGTTGAATGTATGAGAAATATTGCAATTTCTCCATATCTATGAATTCTAATCAATCAATTGATTGTGCACCTTCTCTCCAGGATTCTTTCCAATGCATAAATATTCCATATGAATCTCCAGTTTTAGCATGGAAAATTTTGGTAATCAAGAGATGTGTCAAATAATATTCTAAGCACTTTTATAAATTCACAAGCTCTTTTCAACTTTTGGCCAAAGCAACACCCAGTAGTGTGGATGTGGCTAAGAGTCGAACGCATACTATTCACACTTTTTTCACTAACGTTCTTTACATGACTTTCTGTGTGACAGTCTCCTCTTTCCTTCTAGAATGGGAACTTTAATATAAGTGATCACATCTAAGTTTCCTTCTCAGAGAATTTGTCATTAACATTGAGCAGCCTTGTGCTTGTTAAAAGCCAGATAATAGAATACTGAATGAATTCAACAGAAGTTATGTTCCATTGGTTTAAATAGAATGGGGAAGATAAGATAGTTGATGGAATATTTTCATATCTCAAACGTATATGTACCGAACAAACACATAGCACTCCTTTAAGCAATGGTCACGCACCAATATTTGGTTCATGTTCTAATATCAATTTCAATAATTGTTTTTATATCCTGTTATTCAGCACTTCACTTAAACACAGGCATGTCCCTGCCCTGGACTCTCTGTCTCATGGATCCTGGTGTTTGGAAAGCCTTTGACATTTTTTAATTATCTTGAAGGACTTGGAATCTTCAAGGGTCATCAAGCTTGTTCTTCATTTTTTCATTTTAGTGCCTTCTCTGATGCTTCCCTGACAGATCTGTTGACCAGGAGTTCAACCAGACATCCTGAAGATCTTTTGAGCTTTCGTTTTATCTAGGGTCTCAAGTCAGGGCTCCAACTTCAAGAAAATGACCTGATAGAAGGAACATATTTTCTGTCCACTGCAGAATTTTCTTCAGGGGGCCCCTGATTTCTTTCATGGGTTGCCAGAATGGTGCTGAAACACTGACTGTAAGTTTAGCAAATTTATTATAGAATGATAACACAGAGAAATATCGCTGCCCCCCAAAGTGCTCTCTAGGGGAGATGGTGCAATTAATTTTCTACATTTCCAACCATGCATTTTATTGGGAAAGGGAATTATGCAATTATAAAACAAGAATAAAATAATAATTGAAAATAACAAAGCTGTAAATAATTTTAAAGAGATGTGGGACTAAAGCAATTATGAGATAGTACTCAAATCTGAGTGTAGGGACCCAAACACCATTAAAAGTGATTTGCTGCCCCATATATTTGCTTCTATCTATATATTGTTTAACTTGTTTCATATGCAGACACAAATATGTACTTATAAAGGCTCTCAGGCTTAAATTTCCCATCAAATTTCTCATATGTACATGTAATCCTGTCTTTGCTTGTGATTTTACCCACTTCTCTGCAATTCCCATGCCCTTGCTCTCAGTAACCAGGAAGTGTGATACTGAATTTTGCAATTTTAAAGGCAGGATTAAAATGGAAGGAAAAGCCAACTCACCAAAAAAGAATTAGTCAAAATAATAAATTTATTCAATGAATGATAATATAATAAGATAGCAGAAATAGTAAATTACTAATAAGCTAAAAAATTGGAAATATTTATGCTTCTTATATAAATGCAATTTTCATTTGAACAGTATTATAGCACATGAAACAGTTAAATATCTTTACATCAAGCAGACAGCAGTACAAGTTCACTGAATAGAAAATAATAAAACTGGAGTTGTTTTAATTCTTTAATAATTTGCTTGCCAATCAGATAAAGTATTTAGGTTTTCTTTGGTCTGCACTTCTTCACTTCTAAAATAGATCCTTCATCTAGATGACCAAAGATTGTGAATGGAGTTTGAAAGGAGGCTGTTGATCTTCTCTGTCTTATCATTCTTTACATCTTCTCAGATCATACAGATCCATTAAAGTATGCTTTGTGATCTTCAGGACCAGATTGAAAAACACCTGCACTATATAATCTATAGATCTAAATATATTACTCTCTACTATTGCATTAAATCAGATTGTAATATATAAACAGAGAATAGTTTAAAACTTAATAAAAATGGAATAAAATTTATAAAATAAATCTATTGACCATATTTTATTAATATATCATTTTTGAATTTATAAACCAGCAATACTTGCAAGTTAGAAAAAAGACATATTTTATAAAATTACATATGTATGTTTTTTATTTAGTAATACCTGCTAAAAACCATTCATATAATATTTAAAACTATATAACAGCATTATTGAGACATTCATATACTGTATAATTCATCAATGTAAAGTATACAGTTCAATGGCTCTTATCATATTCAAACTTGAGTAACTATCACCACAATCAAATTCAAGTCATTTAATTATGTTGAAAATAATTAATGTGGCCGTTAGAAATAACTTTTCATTAATGCCACCCCTCTCCCCTCAAGCCCCAGACTAGAAAAGTACAAATTTCTATATACTTGTCAACTATTTCTATATTTTTGTCAACTTTGGACATTGTACGTAAATTAAATTATAAAGACTGGCTTCTTTCACTATGTTTTTTTTTTTTTCTATTTTAATGCAGGATTCATTTGCATAGTATAACATATTTAATTTTCACTCATGTTATTATACCTTATTTTGCAAAATAATATTCTATAGAATGGATTTACTACATTTTATCCATTAATCAGTAGATGGACATTTGGGTTGTTTGCATTTTTTGGATACTACGAATACCGTGGCAACCATGTTGTAATTCTGTTTAATGTTTTGAAGAACTAACAAAATGGGTTCTTTAAGTGGCTGCACCATTTTATATTCTAACCAGCAATATATAAGTATTTGAATTTCTTCACATCCTCATCAACACTTATTATAATCTTTCTTGTTGATTATAGTCATCTTAGTGGGTGTGAAGTGGTTTCTAATTGAGCTGTTGATTTATGTTTTCCTGGTGAATAATGTTGATAAATTTTTCATGTGCTTATTGGCCCTTTCCATAATTTCTTTGGTGAAATGTATATTGAAATAATTTGTCCATTTTTCAACTGAGTTATTAGCCTTTTTTAAAATTATTGAGTTATAGTAGTTCTGTATATATTTGACTCATAAATTCCTTATTAGATAAATGATTTAAAAATAGCTTCCCTCAATTTGTGTCCTGCTTCTCTTTATGATATCTTTAGAGTCACAAAGATTTTTAATTTGATGAAGTTGAATTCATCTATTTTTCTTTTTAGTTACTTCTGTTTTGGCTGTCATATGTAATCAAGGTCACAGAAAATTTTTCTTATTTTTTTCTTAAGGTTTTTATTTTATCTCTAAATCACACTATTAAGTATCTGATCCATGGACATGGGATATGTCTTCATTTATTTGGATCTTTATCTTTTTTCATAACTGTTTTTATAGCTCTCATAGTATAAATTTTGCACCTTTTCATTAAATGTATTCTTATCTAGTTATTTTAATAATATTAGAAATGGACTAATATGTATAATTGTATTTTTATGATTATTTATGATAACTTATATAAATAAAATTTAGTTTTACAAATTGATATTGTACATTGCAAGCTTGCCTAATCTGTTCGTCATCTCCAATTTTTTTCTAGTGGTTTCTTTGGAACTTTCTATATATGAGACTTTGTTTCTGACATAGAGATGTTTTTCATTCTTCTTTTCCAAGATGGGAACATTTTATTTAATTTCTTTGTATAAATGCCCTGGCTAGAATCCCCAGCAAAACATTGAATAAAAGTAGTGACAGAGGACATGACTTTGTTGTTTGACCTTAGGAAGAAAGCATTCTGCCTTATATCATTAGGCTTGAGGCAGGTTGTGGCTACATTGCAGATTCTCTGTAGTGATACTGTAACAGGGTGGTCCCCAGGAAAGGGGGAGGTTCCAGGTTCCCTGCCCCACCCAAGGAAGGGTGGAGCTGAGCAGGAAGAGGAGAAGCTGCAGAAGAGACTGAGGAAGGAAGCAGGATGGAGCCAGAAGGAGACCTGGAGGAGGCTCATGGAGCCTAGAGACACGTGAAGAAACTGCGCTTGTCTTTTGGTCGTGGACTGGGTGACACAGATGTGGGTGAGACCCGTGGGGAGGTGACCATGGCAGCTTTTATCTTGATGTTGATTTTGCTCTTTTCCTTCCGGAAAAGATTTTGCTCCTTTCCTTGTCCGGTTGTTTGTGACCCTTTTCTGTGGGTCCCCACTGGAAGATGCTTTAGACTTGTAGCAGGCTTTGGGGCCTTGTTCTGGGCCGATCCCATATGGATGGAGTTTTACCCACGAGGGGACGGGTAACTTTGGGTGCTTCACTTAGAAACTAGACTCTTTGCCTTACCTGTATTGTTTCCTAGTTTTATTAAAGTTCCTTCCCATTAAAGTCTCCTATGTTTTGTGTTGATGCGGCGGATGGCAGAACCCATTTAGAATAGGCAGGTTTGCGGGGTTTGGGCTGCCCCTCTCCCTGTCCTATAACAATACCATAATTTTAGGTTTTCAGGTTTAGTCTTGTTAGGGGGAAAGGATGTCCTGAGCAAACTCCATGCAGGTTTTGTAAATTCCACCTCTACTCCAGACCAAAGCCATCAAGACACTGGGAACTACAAAGATCCATCATCACCAAAGGGAGGGTTGCTGGCCTATGAGGGTGGAGTGAAGCAGCCAGGTTTAGTATAAAACCAGACACGTGGGCCTTGGGGGTCTCTCTCTTGGCCTCATGGCTTTTCGCCAGCTCTCAGCTGTGCCATTGGGAATTCAGCTCAGCAGAACTGGTAGAACGCATTCACAAATTTATCTCTCTTTTTTTCTCCCTGAATCATTCATTTCTTCATTTCCCCTTTTGCAAATAAACCCTTTATTAATCTTTGGTGTGCGCCTGCAGTTGAGTATCAGTAAGTCCCTTTTAAGGGCTCTGGTGAGGCCCACAGTCAGGCAACCCATTTCATATCAGGGTTGCCCTGTGACAGTCTCCCAGCCCGGAGTGGATCCCAGGCTGCAGGGGCAGCGCTGAGTCCCAGCCACTAGACCACCAGGGGTGGGTGTCTCACGAAGCCGCAGCGGGAACGTCGCTGATGCTCAGGCAAGCAAGCGAAAGAGGCAAATTTGTTCAGAGAAAGAAAAGTTTATGAGGAGAAAAGGAACAGAAATAAAGTGGGACTTCCAGGCCAGGGAGGGGCAAGGAAGCCCGAGTGGAGCCATGCCTCAGGGAATACAGACCTTCTGTCCCTGATTATTATTCTAAAGCCCCACCAGTCTCTTGGTGACTGGTTAGTTCTCCATGGTCTCACTCGCTGCCTAAAAGTCTCTGTGCAGAACTAAGTCTCTGGGCCCCAGCCCTTGCCTTAGCATACTTTTCTTTACCATCCTTGTTCCATTGCCCCTAGTCCTGGGGTGTTTGATTAGTTCCTTAAGGAATTTGTTGTACTTGTCTCTGGAGTCCTCATTCCTCGGAGGCTTTTCCTCTTCTGTTCTGACCCTAAGGGCTCTCCCCTTGCCCTGTGACTCACTAGTATGCTTATCATGAAGGCTTATTTCTTTCATCAAATGCTTTTTCTACCTCTACCCAGATGTTTCTGAGGGTTTCCCTCTTTAGTAATGAGGAATTCCCTGAGTATCTTAAAACAATGTATCAAAATTATACTCAGTGAGGGTGGGACCTAAAAGGCATTAAACTTGCCCTGAGCTGGACTAGCTTTAAACAGGAATACTCCTCTTGTAGTCCCTGATCTTCCTGCCCACCTGGCCTTTTCCCAACCAACTGGCCAAACTACTGAAGTCTCTCTCTTTTCTTAGACATTTGACTTTATAACATTTGTGATTGTCATTTGTTTACCTGCCCCTTAGAGATATAAATCTTAATAACATTGTTCCAATTTTATAAAGCAAAAATTCTCCTTTTCAAAGACTAGGAGTCACTCCTTTGAAATATTGATATAATCACTGGGGAAGATAATGCCCGAACTCCAACTGTCTGTGGAAGGGATTGCAGAAAACACTCGCTCAAGTTCTAAGACTAATCCTGCCAGGAAAATAAGAGAAAACTTTTTTTGGGGAGTGGGGGCTAAAGCCAATTGGCAAGTGAGAATGGGCTGTGATCCCACCTCTTCAGCTATTAAACATTCTTGCATGTTGCATTTCTTAATAAACTCTCTGTATGTCAGCCAGAGTTAAGTTCAGACTGAGTTTTGGTCTGTTTCCATGACTGAAATAATTTTGAATAAAGCTTCTCTGGTCTATTTAACTTTCTGCATTCTTTTTGTTTTGACAAGTGCATAATAATACACTCTCATAGGCAGAGCATACGATTAGTATTTTGCTTAAAGTTCAACAAGCTGCATTTTTTTTTTCAGCTCCATGAAAATGTGGGCAAAAAAGCTCTCATATCATTGTTTCAAATTACAGAGTAAGATTACATAAGTATATTCTACTTCTACCTCTTATATTGTGAAGTATATATTGATTTTCCATTTTCCTGTTGTTCAACTTAGACTAATAATAATTTGTTCTTCATATAATATGTGTGTCAATTTTTATCATATAGTGCCAATATTCCCCCAGATTTTCATTTGATATTTAATTTCATTTGCTCCTTTTATTCATGTACAGAAAACTATGCTCCTTTTCCTGTTTAAAATTGAAACATGCATTTCTGTTTGTCTGTTTGTCCATTTGACATCTGGATTTAATTCTTTCATATTTATATCAGGTATATCTTTTTAAGGTGAATGTTTATATTTGCTAAGTTGATTCAAATGAATGATTTTCTTATAAAATGGCATCTTTTTTGTTGATAGATTCATCATTTTTCATTACTATTATTACTGTTTTCAGTAAGAGAAAGGGAATTATCCTTACTCCTTACTAACAAAATATATGTTTAGTTTTAGTTTTATTTCTGTTCTTGTATTTTCAAATTTGGAACAACTATAACTTGAAAAATTACAATTTGTGTATCTGTGTATATTACACATTTTTTTTTCCATGGGAAATGTTTCAAACAAGCAAATTTTTGTTAAAATAAAATGGTTACTAATATTATTCACTCATCATACTAAGACATGAATAATTACTCTAATTTTATCTTTATGGGACAAAGACAGGATAAATTAAAATAAATGGCTATCCTAATATATATATATAATTAAATTTTACAGCAAGAATAAAAATATAATTATATGGAGGCCTATTTATTTCAATGTGTTGAAGTTATTTAAAATGAAAATAATTTTATCACAGCATGTAATTTACTTTTAGTAATCTTATTGGTTTACATTTATTTTCACCTCTTTGTTTGAAAAATTTAAAACACAGTATTTTAATATTAACATAAGGGATTTCTAGTCCTATAAATTGTTCTTAGTATTTTACTTTGACTTTATTAAAAGACATCGTATTGTAGAATATCATGTTCTGACTTATTCCAATTTCAATGACATACTTATTTTCATGTTTTTCTTCCAATAAATGTCTAGTCCATAGAGATTTTGGTTTGATGCTACTCAGATAATATTTTGTGGTATTAATGACTAAAACTTAAGAAATAGCAATATTTTTATTTTGCCAATTATAATGAGAATATAGCAGTTAATTTTATTTTAATCTTCCTTCGTGTTTAACGGATGTTTCTAAGGCTAATTACCACCTTTCTATATTTAGTGAGAAGTAGCACATATGAAGATAAAAAGCACAATGTGATATTTATGAGATGTCAGTAGACTATAAATATAGAAATTCTCTAATTATCTCAGACATATTCATGGAAATTTCAGTGGTTTTCTAAAGATTTGGATTAATTGAGTAAAAGCTGATTGTCCTTGCCATAAATTAATACTTGAAGGAGTTGAACTTCCTTCAAAAGCAATACAATATCAACTTCAACACAACATCCTAGGAGACGCTTTTTATTAGTAGTTATTATTTTACTCTATGGTAATTCTCACAGTAGAATTAGAATGAATTCTCCGTACGATATTCTTATTTAGTGATTCTAATGTTCAGGTTCACTGTATCATCAAAAAATTTGAAGAATTGAGTATATATAACAAAAAGATAATTTTGATGCAAGCTCAACTATAGGAAGTGGAGTGGATTATATTTAAGAACTTACTCTAGGGTCAGAGACCTTGGGAATAGATTTACCATATTACAAGCTAATATATTGTTTTAAACTTTTTTAAAAAAAGATTTATTTATTTATGCTTACAAGAACTGGGGTGCAGGCCAGAGGCACAGGAGGTGAGAGGATTCACCAGAGACAGAGTGGGGAACAGAACAGGCAGATAGACTGAAATACACTGTTGAGGGGAGCAGCAGGCAAGACAGAAGAGGTCTGCTGCAACATGTAGGCGTCTCCCTGGCCAGCCGGGGATCGAACTCGTGCTACACAGGCTGCTCACAGCTTCACAGCGCTGAGCTTAACCCCCTGCACCACCAGGGAGGCCCCTGTTGTAAACTTAAACTGTACATGGAAAACCCATGTTTTTGAAGTAGCTCAAGCTTTGACAGACTGAGTTCCTCAGAATAAGTCACTGATATATTGATTTTCAAATGTGATAACTGAAATTCTCACCATTGGTTATTTGGGATAAATTTACCCTTGTGAATTTTCATGGCTTCTTTGTTGCCTTATGTATTTACGAGTTACACATATAATTTTTCTTATTTACCATTTTGCTTCATTTTTCTATTATTATTGTTACCACTACAGGAAATTGTCTCTGTTCCTCACATATAAAATGAACACCCTTTATTTCCTGCATACTGAATCCCTGTGTACTGTAAATTGAATTTTCTGAATGCTGGATGCATTTGTAAATTTAGAAGATAAATACAGGAAACAGGCATTTAGATTTTTTCCTTCTTTTCTCCAGTATGCCACAATGAAGGTGGTACTAATATCAGCAGGGAGTAATTCTCTATATTCATGCCCAAAGATTTTTAAGAAGTGATTTTCTAAGACTAGACAGTTTAATTATCAAAAATTATTTGTTTGTTTTCAGGAAATAACCAGATGTAGAAATACAAACTATGAGACTATGAGACACAGCACACTGGTAGATAGAGAAGCTCATAAAATGAAATGCCAAGTTTGGAACATGATGGAAGCAAAATCAAAGTTTGAATGATAAGAGGGCTCAGGAAAAATTGCAGACAAGACAAGGCGTAGACATAAAGGGGAGAGTTGGGGTCAATCCAGGAAAACGCTGGACTTTCAAGGGGTGTCTTTGCATTGTATGGTTGATAAATTTGAAGGGGGCAGTTCCCAGTTGAAATAGAGGAGTTGTGACGCCTTCTTATGCCAACCCTGTCCACGCTGGTTTTATACATTGATTCATCTACGAGGGCCCAGCAGCTGCTGTCCATTGACCCCCTAGCTATTTCTCATCATTTTCAGTCGTCTTTCTCCTTCACACTCTACATTACTTCATTTATTAGATGTTCACTTTTCCTGAGATTCTTAGCTTTAGGCTCAAAGATACTGTCCTAGAGATATCATCAGTCAATAAGAGTGCTCTTTTTCTTTCTGCTTAATGAACCAATGAATCACTGCGTGCCAAGTTTCCGTTCCTCGGTTTGGATTGTTTATGCTGTGTCAAGAGCTACTTCTTTACCAAAGCACTGCTGCTGTATGATCTCTACTCTTTGTTAACGCCAGGAGTTTCATCTGTATTATGCTGTCTGGTCCCTTGGTAGCTCAGATTCCTTTGTAATATGCCCATTTTTTTAACCAAGCTAAACACTGTATTATGGATCTCTGCAGCATGCATTTTTGTTATAATGAAGAGATGACTTTTAAATAAGAATTGATTGCATTGAATTGCATTAACTGCAGCTCCAGGAGTAGAATAATGGTGATCAGAGGACTGACCAGTGTGTAAATAATGACAATGCAAAAAACTAGGATATAGTAGCAGAACAAGCATAATAATCACTGAGTCACAAATGAGGATGTAGTATGATTTTAAAATAACACACACGCTCTAAGTTTAAGTTACGGGGCTCCAAGGCAGCTGTGGTTATGTGATTTACTTAGCAAATATATTTTGGTGGAGGCATTGAGAGTTTTCCATTTTAGACTGTTTTGCAATAAATCCCAGCATAGTAAAGAGAGTAGATTTTGGGGCCAGATGGACTTAGATTTGTATCTAGGTTCTAGAAACAAATCTAAGTTGTTTTCAGCCAGCTCTGTAAACTGGAATGTTCCAACTTAACTTTTCTAAGTCTAAATTCCTCTTACATAGAATGAGGTTATGATATTTACAGGTATTATTCAAGTAATTATTTGCAAGTAACAGAAACCAGGTTTGGTAGATTTCTGCAAAACAGGCATTTATTACAAAGAATTGGAGCTGTTTGGGTGAAATGAGCATTCCTGAACTAAGAACATTTTTCCAAAGCACATGGAAAAACAGGTCAAATCAGAAGACTGCCATTACCAAGCGGAATGATTGGATGTGCACAGCTGATAGTACTGGCACTGGAAATTGGGCTTGACACCTGCTAATACCTAAAGAAAATGATTCTCATATTGTTTTGTTAAAAATAAAACTTGATAGTGTTCAAAACAATGCCAGTTCAAAGGTAGACAGCCAAGACATCTCATCAATGAAGACTTTGTTAATAAAGTCTTATTCAGTTATCAATACCAATATCTCTATATCTATCTTCATTATATGTCTCAATATCTTTATAAATATCATAGTGCTTTAGAAGTACAATAACAACATTTTTTAAAAGATTTATTTATTTGTTTATTTATTTATATAAGCACTGGGTACAGTCAGAAGCACGGGAGGGTGAGAGGATTCACCAGAGCCAGAGCGGAGAACAGAACAGGCAGACTGACGACATACACTGCTGAGGGGAGCAGCTGGCCCGGCAGGAGAGGTCTGCGTGCCAAGTGGGACCCTCGCCACCGGCTAGGGATCGAACCAGCCCTGCAGAGGCTGCAGGCAGCTTCGCAGCCCAGCGCTCAACCGCTGGGTCACCAGGGGAGGCCCAATATATATATATATATTTTTTTTTTTGGTGGGGTCTCTGAAGCTGAAAATCTGTCTTATTGGACTGGAGATGTCTTCCATCATGTATTGTCTAATGTGTATAGACTTGTATATATATATATATATATATATATATTTAAAGATTTATTTATTTATTTATATAAGCACTGGGTACAGTCAGAAGCGTGGGAGTGTGAGAGAATTCACCAGAGCCAGAGCGGGTAGCAGAGCAGGCAGACTGACGAAGTACACTGCTGAGGGGAGCAGCGAGCGGCAGGAGAGGTCTGGGGTGCCATGTGGGACCCTCATCCAGGGGCCGGGGAGAAGTGGGGATTGAACTTGCACCGCAGAGGCTTCGGGCAGCCTCGCAACCCAGCTCTCAACCGCTGCACCACCGGGGAGGCCCTAGACTTGTATATTTTTGTGACTTAGACATTGAGATTCAGTGCATGGGGTCCTTGGACCAGTCTGAGAAAGAGTTTGGAGTTTCTCTTTCAGTAACACATGGTGAGTTTATTAAGGAAAAAGACATTTGCATAGACAGGCACAAACAGCCAAAGGCTACATTTTAAAGGTTTATTAGGAAGGAAAAAAAAAAAAAAAAAACAAGGAAAAAGGCACCTTCACAGATACAACTGAGCAGTCCTAGTGGATAAGATCTGCCTTTTGAAAGGAGCAGGTTTACTAATGAAATGAGACATCTGCACGAATGCAGGCCGGCAGTCTTGGGTTCAAGATCTGCATTTTGACAGAGCAAGGGGCCTTCTTTTATAGTGTTCTTTGGGGGCAAAGGGGATTGATTCCTTTTGGGGAATTTATCTTTTATGTATCAGTTTGGGTTGGATTGGTTTTCTGTAACAGATAATCCTTTCTGGTTACTTCAGATCCCTGGAAAATTCCATAGCAAGATAAACGACTGGTTAATCGTTCTTAATACCACCTCTAGTTTTTGTCCTGTGAGAGTTTCCATCTCAATTTTTCTACTCTAAGCTTCCATCAATATCATTACCATTTCATATTTCAGGTTCCGATTTTCCTCTTTATTTCTTTTTATTAACTTTAACAAAATACAACATGACAATATTTACGGACCAAGATTGTAGTGGAAGATTCATACACAAGTTGGTGGGAGAGTGGCATGGGCTTAACATTGACAAAACTGTTGGAACTTGTGTTTATTCATTGATCAGCTGTTAGGCATTGAGAGGCTGTGTGATTTCTCTGAGGCTCAGCATATTTGCCAATACAGCAGGTAATAGTATACATTATACAGGGCGAAGATTCATACAATAAATCCCACTAAAAATATGGAGATTTTGTTTCTGAACCAAACTTCAAAGATTTTGATTTTATAGACCTGGAAGATTTCCCTGATTTGACTTTTTGAAAAACAATTTGCAGACCACACTTGGGGGCCGGGGGGAACTGTCAGAGACTGTTAGAAGGATTATTTCCATTTGAAGACATTTGCAGTAAAACTGTGCAAAAATCTCACAAAACTGGTAAAACTATTGACACAATAACCTACATATGTGTCTATATGTATTTAATATGTATATCTATCTGCATGTATTTAAATATACATATTTGCAATAGATCATGACACTTTAAAGTGACACAATTTTTCTGAGATTCCCTGAAGTCGTAGATAATTTATCCTTCAGCTGGATGAATAGCCAAGAAAAATATTTAGCAACACTGAGTGATATTCTCACTTAAACACTGTCGAAAACAAAGGTAGGTAATTATGGCTAACTTGTCTTTGACACTTTCAGACCCTATGTAGAAAAAGACTTTGATATTGTGACTATTAAGATTAGAAAATTCAACATCAATACAATAGCTGAACACTCTCGTATAGAACAAAGAAATACAAAGTTTATGAGTCCAAGTTTATACAAAAAGAATTGTAACTGAGTTTAAACTGCATAATTATTTTTTATTCAATGAAAAATTAATTGTCTTAATTAGTTAATTATAAGTATATGGAGTTATAAGTAGAAGAAAATCTGAAAGCTTTATAATGATAGGATGAAGAATCGACTTCAATTTGCATTTTTGGAGGTTAATTGAATATGGCTATAATTTTAGAAAAAATATTTTAATATTATTCCATAGCCCTTAATATAGACTATTTTGATGTTTTAAAAAGCATTATGCTCCTTTTTTTCTATTATATTTATACATGTATTTGGTCTGTAGAGGTTTTTTTGGGGGGTGTAGTATAATCATCATCTGGTTTCTTAAGTAACCTTTGCATTAAGCCTTTAAAAATATTTAACAACTTGATTTTCAAAATTTCTAGAACAATATCTTTTATTTAATACTATATTTGCTATATCTACTGGGATAATACAATTTTGAAAAAGAGATAAACATTGACAAGTGGAAGGAGTCTTCTGGTCACCTGAAGAATAGTTTTCCCACTTCTAATTAATCACATGTCAGCTGCTGGGCATGTGTAATTAATGGCACATACCCCCAAGGCTGTAATGTATAAACACATTGCTTATCTGGTTAGAGAAATAGTAGCATGCTGATGATCACTGCAAATGAGAGTGATTTGCTAATTCTGTCTTTAACTATTGAGAAAGTATTTTAATTCATCTTAGTATTGAAACAGTAAAGGGATTAGATGGAAATAAAATATATAGACTGATGCCACATAAATGCATTTGTTTACACATATACAGAAGGTGTATTATAGCAAGATCACATGAACTTTACAGCATTGAGAGCTTTGCTTTAATACAAACATGGTCTAGACAATAAAAAGAGAAAAATCCAGCTTCATTTAGCTGTCATAACTCCAGTTACTATAGAATTTAAGGTAATTAGTTATTTTTTCTGAATATTATAAAAGAGTGAAGTATAATTCCAGCTGTAAAAAGTTTTAGAAATACATATAATGATATTTTTGTTAAAGTTTAATTTCTAAGTAACTTTGAGTAAATTTAAGATATATAAGGTATTGCTTTGATACATTTATATATTGCAATATAATTATTACCATGCTATTAGTTAATGCTCTGTCATGTCACATAACTATTGTTGTTGTTGTTGTTGTTTTTTTCTTTTTTGTGGGGAGAACAGTTAAGATTTGTCTCCTAGCAACTTTGAGGTTTATAATACAGTATTGTTGACTCTGTTATGCATTAGATCTTCGAAGTTATTTATCTACTAATTGTAGATTTGTATCTTTATACAGCAACTTCTCCACTCTTTTAACCCTTGGTAGACACCATTCTCCTCTATTTTCATAAGTTCACCTTTTTTTGGATTTCATATTTAAGTGATACAAAGCAGTAATTGTCTTTCTCTGTTAGAATTATTTCATAATACATTTAAATACCATACACTTTTTCAGGAGTGGCCAAAATTTCTTTTTTTTCTCATGCCTAAATTACATTTTATGACATATTTCTATTCATTCATTTCTTGATAGAACATTTCAGTTATTTCTATATCTTTTTATTTATTTTTTATTTTTATTTATTTATTTTTCAAAGATTCATTTATTTATTTATACAAGCACTGGGTACAGTCAGAAGCATGGGAGGGTGAGAGAATTCACCAGAGCCAGAGCGGGGAGCAGAACAGGTAGGCTGATGAAGTACACTGCTGAGGGGAACAGCAGGCGCAGCAGGAGAGATCTGTGCACCATGTGGGAACCTCGCCGGCGGCCGGGGGATGGAACCAGTGCTGCAGAGGCTGCCAGCATCTTTGTAGCCTAGCACTCAGCCGCTGCACCACTGGGGAGGCCCTCTTTTTTTTTTTTTTTTTAATTGAGGTATCATTGGGTTATTGTGAATAATGCAATAAACTTGGGAGTACAAATATATTTTCCTTTGGAAGTTTAGTCAGAGATAACAGATTATATAGATATCATGTACAAGTCATTTGCCAAAGTAAGATACAATTTTAAAAGTATCATAATGAAAACCACCCTTTAAACTGTAACTCATTAAAAAAAAAAAGTCAGCAAAGGTTATTGGCCAGTTCAAATGAGTTCCAACAGTCTGAAACTGGTCTGACCAGCTGAAATTGACTGAAACCTGTTCCAACTTAGCTGAAACCAGTTTTGCTGAAGATGGTTCATACTGGTTCCAACCAAAACAGCTAAAACTGGTTCTGATTTGTTGTAAGCACCTGAAAACAAAAACACTGAAGCCAGCTAACACTGGTGACATCTGGCTGAAAATGTCTGTAACCGGTTTTGACTTGTTCAAACACACTGAACTGAAACCAACTGAAGCTAACTGAAACTGAAACAAAATGGTGCTGTCCTGACTAGTTCAAACTGACTTACACCAGTTCTGATTAGCTGAAACTGGTTCCAACTAATTCAAACTGGTACCAACCAGTTCAAACCAACTGAAACAGGTTCCTACTGGTTCAAACTGAAAACAGCTGAAACCAGTTCTGACTTGTTCAAACAAATCAAATCAAAGTGAAACCAATTGAGACTAGCTCTTACTACTCAAACTGGCTGAAACTGGTTCTGACCAGTTCCAATTGGCTGACACCTGTTCCAGCCAGTTCAAACAGGTTCTGAGCTGTTCAAACTGGTTTTGACCTGTTGAAAACATCTCCAACAGGTCAGGACCAGCTAAAATTGGCTCTGACTGGTTCACATGGGTTTCAGCCAGCCAAAACTGGCCCAGAATGGTTCTGACTGTTTCAAACCAGCTGAAACCTATCCAGACTAGCCGAATCTGGCTGGAAAAGGTTCCAACTGGTTCAAACTAGTTCTAATTTGATGAAACTGGCTGAAAATGGTGCTGACTGGTTCAAACTGTTTCCAAAAAGCTGAAACCAGTTCCAATTAGTTCAAACTGGTTCCTACCAGTTGAAACTAGTGAAACAAATTCCAAGTGGTTGGAACTGGTTGAAATTGTGTCAATCTTTAAACAAGTAGTGAATGTAGGAAGAAATGAAAGGCATACATTGTGCAAAAATGAAAAATGATGTAAAAATATATAAAATAAAATATATATATCTTTATAGAACTAGACCTTAACTAAAAATTTTAGTATACCAGAAAAAAAAAAAAAAAAAGATCGGTCAGCATTAAATTAAAAATGTTTCATAATAGGGCCTCCCCTGGAGACACAGGCAGTTGACCACAGCACTGTGAGGCTGTCCACAGCCTCTGCAGCGCTAGTTCAATCCCGGCTGGCTGGCGAGAGTACCACATGGCGTGGCAGACCTCTCTTGTCTTGCCCACTGCTCCCCTCAGCAGTATATTACAGCCAGTCTGCCTGTTCTGTTCACCATTCTATCTCTGGTGAATTCTCTCAAGTGCATCTTGCCTGTGCCCTGGTTCTTGTATGCATGAATAAATAAATCTTTAAAACAAAAATGTTTCATAGTAAATTTTTTAATAAAAATTTAATTTGACTTAATTTTAGTTAAAAATAAATTTTAAAACATTTTTAACAACATTGTAAATAAAATCCATGCTTATGGTAAAATAAAGTTTAGAGGTATTTTGAGTAAATGGAAAATTATCCCTTTGTGCAAAAGCACTAAGTCATGTCCCTAAATATAAGATAAATAAATATTCTTTAGTGTTTTATAAGATGCATTCAGAATATTATTAAAATATGCAAATAGATGTGTGTTAAGGGAAATATAAATTCAAAATATGTGACAAATTCCCCATTGAAAATAAGAGAAAAGCTTTCCCCTTCCCACTTATATCAGAAAACTTATTAGGTCATTCTCTGTTTCTTTAAAAAAATAAATTTTCTTTTTAAAATCCCAGTGAGACTAATGTCAGCTTTAGGGCACAGGTTGTCTTTCTCAAGAACTTGAAAACACTGTAATGAAAATGTAATCATCAAAAAAATAGCATCCCTACCCCTCTGATTCTGTAGGCTCTTTGAGCGCCTCTCTCCAATTTGCAAAATTTCCTCATGTCATCAATATATCAGAGGTTAGTTTTACTTCTTTATAAAGCCAATTAGGAAACACAGATGGCCATTGCAATTACTAGGTGCTACTAGAATGAATTAGGTATAACAAATGATGCTGTAAAGTCCTTTTCTTGAGGACTCATTATGATTTATCTTGAGAACATGTATGCAAAGTGCTGTATCTGCTTGACCGTCTAAAAGGGAGAGATCTTAAGTCTTTACAAATCTTTAGCATCCCATTCTGATTTAATGCTTATTCAACAAAAATATTTTCCTTCCACAATGTATACCCACACAGATATACATACATGTGTATATGTTTGTTTATATACATATGTTATAAAATGGAGTTATAAACCTGGGTATAATCATTAATTAGATTTAATAATTGCCACCTAAGTGCTGGACTTAGTATTTGACTATGATTATAAAATAGCAAAAGACAGACAAAAGTCCTTATTGAACTTACCTATTACTAGAAGGATAGCAGATGAGAAAGGCAGGGGGCTCATCCCATAGTATTTGGATGACAATATGACAATAATTACAATGGGAGAAACTAAAACATGAAGAAAAAGAGACATAGGGATTGCCACATAGATCTGAAATATCAAATGGTGTGATCAATTTAGCTCACTGAGAATGTGACACTTGAAACTTAATGGAGGAGTAAGCCGTGCCACATAGCTAGGAGAAGTAAATATCAAGCAGAAGGAATTGTAAGTGTCATGACTGTAAGGAAAGAATAGGTTTGGCATCTCTGCACAAAAGTAAGGAGGGTAGTGGAAAAACAAGGGGAAATGTTAGAGTCATGGAGAGATTTAGAGGAAGAAGTAGTAGGGCACTATGGCATTTCCAGTATGAATTTGCACCAAATGAAAAGAACCCATTACAAGTTTTGAGTAGCTATATCACATGATTCAATTGCATTTAACAATTAATGGCTACAGGAATACAAAGTAGTTATACAGTAGATAACATGTGAACCCTGTAATGACAGTATCACAATAATCAGACATAGAGATAATGTTGGTTTGTCATATATGACTTTTATTTTGTTGAGATATGTTCCTTACCTCTCACTGTCCTCAAAATATCTGTAACAATTTAAATTCCTTAAATGCCATTTGCAATATATCGGTTATTCAATAATATCATCAATGTACTGCATGTTCCAATATGTTCATTTTACCAATTTTATTATATGGTTTTTATAAAAGGAAACTTACACATGCTTTATAGATATTTTGGATTTGTATAAGTCTATGAAATGTTTGGAAGTCTTTGTCCATTTTGATTTTTTTTTCTTACTGAATCACAATGAATAATCTTTCAGAGATAGAAATTAGAAGAAAATATTAAATGTCTTTCCTGATATTTGTAATAATACAGGAGAAATATAAGGTAAAAGCTGGTGAATAATTTTGTCAAATCCTGCATTATTCATTTGAGTTTGAGTTTCAAACTAGATTTTTCTCCATTTTTTTCTGCAAATAAAGTAAATGTTTAAATTTTATTTTAAGAACCTAAGTAATGTGTGTTAAAAATTTAGTCTGATAATTATCCTTGTTTTCCTGGATGAGTTTGCTGATATTCAGATTCATTTTAATATTCAGTGATTAATTGTCTCTGAAATTATCTTTTTGGTTGAAAATAACTTCACACAGGGAAAGCTCTGATGGTTAATCACCATCCACAAACACTTGCAGGGCTTTTGATTCACTCTTGAGAACAGCACAAGCACAGACCTTACATGCCCAGAATATGTGAGAGCAATAAAATGAGGACAATTTGTCTATCTCTTGCCTTAGTTTTTAAAAAAAAAAAAGAAAGAAAGAAAGAAACCTTATTAGCAGAATTAACACAAAATCATAGATTCTTTTTTCCCAAAATTTCCTTTGTGAATTGACTCTGGAATTCTTTCTCTATAAAAAATTAATCCCACCTCTGAGTCCTTATATGATACCCACTTGATCAGATCTACTACCTGAATCCTAATATCTTTATCTCTTAAAACTAGGAATTATATTGTATTAGATTCCACCTATATTGTCTAATTTTACCTTACTACTGCTTTTGAAAGTCCTATTCCAAATAGTCATATTCTGTCCTATTTGCAGTTAAAGCTTCAACTTAATGAATTTTCAGAGCTATAACAATAGATAATTAAACTTATGCGTTTGACTTTGAGATCAACAAAGGACAAAGCTGGCCCTCATTTACACAGAGAAGGAAAGTACAGTGAGTGTTATTCTCATCATTCTGGGATACAGGGACAAGACTCAAAGCAACAATAGAGATATTTAAATATTTTCTACAACAACGTAAGTTCTCCAATAGGATCACATTCAATATATCTATATCAGGGCCTCCCTGGTGTTGCAAGGGGTTAAGACAAAACCTATGAAGCTGTCTGCAGCTTCACTGCAGCACGAGTTCCATCCCCAGCCAGGGAGCTACCCACATGACTCCACAGATTTTTCCTGACTAGCCCGCTGCTCCCCTCAGCAGTGTATTTCAGTCAATCTGCTTGTTCTGTTCCCCACTCTGTCTCTGATGAATCCTTTCACCACCCCCCCCACACCTCTGGCCCATACCCTAGTTCTTGTATGCATAAATAAATAAATTAAAAAAAATATGTCTATATAAAACTTCAATATTCTTCCCATTCTCTTTTTGACAAAACACAGAAAACATTGACAAAATACAGCTTTGGCATTAATGAGATCGATTTTGAGATAGGCTTGGTTGGATTTACAATAAGCATGGGATTTCTGGATAAATATCACGCTGTGACCCTTAAGGTAAAATATTCTGCTGGTTGTGAAAGATATGGTAGGGCAAATAATTTTTCGCTATGGCCCCTGCATGCCCTGTCCCTAGAACCATTTCTGTCTACATCTCTGCTACATAAAGTTATCCCTTAACTATACTTCCCCATATCTAGATAATATAGAAATTACCTAAACAATGACTACCAATTCACCTTTCCAATTCTTCTCTTTTACAAGAACTATCTTTGACAAACTGTTCCCTACAATTTAAAGATCTTCTGCAGGATCTTGTTTGGTAAAACCTTTAAATTATTCCTTCTAGTTCCCCAACTAGAAAACTCTTAAGGAGTCTTTCAATAAAAGCTCTTGATTTTATGCCACAGAAGATTATCAATTAAATGCTTTTATTTAGAAAACTAAAATTTAAAGATCCACAATATAGAATACATGAAATAAAATGTAAAATTGAACATGCCACAACAAGCATATGGTATTTCTCTATTTCATCAATATCCAAATATGATTTTGAAATAAGCATGCATTTACACCTTTAGGATATAAGCTATTGTGCCTTATTGAGCTTCACTTTCAGATTAGAGACTACTCAAAGTTATCTTTCTGTAATATTCCAAAGCAGGGTGGAACATTAAAAGTTTTTTTTAATAAAACAAACAAAAACATGATTTCCTTATTACAAGATCATATTATAAAATTATTCATAGTTGGTTTTAATTTTTTTTTAATTTTCCAGAGTACATTTTTTGACATTTTCATAATCTAAGGACTTTGGCAATGATTTCTGGTTTTAGACAATTACATTCAAGCTCCTTAGTTAGGTTCCAAACCTATCATTTGCAATTTGTCTCAAACTTTAACTTATGTATGTTTTGCATTTTATGGGATCTGTTTAAAATGCAATGTTTAGGGTCTCCCTGGTGACACAGAGGTTAAACTCTCAATGCTGTCAACCTATGCCAGTAACTGCAACAAGAGTTCAATTCCCAGTCTGGGAGCTAACCCACGTGGTGTAGCAGACCTCTTCTGTCTCCCTGCTGCTCCCCTGTCAGCAGTGTATTTCAGTACATCTGCTTGTTCTGTTCCCCACGCTGTCTCTAGTGAACCTTCTCACCCCCTGCATCTCTGATCTATACTCCAGTTCTTGTTTGCATAAATAAATGAAATAAAGCTCTAAAAAAAGAAAATGCAACATTTAATTTTATATGATTTTAGGTGTTTTCAAATGTTTCTGTAATTTTTTAAAGATTTATTTATTTATACAAGAGCGGGGGTACAGGCCAGAGGCGAGGGAGGGTGAGAGAATTCAGGAGAGACAGAGTGGGGAGCAGAACAGGCAGACGAATGGAAATACACTGCTGAGGGGAGCAGCAGGCAAGACAGGAGAGGTCTGCCCCACCATGTAGGTATCTCCCTGGCCAGCCAGGATTGAACCCGCGCTGCAGAGGCTGTGGGCAGCTTCACAGTGCTGCACAGGCTGCTGCACAGCCCATTGCACCACTAGGGAGGCCCTGTTTCTCTATTTCTAACAAACTTTCAAGTGCTTTCAATACTTCTGGACCACAGACCATATTTTGAGTAGGAAGGCTTTAACTTGCCAGATCTATTCAGCTCATTCCCACACATCCGTTGCTAAATAATGTGGTCCTGGGAATACCAGTAGGAACCTCAGAACCTATCTCCTTTTGCCTGCCTTCTCTACCCCTCTGACATTTCCTATATTTCCTATAGACTTCCACATCACTTTCCATTTATACGTGCTGTCCATCTCACTGTAATGTGACTCCCTTTCTTAACTTTCTTTTCCCAATAGTTACCATGGGTGGGTGTCAGGTTATTAAAATTGACATATGAAAATTAGGGTAACAATGGAGTAGAGCACATTATAGGTAACTCCTGACACCTTTTCATCCAGAAATGTTATACCCTTGCCCTCATTTTTAAAATGCCTTGCCAAACCCTGCTTTTTTGTTAGCACGAAAGTACCTTGAGAAAAAGCACCTGGGGAGTGTAATGAATGAAACAATCCTTAAATTCATGTAAACATCCAATAGGCTTTGTTTCTCATGTCTGCTCAAGGGAAGCTATTAACTGGCAAAGAAGTAGATTTAGACTTTTAAAATAGACACCATGAAGCACCAGGTGTTTAGACTCTGAGTTGATGTCGATTTACTGTTCTTTCAAACTTCTCTGCTATTTACAATTCCAAAACATACAGCTATGAAAAACATTGATTTAACTATAACCTTAACTGCATTTTTACAGAGTAAATGACACAAATATCTACACAATGACTCAAAAACTCCTGTCTTGATAAAAATAAAATATGCCTTTTTCAAAGTAAATATTGCATTGTAAATGTTTGCTCTAAAAAATCATTGAATTGCTTTTCTCTTGGCTAAGTGTTTGAACTTGATCTCTTGATCTCTTCGGCTAATAGTGTACAATGTACTGTTTCTTGTATTTTGCATTATTGAATGCATTACACGTGTATGCTAAGTACACCGTCTGAATATTTTTAAATAAACTTTAGTCCTTTTTTTTTTTTTTTTTGCTTTAGGTAACATTGGTTTACAACTCTGTATATGCTGCAGAGGTATAGGATCACACTTTATCAGATTATGCTTTAATAGATCCACCCCCAACGCATCCATACTCTTCCATTTTGAATATCTAACAATTCAACAAGCTATTACTGATTTTTTTTTTCCCTATTTTGATATTTGTGTTAAGTATAGTGGGAAAAAAAAGGAAATTTGGAAGACATATTCAATTACTTTTGGACAACCTGAAATGGGACACAAGCTTGCATATTGGATATTTGTTAAGATTAAATAAGATAATGAATAAAAAACTCCTAGTAAAATACTTATTTTATGGACATTTTATATAAGTCATAGTAACTTTTGCCATCACTTTTATTATTGAATATAGTTTCAGTATAATTACTAAATTTGCAAACATTGTAAACATTTTTGAGTTATCTAGATAATCCCCAGTGAAGAGTTTCTGTCCAAGCATACTGACCCTTCAAAACATTACAGAGCACTAGTTAAAAGGGCACTGACATCAAGCATATGTTTAATTTCCAGATTCTCTACTTCTTTTCTCAACTTTTAAAATTTTCTCAAGCACCATACATTTAATCTTACATAATTATGTAATATTATTAGGTTTGGGGTTTTTTTGCATGAAATTACATGTCAAATATTTGAGAGAATATGTCATAACATTTCTCCCATGGTGATAGACAGATCCTAATACTCACCATAGGAATAATGACATTTTTGTTTGTTTGTCCTGTACTGTTTTTATTTTTATTTTATTTAAAGATTTATTTATTTATTTATACAAGCACTGGGTACAGTCAGAAGCATGGGAGGGTGAGAGAATTCACCAGAGCCAGAGCGGGGAGCAGAGCAGGAAACTGACAAAGTACACTGCTGAGGGGAGCAGCGGGTAGCAGGAGAGGTTCTTGCGCTTGTGGGACCCTTGCCCGTTGGCAGGGGATCGAACCGACACTGCGGAGGCTGTGGGCAGCTTCACAACCCAGCTCTCAACTGCTGTGCCATCAGGGGAGGCCCCCTGTACTGTTTTCATACTGCACTGTTCTTTCAGCGAGGTCAAATGTGGGGACCCAGATTTAACTCCCTTTGCTGATAGGTCTAGATGCAGAAGTACAAAATTTCCACAAATGTGACAAGGAGAAGACTTGGTTATAACAATGAGGAATTTCTATTCAAGTGTCTAGTGAAGGTTTACCTGCCAAAGTACTGGGCACAGATGATAAATGAAGCTATTTCTGAGGTGGAGACTGAAGTATTTATCAGCTGACAAACCTTTCGTATAGCTAACACAAGTTCTAGATATCTGAAAAATGCCACCCTCTTGGTTTGCTGAAATCTGTCCAACAACTCAAGGATGTCCCCACTCTCCTTTTTTACGGTCAGTTTTCAGCTTATTAGCTACAATCCATTTACCCTTCCTCCATATAACCCTCTTCTCAACTCCCTTTTCCTTCTGTCTCATTCATTCAAGAATATTAACACATTCATGTAGAGTGTGATCTCAGCTAATTTGCAGCCAGTATGCTGTTGGTACTGGATATTGACTTGTCTAGATTTGGCATTACAAGATTTTATAATATTGATATTACTAAATGGCAAGATGCCCTAATGCTTCCACACTTATTATATTGTCACTACCCACCACTCAGTACTGCCTGCCTCATTCTGCTTTAGAATTTCATGAGGAAACCCAAATTCTCAAGATATAAAACTCAATCATTAATGGGGATCACCAGAGGTTCTCCAGGGTTATATGAAGAACACTCACCAGTATCTGTGATTGGTTATTTCATTTGCTTTGTTTAAGTGGTATCACTTTGTTTCTTTTTTTTAACCTTCTTTTTAAGATTTATTTATTTATGCATATAAGAACTGGGTTACAGGCCAGAGTTGTAGGGGGTGAGAGAATTCACCAGAGGCAAAGTGGGGAACAAAACAAGCAGGTTGACTGAAATACATTGCTGAGGGGAGCAGCAGGTGAGACAGGAGAGGTCTGCTGTGCCATGTGGGTAGCTCCCTGGCCAGCTGGGGATCAAACTCGTCCTGCAGAGGCTATGGATAGCTTCACAATGCTGTGCTTAAAACCCTTGTGCCACCAGGGAGGTCCCCCCCTTATTTTATAACCTTTAATGAAGCTGGGGAATGAGATACAGAGAGGTTACATTCAAACCTTGTCACCCTGTACTCCTTACAGGGTACATTGTCTTGGTGTATTGTCTTATCTGGTCTAAAGGAATTAGCTAAAAGGGGAAAGACAAATATGAGATGATTTCACTCTTATGTGGAATATAGAGAAACAAAACAAAGAACAGACAAAACTAAACTGAGACAACCCCAATAAATATGAGTGCAGAAAGGGGCTGCTAGAGGGGTCAGGACAGAGGGGAAGGACATCCAATGAGCTGTGGTGGTGGATTATGGGTCCTTGGTGGTAGGTGTGGTGTGAGAATATACATCAGAAGAGATGTTAACCCATTCTCCTAAATCACATACAGTGTTGCGCACCAATATAATTGCAATAAAAATTGGTTTAATTTGACATTCTTATTAATATTATGACTTTGTTCATGATAAAGATATGAGACTTATAACAACCTTAGATATGATCTTAAGTATTTTAATGCAATTTCTTTTGCTCGTCAGACAGTAGGAAAAATTTTAGCATAATGAACAAAATCAATTATAGTAACTCTAATTTCTTTACATATAAAGGGAATTCTAAACACTAGAGCAGGAGAAATACATTTCTAGCAATGCTTTCTCACCTCTGCTTTGATTCTGTCTCTAGATCTATGCACTTAATCCTTCACTTCAGCTAAAACTTCCTAGAGGAAATAGAAAAAAATGTTCTTCCCTTTGGTTCCTGGGGTAGAACATTGTTTCAGAATAATATATCAAACCTTATACTATTCACAATAATGTATTGTAGTTATTTTATGTATTTTTTATGGAAAAACAGAAAGGCAGCAATTGCACAGCATGTATTACTGTGTACAGTAAAATTTGGAGGAAATGAGGAAAAATAATTGGAGGAAAAATAAAATAAATAATAAAAAACATTACTTGTGTAATAATGACATAAAATACATAATTATTATTATTATTTTCAACAACTACCATATTAATTATGTGTACATGATTACATAGTTATCAGTATCAAGTTCTTAGTAATAACATGACCTTTTTTGTCTTTAATCTTTCTTTTTGCCTTTTTAGTATATGTGCTGCTGAAGCGAGCACTCTTTTTGTCTTTTAAAAGATTTATTTGTTTTTGCATACAAGAGCTGGGGGACAATCACCAGAGACAGAGTGGGGAGCAGACCAGGCAGATCTAATGCAATATGCTGCTGAGGGGAGCAGTGGATGAGAGAGGAGAGGTCTGCTGCACCATGTGGGTTAGTCCCTTGCCAGGGATCGAACTTGTGCTGCAGTGGCTGTGGAGTGCATCACAGTGCTAAGACTTAACTTCTATGCCAACAGGAGGCTCCTTGTCTTTAATCTTGACCCCCAAATTATATGCAATCAATTTTAATTTCTGAAATCTGAATATACCTTATAATGTTCAATTGAATAAAATGAAAATTATATGTGAGTACTGGTTTCCCCCTGCATTGTCTCAGATAACTCCATAATTGAATGAATAGAGAGACATTTAACAAAGCTTGAGGGTGCCAAATTCTTGGTGAAACCTTAAGGGCACAAACATTTGTATATTGTTTTCAAAATGTCACTAAATGCAAATTATAATGAGAATACCAGAGAATACCAGTGAAACACTTTCAACAAAAGACCTTCCAATGGAAGTTAACCCTATATGTTTTAATAAATATTAGATTAGTGTTGAAAAAGTTACTGCAAAAAGAATGACACTGAAAAATTCATCAACAATAAAGCTTTTGCTTTTTTGGTTTTAACCAAAAGCCTGATATCTTAATGTCAAATGTAAGAATTTATAAAAATATGTACACACATATATTTAAATCTTTGTCATCCCTTTGTGAAATATAGAATGATCTAGCTATAAAGAAGTGAAACATACACAAAATGGATTACAAGAAAGTTTTGAAAGAACAGACTATAAATGGAAATACTGCAAGTTACTATCATTTCTAAAAATAATATCTGCCTGCTTCCCTTTTTTCTTCACAAGTAAGAAGGAATTGTGTGTGAAGGAATTGGAATGATGATTAAGTTTGTTAATAAATTTAGGAAATGAAGATTTAAAAAAAACTATCCTAACAAAAACTCCATTTGTGTGTTGTATACTTTTTGTTTTTAATTCTATTCTTTTTGTGTGTATTTCCTTTTCAGACTCTGTTCTTAGTAACATAAATAACCTTTACCAGGATTTTTCTTTTAGTACTATTTTTATGTTTTAATTAGATTAAAACAGAATTTTTAATTACTTATAAATTTTATTGAATCATGCTATGATTTTCTCAATCATGATCATATTACTAAATAACATTTTACTGTAAATCTTTGCCTATAACTTGTTAATGTCATCTCAATGGCCATTTATTATGAAATATATAATATTCTGTGATGAAAATTTTATTTTATTATAGTTGACAGATTTATCTTTTATCTTCTTTAAAGCTTTATTTTTTATTTATTTATGCATACAAGAATGGGGGTGTAGGCCCGAGGTGCAAGGGGTGAGAGGATTCACCAGAGACAGAGTGGGGAGCAGAACAGGCGGATCTATGAAATGCATTGAAAAGGGGAGCAGTGTGAGAGACAGGAGAGGTCTGCTGTGCCATTTGGGTTAACTCCCTGGCGGGGGATCAAACTAGTGCTGCAATGGCTGGTGATAGCTTGATAGTGCTGAGACTTTAACCCCTGTACCACCAGGAAGGGTTTGGGAAACTGTTTTGATATTAGCTGGTGAACCTCTTGCAATGGATTGAAATTTGTGTCCTCCAAATTCATACATACACAGTAACCCTAACCTATGATGTGATCACTCCAAACGTCATGATATTTGGAGGTAGGGTCCTTGGGGTAAGTATTTAGATGAGCTCCTTCCTGATGGGATTAATGCCCTTATTAGGTGAGATGTCAGAGATCTTACTTACTCTGTCTGTACCATGTGAGGACTCACTCAGAGAGAAGGTGGTTATCTGCAAGTCAGGAAGAGAGTTCTCATCAGATCTGGTCCAGGTCTCCACTTTATTGTGAAAACTAGGAGGAAAAACAAAGTTCCACTATTTAAGACACCCAGTTTATGCTATTTTGTTATAGCAGTCCAGCTGAATAAGACATTTCTTAAATAGTGGTTTAAGTATCTAAAATATTAACTGAATGTTGAGGCATTCAATTTCAAAAATGACCTTTTTTCATTTAATTTCTTAAATAATGAACATTATAATATTAACATGCAATAAAAATATCCCTCCAAGCATCCCTCCAAAACTCATTTTAAAGTGCTTAATATAGAAAAATAATAATGAATTTGAATGAAAATTGAGTAATTAAAGTTAATAGGCATAAAGAAAATGCATAATATCTGCAGATAGAATTGAGATGAGGAGTTGATGTTGAGAAAGCAAAATACATTCTTTATAAAGTGCTTGCATTACAAATATATTCATCTCAAATAAAAAATTGTTTACTTGTTCTCAACACCCCTAATCGTAAATGAAACAAAAAACCTGTATTGTTTAAGAAAAAAATGAAGCGAAAAAAATAAAAAAATCATAATTCAATATTTTTTAAATCAAAACAGAAAATTTAAAATATATCTGTAGATAAATTTAGCAGAATTGTTAAATGATAAAAAATTTCACTATAATAAAATCCATTTTCTCATCAAGGGAATATAGACTGTGTTAGCCTTATTACTCAGAAAAAAAGCCTACTCTGAGATTATATATTTAGGTATGCATACTTAACATGTTTCTGTTCACTGGAATGTGGGAATTTGAAATAAATCATAAATATAAATGTGTACAATTATATTATTCATAATAAAATATAAATAAACTCTATAGTCTAAACTGTCCAGCAGCAAGAGAATGAAAATCAACTGTGGTGCATTTTTAAAATCTAATAGAATACAGCCATAAAACCAATTAAATGCATCTCTATATAATACCCTGCATGATTCTGGAATATATACTATTCAGATAAAAGATAGAAAATAATATATACTAATATGTATATATATATATACTGATAAAGTTCAAAAATTGGATAAAAATCATTCAAATGCATTCTTAAGAGAAGAAAAACGATTCTCACTTTGTCAGGAGTGAAGATAATTGTGGTAAACAGAATTTATGATCCAAGAGAGATATACAGGGTGATTTTGGGATATTGACAAAATTCTGCTTTTTTGTACTATACTTTGGTTATCATGATATTCATTTTCAATAATTTACTTAGTTGATAGTTATATTTTTGTGCTTTTTTTGTAAATAAGTTATATTTCAGAAGAAAAATAATTTTGAAAAAGATGCGATCAGAATATGTATTTCATAATTAGCCCTGTCCAAAATTCACAGATTGCACTAGTGTGATAGATTGCTGTATTCATTGTCCCCAATTAATCACACTTGCAGGTGTTCATGCTTTTGTGTATTTATTCACTTTCCATCTTGCTTCTGAGCTTGGTCATGTGATGTATTTTGCCATATCAACAAATGTTACAGAAACATTGTATCCCAGGCCTTGGCCTTCTGGAATGCTGGCACTACAATGTCAGAAAGCTAGGCTTCTGTGTACAAGAAACCGCAGGAGAAGAATAAAGTTACCTCAACCAATAGCTCTTGCCCCACTGGTAGACAAGGAAATGAGACTTGACCTATTCAGCCCAGGTGACATTTGAGTGCAGGCACATGGGTGCTCCCCAGTGAGCCTGCCAGAAGAAACATCAATTGACCTCAACCTACTGTAGTCATGAGCAGAATAAATAGATATTTTCATTCACTATATCTTAGACTGGCTGGTGTTATGCAATAACTAATTAACCATGCAAACAGTTGTCAGCATTTTATAATTCTTTGAATAGAAATTGACTTTCTAGCTAATATTTAATTTATTTTAGAGAATAAATTATGAAGTACATTAGAAAAAAAAATGTAAACCTGTCAGAACTATTATGTGTATCAGTACTACACAAATTTGACCACTGATTTGAATTGTCCAGGGACATTTTAAAGGTATTAACATCTCTTCCCTTCTCTAGAGACTCTGATTTAAATGCCTGGAGTGTGGGGAAGGGGTTAGCTATGTATCCATCCATCCATCCATCCATCCATCCATCCATCCATCCATCCATCCATCCATCCGTCTGTGCCTGCCTATCTCTCTACCATCATCTGTCTATCATCTATCAATCATCATCCCATCATCTAGTTATAGGAACCTATTAAAATTAGGTTACAATGTTTAAAGAACCTATTAAAATTAGGTTAAAATGCTTGTTACAATGGTGTAGTAATAAAACTACACCCAATGGAACAGCGAAAGGAGAGGTTACACTAATTAAAATATTATACCTAATGATATAAAATTCTACTTTCAGTTACCTGAAGTTGTTTATTTGCTGTTTCCAAAATTGAACATACTTGAAAGAAAATGTTTGGGAGACTTAAATCATGTATCTTTTTTTCTATATAACAAAATGACTTTATTTTTCTCAAATATTGGAAGAAGGATTAGTGTTTTATTCAGGAAGTCAGTTGTAAAGGTGACGGTTTTAGAGTCAGGCACGCTGAGATCAATCATGACAGTGTTAATATGCAAAAGCAAAACAATTGAATTATTGGAAAAAAAGAGTGAGAAGACTCAGCATCAAGCCAAGGCACTAAAGTAGAAAACATATTTTTAAAATCACCATTGGTTACACAATCAGTAAAGAGGATCTAGGGTCAAAAACTAAACAAGGTGTGAATAAAAATGGAAATTGAAAGAAAAATGGCACAAGATAACTTTCTTACACAAAATTAGAGTGCTTAAAACTCACTTTATTTTTGTCATGAGGTTCATGAGTGGGTAAGATTGACATGAAGTGATAGAGTTTTGAGTCTTTGCTAACCAAGGAACGTTCCATGAACCAGCAGTACTGCATAATCTGGAACTTTATTAGGCATGTACAGTCCTGGGAAACACTTGATCTAATGGGTCAAAATTTGCATTTTCCAAAATTCTGCAGGTAATTCATATTCCCATTAAGTTTGACAAGCAGTATTTTAGGTGATGTGTTAATTTCCTCTTGCAGTTCTACATTATCACAAAGTTAGTGACTTAACAACAACACAAGTTTATTACTATACTGTAGGTTAGAAGTCACACATGGCTTTCACTGAGCTAAAATCAAGGTGTAAATAGGACTGTGTTCCTTCCTGGAGACTCTAGGGGAGATTAGTTTCTTTGCCTCTTGCAACATCTAAAGGTCATCTAGCTCATGGGCCCGTAATGATTTTCTTCTCCCAAGAAGCAATCAATTATACCTTCCACTGGAAATAACTTGGCCTGGAATCTGCACTATATGTCTCTCAAAATAAAGTATTTGATATTGATGCATTTGAGTTATTGTATATAATTTATAATTTCTTGGACTGTGTTAATTCATAACTGTGTAGGTTGGTCTGTGGATTACAGCAGCATTATGAATGTCATTAACAATCAATGGAATTATCAAAACATTCATTAAAATGAATTAAAATAAATTATTTGAAAACAGTCTTAGAATACAATTATCTCATCCACCACAGAGAATGAACGTCTTGAAATAATACACAGGGAGTTTTTCTGATCATTCTTTAATAAATGATAGCCCCCTATTTTTCATTGCAGCAGGCATCTCTATAATTCTTGCATTCCTTCTCTCCCTCAAATGCCTAACCTGACTTCCTGTTACCCTATCATTCTTGCTTATACTTAGCCTTAACTTCCTCCATGCTTTCTTTCCCATAGTAGTGCTCTACCCTTTGTGTGATAAATCAATTTGATTTAGCTGAGATTCTTATAATTTTGATGCACCCTTGATTTTGTTCAATCTAGCAATACCTTGGAACAGGGAAACAAATACAAAATCATTTTTTAAAGATGCAAATTTATGGCAAAGGCTAGGATTACAACACATTTTTCCTTTCTCTCATATATGTAATTTGTTTACTTACAAATAATAACACTGTCCCTTCCTCTGCACCTTGAAGATCCCATAGAGACAGGAAAAGACTGACAGTGACATAAATATTATCTATTTTAACATTGTAAATTTATCACATTTTAGTACATTGCTAATATAGTATTCTCATTACACATTAGTCTTAGTTGCATTGGGAAGTTATTTCTGTTAAATAATAGAAACATTCATGAAATAATTAATTCTCTAAACAACTAAATAACCACAATTACAAAAGGGTAACATGAATAGTGAAATCACCTCCAAGAAGGCTGATTTTCCATGACTTATTTCCATAGTTATGTTAATGTGATTATCATAATTTTTCAATTCTATTTACAATTCATATAACTATAAGCTGTTCAAAATATCATGGATATATATTAGGGTGAACAGTTACTGAAGTCTAGTATCCCCTGTTCGGAAGAGAACTGCTAATATGCCTCACCAGCTACACTTGTCTTAAAAATGCTGATTGTACATGAGATTGTTCTGTTTTTACTATATAGTCCTCCTGATTGTAACTAGTGAAAAAGGAAGATTGCTCCAAAAGGGACTGATCAGAGAATTTTTCTCCGGAATACAGAACTGGAATTTTAAAAAACAAAATCATGTCATTTGTGGCCACATGGATGGAGTTGGGAGGGATTATGTGAAGCAAAATAAGTCAAAAGGAAAAAGATAAATTCCAGATGGTTTCACTTATATGTGACATATAAACCAAACAAACGCTCAAGAAAAAAGATAAAACTTGAAAGCTGGACATAGATCTGAGACATAAGGCAAGGGGGTAGGAGGGATAGGGGTCAAATAGCAGAGGGAAAAGCACGGGAAAAATAGTGATGGATCATGGGTGCTATGGTGGTGGGAGAACTAGGAGACTAGTTGAGGCAAGAAATAAAATACTGTCCAAGAATTAACAATGATGTAAGGAAATAAATAAATTTAGCAAAAAAAAAATTAAAAATGTCTCTGTAGGATGACCATGTTCTATAAAAGATAGGAATTTAGAAAACATTTTAATTGCCTGTGTCAGATCTGTGCTTAAAATAGAATATGATCCTTAATCTTTGAGTAAGTTTCTATTTCTTGTAATCATGTGTCCTAACTAACATAGTAGAATAGACCGTTAATCTTTCCTCTAATTATGAGTACTGTTGTTTTAGTAAGTATTTTGAGGATTCTGATGAATCCTTTTCAGAAGATAGTATCTTCTCTATACATTCATAGAAAACTAAGCACCGGGTTTATCAACCAGAATACTCACTTGGGAGGCTTATATTTTCTCTACACCCAGTCATGTGTGCATTTGTAATATTAATGTGGAAGAAATTTCTTCTGTTTTATCAACCAAAAAGCTCCCCTGAACTTGGAAAGATTAATTATAAGGTTAGTACTAGAATAGTGCATTAAAAATAGTAATTTATTAAATAGCATAGCCTCAATAAATATATTTAAATGAGTAATTGAATAAAAATGTGAATAAAAGAATAAACTGAGGAAGATAAAAAACTTTAATATTGAAAATTTTGTTTTGGTGAGTACAAAAAGAAACATAACAAGATAAATAAAATTGCTAGTGTTAAATAGTAAGGAAAAAACAAACAGGAACTAAAATAGCAACCTTACATGGACCTTTCTATTTTCAGACTACAGCATGAAGGTATTTGAAGAAAGAACTTTATAGGCAGTGGAAACAACCAATAAAAAACTGCTAATGTGAGAGTTTACTGATGGACTATCAGTGTTTCTCGAGCCTTGTATTATTAGTATTAATTATTTTAATTGTGGTATCATATCAGGTATTGCCACAGTAGGGTTCTCCCACCAAGTCACCCTAAGCCACCTCATAGTTAATGGTGCTTCCTTCCCTTTCAAACTTTTTTTTACTTGGCACTCTTTCAGCCATTTATTTTTCATTAATAACTTCACATAAGAAAGTATATGTTCTATAAATTTGTTTATGTACTGTATGTATGCCTGTGATTTGAAAAAAAAGATTTATTTATGCATACAAGAACTGGGGTACAGGCCAGAGGTGTTGGGGGGTAAGAGGATTCACCAGAGACGGAGTGGGGAACAGAACAGGCAGATTGACTGAAATACGCTTCCCAGGGGAGCAGCAAGCAAGTCAGGAGAGGTCTGCTGTGCTATGTGGGTAGCTCCCTGGCAGGGGCTGGAACTATGCTGCAGCAGCTGCGGACAGCTTCATAGCCTGCGTCTTAACCCCTTGCACTATCGGGGAGGCCCCTCCCCTGATTTTTTTTAATATATATATTTTTTTAATTTTTATATTCCCCATACAATTGCGACCCCCTTATTTTGACCCCAATCCCTCCCCTCCCCACTCCCCACCCCCCTTAAAGTGTCTCTGGTTCATAGTTTTTTGTTGATTTTGATTTTTACTTTCTTATAGTTATTCTTTTTCCTGGTCCCTTATTTAAGTTTTCTAGATTCCTGCTATGAGTACAATTGATGCTCACTACACCCCAGAACAAAGAATCAATTTGGCGTAAACTGAGAAAACAGTCGCTCCAATTGAGAACGCTTTGACTAGAGCAAACAGGGAAAACAAGGGACTGGAGTCAAGCAAGAAAAGGAAAGATTCGAGGAGATGAGGTGAGTTAGGTGACACTGCACTAAGTTTGGCCCTGAGGATGATTGTAAGGATATCAGATTTCCACTGAGACAAATGTACTCAGTGTGTTGAAAAGAATGTGAAAAAGTCATTTAAACAGCCTCAGTAAAATGACACATCCTCTGTCTGCCCTGCATTTCCACCTCAAATGTCAATTGTTCTTTCAACAGTGACATCTGCTGATCGCTCCATAAATCCTTAAGACATGCACTTTCAGGTGAGCGCAAGTAAATTAATTTCATATCAAAAACTGACATATTTTTGGGATCTAGGATCATCAGCAAAGTTTGATAACTTCCTGAAGAAGTTGTGCTGAGTTACTTGCTGTGTTGTATTGTATTTATTTTTTTGCTATTGTTTGGAATATAACCCCAATAGATCATGAACATTTAAAATTAAGTACTAATCAAGGTGCATGGATGCATATTTTTTTTCACATAAAAGTAGAGAGGGATTAGTTTAAAATAATTATATATTCTACCAACACTTAAAATGTATTCCTTCTTTAGATAGTGTTACCAAACTCCTAATATAGAAGGGATTTTTATTAATGTACTAGCTACTACTTATGAGACTTTAGGAACAGCCTATGTCCGTGTTTACAAGCTGTCACATTTATCATCAGAGTCATGGGGCTGATTTAAGTAATAGGTCTTCTTCATTCTATGATCGGAATTTTTCAGGTATATCTAGGGACTCTTTAAGATCACTGAATAATTAAGCTATCCCTCTGCATTTGAGTATCAGTGCTAGCAGAAAGGAAATAAGAGAACTGGTACTCATATCTAGGAAGATAGTGAAAAAGAAAACACTAAAAGATTTTAAAGGGCCCGGTCACCCAAATAGAGTTTAATTGAACCTGTGAATTATTATAAAAAACAGAACACTGGATAATGAACAGATTCTGAACTGACAAAATAAATGATTGATAGTAGCAATTGCAAATGTAAGAAATGAAAGAAAATGTTGAAGGCAAATGAGGGAAGTTTCTCTTAACTTGAGTTAGATGTTCATTCAAGTAGACTATTAAACTCTAGCTCTCTGTGTCTTAACACAGGAGAGTAGCTATTGTTGGTTCAATAACAGTCCAGTGTCCAATGTGTAGCATTTTATCTAGGATGACCAGCTGTCTTGGTTTGTGCAGAACTGATGCGTTTCCCCAAATATGAAACTTTCAGCTCAAATTTTGGAAAACCCCAGGCAAAATAGACAATTCACAGTCATCCTCATTTTACCTGAGCATTCTGAAAGTGTAGTCTCTTTCTACAACACCATCCTTTACTGTATATTAATCTTTTGGTGCAACATTTCTGATTGGCCCATGGTGAACAAATGGACAGAGATTGGATAATATTGAGGAGGCTATAAGGCAGGCGTGAAAGTGTGCCTACATGTTATTGGACAAAACCCAACCACCACACCACAACTGGCATCAAGGACACCAGTCTGGGATTGTGAGTTGTGACAAAAAATTAACATGTATATTAGTGAGGCAAAAGTGTGAAGACTAAAAATTCAGTTTTCATTTAGAAATGAGGGAGTCATTAAGAAAAGCAGCGTATATCAAATGGCGAAAGTAGAAGGTGACAATGTAGATTTGGAAAATAATTAAGAGTTTAAAAACTAGAAGTAAAAATACAAGCTATTTGTTCTAGAAGATTTGCAGTGGAAGGAAAAATACATATAAGTTCCACAGGGGAGCAAGGACCAATTATTTTTTTTTAACTTAAAAATGGAAGGCATTTTATGTTCATGTACTAATATGAAGTAGTCAATAGAAATAAAAAAACCCACATAATTGATTGGAATATGGATTCATCATGTTCCTAGGGATCCTGAAATTGATGAACTTTTCAGCAAATATCAGCAAATTTACTTGGAGGAGAAAGCCAGGATATCTATCTAGACAAAAGAAATAAGCATGAATATTTGAGATAACTTAATGGAAAGGACCACATCACCTTCAAGTGTCAGTACACAAGTACAAGTTACTCAAGACACTCCACTGTTTTGGGCATAACAAATACAGTAAGTCAAATAGTATTTTTAGAAATATCTAAAGAACTCAAATATGAGAGAAATTGCCTTGAAATTATCATTAAAATAATTTCCATCTTGATTGCTTAGTAATTACTTGACTCAGAACATTTAATGATATATTAGATTTATTGGACTAAAAAGAAAAATTATTTCTGGTAAAATTTTAAGTCCATATCAACATCTGTATCTATATAATTTATGTAAATGAGGGAAATGTGATAACGGTTTATAAAATGAAGAATATCTTAAGAGCACTTTGATCTCACAGAAGAGAAATATTAAGATGTGTACTTTTACTAAGGGAGAAGAAATTTAGTAATGAATCAGCACCTAAAATTTCAGTGGAATGAATATCTGAATATGTACTTGACACAGGAAATTTTCCATGTCAGCACGCAAAGCAATGAAGTATTAATTATGCTCCATCGGCATGGAGGAAGTAGTTAGGTAGCAGTAAAAGGATAAATGCAAACACATCAGCTTGAAACATTGGGTTTTGTAAACAAGCATTCTCAAGACACCTGGATCTTTATTAGCTGTCAAATTTGATCTAAATGTAAATTTTTGAATTGAGTCTGATATCAGATGCTGAGATATTGGTTTTTCTGAATTTCAGTTGCTGATAAATAAATGACATTTTCATATGTGATAGAGGAAAGAGAAATCCTAAATAATATTTAAGCTTAATCCATATCAGCATAAAGGAGAGAAAAAGGGAGAGATGCTTTCTGTTATTGATAATGCTTTAATAATTTCTGTTATTGATAATTCTTTAATAAATCTGTATTTCACATGTATATACTTTTCAAGTTCAATTTCCATCAATTTTCTTTAGAATACACTTTGGTCTCAAATTACTCCAGCTAGGCTCTTAAATACATCACTGTAGTGATCTCAAAATTATTTCCAAGTCTCACAGATACGTACTTGGAAATTACCACAATGAACATCTCAGTTTGACTGAGTCCTTTTCTTGTTAACAACTCTGCTTTGAATTTTTTTTTATAAAATTAGCAGACAATTGTGCATTAAACCACTTTCATTTCTTTTAAAATTTTGAATGGGGCCTCCCCGGTGGCGCAGAGGTTGAGCCCTGGGTTGCTAAGCTGCCCGCGGCCTCTGCGGCGCCGGTTCGATCCCCGGCTGCTCCCCGGCCACCGGAGGAGGGTCCCACATGGCGCGCAGACCTCTCCTGCCGCCCGTTGCTCCCCTCAGCAGTGTACTTCGGTCCTTCTGCCTGCTCTGCTCCCCGCTTTGGCTCTGGTGAATTCTCTCACCCTCCCGCGCTTCTGACAGTACCCAGTGCATGTATAAACAAAACAAATAAATAAATAAATAAAACATGCCTCTAAAAAAAAAAAAAAAACAGAAACTTTACCTCAACTATCAAACACAATTAAAAAAAATAAAATAAAATAAAATTTTGAATGGATGATTAAGTAAAAGTAGAATATTACTTTTGCTGTTATTTGAAAATATTTAATGACATATGCTTAACATATGCCACATTGTGTTTAAAAATTTTTGTGATTATGCTGACTTTTCTACTTTTCTTATAAATATCAGTTTTAAAATGATATTAATAATTTGATCAGAGAGCCAATTTAGATTTGTTTTTGTAATCTAGAAGTATTTGTATTTAAATATTTTCATATACATGTACATATAGAAAATTATACTTTATATAAAATCATATTTAATACACATTTCAATATAGAGTTCACTAAGGGACTGAAAGAGTCAAATAATTTTATTTTAACTATAAATATTGATTGCCAATGGGATATTCCTATTCAAATCAGTCTCTACATTGTTATATTAAGTCAAGGAAAGTTTAGTTTAATACTAGATCGCACCAGTATGTTGATTTGCCAATGGATCATCCCACATGTTAAGTATTTTTGCTAAATGTAGGTTCCTAATTGAATGTCAAACAACAAATGATTGAGTTCAAATTAGATTTTAACTTTATAAATAGGCATATATAACTAAGTTAAATATATAAACACATTTTAAATAAATATGACTTATTTATATATTAGTGTAAAGAAAGTGCTTGTCACTCTTACACCCTGAATATCAAAAACAGTGCCAGTTTCATAATAAATGAATGAATTAATTAATCATTATACTGATCTACTGACTAACAGTGAGTAAAAGGAAAAATGAAGGAATGGAGTGGATGGATGACGGGGTTATTCTGAGTTCCAGTCCCACTTTACTAAGAATTGGGAATTCAGAACCTGATGCTGAATTAGTGTCTGTCGTCCTTTTTAAGCCATCTATATAGTCTTCTGTCAATCTGGCACATTCAAGTGGCTAAATTCCCAGAATGGCACTCTTCATACATTTGTGCTTCAATGTTAATACTGAGTGCTCTCTTTAGTCAGTGCCCACATTACCAGTGTAATTACTGAGTTTTTAATTCTTCCTTTCTGTTGTGTGAATATTCATGTTTTCTTTCCTTTCTCTTTCTGTATATTGCTGTTGAAGTCATGCATTAGTGGTTCTCTCCATCACTCTTACTTTTTCCTTTCTCTGCACACCCTTTGAACTTGGCTGAGCTGAGCTGCTGCAGAACTTGGTTTGGTGACTTCTTTCCCCTTTATCTGTTGTTCTGATCCTCTTCCACATGTCATGGCTTCCTCTGCACTAAGGTTATTCTTTTTCTATGCTCTCTGCTATGGAGGCTTCTAGCTGCAGTTTTGAAACATTTTAAGTAGTTAACTAAAGCAAACCTGTGATTTGGATAGGAAATTGATTATTTTGCTAAGAAGATAACTACCCAAAGCAAAACACCTTTCTGCTACTCTCCATGTGTTTCCTTTAATGGTAAATTGGCTACACAAGTTTATTTGTAATGTTAAAAACCAATTTGACCTTTAAATAGTAATCAAAGCAAACTGGTGTCATCTGAGCAGTTTTACACTTGGAATAGTTTGTCTAGTGAAAGAAAGCCATAATTCCATGTCTGCACCTGTATGACTGATCCACTATTAATCTTTAATTGCATGGGCATTATTAGCAACGTTTAGGTACACTGAATATAATCTTTGATTTTTCTGGTTGAGTTCTTTATGGAATAAAGTGAAAATGCACACGTGACTCAATTCTTTCTAGGCTGGGGTGGTGTGAAACACATTCCTTGTAATAACTTTTTCATTGCTTCATTTTTCTATTGTGATTAAATAATGATATTCCACTACAAAAAGCTAGCAATCAACCTGTGTTCTGGCATTATTTAAAAAAATAGTATTTACTTTTGAATTAATGAAATCATAATTCCATTTGTTAAGAATAACTGCATTTATAGAGGAATTTCTACATGCTAAGCAGTGTCCTAATTTACTTAGGATCATTGCATCATTTAATCCCTGTATCAAATTTACAGGATTAAAAATCTTACTATCATCATTCAGATAAGAAAAATATGCCTTAGAGGAGAAAAACTTTTACTCATTCATATAGCTTAAGGGTGTAACAAGGATAAGAACCACATACTTTCCAGAGACAGTCTCAAATCTGTATTAAACAGAAGTTCTCTTGCTTAGAGAAATTTTTAAAAAATAAACATATTTGCCTGGCTAACTTTGATGGAACATCTAGTACATGGAGATCAGTCAGATATCTGAAAACAGGTTTAGATTGCATGGCTTGAATGACAGCCCAGTTGATAATTAGTAGGCAGGTGATTTAGAAGTACAGGGTAACTCCGTTAAATAATCTACCACACTTTGTGAACAGAATCTTCAACTTGCCAGGATTGCAGAACATTTATTATGCTGCTGCTAAGACTGAAGGGAGTACATAAATTATTCAGGGTGGGGAGAGACATTAATTTTTTTACAATGCAAAAGAGATGATTCACGGAATAGAAGTGATCAGAATTTATTAATGTATTTCTCCATTTAATGTGAATAATTTAATTCATCCTCCCTGGTAGGCTAAAGCACAGGCATTAGAAAAAAAACTGTTAACAAATCGAGATTTATTTCCCAAAGTGTGGGCGTGTTTAAAAATAGAAACCTTGATAAATGTTACAGTGAATAATTTGCTAATTGAAAGACAATTTAAAATTTAATAATTAAAAAATCAGTTTTAATGAATAAACCTGCAAACAACTGGTATGTACAGATGCATAGTCTTTCATTTTGGATACGATCACATATGCTCATAAATATGATAAAATCAGTTTGGTTTTGTTTTTTGTATTTTCCCCACCTGCTCCCTTTTCAATTGCAGATTGAAATATTTTACTTGCAAGAATATAAAGATAAATATTTTTGTGTACATGAAAAGAAGAATTCCTCCAAATTAATGAATGTTCACAGAGCCATCTGGACAAAGTAAAATTAATACCTACTAGGTGCCATAAGTTGTTTTACTCACTGGGGTCTGGACAATTTATGAAATGTTGAATTTTCATTCTCCTATGTGAAGAAAATTAAACAAAATATAGATGTGTAAATACTCATTTTAGCTTCTGATAATTATATGTATTGGTCAGAGAATTAAGCAAAAGGAGGTTAGTATGTGAGAAACACATAAGTGAATGCATTTAGAAATGGGGTTTCCTTAAATGTGAGTTAGTCTGTGACTTTAACAAATTGCATTCAGTAGAACTGATTATGCACTAGTTCTGGAACTAGGTTGAAGATCTTAGTGTTTTTCTGCTCTATTGGATTCTGCCTGTGAAACACAAGTGACAAGTTTTATTTAGCCTGCCAGAAAATAAGAGATCATATAGAGGGAAAGGGATATTCCCAGGTCATCTTAGATTCATGGATAGTCAGTTAATCCATAAGTATACGAGAAAGTCCAGAATCAATCAGCATAGCTCCCCATCTGACATGGAGATGAGTCAATATCAGGAAGCAGTATCAACTTACCCTCAGCCTTGCGAGTAATGCTAAGTGCTTAGGATTTAGTGCCCACATGTGTATACATACGTACGACGTGCAAAAGAATGTTTATGCATCCCATAGTCCACAGCATGTACTGGTTTTGTTTCCCAGAAACTTACCAACTGATGATAGACACAGATTTTCTTATGGACAGGATGTTGCAAGGTGCAATTGGGGTGAAAATAGCAGTTCTTTACCCTTCAAATACATGTGGCACACTGTAAAGCAACCAACCCATTCCGGGCAGGTTTATGAACGATTCTAGCAGCCACATGCTCTTCGCCATTGTTTGTAGTCGCTGTACTCTGTACACTCCACTCCTCCACCCTCGACACCGCACCACCACCACACGCACTCTAAGGCGAAACTCTCCGACTGTGGTTTCTAGCCATAAGCCACGTAGTACATCCACTCCCAGGATGTACTCCGGGATGGGCGATACATATACTTTATACTCTTTTGGGGGTAATTGCCCAATCCCCAGAGATAGTCTTACTGCTGTCACTTTGACACTCTGGCCTCCATAGCCATCGATATAACAAGTAGACCCATGAAATCTTTCTGGATTTCCATAGAGCAGAGCACATTCTGCTCCTGTGTCTACCAGAGCTAAAACCCTTTGTACGTTAGTCGGGGGCCAGTGGATGGCAAGCTCCACATGTGGCCTCCGTTCCCCGCCCATCCCCTGTGGATGGGTTCCTTGGCCCTCACCCTATTCAAAAGATATCAGGCTATCACCCGAGGACGGGGTTGGCAGCTAGTGGTCTTCCAGGCACAGGGCACGCGCCTGAGGCCTGGGGCTTCCAGGCTCCTCCTGAGCAGCAGTCCTTCTCATGGGCGTGAACCTCCGGTCTTCTCGCAGCTGCTGCCATAATTCCAATAAATATGCATTGGGCTGCGCGTGTATTTTAGTGCCATCTATACCTGCTCTTATTGAATCAATCCACATTTGGTTATGGGTGACTGTAGGGTAAAGAAAATGTCAGGCTTTTCTGCCCTCCCACCGTCAGGATGGATGATGGATCCTTGCGGTCCTGAATGCATGCCTGATGGGGGGCACCTGGAATAGGGTGTGGGCATAGGTATATGGGATTCACCTGGGCTAAGACTGGGCTTTTAAGGGTGGCGTCATGGGGATGCCAGCAGAAGCCGAAGAGAAGCCAAGAGAGCAGCATAGAAGCAGAAGCAGAGAACGCCAGAGAGAGTGCGGATTTGCTGGGGGCTGGGAGGCCTGCCAGCCTCCCGGACCCCAGCACCTCTGCCTGCCTTTACCTGATAATCACAATAAAAGACCTGTAAAAAACCACTGAGGACTCTGACTCCCCCTTTACCCGGTGAGCTGAATCCTAGAGAACTTGCACTGTGTCCATTCCTGCCCCTTACAGTGACTTTTATAGGTTCTGTGATGCCAAGAGGCCTCCTTGCCCTCCTTGGCATTCCTTTTGACCTTTCAGAAACTACCTGTATTCCTTTCTGAGGGCGCCAGCTCTCAACTTCGCCCACCTGGCTGTCATTGTGGTGGCGTCATGTATCTGACGTCCCACACAGGGGGCTTGAACTGCCATGAGGGATCCAAATGTGGATGAGGGGGCACTCTTTGCTACCAAGTCTCTCATGCCTGCTGTGAAACGCTCGTCGTCAGGACCACGGGTGTTCACATTAAACATGGCCTGCCGCAGCCCCCATCCCCGAAGTACCTGCACCAGCTCGGCGTCCGTCTGCCAGCCGCTTCCTGTCTACGGCACGTCTCCCGCCTCTGCCCATCCTGTCCGTATGGCAGCCACTATCCACTCCAGGAGGGTGTGGGCGCCCTGGCCATACCGCCGGCTGTTCTGCAGCCTCTGTCGCAAGGATGGGTGTGAAGTCACGGAGGCCAGTCTCTCCATCTCGTGTGCCATGCAAATACTCCTATCCACCCCCAGGTCCCAGAAACGCAGCAGCCAGGCTGCCAAGGGCTCCCCTGGCTTCTGGCGGAACTGTTGGCCCAAGTCCACCGGTACTGCCGGGGTCTGTGGTTGATAGGTAGTAAATTCCGTCATCTGTGGTGGGCCCGCAGCCTGACCCCCTGGGGCCAGGGGTCGCTGCCACTTCATTTTCTGAGTCACCACCGGGCGGGCCCGGAGCATGGGCCCAGCCTCTTCCTCCTCTCCAGAGGAGTCCGGCATCTCCGGGGTGGCGGGTTGGTTTACCACGGCCAGTTGGGACTCAGGCACAGGTTCAGCCTCCCCCGCCCCCTCTCCTGAGCAGGGGTCAGGCATCTCTGGAGTCGCAGGCTGGTTTGCCACCACTGGCTGCGATTCAGGCAAAGGGCCCGCCTCCCTCTCCTTCCTTCCTGAGACGAGTCTGGCGTCTCCGGAACAGTGGGTCGCTTTCTGCGAACTTCTTCCTCCCGAATCCTCAGATGTTGCTGCCATATCCGCATCTCTTCCCGCCTCTCCTCCCGTCCTTGCTGGAGTCCAGATGGCTCTCTCTGCCTGGCCTCTCGCGGAGCTGTGAGAAACACCCATCCCCCTGGCTCCTGCCGCTGAGCGGGCCCTGTCTCTATCAGGGTCTCTTCCATTTCATGCCGGGCCTGTTCCAGCCGCCCCGGGGATCCATCTACCTCTGGCCACTCCTGGGGAGGGGCCCCCTGGGCGAGGAGGCTGGCCACCGAGTACCATCTGCTCGTGGCCGCCACCAGGCGATCCCGCCCCCAGGCGATCCCGCCCCAGCTTCCAAAGGGTTTCGTCTGCGTGGAGCCGTCCTGCCTCGAACCGTCCTGCCATCTACGCCAGCTGTAGGGGCCGGACATGGGCACAGTGCAGGTTTTCTGATCCCATGCAGACTGGGTAGAGGAGGAGTCAGAGTCCTCAGTGGTTTTGCAGGTCTTTTATTGGGATTTTACCCGGTACACAGCAGGCAGGGGTGCTGGGGGAGGGGGGCGGGAGGCTGGCAGGCCTCCCAGCCCCCAGCAAGTCTTTCTGGGCTCTCCGGCCTTCTCTCTCTATTGGCTTCTCTTTCGGATTCTCCTGGCGTCCCCATGACACCGCCCTTAAAAGCCCAGTCTCAGCCCAGGTGAATCCCCTCTACCTATGCCCACACCCTACTCCAGGTGCCCGCCCTCAGGCATGCATTCAGGACCGCAAGGATCCATCATCTATCCTGACAGCAGGAGGGCAGAAAAGCCTGACATTTTCTTTACCCTACACACACCAAAAACTCACCCTATCACTACCTCTGAAAATCTTAAATCCAGATACTTTGTAGTTGAGGAGCCCATCTTAAAAGGGTTGAGAGGTATTCAGCCAAAAATGAAGATTTGGAGCTGAGTGTACCTGACCTTTACCAAGTTAGGGTTCTAACAAGCTAATGATAATTCTAACCTGGCCCTGTTTGTGAATCCTTAGCTTGAGAAACTCTTGGTGCTTAGTGCTGCTCAAAGAACTTCTGGGATAACTATTGTGAATATTGTGGTAGTTTATTTCTCCTAACCACTTCCAAAGTGAGAACAAACTCCAAACTCTACCCAGTTCACACCTTCCTCTGAAAAGTGCAGATCAAACTTTCAACACAATCACCCTGAATTTTAGGAATGTGCTGTTTATGTAAGTCCTGTAGGTTATAATCTATCAGATATATTTTAAAGTGCTTAATTGTATTCCGAATGTTCCCATACTGTTTTCCAACCATTCCCCACCCTATTGAATTATAGTTTCAGCTATAATATAACCTTATTTTTTTTAGGATAGATAATGTAAGAATTCATTTCTTTTATATATACATATATATATAATGGTATTATCCATGGCAAACCAGTAACAGCAGTAATCTTAATATATATATTAAGATTCATTAAGCCATGCATACAAGAACTGGGGTACTGGCCAGAGGTATGGGGGGGTGAGAGGATTCACCAGAGACAGAGTAGGGAACAGTACAGGCAGATTGACTGAAATACGCTGCTGAGGGGAGCAGCGGACAAGCCAGGAGAGGTCTGCTGCACCATGTGCGTTGCTCCCTGGCTGACCGGGGATCAAACTTGTGCTGCAGTGGCTGTGGATTGCCTCATGGGTTGTGTCTCAATCCCTTGCACCACCAGGGAGGCCCAAGAATTCATTTCTTAATAGCAAGTCCTAAACAATCAACTTATAACCTATATATTTTGTGATACTTATTCAACAAATTTTCTCTTTAGATATGTGCTATGACTTTTTTTTATGTTTTAAGATTATATCAGGGTTCCAAATGTATATTTTAATCCAAGTTGTCTAATCAACATGTCATTGTAAGTACCTCTTATTTTATTATTTTATGTCTATTATCATGCAAATGATGGGCAATTTTTTTCAGTTTTAGACTAATGGCAAATTGTGAAGGATCTTGCAAGCCAACAAGTTTACCTGTCTCTCATTCATGGATGTTTGCAGAAGGCATGGTATTTGTGGGTCATACAAAATGATATTATCCATGGCAAACCCGTAACAGTAGTAACAGCATAGTCTCCTGCCAGTTCCCAAGCAGTTCCCAAGCAGCTCCCACAGGGCAGGTGACAGGAGCATATTGAACAGGTTTTGTTGCAGGGATGCTGAGACTGCGACACCTGATTCAGATGTCTTCAAAAGAGAAGCTGTATTGCCTTGGTTCACAAGAGATACCCCCACATCTGACATGGAGTCGAGCCTCCTCATTGATACCATGTTAGTCTCCAAATAAACAATTTCATTTGTCTTTAAAAGTTCTTACAAGTTTTTCATCTATGTCATCAGGCCATTTATTTTCTCAGCCACATCACCCACCTCTCTTCCTTTAAATTTCTGTGCTTCCATTAGAATGTCATTCTGCAATTATCTGTACTTTTCAAGTAAAAATCTCACTTCACAGCCTCCTCACATTCTAATCTTCCTTCCTACATTTCCTCTCTACCTGGGTTAATATCTTCCTTCACAGTCTCAAATTAACTATTACATTATCTGAGGTCTTTTCAGAGATCTTAAGGCTATTTGAAGTCCATAATTCTGTATGTTTCTAGTATGCCCTGTATAGTATGCACTGTTTTTAAATTCATCTAGATGCATTTTTGAATTCATGTCTTTCTGATATAGTAACCTCAATGAAAGCATGGAGGGTGCTTATCTTGTTCACTAAAATCCTTTAAGATCTTGGAAGCCTGTAATTCAAATTTAAGCAAATGACTGACTACTAGAAGCAATTGTTCTTCTCAGAGTACCTGAAATCCATGAATGTGCTACTCAGAAGTACAGTGCTTATTATGTTCATATGAAATGCATATTTCAACAAATGTATTTTTTTTTTGAGATTCGGCTTTCTTTTATTTTTATCCTGGCATCATAACATGGGTTTTGGCTTTCTGACTTTTTTGTTAGTACATTTGAAAAGCAGGAGTAAATTAAAGAACATTTGTCAAAAATCATGCTTGTTTATCAGTAGTACTTCAGGTGCTCTAAATGGAAAAGAAAATTAATGAATTCTTACATTTATCCCTTTGTAGCAGCAGTGTGAGTTAATTATATCTACGATGCAAAAGAGTATGCTCATCACACTTTTTATCGAGTATTGTCAACTAAATGGTCAGTTTTCAGATATAACTCCTTAAGGTACATTAGACAAAATGATTATTGTTTTATTATTAACTTAAGGTTTATGCCAGGCATTGTTAGAAGTAATTTTTATAAATTATGTGTTCTAAAGCCTCAATCAAAACTATGTAATAGATAAACAATAAACAAATGTTTATTGAGCACCTACTATAGGCAGGCAATGTTCAGGTTGATGGGTCACTAGCAGAGAACAGATTGAATAATTGAAAATAATATTCACTTGGAGCTTGCAAGTCAGCATGGGAAATACATAATAACAAAATTAATACATTAATTATATAATGAATTAGAAAATAGTAAGTGCAATAAAGGAACATAAAATGGGAAGAGGGTTTAGAGAGAGGTTATGACAAAGATTATCTCCTTGACTGTGGTTCCCAGGAACTCTCTTGTCACCTCGGCCATAACTTTTGGACTTCTGTGATCATTTCTGCATTGTCCAGTTTTCGCAACATGGTAACAGCAATCAGAACAAGATTGTGTTCTATATTTCCAACCAGTAAATATTTTGTTTGGTGTTTTATTTTTTTGTCTTTGATACAATCAAACATAGCCACATTGTTCTAGAATTTTCTGGATCTAAATTATTTTCACCACTTTCCAGAATAATTCAGCACTCAAGATAGGATTATCTCTTCAGTAAACTTATTTTTGGTGACCCTCAGATCTACTAAACTGCCCAGAGACTAAAACTTATTAAATTCAAGTGCCCTTTTCAATATATACTGTTCAAAGTTGCCTGTGCTTCATAAAGATATGGAAATGAAATAAAATAAGCAATGCTATTATGTGATTGTTTCCTTCTGTATTAAAAATGTACTCAAATAAACAAAAACTATGATAAATACCAATAATAGATAAGATGAGCTATTAAGTTTTCAGCATAATTAATAAACTTTCTAAAATCATTTAGTCATTCATTCTTTAAATGTCACGTTCTTGAAAATATGCAAATAAATTATCCATTCACCCAATTAAACATGCATCAAAAATGAAGTTTATTTTGGATCTCTCAATATTCATTACTACATGTCTGAGGCCAGCCTGGATTTTGTGTACACCAGTGAAGCATCATCAATTGGTCGTCAAGCTAGTTTTCTATACATTTCATTCTACTCATCTTTAATTTTATTTGGGAATTGAGAGGAAAAAATATCATGGTGGGTCATGGAATTCATGGTGTATACTTTTCTTACTTTGAGGAGAAAATTCAGTTGTTTTTGTTTTTCAATGAGCTACAAGATTATGTAAATTTAACTGGGAAGCTGTTTTTGAAATAAAACCAGAAAACAGAGCCTGTAAGAGCTAAACTACAAGAAGCTTTCCCTGAATAAAAGCAGATAGAAAAAGAAATCAGGTGGAAGATAATTCCAGAGGAGAGTAAGAGGAAAAACAAGAAACTAAGGACAGAATTCAGAGCTAGCAAGGCCAATATTGCCTCGTAACTGCGGAATCCTGGGTGGCTCAAGGCTGTGTTCCCACATTTTAATTCCATTAATGAAAATGTCAGTGACATTCAAAAGCTATTGTAAAATGCCATTTGTCTGTACAACCCTATATATTTCCTCTTTCCAATCATGTAAGCATTTTAGAACTGTAAAAATAATTGCTGGTTATAAACAGTTGAATTAATGAGAGACTTCAAAGTATCTAAGGATTAATTTTAATGCACCATTCTTTCAGAAGTTATTCTAAGATTAAATGGCTTCTAATTATTTTTAACTCTTTTTTCAGTCACAAAAGATTTGCTGTAAAATCATGTTAAGACCATTTCTAAAACAAAGCAGCAGACAAACACTTTCAACTCTGGTCTAGTATTTCATTACGTATAAGTATTTCAATTATCAAGTAACAAGGTTTCACCATCTTGGGAATTAACTGCATGCAATATGATTGATTGATTTCAAGTGTAATTATAGTTACACAGTAAAAAAGTACATTAAAAATACATCTTTCAGAAGTCAAGACAGATTCTCTGGTTACTTAGTAAATCTTCACATCCTCCCAGAGGTCACTGCCCATATTCTGTTAAAATGAACAAGAGCTTGCAAGAGATTTGTTACTCTCTCTTGGGCGAGCAGTAATTGAAATTAGAAAGTATATAGAATTTAAAAAGCAGTGAAATCATCATGTGAAAGTTCTAATTCAACCAAGTTTTTATTTAAAGAAAATGCAGAATGTGAATGGCATTATGTTAGAAAATTACTTGCACTAAAACACATTCAAATAAATCATCAAATAAATAATTTCAGTAATAAAGTATAAAATCAAAGAAAAGCAAGGGAATTGTAAATACAATTAGAATAAATAATTGACTGAAACCTCACTTTCCAATGATTTACATAAAGGGGACTTCTAGGAGGAACGATAAGAGCAAAAAGAAAGAATGGATATAGTAATTAATATCCAAAACTGAAAAACAGGGCAAAATCACAGATAGATCAAAGTATTACAAAATAGTAAGACATAAAGTAATCAACTTTGTGATTATTTAATGACAAAATGCACTCCTACTAGGGAGACAACTCAAAAGTAACACACTAAAGAACTGAAAATCTGGATTGTATTTTAACTCACAAATTTTGGGAAAACACAAAATAAAGCAAACTCAGTTCATTTTTCTTGCATTTTTCAACAAAATTCTAAAGAAAACTTAATCATGTATCTTACATGAAACATTCTGGAAAACAAAATACTAGTATTCTTCAAAAACATATCAAAATTATCATTTTCACTAAACTTTCTTCCATGTTTTCCATTTCTTCTTAGTGAACAATTTCAAACTCTAGTTGTTAAAGCCAGATAGAAAAAGAATCAATTTTATAAATATATACGTACTTTTAAAAGCACTTTATTGAGGTATGCTTGACATGTAAAGAGCTCACATATTTAATATATACAGCTTTAGTCTGGAGATGAGCATATAGCCATGACATCATCACCATAATCTATACTCTAAATATGATCAGTTTCCTCCCAGTCAGCTGCTTTATCATTTTTTATTTGTGATATTAACTTAAACAAAAGCTCTACCTTCTCAGCAAATGAGAAGGAAGGCTATAGGCTACCTAACTATATTAACTATAGGCTCTCTACTGCACAGTGAATCTCTAGACTTCTCCATCTCATAAAACTAAAATTTTATACCCTTTAAATAACACCTTTCCTTTGCTCGTTCCCTCCAGCTTCTGACAACTGTTCTATGTTCTGCTTTTGTGAATCTGACTGTTCAATTCCTCATATAATTGGTATCATGTAGCATGTGCCCCTCTGTTTCTGCCTTATTTCACTTGGCACAATGCCCCCAGGTTCTTCCAAGTAGCAGCAAATGACAGTTTTCATTTATTTATTTTAAAGATTTATTTATTTATGCACACAAGAACTGGGGTACAGCCAGAGGTGTGGGGGAATGACAGGATTCACCAGAGACAGGGTGGGGAACAGAACAGGCAGCTTGACTGAAGTACACTGCTGAGGAGAGCAGCAGGCGAGTCAGGAGAGATCTGCTGGACCATGAGGGTAACTCCTTGGCCAGGGCTCGAACTCATGCTGAAGTGATTGTGGATAGCTTCATAGGATGTGTCTTAACCCCCTGCACCACCAGGGAGGCCCAGTTTTCTTATTTTTAAAGGCTGAATAATATTTGTATGTTATAGCACATTTTCTTGAATGTTAAGAAAAAAGATTAAATACCTGACTGAAAATTGTGCAAAAATCAGACACACACACACACTCGATGAATAGTATACACACAGAGAGATTTAAATTTTAATAGTATAATTTAAATTTAAATAGTATAATTAAATAGTATACACACAGATATTAAATTGTCAAAAGTGACTTCTGACAATTTGAAAAATATGGTTAATACTCATAGTTAGAGAAATAAAAAAGAAAATAAAATTGACATACCATTTCTTATCATGACAGAATACAAATCATATAAAAACACTATATTGCAAGATATAGGGTAGTAGAAATCACATGAATAGTAGTAGGATTGTAAATTATATAAATCCTATAGAGAGTATACAATAACATCTAAAAACATAAATTCCTGAGTTTGAATTTACACTTTAAAGCTAGCAATTGTATTTAAGAACTTACTTTGAAGTTATACAACACAATCATATGCAAAGTACCAATTGAAGCATTACTGAAATAATAAAATATCAGAAACAACCTACAAACTTACCCCAGGAGACTGATTGAAAACTATGATATATGTAGTAATGGAATATCATGCAGCTGTAAAATAGAATGAAATAATTTTATGATACAGAATGGTTTCCAGGGTCTCCCCGGCGGTGCAGCAGTTGAGCGCTGGGTTGCGGAGCTGCCTGCAGCCTCTGCAGCGCCGGTTCGAACCCTGGCTGCTCCCCGGCCACTGGAGGAGGGTCCCACATGGTGCGCAGACCTCTCCTGCCGCCCGCTGCTCCCCTCAGCAGTGTACTTCGGTCCTTCTGCCTGCTCTGCTCCCCGCTCTGGCTCTGGTGAATTCTCTCACCCTCCCACACTTCTGACTGTACCCAGTGCATGTATAAATAAATCAATAAATCTTTAAAAAAAATAATTTCCAGTATAAATGTGATCTTTCTAGGCATAAATTGTGATCTTTCCATATATTTCAATATGGAAATTAAATGAGATATGTAGATGTACAGATAACATATATTAGCATATAAATTATACATTATATATTATCTATATATTGCTGGTACCTGTTGTAAGGAAATCCCATAAAATAAGACATAGCAATATTCATGTGTGATTTTATTTTTGAAAAAAAATATCAAAGAACTTGGACATCATAAACACAAAAACAAATCACTTACTGATAAAAATAACAAAGTTAAAGTAACTTTGTTAAGAAAAGGGAATGAAGAATGATATTTGAAGCCTGTTAATCATTCCCAAAGTTAATGATTACAATTAAATTTAAATTATATCAACTAGGAGGAGGAAAACAAAAATACAAATGCTTGAAATGGGTAATATGCACAGAATACATGTACGGCCCCACCCAGAGAATTATTGTGTGACTTTGAACACCATGCTTTGCTTGCACTTCCTCCATGCAATGTTGTCTTATGGACTACGAATGAAATAAGATTTTTGCCCTGAGGAGGTTATTGATAGTAGTGGTATTGGTAAAGCAATTCCAATACTCACTCCTACATATTGTCAAAAGAAATAAAATACCTTGCTGTAATTGGGAATTGATATTTTCTGTGTAGGAAAAGGGACCTATAAATATCAACATGGGTAAAGTGAGAAAATACTCAATTTGTACAATGGTAAGTTTAGGATATAAATATAATATGAATTTCAGACAGGTGAAGAGATGGCACAGGTCACCAACAAGGTCTAGTGGTGATGACACCATTTTAACAATGGACATGACTATACCACATTAATGTTTTTATACATTGTTTACAAACTTCTTTTATAATTTAGTGATTTCACATCTAGAGAATCAGGATATGTCTCTAACAGTTTTGTTCATCAGAAATCAAGGATATGCTCAAAAGCTGAAAAATCAAAGAAATTGATTTGGACACATATCGGATTGCTCGAATTGTCTAAATTTTGTTAGTGGGCCCTACTTTGAACTGACTTTTGTTTCCTTTCTTCTAAAGCTTCTGCCTCAGTATCTTCCCACGAATGGCTCATTCTGCTATGAGTCTTTCCCACGTATCCCTCTGGGTCACATTTAGACTTGTTTCCAATGCCTCCTCTCACTGAGACTTATCCTCATCACTTTACTCAAAATTTTCCACATCCTAATACATGTGATCTTGCACAGCAAGTGCTATTTTTTTCCACTACCCTTATTATCTTCTAAAATATTATAAAAAATTAAAATTAATTATCCTAATTTGTCTCCCTTTCACCCCACTGGAACCAATGCCAATAAAGGCGGGTACTTGCTTGTTTTATTCACCCGTTACTCATTATTCACTAAGTCTGGCCCATTGACTCATTCTTGATCTAAAATACACACTTCACATCACTTCTTGAATAAATATATTGACTCCAAGATCTAAATTTGTCCCCTACATCATAGCCACTTCTTTAAATATGGTCATCTGCTTTATGAAATAGAAAATGATGAGTTCCAGAAAGGAAATCATGCACAGTTTGATATCCTTAGAGTTATTTTTAATACAGTTCCTTCTTTCATCACTTATTTCTAATAGGCAATCAAATCTTGTCAATTTCTCCCTCCAAACGTCTTTAAGTGTGTCATTTTATTTACTTGCTTACTCCCACCACCTAAGTTCTGAGGCTCATCATCTCACACCTGGATTACTGAAATAGCCTCTCTTCTGGCAACTGTACACAAATCATTTTCTGCATCATTCTTTCCTAAATGAGTGTTTGATTTCTCTGAATAACAGCTTTCAAAATGTGACTTTCTAAGCTCAAAATTTATCAATGAGGCTCTTGCCACTTAAGAAGTAATACCTTCCTTTGAACTTTGAAAGCAGTGAGGGATCTATTTCTGCTTATATTAATCTCTTACCCTTGACTCGTTCTATCCAGTCACTATGAGGGACTATATAAGTTTATTTAATTTTATTTGACTCGGTTTATGTCTTCCAAATGACCAAAGGGAAAACCAAACAGAAATATTCAATGGATAGACTACAGCTACCATAAGGAATTATTTTTACAGAATGGAAGGAACGGAAACTTTGACAAACACATTCCAAACTTATAAATCCACTTTATTGGATAATATAATCCAAAAATTATTATCCAAAACCATGAATTAATATCTAAAAAATTTATGAACATAACAGAGATGCATCAAAACATGTCAACATTATTTCTTTGCTTTCAGATTTCCACTCTTCTGAAATAAGAATACTTGATCCTTTGAGTTTTTGTAGACTTTCATTAGAATATCTCTCCCACTGTTTTTTTTTTTTTTAAATCCCCTCATCTTTAGTTATTCAGTAGCATGAGGAAACAAAAGTGATCATGTGGCTAACAAAGATTCAGGTTCAACAGGTCCAAGAAATTTAAGTATCCCTTATTCTAAGATTTCCAATCTAACAGTTCCTCGAATCTTGTAGACTATATAGTTGCATTGTCAATAAACACCTATTTTTCAATTTGATCATTTTGAATGTTAACCGTATCTGACTCCTAGATTGTTTTTAATAACGACTGAAGTGACTTCACTGTATATTTCCTATTTTGGTTCATCATCCTGGAGGAGAGGCACATCCCCTGAAGAAATTTTCTGTGAACTGTTGCCTTAGTGGAGTTGTTTGTATGCAGTTTGAGAATACAATTAACCTAGAAGTTTCTGGTGATACTGTATGTAGTGGTTTGAGTGGATTCTGTGGTCACATATGCACTGGAGCATTTCCTTTGGTATTGAAAGGGTTGTTTAAAGAAACTTAAATAGAAATAGATTAGAAATTATTTAACTGGTGTTTTGAGAGGCAATACAATCAGGAAAAGAGCTTCATGCTGAAAGTTGTTCTCAAATTGTTCTTTTCATGGGGGGAATAGCTGATGAAATCCATCTTTCACTTTTTTTTTAAGACTTGTTTATTTATGCATACAAGATGTGGGATACAGGGCAGAGGTATGTGTGTGTGGAGGGGAGGAGGGTGAGAGATTTCACCAGAGACAGAGTGGAGAACAGAACAGAAAGACTGGCTGAAATACACTGCTGAGGGGAGCATCAGGCAAGACAGGAGAGGTCTGCTGCACCATGTGGGTAGCTCCCTAGCCAGTAGGGGATCTAACTTGTGCTGCAGAGGCTGTGGGTAGCTTCACAGTGCTGTGCTTAACCCTTTGTGCCACCAGGGAGGCTCATATTTCACTTTCAAGGCTTGACACCTATTGATGGCCCAGTATTGGTTTCTATTCATGTTTAGTTGGGATATCCCTAGTAATAATAGATGAATAAGTCTTTATGAGAGAGAATTCAAGTTGATAAGTGAATGGCCATCCTATATCTCTGCCATAATAGGCAAATGTTTATGGTGATAGGATTATATACATGTCTTTTTGACAGTTGAGAGATTCTTTGAGGATATGTAGTTTCTGGTGAGCATTAATATGAGACACAAAATTTCTCACATTTTATGTTGAATATTCACATTGTTTTTCCAAAACATGCTTGTCCTTGAAATTTTAGTCTTGCTCCTGTCAGACAAGTGGTTCATTTGCTGATCACTATACCCTTAAAATAAGAAATCATCAGTTGATAAGTTGATATCTGAAAATAACATCACCTTCCCTCCCACATGACCACCCAAATTCCTTACTTACTAATGATATGGAAAACCATACTGTAAAAGCACAGTCTTTCTGGGTAGAGCAAGCTACTTTCTCATGTAAGTTTGGATGATAAGGATTTCAGGGATTAAGGATGTTAATTGTGGAGGTGTGGTAATTAGGGTGAGAGTCTAAGAGATTAGTTGACATTTAGAGGCATGTCCATTGGCCTTGATTACTATCCCAGTTGGATGATTTTAAGAGAAAAGCTTTACTATTGTTGGCTAGTTTTTCTGAAACATGTTCACTATGGGAAACAGTCATTATTTTTCATTTGTTTTGTGTGGGTAGGAGGAAATTATGAAAATTGAATGTGGATATGATGAAGACTACTACATTTCTTTTATCTTTGCTCTTCTAAACTCTTACTCTACCCCACTGCAGACTATGGTTTTGATGCTGATTTTCTATTTAAATATGGGAGCTAGGTTAGTTTCATGGTTTCCTATAGATATTTTTACAAAAAAAATAACTGAAGGACCTTTTAAGCCATGTTAAGGAGTTATTTTTATCTGTCAATCAAGGGAAGAATATTATAGGGTTCTATTTGGAGAGATGTCTAATTATATTTCAGAATTTTTATGTTGATTGCAGAGCAAAGAATAATTTGTCAGGTAGCAAACACAGAGACAGTGAATAAGAATATATTTTAGTTATAAAGAAAAGGGATGGTGGCATAGGGCCTATTAGGAGATTACAAGGAAGCAAGAAGAAGCAAGAAGATGAGTGAGTAAATTCAAGAAATGTTTCAGCTGGGAAAATGGTGGTGAACATGGCAATTATTTTTAGGAAAGAGGCAGGTGAACAGACTCTATGGGCCCACTCTACAATGGCAGAAGGGGAGGGGTGAAGGTGGTTCCACCATTTTTATTGTGGGTGGCAGCCCTTTTGCCTTTCCACAGGAGCTGGAGATTACAAACTGGAGGAAATTAGGTGAAAAGAATCGCCATCTCTTTTTACAATAGATATAATCAATAATTCACTAACGGTTTTAGAGAAACTTTAATAATTGGTGGAGCTGGTTCTTGATCTATTTTCTTTGAGTATCTGGCAATGCCAAACATGTGTGATATGGGGCACGCCATTACTGTTGGCCCTGGGCAAGCCCTCCCCCCCTTACCCTTCTAAAGAGATTCATATTCTTCTGCTCCAGAGCAAAATCAGCCTCAGTCTCCCCATCTCAGGACAAATCCCATTGGGGTGCCACGTGACATCTTCTGGAGGCTGAGGAAGCTCCAGTGCATAGGCCCAAGCACTGATGAAAGCGGAACTGGTGAGTCTGGTGCCTTCCAGATGGAGGAGCAGGAAAGAGAAGAGGACTTCAGGGAGGGGGACATTAAAAAGAATATCTCTCTTATCACCATGTGTGAGAGAAAAGTTGCCTTTGTCCTTGGTGCAGTTGGTACAATAGCTCTTGCAATTGTCAGGGGGAGGGGATGTCCTGAGCTAATCCCATGCAGGCTTTGTGGACCCCACCCCCACTCCAGACTAAAGCCATCAAGACATTGGGAAAGACAAATGCCGTCACCACCAAAGGGAAGGTGGCTGGGACCTAAGGGTGGAGTTAAGCGCCAGGTTGGGTGTAAAAACCAAACACGTGGGCCTTGGCCTGGCTCGCTGTCACTCGCCTCCTGGCTTCACGGCTCCTGGCTTGCAGCCAGCTCTCAGAGTGCCATTTGGGATTCCAGATCGGTGGATCGGGTAGGACTCATTTAAAACTTTGTCTCCCACTTTTCTCCCTGAGCTGTACATTTCCTCCTTTCCCCTTCCCTTGTAAATAAACCTTTTATGAACCTTTTGCGTGTGCCTGCAGTAGAGCATGGATAAGTCCTTTTAAGCGTGCGGGTGAGGACCCACAGTCAGGCACCCCGTTTTGTATTGGGGTTGTCCTATAACACTATCTCCTACTTCACTTGACTCCAGGAAAGCATTCTGGCTGTATAACGTTCACTTATTATTTAAAGCACTTAAATAATAATAACAAAATATATATATATACTTTCTTTTCTATAAAATTAGTGCTATATTTAAGAGCTCTAAGAAAACAAATATCCTTTATCCATGGAAGTTTCCAAACTAGTATAGAGTCAACTGAGCTCAGCAACACTTTTTCCTTCTGTTTTAACTAAATGCAGTGAATTTTGTTAGGTACTTTGAGAAATGTAAAAAGGAATGATACACTCTCTGCCCTCTAGGAGACCTCCTCTTACTGGCAGGGGTGTAGGAGGATAATAATGCAAAGAAACCTCTAATGAGTAACACAGTGGCACAAAGAAATTGCATCAAGAGAACTAGAAAGGTGAATTTAATTCTGAAGTGAACAGTTAAATGAAATGTCTTATAATGTGACTATTCGGATACAAAATCTTGGGAAATAGTTGATTTTTACTAGGCAGAGATTGGTATAGTGACATGGACAGAGGATGAATGCATGATCTTCTGAAAGATGATGAATAGAATGATTGGGGGGGAAAAAAAAACAAACACGTGGGAAATTATAATCTGCCAACCTGAAATGACGGCCTGTCTACTGTCACAAGGGCCTGGTGGCTGTGGTATTGTGTGTGTGCAGTAGTGTAGCAGTGTTCTGGGTTTAACAATTGTGAAACAGAATTTTAAAATATGACTAACAGACCTACTGGTTATGTTTGTTAAGTTCTCTGGAATAAATCCGCACTATGACTGAATGCAAGTTACAAATGTGATGTCACTGAATACAGAGTTGGGTGAAACTCTTATGATTTGTGCTATACATGACTGGCTCCAACTTATCCCTGTATTTTCTTAATGTCTATGTGCATATGTAATGGGGACAGAGGAAGTAAATGGAAGAGTAGAAAATATAGTATCTAGAATTGACAATAGATACATATACTAAAATACTGTTGGGGTGAAAAATGCAAGTTCAGGGCCTCTCTGGTGGTGCAAGGGGTTAAGTCTCAACACTATGAAGCTATCAGCAGCTAGTGCAGTGAGTTAGATCCCTGGCCAGAGAGGTGACCCACATGATGCTGCAGTCTCGCCTGCTGCTCCCCTCAACAGTATATTTCAGAAGATCCGCCTGTTCTGCTCCCCACTCTGTCTCTTGTGAATCCTCTCACCCACCCCACACCTCTGTCCTATACTCCAGCTCTTGTGTGCATAAATAAATAAAATAAATATTAAAACAATTGCAAGGTTATTTCTCTATCATGGAAAAAAATATTGTGAAGATAGCAGTACAGGGCTGATATAGTGGTATCTATGGAGACTCAAAGCTTTTCTATCTCTATGCTTGGGCATCTTTATAAATCGCCCTCAAAATATAAAAATCATCTCCTGTCTAAGGTTACTGGAGCTTTAACATCATGATCACTTTGCAGATTGTATAAATAAGAAAACTTTTCAAAAAATGGATACTTAAATAGTAACAGCACTTAAAATAAATGAATAAAATCAGAGGGACCACATTCATAAAGAAATTTTTAGAAATCCCATTCACATCTCTATTTCCACCACATAGTCCAAATCTTAGTCACAGTGAGTATGTAAATGTAAGTGATATTCTGATGTGTTTCTTACAGTTTGAAAAACTGTAGGTTTAAGTGAATTTTTTTAGCATCTATAACATAAGAGAGATACAATAAAGCACATTGTGATCTGTGCTACAAGATAGAAGTGGAAGAATACATTCGAAAATAGACCAGGGTCAGAATTAAACATCAGCTTAGGACATTTAATATTATTCTATACCTGAGACTCTGGGATTTTGTCTTCCACTTCCTTTTAAGGTAGTGTTTACCACTAGTGGAAAGGATATTTGATTAAAGATACAAAGGTTTTCTTACATAAAATTTATATTCAAAGTCTTATAAGATGGATCAGCAAGAAAATAGAATGGTTGTTTATAGATTCTGAAATCTGTAACAAATCAAATTTCTGCTTTATCTTTATACAATAATATTTTTATTTTGCCCCATCAAACCAGAGCAGGTAATAATGCCCAATGCATAAAATCACTGTTCCACTACTTTGGGGTGTAGCTTGGGTCCTGGAAGGATGGCTTCAAAGTAGAAATGACGATAGAGATTGTGTAATGGACAAAAGAATGAAACAGAAGTAAAAAACAAGAAGGAAAAAGGGGACTTTGCACTTTTGTAATGGTGGAAAAGAATTCCATGTGTATTTGTGATTATATAACAGTAAAAATCAGTCACTTTCCTGTTATGAATTTTACTCAGAACATATTTCTCTCACATGTTAACTTGATATTTTCTGCCTGAAGTCCCTGAAAGTGTTTAAGGAAAATGGAAATAAAGCCAGCAAAGTTTATTTTTCTGCTTGAAAGACTTATTCTGGTGGTAGACTATATAATCTTCATTTTTGAATAAGTAGACTAGATATCAGAAGCGTGAAAATTGGTAAGAAATCAAACTTAACAATTCAGTAAGAAAATAATGAGTTCCAAATAAAGGCAATAGTATTACTGCAAAGGGAAGAATGGAAATAAAACATTCTGTCAAGTTGTATCACTAGGATTTCCAAGTAATTGGCTGTGGAAATTTAAACAAATCACATCTAAAATTTGCTTTATAGGTTCCTGATGGAATATAAGGATGTTTCACAAGCCAGAAAGAAATGGAAAGATACTATCTATAATTAAATAATACTTATTTTTAAGAATTTGCTAAGTATCCAATTAAAGACAGTTTGTAATTATAGGAGAGGCAAATATGGTATGTAACTCAGTTATAAACATAGATATTTAAAACCCCTCCTTTGGAAACATTGATAGCTGCTAGAAGTCAATGGCAAAGAAGACTATGTGCCAGAGAAGAAGCGGAGTAAATACAAGCACATGAGGAAAATACTCATTAGAAAGCCTTAGCAAAGAACAGCGAGGCAAGCAGAGTTTGGGAGGAAGCGATGACACAGTTTAATTAGAGAAACAACTCATCTGTACACAGTATTAGACTGAATGTTCTGCTAATTCACCCCCCTTTTGACAAGAAAATTGAAAACTGATAGAAGAAAATCTGTAATAATGATTGGATCTGTCATGACTCTTGATGGCATGCCTCCAAAAATACTTAGCTGTTTTGAGAAATAGAGAACATCAGAGGTTCAGAGCAAGGACTAGACACTGCGCCAGGTGAGGGAGAACCACCCGCCATTCAACAACTGGAGCAAAAACTATGTATTTTTTAAGGGGTACACACTGCATTTGCCTCTGTTTTTGCTTTTCTTATATAACTCTTTTACCTGTAGTTCTCAAAAGGACCAGAGAAGGACTTGTTGCCCATGTCTGCAGTGCACACCTTCCCTTGACTGTGCTAGGAAGGGGGCCAGAGAAGCTGGCTGCCTGTGATTCCGAGGGCAGCATGACCTGCACGGTTACTATACACAATGGGGAGCCCCCCAAGAAGATGAGGGGGATAGTCACGGGATGCAGGTATTCAGATAAATCATGCATGTCCACACCATGCCGAGTGTTTGTATGTGCCACACCCTGAGCTGAAGGATGAACATGCATGTTCATAGGAAATTATCAGAGTTTATGTGACTTTATTATTCTCAATGTACAGCAAAAAAACCCCTAACATTTAGAAAGACTAAATACACTAATGTCAAAAGAATTTATAAATGGAGTAAGAATAAGAACTCAGCAACTTCAGTTCCATATACACATTTCACCAGATTCAGAAAGCTGATACTTTTATACTTCTTTTTGTTATTAACTTGCTTTGGCTAATTCAACTAAAACAATACTGACAAGTGGTATTATGAATTAGGCCTAAGGAAGAAATGAGGGCTTGGGGTGGAAGAGGGTGGAATAACTAAAAAAATAGTTAAATGTAACAATGGTTATAATGATATCAAAATATTATCGCTTATTATGTGGAAGGCACTTTGTTAAGCATTATGAAGAATTCACCTTTTTAAGTCTAGGATTATGAAGAAGGCATCTATTTAATCCTCTCAAAAGTAACATGACATGAATATTATTTCCACTTATAAAATAAGAAACTGAATCATAGTGAGATTAAAAAAAACTCAAAGATTTTAGCCAGTTAATGTCATCAGAGATGCTTATAAAACTACAATAATTTAAAATTTAATTGTTGGAAAAGACTACAAGAGATTGAGTTTTAAGAGGACAGAATAGAGACATTGAATTTGCCTAAAAAAGGATTTAGTTTGGCCTTTTGACCAATTGTGTTAAATCAAGCTAACCTAATTTTTCATTTCACTGAGTCTGTTGCAAATTAAGTCTGATCTCATTATTGTTGCCTAAGTTGAATGCTTTTGTGGAAAAAGTAACTCTATTAAGCCATAAAGACACAATTAGAGAAATGTATTAGATGTGATTATAAAAGTGACAGATTATTTTTATGAGCATACCAAATTTACAGATTCAAGTGAATATTGAACTTTACAATGGTAACTTTGAAAGACTAGACCATATTGTAAGAAGCACTTTTTTTTTTTTTGAGTGGGAAACCAGTTTATTAATTCCAGGGTCTTTGCTACCTGGCAAAGTTTTGTGAAAATTCAAACATTCTTGACATATAGTACCAAATAAATGTCAGCTATTATGAAATGAATCATTCTTGCTGAAAACTGTGCCTTATAATTTTGAATTGAGCTCAGAGAAGTTTTTTAAGATATAAAAAATACCTGTATTAGGCCTCGATTCCTGGCAGGCCAGGGAGAAACTCACATGGTGCTGCAAGCAAACCTCTCCTGACTCGCCAGCTGCTCCCCTCAGCAGTGTATTTTAGTCAGTCTGCCTGTTATGCTCCTTACTCTCTCTCTGGTGAATCCTCTCACCCTCCTGTGCCTCTGGCCTGTACCCCAGCTATTGTATAAATAAAAAATAAATCTTTAAAAAAATAAAATTAAACTTAAAAAATCTATATTTAGAGAGATAATATCAATGATTTTTTTTTATTACAAAGTTTTGTGAACCAGACTTTGCCTCTAATACTTTTGGCACATTTCCAGAAATTACATATATTAATTACAAAACTATCTGGCTCTGGTGAATTCTCTCACCCTCCCGCGCTTCTGACTGTACCCAGTGCATGTATAAACAAAACAAACAAACAAATAAATAAATAAAATAAAATAAAACATGCTTCTATAAAAATAAAAAAAAAGAACATCGACCCTATCGTATTAATTACAAAACTATATAAATATTGAAGACATTTTTAAGACTAACATAAAGACATTTTCCAACGATTTAGCCATTAAAGACTGACAGTGGAAGGGTCATCAACAGAAACTCATTAAATGCCAGGCAATTACTTTGAAAAGATACCATTCAAAACATATCGAAAAATATCAAACATGGCATTTTATACTTATACTCTAAAAATAATTCATTAATTGAATCACATCATGCCTGTATAGTCATCTAGTGAGGAGGAAATGTTTGGGTCAATAGCTCTATATATTAATTGTATTAGACCAAGTCTAATGCAAATTCCACTTTGATTTAACATTTTATACACAAAAAGCTTTACGTGTTATTCTGATATCAACGGACTTACTTATAGCTGCATACATTATCATCAATATGATGAAATATGTAACAGTCATCAAAATTTTATAAAGATTTTATGAGCATTTTAGAAAGAGTCAATGACACCCAAAAGGTGAAAGTTGGGAACACAGTGCACATTCAAATGTTTAGATCATTCCTTTTCATTTATTTTCTTCTTTTTTTCTTATTTTCCCCCATATTTTCAAGGCTTTGAAATAGTCCAACAACATGCTTTACTAAAACTAAAACATATTTATATTCAATATGAGTAAAAATAAAAGGGGTGTAGTTACACAAGACATTAAATACCAGCATTACACAAGACTAAATATTAGAATTGAGAGTCATTTTAGAGGTTGCCAACCACAGTCTACTCTGTGCCCCCAAAAGTCCTGTCAGTTTCTTATCTACTAAACTTTTGAAGATTTTCATAAAACAAATATGGGGAAACCAATTCAGAAAAGGCAAGGAGCTTATTTGAACCCCAAGATCTTTGAAGGAGTGCTATTCTGATGATAGCTTGACTTTGGTATGTGGCTTAACAATCAGCAAGATAACACCTTTATATTAAATTTATATATTTCCTTCTTTGGTTTTTAAAAATTCTTTAGAACTCTTGTTTTATTTTTTAAAAGATTTATTTATGCATACAGGAACTGGGGTACAGGCCAGAGATATGGGAGGGTGAGAGGATCCACCAGAGACAGAGTGGGTAGCAGAACAGGCAGATTGACTGAAATACACTGCTGAAGGGAGCAGCCGGCCAGTTAGGAGAGGTCTGCTGCACCATGTGGGTAACTCCCGGGCTGGGGATCGAACTTGTTCTGTGGTGGCTGTGGATAGCTTCATTGGTTGTGTCTTAACCCCTTATGCCACCAAGGAGGCCCTCTTGTTTGTTTTAGATAAGTATTGGCTCATTATAAGTAGCTTAGATGTATGATATGCACATTTATTTCAGACAGTGTGAGTTCATATTGGGGATTGCTGTAAACTGTTTGATTGCTTGCTTACCTTCTTACAGGAAACATTCACTCATATTTCTCAAATGAACGAATTAAGATTGACCAGAGTCTGAAGACTAAATTTTATAATACATCTTCATATCTGCTTGGTATTATTATGACAATTGTTCTTCCAATAGGTAGAATAATGATTGCAAAGATAATACATGAACAATATTTAGCAATGTAGGCCATATAATGTCACTGTTAACATTGTTTTTCTTATTATTGTTATATTATTATTTTTAATTTGATTTTAATTATCTTTCAATTGGAGAACAATGGGAAAGCTTACAAGAATGTAATTTCTTCTTTAATATCAAAAAAACTTACATGAAGCTCATTATAATGAATTGTCCAATTTCAGAAAGAACATTTATTTTAATGTCTAAATTTTATTACTCTTCCATTAAGTAGTTAATATTTACCCTAAAATGAATAGGAAATTGTTTGTTAATACCTTTTTAAAATTTTAATATCTCAGAACATCTGTTTAGTTACCTTATGTGGCAGCTTTTTAATCAGTTTGTTAATAGGAAGCATAAAGCTTTAGAGTATTTCATTGTTTAGTCTTTTATAGTTCATTGAAAAGATCCCTGAAATTCATATGCATGTACAATGTGAAGTACTTTTTTTCAAATAATTTATTGAATAAATAACCCCACAGTCAATAGAATAATAAAGTAGTTGATAGCATTAAACATTCCTACCATGTTCTTTTCACCACAGAATAATGCTTGAAACACTTTATAGAACTTTAGCTATATTTCAAAATAATCAGGAGTAGAGATATAGTTTGTTAGTTTATCCACCTATAACTGTATCTACCATACTTTGCAATTGTCAGTATACTGAGAAATGTTAGAAGGCTATTTTTCTTTTAATAAGATTTCCTGACTTGAGTGATGGATTAATTTGACTTTCTCCTCAATCTTATTTTATTCACACACTGTTTAGAATAAAATATTTGAAAATAAAATCTCATAATTTTGAACCAATCTTCTACCAAGATGCTGATTAATTCTTACAACTCACTTCTAAGTTTTATGGAATATAAATCTTGGTAGAATAGACATTTACTTTGTGATCTTTTACTACTTCTGATTTTCTAGGACAACATGTTCATTAGCACTAAGAACTTTTTAATCAGTTGAACATTTTTTAAATAAGATGAAAGATTAATGCTATCCTTTTCATTTGAAAGACTAGCAATGCTACAAACTGTGTGTGAACCCATACTCTGATCCCTGCAAAACCTCCTAATTCATGTTACTGTTTTGCATTTAATATTATTATGTGGAATGTGAAGAGGTAAGTTTCAAATCTGATTGCTCATATACTAGCTCATCTGGTTGACTGTATTTACATATATATAATGTATTTAAATGGAGATACAGAACTAAATTCCATAAAGATATAACTTCTAGTCAAAGGTTGAATTTATACTGCAGTTAAAAGAGCATAATTTAAGAAGCAAAATATAAATTACAATATTTTCTTGCATTTAGTCCACACATACAAATCTTTTGTAACATCACTCCTTCAATCTCAATTACTTTTTATTCACTCTAGAACTTGTTACAAAATTTCCTCCAAAATTCCTGAACAATATTAATCTCCCCTATAAAATCCTTCGCCTGTCTGTGTGTAAAATATCTCAGGTATAGTCTATCTATGCACTAGGAGTGGAGAGAAAAAAAAATAAAACAGATAAAACCAGAATCTGTGTAAGAAGGTAGTTAAAATATGCTAACATTTGGACAATGAATAATACTGATTTTGACATATTTTCCATAGAACAGTATTTTCAGATCCCTATCAAACATGCCACTTAACAATATCCTCAAGTGACAAGCTAAGTGCATATGAATATGAAAAAGCATTATCTCCTATTGTTGCGTAATATGGGCCCACTACCCAATGGCACAGAAGCCAACACCCATGCTTCCAGCTTCTGAGAAAGAACGAGTAATGTAAGGTCTCCTGTCAGGTGACTGGAAGTAAATTTCTCAAATCAGTGTCCCGAGAATGGGATGTGGGAAGAGTTTTTGTGGTTGAGGAACAAAGAAACATTTAAAAAAAATGCAAGTTGGTAGAGTCTAATTGGTTATTTTATGCTAAATCATGATGATACTAAAAGTTGGGTCCAGAATGGCAACAAAGCACACCCACTTCAGAACATCGACAAGATCTACATAATCTGGGCATCTTAATTCCATCTTCTATGGCTGTTTTTGGTTCAGTCAAGAGCGGTCATCTTTAAGACAGCACTCTTCTCAATTGCATTCTGAAATGAAACCTGTCAGCTTATGGAAAAAATGCCCCCCCTTGGTGTTTTTGCCCCATTTTTGCCAACCTGCTGCATCTGGACAATAATTTGAGAATATACTGGGAAGGCTAAGTAAAGATATCTAGAAAGGACTTGAAGGGAAGTGATGTTGCTAGGAAGTGATGTAACTGTAGATTTTTAAAACTAATCTATTTGCCCTAAAACAAGAGTTTGTGAAAATCAAAATAAAGTTGGCTAGAAGAAGAATGGAAGAGATTCCAAAAGTCATGGATTAATATAATAATAATAAAAAAATAATAAAATGCTTCTAGTAATCTGTATTCAGAAAGAGTTGTAGCCTGAAAATAGCAATAAGAATATTAATTTTTATATTCTTATTTAATGTCTATTTCTGATATGCTGCAATAATTATGCTAACATGCTATAATAGTACAATGGAAAAATAGTAAGCATAGATTGTTGCTAAGAAATTATCTTAGCTCTCTGAAAAGTAAACATTTTAAAAAATATTTGTATATTTTCACATTCCTGAAAATTGATGATCAAAACATATTATATACAAATTAATTGGGTGCTTTCATTTGTATGCTATAGAATAAAACTGTGTGTCTGCTAATCCTAAGCAGCCCATTCGGCCACCATTTTATTACCTGCAGTTCTGCATTCCTATAACAAGGTCAGAACTGCCAGGTTAATAAGTCATAGGAGCCAAACCTTACAAGGTGCCTTTCAAATCAACCAAGAGCTTAATGCTTGATCACCCTGGGAAGGGTATGCATCAGGAGGTATGACTGGTAATGCCCTTGGTGCTGAGGACCAATGTATGACAAGGGACCCCAGAAGCTGATCAGTGGAAAGCCTTGTTGGTAAGATTGAAACCAGGGCTGGAGATCTAGAGCTTGATCTCATTTACACTACCAAGTCATCATGCACATGAGAAGTGCCTGGAGGGCAGACTCACAACCCCTGATACTCTAGATGACAGAGCACATATTTTTTTCTAGTTTCACCCCTCCCTTTTCTCTTTGTCCTCATTCCTCTCACAACTGATGCTGTATAATTCTATCAATAAAAAGTATCTTGCTGGTCCTCCCCAGTGGCACAGCGGTTGAGCGTTGGGTTGCAAAGCTGCCCGCTGCCTCTGCAGCGCTGGTTCAATCCTTGGCTGTTCCCAGGCCAATGGAGGAGGGTCCCACATGGTGCACAGACCTCTCCTGCCACCTGCTGCTCCCCTTAGCAGTGTACTTCGGTCCTTCTGCCTGCTCTGCTCTCCGCTCTGGCTCTGGTGAATTCTTTCACCCTCCCTCGCTTCTGGCTGTACCCAGTGCTTGTATAAATAAATAAATAAATCTTAAAAAAAAAGTATCTTGCTCTTCAGCAGCATCGTGCATTATGTAGCCTGCTCCACAACTCCCATTTCTTTATTAATGTGGTGTTGCCCAATGCAACAAAAAACTATTTATTTTCGTGTTGCTGAGAACAGAAGATTGCACTGACAATACACCAGCCTTCATAGCATCTTCACTAATAACCTCCCTAATAGCCCTCTGATATCCTCAGTGGCACAGGACACAGGTTTTCTTAGAATTGAAAGTTTTACAAGATGGTTTCCCTGTGCTTACAACCTCTGGCTATTCCAGATGTTCATCAAGTATCCAGACATCACGTCCCACAATAACCATCTATGAAATGCCCTAGGATGAATTGTTTTATTGCTTTAAACTTAGAATTGACTCTTTAGTCCCACAGAATAAGTCATATGTTCTCAATTTGAAAAATGAGGTGGAGTGAGTTATATTTAATGGGAATAACATGGGAAATGGCAAAGAGAAGTGAAAGATTATGATGTAATTAATAAATTTCAAGTGATTTTGTGCATCTCTAGTGTGTATTTGGGAATAAAAGGTATAGATAAAACACTAAAATAGGACGTTGAGTATCAAATTAAAAGTTTGAGGGCCTCTCTGATGGCACATAACCTATAAGCACAGCACTTTGAAGCTATCAGCCACCTCTGCAGCACGAGTTCAATCCTGGGCCAGCCAGGGAGCTACCCACATGGCGCAGCAGACCTCTCCTCTCTCACCCGCTGCTCCCCTCAGCTGTGCATTTTAGTCAGTCTGCCTGTCCTGCTCCCCACTCTGTCTCTGGTGAATCTTCTCACCCCCCTCACCTCTGGCCTGTACCCCAGTTCTTGCATGCACAAATGAATAAATCTTTAAAAAAATAAAAATAAAAGTTTGAAATGGTCTGTTAGATGATAGCCTTCCAAAATCAACTAGTCAGCATATTGATGTTGTTAGGGGGAATGGATGCCCTGAGCTAATTCCATACAGGCTTTGTGGACTCCACCCCCACTCGAGACTAAAGCCATCAAGACATTGGGAAAGACAAATCCCATCACCACCAAAGGGAAGGTTGCTGGGACCTGAGGGTGGAGTTAAGCAGCCAGGTTTGGCATAAAAAACAGACAAGTGGGTCTTGGGGTCTCTCTCGCTCGCTTGCCTCCTGGCTTCAAGGCTCGTGGCTTGCTGCCAGGTCTCAGAGTGCCATTTGGGATTCCAGGTCGGTGGATCGGGTGGGATGCATTTCAGACTTTATCTCCCATTTTTCTCCCTGAGTTGTACATTTCCTCATTTGCCCTTCCCTTGTAAATAAACCTTTTATTAACCTTTTGTGTGTGCCTAGAGTACAGTATTAATAAGTCTTTTTAAGCACACAGGTGAGGACCCACGGTCAGGCCACCTGATTTGTATTGGGGCTGCCCTGTAACAATGTGACTACATGGAGAAAGATAATGTTAATGCACAATAATTTTTAACTTAATATTTTTTGAGAATTTCTGTTATTTGTGTTTAAAGTTTATTTTAGATTAATTCTTTTTAACACATCATTGGGGAAGAGGAAATAAATATGTGTGTTTCATCTGCCATTTTGAATTAGGAGAACTAAATAATTTGCTTTACATTGTGATATACATATATATGCAGCATAATATATAAAATATATTAAAGAAATACATGAAAATATATTATAAATAATGCTTACATTGGTATTTCCAGAAAACAACTATACAACCTTTTTCAAACTATACAGACCATTTATAAAATGATTGAAGAGATATATGGTAGCTGAACATTGAATAATAAACTACTTTGCTTACCAGGATTGTTGGAATGAACTGTTCTTTTAATATCCTAAATTTCTGCTTATATGTTGCTTGTTAAAAGAATATAGATTTTCTCAAATCAAACAAGGACTCAATAATTCAAAAAGACTAGGTCTTTTAATGGTTGCTATGCTATTTTCTGCCTTACTTACTTTTAATATATTGTATCATCACTTTGGTTAAGGAATTATCTAACACTAAATTTTTTATACTTTGGCATCAATAATCTTTCTCAGTGACTTAATAATTGAAGGTAGACATAGATGTAATGTCATAAAACATGTATTGCCTGAGCAGAATACAGAGAAGAGATTGAATAATTATTTGTCCCCTCATTTGCATAGTAGATGATAACACAAGATCACATTTTTTTTGGCTCTTTTGAACTCAGTGTTCCTGTTACTTACATTGTACTTGAACTTTGTTATTGATATCAATATACTATTGTGTGTGTGTGTGTGTATATATATATATATAAAACTATAAAACCTATGTAATCATATGACATGTTGGTGTTGAAATTGTCTGACTTAAATTTTCACCTTAAACACAAATAACTTTATTAGTCCAATACAACGCATATGCTATAGTGATTCCACTTTGATTATAATTGTAAAATTAGGTTTTCATAGCCATCAGTGTTTTAGGTCCTTATCTCTTTCCATAGAATAAGTTTCTAATCAATGAATGAGCTCACATTTCACAGTAAAAGCAGACAAGGCACTCTGTTTCATATTCTCATCTGTAAGGAACTGCATGAAAATTTTAATATATTTATAATTTTAGGAGGATTAATTTAATAAGAACCCAATAATGTAGATGAACATTATCAAATCATATTTACTGTGTGTAAATGCACAGGATATCATTTCTGAAATTGTTCTATGAGTTTCTCCATGTACACAAATGTCATCTAATGGTGTATAATTGCCGCGGACCAACGCAGCGGTAGACTTGCAGGACTGTCTCAGGATTGAGAAACTGTGAGGATGCTCAAGGAATCAGCGCATAAATGACAAACAGACACACTTCAAGAGTGAAGATCTGAATGTAATTTGCTCAAAATCATCATACACTTTTATACCTTTTTTAACAATGGATGATTTCATACAATTTAATTCTTTCTCAGCATAAAATACTTTGTAAGGCATAAGACATCTACTTCATTATTCATGTGCATGTGATCGCTGATCCATGACATGAAACAGTAAACGATCTCCAGGTACTGAATCTACACAATCATTTTTGCTTATACAGAACAGCACTCTTTAAGCTAGCTTTTCTTGATTTGTATCCCAAAACCACAATGATCAAAAACATTGATATTTACCTACTGGCACCTTCTACTTTTAGTGATCACGAGCAATATATTTTCTACATAAGCATTTTGATTTTTATGGTGTTGTCTCATGTGAGAAGTATTATGATTATTATAAAACTACTATTGCCACACACTATTTTCTTTATCATGCATTTCCTGAAACTGATTGTACACATATAAGGAAAAAGCAAAGTAAGTGAAAAAGTAGTATGATTATAGACAGGTTGCTAGGTTGCTACTTATTCTGAAACAATGGCTATCTGATTAATGGTAAAACTGCTTTGTAGGTAATTCCATCAGGCTTGTTTGCAGGTGACGTTCTTAGCAGCCTTGTTTCCATCAAAGGAGGGGTTAATTACTGCGGGCTTGTTGCCTAAATTAGGCTTATAGGCATGTGGACCTTGTTTGATCCGAACGCCAAAGTTTATCATAATGAAGCCCCTCGGGGACTGCGCCTGTCTTAGGTCGTCAGGAGTCACAGACATGAGGCTGGCCAGTGCCTTCTTTAGTCTGCCCCCGATCTTACCCGTCATTGACTGTCCAGTCCAGCGCACAGGGGAAGGGGGTCTTACTCACTCTGATGTGTCTGAGTGAAAGCCTCCCTCTTTCCAGTAAGTTCACTGGTGTTCAGCGGCAGAGGCTGCCGCATATAATCTTAAACCTAAAATCATACTCCTTCAGTGCTTGAATTAAAACCTACTATAATGTTTATGTGTTTCCAACTATTGCCCAGGTAGTTATAGAAGGTAGAAGAGATCAACTATGTAATAGTGAAACACTATAACATTAGCAAATAGCATCTATTAAAATTAAAAAAAAAAACTATATTACCTCTTTGATTATTCTTTCTGCATTTGTGGGTGAAATTCATGTATTTTTATACTTATGGCAGGGAAACATGAATCCTTTTATGTTTTATTCACCCAATGAAAAATTAACAAGAGAAAATGGGCATATTTACAGTGCACATGTTTACATATTCATAAATTGCCTTACATTGTCACTATAAAGCATTGTCACTATAAAGGTTTATAAAGCATCTCACTCTCTAGAGTATTTGGTTATGCCATTTTATCATTTAGTACCACTTAGTATTAACAACTTTTCAAAATCATTAAAAAGTTGAAATTTGAATATGAGTTAAATATTCTTGCAGATAATGTGGTGATGAGAGACTTCATTTCTGACAATGAATCCTTTCAGAATCTAAATCACTTTGACCTCTTTTTCAGTATTTCAAATTGTAAAACTCCATAAAATTTTTTCATCTGGCCAGGAACTCTATCAGAAAACTGCATTACCATCTTCAACTGTCAAGTAATTTATGATCTAATGTTAGAGCAAGAGATATTTAAAAATAAATAGATATCTTTTCCTACCAAGTGCATGACACTTCTCATCTGACAAATTTAAAACTGATATTTATCAACTTGAGGGAAATATGGCAAGATACTGGAGTTCAAATTCACTCTTTTCTATGAACCTATAGTGTAATGAGCTGTCATGTATGTCAAAAGCAATCACTGCCTGAATTTCTATCGGCTTTGAACTTGGGGGAAGGTCTTTCTTACTGTTTTCATTTTCCATTCTCACTTACCATCAAAATTTAAAAAAAAAAAAATTTTTTGAGGCTTTAGAGAAAAGTTTTAACAACACATAGTACAGAGTAAAAGCACCTTCAGAATTTCTTCTGCAGTTCATAAGTCAAACATGATCTTTCCATGACAATCTCACTTTTGTATTCTAGACTTTTGTGATATACACTGTGATTTCTTTAGACACCATGGGTGCAGGGGGAAAATCTCACCCCCAACATTATTTAATTTTCATTTACATTATTTTTAATTTAATAATTATCAGTGGAGGGACTCCTTGGTGGCATAAGGGGTTAAGACACAACCTATGAAGTTATCCGCAGCCACTGAAGCACAAGTTCGATCCCCGGCCAGGGAGCTACCCACATGGTGCAGGAGACCTCTCCTGACTTGCCCTCTGCTCCCTTTAGCAGTGTACTTCGGGCAATCCGCCTGTTCTGTTCCCCACTCTGTCTTTGGTGAATCCATTCACTCCCCCATAATTCTGGCCTGTACCCCAGTTATTATATGCATAAATAAATAAATCTTTAAAAAAATAATAACTATCAGTGCAACAGACATTATAAATAGAATGCATAGGGATATTGCCCTTGTAGTAGTGAACTGAGTGTAACTTACAGGCAAGCTGATTCTTAATGATGCACCCTTAAATCTTAAACAATGTTTTAATGCAAAGTTACTGCAACAACACAAAACATTTAATTATACATACACACACACACACACACACAAACACTCTTAAGTACATTGACAAATGCAACTTGAGAGGTTTAAAAGCATAGTATTTGTTTATACTGAAATGTCATTTAATAAAGACTTTTTTCCACATTGTTTCAAAACCACAAATGAAGAGTTTTATAAAATGGCATTTGCACAAATGAACACAATGCCTCACGAAATTTTCATGAGGTTAATGGATGGCAAAATAAAAATAGTACCAAGGTCCATTAAGCTTATGGGAAGAAGAAATGATTTTGTTTACACATGGTTCTTATTTTATGTCATTTTAAAGTGCATTATGCACTATTTTAGATGTATAGACATGTATAAAAAAGGTATTACAAGCCATCTGTGAATTCACCATTGTAATTTGAATAGCAAATAGTAAAGAATGGTTTTGAAATTTCTATAAAAAGTTCACTGATTTCTGCCTTAACTTCCCTTCCCATTTTCTCCATGCAAGGTATATACTCTCCAGAATATGTTTCTGTCATCTATGTAAATTTCTTCATGTCTTTGGTATGTATGTTTGTAAATAATTATATAACATTATTCCACACCTTGTACGTTATTTTATTTTTGCTATATATTCATTTAATGTTATTTTATTGGTGCCTAGTTTATCTATAATCTATTTTATTCTGACTTTTATCCAGGAGTTTAGTTCATTCCATGTCATAAATATGCCTAAAGAAGTATTGTTAATGTTTAAGTTATTATGTAGGGTTTTTTTTTTTTTTGTTAATACAAGCAACACAATCCTGATAAAAACATTTCTGACTTTCCTTGGACACAGCTGTATAAGTTTCTCTATGATATATACATAGGAAACAATTGTTTGAACATTAAGTCTATTTCTATTTTTTTAAGATTATTTATGCATACAAGAGCTGGGGTACAGGCCAGAGATGAGAGGGGGTGAGAGGATTCACAAGAGACAGATTGGGGAGCAAAATAGGCAGATCCACTGAAATACACTGCTAAGGTGAGCAGCAGGCAATGCAAGAGAGGTCTGCTGCACCATGTGGGTCACCTCCCTGCCTGGGGATTGAACTCTTCCTGCAGTGGCTACAGATAGCTTCATAGTGCTGCATCTTAACCACTTGAACCACCAAGGAGGCCGCGTGTATTTTTAAATACAGCTGAAAGTGCCAAAAAACTCTCCAAAAGCCAAAACAATTTGCAACTGAAATAGTGTGTATATATTTCAGATTTGTATATATTTGCGAGTTCTGGTTATCATATGTTCATAGTTCTCAGTGGAGAGCAATCATGTTCCTGGGTATGTGGTAGTATCTGAAATTTTGTTGTGTTTCTCTTAGCATAGTCCCTACAAGCTTTTTTTCATACAGAACTAGGCAAACTATATAATTTAATATCTTAACCATTTTTCAGTGTATGGTTGACTGGTATTAAGAATAGTCACATTATTGGGTCTCCCTGGTGGCGCAAGGGGTTAAGATGCAACCTATGAAGCTGTCCCCAGCCACTGCAGCACGAGTTTGATCCCCGGCCAGGGAGATACCCACATGGCACAGCAGACCTCTCCAGACTAGCCTACTGCTCCCCTCAGCAGTGTATTTCAATAGATCCACCTGTTCTTCTCCCCACTCTGTCTCTGATGAATCCTTTCACCCTCCACACCTCTGGCCTGTACCCCAGTTCTTGTATGCATAAATAAATAAATCTTTTAAAAAAGAATATTCACATTATTGTATAACCATCGCTACCATTCATTTCTTCAGTTTTTCATCTTCTCTAACTGAAAACACTGTTATCAATTGAATACTAATTTCCCATTCGTCTTTCTCTTCAGTCCAACATGATTACTTTCTACTTCCCATTTTTATGAATATGAGTACTCTAAGTATGAAGAAAATGTCTGCCAAACATGAAATGTTCATGCAGAAGCACCATGTGAAAGATAAGAAGCCATCCTCATAGTGTGTGTACATAGGGGCCTGGATGTATGAAGTTATGAGTTCAATGCTTCTAAACTTAGCTGTTTTCATTAGACTTTTCCTAATATTTTACTACTATTATAAATTGTGTCATCTCTTATTTTTATAGTACAACCCACGTCCCTACATGTACATACTATAAAGATGGCTTCCTGTCTTTCACATGATGCGTTTGCATGGATATTTAAGGTCTCCCCCATACCAATGCTATATTGAAGCCTTAATTTTCATGTGTTGATATTTGGAAGTAAAACATCTGGGGATAATTAGGTGATGAGAATGTGGCCTTCATTAATGAGATGAATGTTTTCATAAGTAGAGGCCAGAAAGCTAACTGGTTCTCTGTCTGTCATTGGATTATGATCAGTAACCCAAAACCCAGAAAAGTTCCGGGCTACCTAGAACTCCCATGCTGTCTCCTGATTTCCAGGTCCTAGACTTTCGGACTCCAGAAAATTGAGAACAAAATTTCTGTGATTGTAAACCATTCTGTTTATGGCATATTTATAGCAGCTCAAGCTGACTAAGATACTGCTTTTTAAAATGATAAATGGGGAATTGAAGTTTTTAGTTCCAAGTATGCTTGAGGAACAAATATAAAGTAAAATATTTTACTTTTTTGAAATTAATTTAATAAATAAGAATCACTGTGTATGTAATAATGTTTATGTCACACTCTTTGATGCTGTTAAACAACATAGACAAGAACTTACAATATATCAGCAATTCAGTAAAGAAATACCAATAACTAAAATAGCAATACTTAGTTTTCAACAGAAACCAAATACATAAATTTGTATATAGTTGTGAAATGTGTGCCTGATTTCCCACAGGAAAAACAACATCACATTTTGTGATTTCATTGAATGCATTCCTTCCAGCTTCTGTTGTCTTTTATACAGAAGGCCAAAATTGTTGTTATAAGAAGTGTGAAACACACTGTTGAATTTTTAAGATTACCTTGGGGGTTAAGCTAGTAATAAGAAGGTTTCAAGATAGATTGTCTTACCATGACCAGGTCAGTAACTTGAATATAAAAGTCTAGAAAAGTAATACAAAAGAAATTCTAAATGAAAGCTGAAATAAGAATTAGAAAATTATTTGCGGTGTCTTTCAGAAATAGAAAAAGAAAAGAAGTGATAAATAGTGAAAAGGATATACTTTAAAAGAAAATAAAGGAACTGAAAAATGGAAGTTATTATACTGTAACTTCGTCTTGAAAATAAAAAAAAAAATTCTCCTCAATAGAATATTTTAAATTTTATAACAGGAAAGTTAAATACAATTTTTAATTGAAAGCATTTTATAGCCTATTTTTAGTTGCTTATAGATTTTAATGTGATAGTCCTTCAATAACCTCTTGAAATACAGTGAAGCACTTTAATCATCACATTCATATGATTTCTTAGTGCATTATGTAAGTTCACGCATACACATGCATGCATGCACACATACTGTGTTCATACAATGTCCTTTAATGAGAAACATTGAAAACCACAAAATATAAATCCTAATATTGGTACAATTAAGAGGCAAGGAAAATTTGGAGGCAGGATTCTAGGGTAAATGTTTCTTTATAATTGAGAAAAAAACTGTAGTAATAAGATATTGAAAAATTTTAAATGTTGATAGCTTTTAAATATAAATTAAACAACCTTGAAAAATTGATATATAATTTTCTTGCTAATAATTCTTTATCCAATAAAACATACAAAAAGACCACTTCAAAGAAATTAGTTGTACTTGGACTATGTATGTTATTAACCATTACATTTCAGACATAGGTATAAACAACACAAATTCTAATTAAGAGAAAGTATAAAATAGAATATTTTTTCTCCCCTTAACAAGTTATTTTCAATTTGGAAATGATTATTATTTTTTATAATTTACAGACTTTTTAAAAGATTTATTTATTTTTATACAAGAACTGGGACACAGGCCAAATGTACAGAAGGGCAAGAGGATTCACCAGAGACAGAGTGGGAAGCAGAACAGGCAGATCTACTGAAACACACTGCTGAGGGGAGCAGCCAGCAAGACAGGAGAGGTCTACCTCGCTATGTGGGTATCTCTCCTGCCGGCCAGACTCGAATCCGCACTGCAGAGGCTGCAGACAGCTTCACAGCACTGCACTCAACCACCTGCGCCACCAGGGAGGCCCTTAATTTACAGACTTAGTTTTGCATTATCTACCTTATTCATATACTAGCATGTGAATAATCAGTTCTCCAGAACTTTGCCTTTTTCTTAATCTCCTTTTTTTTTTTTCAAACAGGTTTTGATGTACAGTTTGTGTGTGAAAGAGAGAGAGATGGGGAGACAGAGAAAGACAGAGACAGAGAACAAGAGAAATCTGATTGTGCTCTTCACCTTTACTCCTCATTCTCACTAAACAAAACACATCATTCTTGATGATACCCCATTTACTTTGACTTCAGACTTCCCATTTCAACTATAATTCATTTTGGTCCAGTTAACAAATTTCTCCTGGCCCTTTAACTCCTGAGGATCAACTATCTGCACCTTTACAAGGTTCAGCTGGGACACTTAAGAGATTCATGTACGTATTTTTCCTAAGCAGTAAATTTTTCCACAGTGGAATCCAGTCATTGTGAAAGGCATGTTTTCTCTGTCAATCGGGCTATCATAACCACTCAACCTTATGAAGAATAAGTCAATGAATTTATTGTAAAATGTTGAATGTAGGATGATAGATGTCCCTTGCCTTGTGATATTTTACGAAGTCCTAGTAACATTTTGTTCTTTTTGTTCTCACATTTAGATTAGGTAAGAAATGACTAGACCAGGCATCCAGGGACATTTTCAACTCGCCTATACTACTTTCAGTGTTTGTAAAAATATACAACAAAACCCAAGTGACTTTGTCATTTTGAAATCGAACACCTGGAAAGCTTTGACAGACACATATTGCAGGTTTGCCATGCCTTTTTTCTGAAGCAAAACATCAATTTGATGTCTAACTAATATTGTGCCTAACCACTAATAACCTTTCATGGCATCAGTGTGACACGAAATGAACAAAAGTATGTGCTTGTAACTACAGAGTCTTAAAAATGAAATAAGAGTGTTAAGTTTGACCCTGGGGTAGGCCTCTTGAGTATGAGATGTCAAAGTGAAAAATTCCTAAGTTGTTTCAAAGGCATTCAGCATGCTTATTTTCCTATCTGAAGTATTCTAACAGTTATTATATTAAATATTTGATATTTTTACATTTGAATTTACAAAAAAAATGAATTCTAAACTTACATTAAATGTGATATTAAAAATAAGCCTTAGAATAGTCACTCAATTCACAGGTTTTTATTTGCTTATAGCTCTACCTTTAAAACAGCATGAATGCCACAAATATATTCACATACATTTATTAAGGGTCAGCTTAATGTATCTTTAGGCCTTATTATAGGATAAGAATCATCCTTTTTCTTTTAAATAGTTGGATATTCGGAATCAAGTGTGTTTCTGGATACGTGGGAATGGGGTGTACGAGTTTTTACACCCAGTCATAATTTTCTTAAGAAAAATAATAGAATATTTCACGGAAAGGAAACTGAAAATGGGAGGTAGATAGAGATAGAGATAAGATAACAGATAGAGATAAGATAAGAAATAAGACAGTTGATTCAGGTAAGAGATAGAGATAAGACAGTTGATTCAGGGCCCCCCTGGTGGTGCAAGAGATTAAGACACAACCTATGCAGCACGAGTTCGATCCCCAGCCAGCCAGGGAGCTACCCACATGGCACAGTAGACCTCTCCTGCTGCCCCCCTCAGCAGTGTATTTCAGTCAGTCTGCCTGTTGTATTCCCTGCTCTGTCTCTGATGAATCCTCTCAGCCCCCACCTCTGGCCTGTACCCCAATTTTTGTATGCATAAATAAATGAATCTTTAAAAAAAAAGAGACAGTTGATTCAGTGAAGTCTTCATAGAGAAAAACTGGCAAATGCTTTTAGAAGAAATTTCAGAAATAAGTGGCGGGAAGAAGCACATGTAATAAGGTACATATATTAGTCTGTGAAGGAGGAAAGGACACTCCATCCCAAAATATGTCACTTTGTCGTGATTATTATTTTGAGCCAAAAGCATCTGAAAAACAGAAATGTTGGGAAAGGCTTTCTCTGAACTCTCCTTCTCTGTCTAAGGCCAAATCTTCCAAAGGGTTCCTAATGTCATAAATCCCTTCTCCAGGAGTTTCATCAAGTAGGAAAGATTGACTTTTATCACAGGAGAGGAGACTGAAAGTTGACACTCTAACCTGACAAATTTTGCCACAAACTATCACATGTCCCATTTGTTCCCCTAAAAGTCCATTTATCTTTGCAAAAAAAGATGCATTCTCTCCTGAGTTACCCCATCCCCTGCTCCTTCTATTATGACAGCATACAAGCTCTCAAATGTTCCCCGTGCTTTTAGGGTATTCATTTTATTGCCTATCATGCTTCTCTGTGTGTACAATTAAAATTAATAAATTTGTATATATGTTCTTCAGTTCATCTGCCTGCAGTCAGTCTATTTCATACATCCAGCTACAGAATATGGAGGGTAGAGTCTTCCTCCCCTACATTTGTTATACTATCATAGCCTAAAAAATTTGCTATGCTGCAGTACCATAAAGCAGGTGATTTCAACAAAAAATCATTTTCTTTGATTTCTGAAAGCTGGCAGATCAAGGTGCTGGCAACGTTAGTGTCTCTCCTTTGAAGACATCCACCTACTTGCTGTGTCTTCACATAGCATTTGTGTATGTGAACCAGTCAGGACTCACCTGTTCTAATGGGGCAATAGTCCTATTGAATTAGGCCTCCATCCTTATACCTTTTTTAACCCTAAATGGTCTCTTTAAATACCCTATCTCCAAATTAGTTACATTCTAAGGTACTGGAAGTTAGATCTTCAGCCAATAAGTTTTGGGGAATATATTTTAATCTATAACACCACATAATAAAGTAATGGAAAAAGTATAGTATTGAACTTGCAAAGTTAGTCAGTGATAATGCAGATAGAATGGGTAAGACAAATAGAGATAATAATGACATTATTTTAAACAGTTCCCTTATCATTTTGTCCATCACACAAAGATTTATGTGTGATATGCATGTGTATATGCCTGAGTGTTTATGTGATTTGCATTCTTTTATTAAAAGAAGGAATTGAGTATGAAATCATCTTTTCAGTTCATGAAGGATCAGATTTTATTCAGATGGCCTATTTTCTTAGAAGTCATGGATAAAAATTGAAACACTGGTTGAATTTCACTTATTATTTCTATCAAGAGGTCATTGTCTGCATTTATGTTTTTTCACTTCAATAATTTTTGTTTTATTATTATGTTAAAAACTGCTTCATAAAATAAGCTACATCATTTCTATCTGCTGTTACCAGAAAGATTTTATATAAAATGGAGATCATTTCCTTTATCTATTGCTGTATAACAATTTACCTCAGACTGTAGTGAATTTGCACAAACACTGCTTATTATTCAGCCTAAGGCTCTGGGTGGGCAGTCTAGAAAGGTCTTCTGCTCATCTTGTCTGACATCATTCATACGGTTATGGACACATGGGGGCTTCAAAGGGTCTGGAGCTTCTCAGGAGAAGAATTCACAGAGAGGACTTAATGTTGATGATGGTGCTTCTGTTTACTGCCCTGTTGCCTGTTACCTTCAAGAGACTCTTCAAATCATCTTGAATGAATTCAGCTTTCTCCAGGACCTTAGTGACACAATGAATAACACAAAAACAATCCTTTGATATTTTTCAAAAAACTCAGAGTCCAATATGGGATATTAAAAGTTTATATGCTGAATAAGCAATCAATAAACATTAGCAAATTTTTACAGTGGAATACTGCAGAATAGTTCAAAAGGATATACTTCTAACATACACAACATGAATTACCCTCACAGACATAATATTGAGTAAAATCAGCTCAGAACAAAAATAGCATGTTATACAATTTCATTTGTGGGAAGTTCTAGAATCTGATGAAAGAATTTAGAATAGTGTTAACCTCTGGGGAGAGGCAAGAAAGTATCTTTCTAGGGCCTCCCTTGTGGCGCAGGCGGTTGAGCGCAGCCCTGTGAAGCTGTCTGCGGCCTCTGCAGCGCTGGTTCGATCCCCACTGGCCTCGGAGCAACTCACATGGCCAGCAGACCTCGCCTGTCTCGCCCACCCGCTGCTCTCCTCAACAGTGTATTTTGGTCCTTCTGCCTGTTCTGTTCCCCACTCTGTCTCTGGTGAATCCTCTGACCCTCCTGCGCATCTGGCCTGTACCCTGGCTATTATATAAATAAAATAAAATCTTAAAAAAAGTATCTTTCTAGCTGTTGGAATTGCAAGTGGTGATTATCTTGGGGAATACACAGGTAAACTAATATCATTTGTAGGTTTAGTTTCTTCATTCATTTTACTATATTTACTGTACCTTGACTTAAATAAGGTGGTTCAGCTTCTTGTTAATAACTTATTTGAAAGTGATGCTATATAATAGAAATGGCATCACCTATAATGTCCCAGACAATGTCGTATTAAAGTTAGCAGATGGGTGAATTTAAGTGGGTCAATGATAATGACAAAGTAAACATTTAAAAGAATATTTCTACAAGTATATTTGAACACTAAAAGATAGTCAGACAATCTAGAACTTCCATAGTTATGTCATTTCAAAAGTATGTTCAAAGAAAAATACATATTTAAAAGAATCAAATACATTACAGTGTTTCCATTTAAAGAAAGATTAAAATTTTAAAATAGTATTTTGCTATTCAAAGTAAAATAAAGAATTAAATAATTTTGAAGCAATTTCAGAACCAAAATCATTTTAATTTTCGTATTTCCCCAATGATTTTGATTGATTTTCTCATAGCTAACTTGATAGGTTGTTTTAAAAACTCACCCCTATCAAATCTTTCCAGTGCATTTCATGTATAATGTCCTTTTCCACTCATTTTTATCAATTTATATAACATTTAATTTAATTGTTTAAATATAACAGTAACCACAATTCATAGAAGTACGTTTAAAATAAACATAACTGAATTTTGGTAAGTTTGAAACTCACTTGGTAGAAGCAGACATGTGGATGCCTCAGGTATTAATAATTGTGTGTTTTAAAGAGAAAGAGAAGAATGTTGTTTAATCGTGTAAGTCAGTTAAATGGAGGTTTGGTTAAGAAAGCATTTATTTCAGGTGCCAGTATGTGTCTCTGTGTGTACGTATTTGTATATGCAGAGAAACTTCCAAGTAGGATCTTCATGAGTTTGTGAAGAAGTTTATTAGGAGAAGGAGGCTGAGTATAATTTGAGAGGAAGAATTATATAACTGTTTAATTTTTTTTCATGCACATTCAAAATATATTTATTAAAATATCTTTGGAAATTTTCTGTATCTATCAAAAATAAAGGAAAATAACCTGTTATTTCAGACATAGCATAAAGTTTTATTCATTTCTGTCTCACATTTTAAAATTATCAGTCACTAACAGAGTCTTCTCAAAGAATTTTAGTAGATTTGGAGATTCTTCCTGATAAAAAGTGTGCTATAAATACAAAAAATAATAAGCAAGCAAATGTTGATATGGAAATTAAAATAGCACATGATCTACATGATTGGAAAATATGCCTTCTAATTAATTATTAAAGAATTCTTGGCCAATACTTCCTCATAGATCTGTAGCTTTACAAAGTTGCAGACCTCATCAGAGAAAAGCTTCCCCATAATGATAAACTGCCAGGATATTCCTGGAACTTGCCTGTCCTTTTAGAATTTCATATATCACATGTACTGTTTTGTACATTTCATTCTTTGGTCTTTCATCCAGTCTCAAAAATTCCAAAGGGCAATTGTTACAATTATGATTATTTTTAAGTAGGGAAACAGGTTCACAGAGGAGAGAAGTCATGTTCAGTTAATAGGTCATAAAAATAAGATTTCAAATTGTTTAGGTTATGTTTCCACAAACTGAATTTTATGGGAATAAGAAAACATTATTGCTAACTTTTCTCTATATGACATATACATCAATTTCCCAACATAAATCAGAGATTCAGCTCACTCGTTTTGCAAAATAGTTATTGATTTAGGGTCAAAAGTCATGGATTAGATGAGATCTACATTTTTATTTGAGTTCTTTAGTTATTGTGACCATCTACCATGAAATATATTAAATTTGTTCTTGGTACTAATGGTACCCCCTGAAAGATGCTATTATAATTTAAGCCACTGTTTTAATATTCATAGACGGAATAAGTGATACTTTATATGTAGCAAGAGAAGAAAGGCACCTTCACTGTGAAGGATCTTATATATTGTATCAAACTACATTATTCAAGAGACAAGACTATAAATCACCCAGAGGTAAGCTAATGAAACTTACCAATCCATATTCTTTCTGGAGCACTTGACTTAACCACGTTGTAAGTGATTCTGACACAGAAAATAATTATCTGGTATACATCCATTAATGAAAAAGCATCAAATGATGACAATTAAATGTTGAATGTAAAAAGGAGAAATGCAGTGTTATTTCGTGTAAGGTGATAGAGATGGTAAATGTCAAAGGGAGTGAATTAAATATTTTTTTTTTACTGTCGCATACTATTGCATACCTAAGTTTCAACTTTAACAGTCTTCGTTAGCCAAATTAAAGATTTCATAAGATATTGATACTGATAAAATAATACCAACAATCATAGTTTTAATATTATGTCAATATAAAATAAAATTCAATATAACCCTGTTAAAAATTATGGCTGTTAATATATATTGTGTCCCTTCATGTTTTTATATTTTACTACATGAGGATGAAATAACCACTTAACATTTTAATACAAAGCCAAAAATTTTTTTGGACTTAAAACAGATAGAAACTTAAATCACTGTATACTATTTGATGTTAGCAATAAGATGTTAGATGTTAGTAAAAAGAAAATCTTTGATTTTACTTTATTTGTATGTTTTTTTTTTTGATTTCCAAAGTTCCAGATATTACCTTAAGAAAATGTTTTCCTCAAATGTGAGTTTAATAATAAACATTAAACATAAAATCACATATATTTATATGAATATATTAAATTATAGCTGGTATTGGTAGTTAGAGAGCATTTATTACTTAAATATGTATTTTATTGTCTGTGAGAATGGACTTTTGCAAAAAATACTTCATGGAGGTAGTCATTATTTTCTTAAGAGGATTTATTTTTAACAATTTATTTTCACAGGGTGTGAATATTTGCCTCTAATTGTCTCACATCTTAAAGAATATTGGGAACACATCCAATCTTAAAATACTAAAACTTTGTTGCACATCTATAGTTGCCTTATTCATAATTGTTTCTGTGTGTTAAGTTCTATTAAAGTGACATGGTTAAGTTACAAACACTTGTCAACCTGTTTGGGTGATGGATGGCATTCCTGCATAATGGGAAACTTTTCTACCCAGGCTTCTAAATCAATCACTCTCTTCCTTTTTCAAGCATATAATATGCACGCTTTCAGCCATCCTTTCCAAAATTATAACTGAATATATAAAAGAAAATTTGACCAGCAGACCTAGTATCACCTTAGTAAAAATATCTTAATATAAGCATCTTATTGGAATGTTACTGCATGTTATAAGTTTAATTTTAAATTCTACAAAGAAAATTTTAGCATATGGAAAGAATTAAAAGATCTCACAAATAGAAGGAAAATGTAAGCACTTTCTCCAACGCGATCTGCTCATTTTCTTGGTAACTGTCTCATATTTAATTTAATGGCTTAATTCTTTGCTATGCATGCGTTATGATTTACATTTATTTAACTTTAAAGATGTATGTATTTATTTACTTATTTATTTATTTATTTGTTTGTTTGTTTATTTATTTATACAAGCACTGGGTACAGTCAGAAGCTCAGGAGGGTGAGAGAATTCACCAGAGCCAGAGTGGAGAGCAGAACAGGCAGACTGACGAAATACACTGCTGAGGGGAGTAGCGGGCATGGCACGATAGGTCTGCGCGCCATGTGGGACCCTTGCTGGCAGCCGGGGATCGAACCAGCGCTGCAGAGGCTGCGGGCAGCTTCGCAGCCCAGCGGTCAACCGCTGCGCCACCAGGGGAGGCTCACATTTATTTAACTTTAAAAAAATTATCTGTTCTTTTTTCCTAGTAGAATTGTGAGTCCGAAGAGAACAACACCCCTGTCTAATGTTTACATCACTCTAACTTCGTTATTTAGAACAGCTCCTGGCAAATAATAGTCATTTAGAAAATAACTGATTAGATAACAGATAAAATTAATAATAATTTTTTGGTGAAGAAATAAACAAATGGACCTTGAAATTAGACCTGGACTTTCTATTAAATATATACCTTAAAGAAACTGAGTAATCTTCTTTTGAAAATGACTAAATTGGAAATTTGGGAATTAAAAAAATCTACTTCTTTCATTCAATTCTAATTCAGATGTAAAAATGAATCCATAGGATCTACATATTCTTAAACTTGTTTAAGCAAGTGTTCAATGTGTTTTGTTCTAATATGAATGGAACTGTTTGAAATGACCAATATAACTGTATCAAAATAAATTTAAATTAAATCTCTATGGTGTCTTATCTTATGATTTTAAACAATAATTCATAGTAAATTATGTAATTATATTTGTAAAAATGTCATTCTTCTTAGCTAAATAAGAGAATATCAAGATTGAAAATTCAGTGAACTGAGATTAAAAACAAAGAATAAAATTTTACTTCTGTACTCCAAATGTTTCATGCCCTGCTAGTACTAAATTGAAATAACTGGATGATACTAACATTGATTAGGATTCTTTATTCTAAACATGAAATTCCACAAATTATTAACAAATTTATAACAAAAATAAACAAGAAAAATACTCTGCCAAGTAAAATAAAGACCAGAAATAAATCATAGTTACTATGAATATATATATACACTCTAGTTTTATTTTACCAATACTATAGTATAAATCATTAACATTAATACATTATATTTATAATAAGACAGTTTGTTTTACAACATTTTAAAATAAATAATATAATGTCACTTCCTCATTTCTTTAGTCTTAATCATCAATAAGGTATTAAGTTAGATACTGACAAAAAATTTCAAAAAATCTAAACACTTTAAAAGGAGATAATTTTATTATAGTTGCAAAACTAGACTCCTTAATGCATCATCTAAGGTTTGACATTTCAATCTGTTATAGGAATCCTTTGTTGATTAGTTTTATCTTTAAATTCAATTTACCTCCACCAAAGAACTGTTTTTCTTGACATATAACATGATTTACCTTGATATTAGAGGTAAAGTCTGATAATATTTCATCTCCTTTTTAAATATTTGCTACATGATATCAAATTTTCTTTTATTACTTTGGAAAAATGTATTATAAATAAATCTTATATTGTGTTGGTAAGGAAAAATACATAATAAAGTACCTAATATAATCTTTCCTTTTCCTTCATATTTAAAAATTTAGTTAACCTCTACATTAAGCTACTCAAAAATCAGTTGGTTTATTTTAGTTGTATCCAGTTTTCACTTTTCAAAATATAGTGCATTAGTTAAGTAACCACTTGAAGTAAAAAATAAAACTATTAAAAATGTCTGCCTCTAGGATTTGGATTATTTACAGATAATGCTGAAGCAGAGGGTTATTTCTTTCCTTATAAATTTATTTGTTATATATAATTTTAAAAATCAGGTGCATATTCTATTTTGTGCAAAATTATAACTATTCATTTTCAAATATATTGAATTGAAAAAATATATATTTTTGTGATTTTCTATTGTATGGTCAATGCATATTATCTATGAAAAATATGTGCAAAAATAAAATGAACTTTTTTGTGTAGACATAATGGTTTAGGAAATAAAATGGGACATTCCAGACAGTGATATTTGCAGCAGAATCTGTCTTTGATCACAATAAAATCACTCATCCCTAAACCAATTTACATATCAGTTATTTTAATGAGAAGATTGGGTCCTCTTGAGGATAGACCTAGTCACATGGTCAAAAAGGATACTGTAAATTTTCCTTCTAACTTTACCTCCTAAGACTGCAAGAGTTTATTATGAATTGGAAAAGACAAATTCATCAGACTTCATGGACATTTGACATTGACTTTGTCCACTCACTAACCCTCAAGACTGAACGCCGAGGAGCACTAGTCAGAGCAGAATCTTTTTTAGATCAGATTATCAATGGAATATGCCCATCTCATAAACTCAGTGGATATCTAGATCCAATTTGTTACTATCTTCTGTGTTACAAAATGTATAATTGGATCATATTTGATCAACTGACCTGACGTTTCACATGGCTCCATGAAAAGACACTGGTATGGTAGGGAATGCCAATTGGACATACCCAGATTTCTTTTATACAGAGAATATTAAATAAAGACCAGTATGTTTCTAGAGGAATTAAAGATTAATGACTTCATCAAGCACTTAAGCAGTGCTCAAGTGGATTAATAATACCACAGCTAATTCAACTCTCTTGTTTTGCATGTGAAGAGAATAGATGTGTATGACAATAATGACACTGGGTTCTTGAAAATATAATCATGCAATGACTCCAATTATGGCTGCTGATCCAGAGGTGGATTCATTGGTGGGAAAAATCATGTATCAGCTAGCACTCATGGCAGTGATAGATATGGGAAATGCTCTTTTTAATCTACACTTGACTTGTAGTAATGAATGGAAGTAGTTTCCTTTCAGCAGGCATGAACAGAAATGTGTCTATACTCTTTCAGAACAGGGTTCTAGCAACTGCTAAGCTTTCCCTTGTAGTCTATTTGTAATGATTGAAATATCTCTCAATTCAAAAGGATGTCATGTTTATCCATCACATTTGTAATTTAATGACTCTAAACCTGATTGATGGGCAGTTTCAATACATTAGACTTTGGTTAAATACATGCATGCCATTCTTTGGGAATTGCATCCCAAAAAAATTCAGGAGCTGCCAGTTTGATAAAATTCCTTGAGTGAATTTTGAAACTCATGGGGGATATTGAAATATCCCTTCCAAATTGAAGGGAAAGTTGCTGCCTCTGGCCCCTCCTACTACTAAAAATGTTGTAACACCCTATATGTTTCTTTAGATTTGGGATTCCACATATATATCTCATTTGGCTGCATTGCTCTTGCCCATTTCTGAGTATCCTGAAAAGCTGACAGCTTTGAGTGGGACCAAGGATAAATCTCTGCAAGAATCCCATCTGCTAAGAAAGCTGTTCTGCTACTTGGAACATATGACCCAACAGATCCTAATTTACTTCAAGTTTTGGTGGCAAATAGAAACATTGCATAGAACACTTTGTTGACTGCCATAAATGATTCACAGAATGGAGCTTTGGAATTTGGGGGCAAATTTATATTAGTTTCCACATAATTTTCTTTATGAAAAATCATTTCTTTTTGCTACTGTGCATCAATGAGAGTAAGTGCATTCACACAGAGGAAGCAGCAATCATAAAGACTGAGAATGACATCATGAACTGGATTTATCTAAAGGAAACCAATTACTACTACTCATAAAAAACATGAATACAAAAATTCAAATTTGTGAATTTCTATTTTGGATGAAACTGAATTATCCAAAAATACTTCAAATTGATTTGATTAAAGAAAAATAATGTTTATATTAAAATGTATATGAATAAGTCTTAGATATCTTACAGAATTTGTCATAGGGGTAGAAATGTTTTTATGAGCCAGGCATCCACATCAGAGGCAAGAAACAAAAAAGAAAACAGGATTAGCCATTGTAGCTAGCATTCATTGGTGGCGCATCCTAAAGTTCATGACCAGAGTACCATCTCCCCCCCGCAAAGAAAAAGGTTTTTAGTTAGTTATTATTTTGTTGTTATTGTTGTATGAATAAATCAGCAAGTGACATATTTTCTGAATTAAAATAATACATATTAAATGGATTTTCATTTGAAGGGATTTTTATCAGTCTTCTCGTCTAACATAGGATATTAGACTAGAATGGGGTAACTGGGAATAAGAAAAACAGATATGGACAAAAAGGACCATAGCAGGCTGCAAGGTGATATTTGGGCTCTGTGGATAAATTGAGGATGACAACGATGCCAGAGATTCCACAGTTATTTCATTTGCTGTTTTCTGTTTGTTTGTGATCTCCCTTCTTATATTACAATGTTAAGTTATTGTTTATTGCCTACTATCAAAGTTGTTATTGACATGTTAGAGAAACATAAGACAATTTTCTGCAATAGAGTATTTCAGCAGTTTAAACAATAAACCTCGATTTGATAATTTCAGATTGAACCGGATATAGAATTTCACACCAAGAATAGAACTCCTTTGGAAATGTTTAAAGTTTTATAATAAAATCAACAATAGTGATAGTTGTAATAATACAAATGGTAACTGATTGCTAAGATTAATTGATATTTTACCTCTTCCAGGTATTGCTGAAATACTTTACTTGGATTATTTAATTATCACTATAATATATGAGGTGAAAACCATTATTTCATTTTCAATGAGAAATTTAGTTCACCAAAAAATTAAGAAACTTGCCAAAGGTCAATCTTCTTATAAAAGAAAGTCACAGGTTATCAGAATAAGTAGATTTGTCTTGCTAACACTCATTCTACATCCACAGAATGGGGAGAGATAGAGACTTAGTATTTGATTTATGTTAGTTGACAAAGTAATTCTAGAACAGAGCTTGTATTATGAATACAGAGTTTGTATTCATTTTGTATTTCTTTCCCAACATGTATTAAGATCATTTCCATCTTATTTACGTGAGATATAATCGTGTCATGAAATAAATATCACTGGATATGTATTTCCGTATTGTCAACTCATTGTGAAGTGATGTACTTATGACTGATTAAAACTGAGCGAGTACTATTATGTAAACAGATAAGTTATATCCTCCATAAGACTGGTGATTTAGGAAATACTTTTCATAATCAGTTAAGAAGACTGCAGAAATATCACTTCACCATAAATGAAACAAAAGAATCAATTTGTTACACAGAAAATGGGTAATGTGGAAATTGGATTCTGTGACAACTCATTGAACAAACAATCATGAGCAACCACAATAAAATGTAATTTCCTTTATCTGAAATTCTTTAAAGTTAGCAGTTAAAGCTGGATTCTCATCTACTCCATTCCATATAGTTTATCTTTGAAGCAGATGATTTTATGTGTCAAATATCTGTAGTAAGGATAATTCATGAGCTGAGATTTTAAGGGTAAGGAAATCAACAGAATATCATGTGACAGTTTTTTTTCTTCAGACTCATAACTGTACAATGTTGATTTTATTTTTTTCAGTTTTTTGTGAACTCATGTAGCAGCAGGAAAGCATAATATAATCAAGACAGCAGGGAACTTTTCTCTACAATTGGAATGAATTTACATTTGTCCATTATGTAAATGATTCTTTACCATTTTCCTATTTGCCTATTTAAAGTAGTGGCAGAGTGAATTTCCATGTGCACTTATGAGAATATTCTTGAACTCTTTATACCTTGATACAATAATATTCACTTTTTCATAAATCCTAAGATATCACTAGTGTGTTTCTTTCAGAAATAACAAATCCATGATATTTATTTTTCTTAAAGTGTATATAATTTAACATATACAAGATATGTTTATGTATTTTTTGACATAATCTAAATTGGTCACAGTATAGTCTTAATAATTTCTAGTCATTAAATATTTTCTGATAATTAGGAAGCCGTCTACTTTATTTCCCCCTAACAAGGTACCAATAACATCTATGAAATGAGAGAAAAATTGAAATATTAACATTTCTATAGTCTGATTGATCTCCTTAATCAAGTTCTAGAAATTTATGTAACACAAATTTTCTAGACTCTGCAAATTTTGAATTATGTTTCCATAGTTTTGTTCTTAGCATTATAAATATAGTTGATTAAACTTTGCTGCAAAATTGAAAAATATTTTCAACCTCAGAAGCTAAAGTGCAATTTAAAATTAATGTCTTTTGATATATTTCATTTAATCATCGACTTTACTTTTGACTCAACAGACGCTATATATTTTTTATTCCTGAAATTTAGTTTGCTGTATTACAGCTGCACATATAGTCACTCACTCTGTGAATACAGTTAACAACAAATGGCAGACACACACACACTCATATTGACAACTGTTCTTGTCCTCATTTTGTGCCTCACGAGGGTAACCTTTTCTGACATGCTGAACTAATTGAAATAATATAATTTATTCTAAAGACTATCTAGAATTTTCTTTTTTATTAATAAAGATTTATGTATTTATGCATACAAGAGCTGGGGCACAGGCCAGAGATGTGGGGGGTGAGAGGATTCACCAGAGACAGAGTGGGGAACAGAACAGGCAGACTGACTGAAATACACTGCTGAGGGGAGCAGCAGGAGAGTCAGGAGAGGTCTGCTGGTCCATGCGGGCTTGGTCCGGGATCGAACTGGTGCTGCAGAGTCTGCGGATTGCTTAACAGTGCAAGGAGGCCCCTAAAGGTATATTTCTGTATTTTCAATTCTATGTAATTCATCTATACCACACAGGGAGAATGGTGCAAATTTGATCTAAATTTTGAGATCATAAACTGGGAATTCTCCATCATTAATATTCATATTTAAAGATTATCCTATGCCTTTTGCCTTTCATGTAATTTTAGGATAATTTTGTAAACTTCTAGGAAAAACAACTTGAGTTTTGATAGGTTTTGCCTTGATCTATGGAACTATTTGGATATTGTCATATAAATAAACATGGAATGCTCATAAATATTGTATGTATTTTCATTTATTTATATTTTCTTTCATCAATAGTTCATTTTTCTGTATAAGTCTTGCATTTTTCATATTTTTTTTGAAGAATTTCATTCATTTTTATGCTACTTTTAAATGTTTGTTCCTGATCTATAGAATAAAACATTCCATCTTTAACAACTAAATTTGCTAGTAACTGTAAGTTTATCATTGGCAATCTTAAACAAGGTGAAGAATTTTACTTCTATTCCTAGATGTTTGAGAGCTGTTTATCATAAAAGGGTGTATAATTTTTGACAATTCTTTTCTGTTTCTATTAATAGGATCATGTATGTATGCCATGTAATTTATTAAAATGGTATTTAAGGGCCTCCCCAGTGGCGCAGCGGTTGAGTGCTGGGTTACGAAGCTGCCCGCAGCCTCTATGGCCCCGGTTCGATCCCCGGCTGCTCCCCGGCCACTGGGTGAGGGTCCTACATGGCGCGCAGACCTCTCCTGCCGCCCGCTGCTCCCCTCAGCAGTGTACTTCGGTCCTTCTGCCTGCTCTGCTCCCCGCTCTGGCTCTGGTGAATTCGCTCACCCTCCCGCGCTTCTGACTGTACCCAGTGCATGTATAAACAAAACAAACAAATAAATAAATAAAACATGCCTCTATAAAAAAAAAAATGGTATTTAAATTGATATTTTCATGTATTGAATTTAGAATAGTCTTTGAATGAAGCCCAGTTGGTCATAAAATAGTTTTATATGTTGTTGAATTTATTGTTCTAGTATTATTGGAATATACTTTGTCTAAAGTTGGCGGAATATCGGTTTATAGAGAATTTTTATAATGTCTTCATAGCAAAAGGAAAATAGTGACCTGCTTTATTTCCATAGTAAGGAAATATTTTTTCAACTTATGACTGTCTTTTTTTTGAGATACACACATAATTTAATGCAGATTTATATTTATATGAAAACTTTGATCATCATCATTATCAGATTTTCTTTTGAATGGAAAAGAAGTCTGTGCTATGTATGTGAAGATAAAGATTTTAAAGAAAATGATTGAATCTTGTTTTATTGTGTTTTTAAAAATGATTTTCTTCCTTTGTTGTTATTACTTTAAATCCACTAAGTATAAGATGTATATGTAGGCTACTGTTTATGTCTCATACGTGGCTTTCCCATAAACATTATTTAAAATATGCAAGGTTTTACATTAGAGCATTATTTCCTAACCTCACCACCAAAATTTATAAATAACTGATTGTGGCATTTTTTACATTATAATATAAATGAGCATGGGTTATAATATGAACCTCTTACCATAACTGATCATTAACACTCAAGAATGTTTTATGTAGGAGGAAAAAATGTTGACTATCATTGAATGGAAAACAGAAACATGATTATACTTAGAAAATAAAGGCAGTAAATGGTTCATTTGCTCTCTTTCCATTTGCAGAATTGTAATAAAAATGCCAACTAGATTGATATTTAGGCAAACAGTACATTGCAATAAAGTTAAGATTACTAGAGGAGATGCATTAATACACAACATTTCTCTTTGAGTCTGCTTTTCTATTTCAATTTCAAGAGTACTTGGGTATTTTAATTTCAGTTATAGATACTCATTTAGCTTCTGATTCAAAGGGAACTCTCTTTTCTATAAAATAAATGTTAACACTTCTAGTTATTTCATTTTGCCACACTTTCTTAGATTTTAATCTTAATATTAAAAAAATCACATTTGAAAGAAGTTACAGTCCTATATCTTATAACTACTGAGTGCCTTCCAGTTTACATGTTATTAAGCTGCTGTAGCAGCAGCTGCATAGGATTTAGCACAACATATGGTGTTGATTCTTTCTCTTTTTTAATGAAAATCTGATTTATAAATCTCATGCAACAAACTGGTGATGAGATGTTTAGCAAAACTATAACACATATTACTTGATATTTAAAAATGTCACTTTTTTTTTCTTGTGAGCAAAAGGGTGACAGAATTATGAGGGAATTTGTTAAAAGAGGACAGGAAATAAAATGGAAAGAAAAGATGAGAAGAATCTAGAAGTACAAGATTTTAGCTAATACCTCCTAAAGTGAGTCTCATAAAACAATTAAGTAATAATATCTATTTTTTCCTAAAAAAAATAATAGCCATAAGAATACAATAAGGTATTTTGGTGTATTTTATTGATGGAGACAGGGAGTGATACAGCAGCTGAAGAAAAGCTATGCTAACTTAGAATATGTAAGAATAATACGTGAGATATTCCTAACACATGGTTTTATATGAACTGTGTAGTTTTTTTTTTAATATAGAACCAATGTATTATCAATTAAACTCAACTGAAGTGTTATAAAGACTCTGGATATACATATTCCAAGAAAAATCTGATGATACTCTGATTTCTCTTCAGATTGTATAAATCTTTTGCCTTTTATCAAGAAAAATATGATGAAACTTGTTTTCTTACTCATCAGCTCTCATTTTTCTATTCATCTGGCATTTATTCTTTTTAGAATTTAACAAGAGACTTTGATGTGGTTCCAGTCCCTTCTTCTAAGTAAGAAGTTGCTCTGTCTAAAGCAGGATCTTTAGTTTTTGAAGAACTTATATTATGGTACCAGGGATTTTTCTACATAAAAAGAGATACTAATTAAAGATCTTCCAGTGAACATATATATCATCAAAAGAAGGTCGATCAGGGGAGAAAACAATCCTTTGCTATTAAAGTGATAAAATGCAAGAATTTTAAGAATAGTAGGGTTTCTTTTTATGGAAAAGACACATTTGGCCTTCATTACATAATATGGCAGCATATGACTTCCAAATCTTACCATTTCTTTTCTTTTGAAAGACCAGAATGTAGCACTGAATTTTATCTTCTCTCTTCCTAAGTACTCTAAACATTGGCAAAGTATAAAAAAGTTGGCTGTACTTTACTAATTATATATATATATTTTTAAAGATCTATTTATGCATACAAGAACGGGGGTACAAGCCAGAGGTGTGGGGGGTGAGAGGATTCATCAGGGACAGAGTGGGGAACAGAACAGGCAACTTGACTGAAATACGCTGCTAAGTGGAGCAGCAGGAGAGTCAGGAGAGGTCTGCTGCACCTTATGGGTAGCTCCCTGGCTGGGGATCGAACTCGTGTTGCAGTGGCTGCGAACAGTTTCATAGGCTGCGTCTTAACCCCTTATGCCACCAGGGAGGTCCTGTACTTTACTATTATTTTTATTTTTTAAGACATTTTTATTAAGGAAATATTGTCTTACAATACTTTATATGTGTTATGAATATAGTTTCACACATCTCTTCAAATAGTTGTCATCACACCACTCCCACCAAAGCACTCACAGTCCTGTACCTTAGTAAATTGTGCACCTGTCCGCATTTACACCCAACCTCTCACCCTCTCCCTTTGGTAGCCTCAGTAATGTGAGTTAGAGGATTTCTTTTGGTTTGATATTTTTTGGTCCACAGATGAATGAAATCATCTGGCATTTACCATTCTCCTTCTGAATTATTTTGCTTAACACATGGCAAGCTTTCATTATTTCTTTTAAAAACTGAGACATTTTCTAGAGTGTGTGTGTGTGTATATATATATATATATATATATATATATACACATTATACACACACACACACAATTTTAATGTCATTTTTCAAAGAATTAAAACAAGTGTTACTAAAGTTTGTATGGAGCCACAAAAGCCCCTGAATATCTGAATTGACACTGACAAAAAAGTAGAACAAAGATATCATTCTCTTAGATTTTAAACTACCTTACAAAGAAGAGAGGTATATTCTCTCAGTTTTTAAACCATACCAAGCAATAGTCATGAAGATAGAAAAGCATTGGAAAAAATAGACACATATATCAATGGAATAAAAATGAAAGCTCAGAAATAAACCCATACTTTATAAACAGTGGAATTATGACAAGGGATGCAAGAACATATAATGAATAAGAAAGGAAAATCCTTTCAACAAATGGTGCTGAGAAAATTGTATAGTCAGATGCAAAACAATAAAATTAGACCACTATCTGACACCATACATAAAATACTTGGATGTAAGACTTAAAATCAGAAAACACATAGAAGAAAACAGGTAAAATACTCTGTGACATTGACTTCATAAATTAAAATCACAGTAACTACCAGGAGTATCATATTATATTGTTCACCTGAATCTAGGCACACATTATGGAAATATCTATTTAGGATTTCATAGCAACTGCCAGCTTTTTATGTCAATTTTACTATGATTGATATACTTGAATGTCATAGGGTCCCATGTGTATTAACTAGATCAATTTTGAGATTCACTACATTATTAAAAAAAGAGTTCTAGGAGAGAAATTTAAGGTGATTTGATTAAAGCAAGTTGCTGCATATATGATGATTTTGGTAAACATTTTTTTTTTCTTGCCCAAGCACAAAAATGTGCAATGGTAATTATACTCTTTACCTATATAATATAAACTCCACAAAGAAACTGAGATTATGTGTACCTACAGGAAATCCTGGAATTTTATAAATCACAGTTTAGTAGGTAAGGCACAACTTCTATTATTATTTAGAAAAAGATAGAGAACTTTAGATCTACATAAAAATTTAAATATCTCTGATCATTTGCTCAATGAAATGTTACACACATTTAAGGCAGTTAAATTACTATACTTCTTATTAATGATTTGAGTAAAATTTTGTAATGTTTCTGAATCTCACTAAATATTGCATTTGCAACATTTTTATTTTGGAAACATAGCTATTTTAATTGTCATGATCCCAAAAAAACACTGAATCTGGCTGATTCTACATGTTAAATGTTAGATTTGTGATTAGAGTTTGTCCAAAATTTTTACATGTCTAGCTTGTCAATCATATATAAGTTAAAATAATGAATAAACAAGTGGATTTCTAACATTGATGTATCAGTGTTAGGGATTAGGTAAAAATCTGGTAATGTGGCCAGTTACATGATTTGATTTCAGAGAGTAACATAATAAAATATAAAATAATAAAACTGGCTTTCTCATAGAATTATTACCACAATGCATAAGGCAAAGTATATTAAAAGGTTTGAATTAACAATGCTTAAGTATGTGTAAATACACACATATGTGTACATGTATACATGCACATCTAAGTAGTATATTTTTTAAAGATTTATTCATTTATGCATACAGGAACTGGGGTACAAGCCAAAGGTGTGGGGGTTGAGAGGATTCACCAGAAACAGAGTGGGGAGTGTAACAGGCAGATGTACTGAAATGCACTGCTGAGGAGAGCAGCGGGTGAGACAGGAGAGGTCTGCTGTGCCATGTGGGTAGCTACCTGGCCAGCTGGGGATTAAACTCGTGCTGCAATGGCTATGGACAGCTTCATAGGCTGCATCTTAATCCATTGCGCCATCAGGGAGGCCCCAAAGTAGTATTTTAAATGCAGTTTAATTTGTGTGATTAAGTTTCTAGAAAACTTAAATAAGAGACCAGAAAAAAGAATAACTATAAGAAAGTAAAAATCAAAATCAACAAACAGGAGCAACATGGCGGCGAGGAGACGCTGCGAGTAAGATCTCCCATTAAAAAAAGTTAATAGGGAGGAAAAGCGGCAGGTCCCAGTGAGAACTGGGACACGGAAGATAAACGGACGACTCCAGCAAACTGCCCGAAGAAGAAAGTTGCCATAAAAGAGGACCAGAAGGGAGGGAAGCGCAGAACCCTGCTCCCCTCCCCCGCCCACAGAGGCGGCACTCTCCGACCGGCAGAGAGGAGGAAAACAACAAACCAAAACGGCCAACAAGAACAAACGACGCAGCAAGCGGGACTGTGAGTGGAAAGGAACTATTGCAGCCACCACACCCCGTGAACGGGAGCTGAGGCGAACCCTGCAGGATTCGCCGCGGCGGTGAGCGAACTGCTCCGGGCGCCATTAGAGAAGAACAAAGACCCCCGGGAGACGCTCACACAGCCCGGGCTGCTGGTAAGCTTGTGCGCTTGAAAAGCAAGTGCAGACCGGGATTGTGGCTGCCCAGGTCCCCGCGCCTGCGACCTAGGCTTGCAGGGAGACGACCTAGGCTTGCGGGGAGATGCGCGGAGGTCCTCACTGAGGTGAAGGTCCTTCCCTGAGTAAGCAGGAACCAGGCGCCCAGGCACGGGAGCAGGTGCAAAAGGCGCCATTCCCGCGCCACTGAACTGGGCTACAGCCCGCGTCCTGGAACTGAGGGCTTTGAACTGAGACCCGGGGCACGAAAATTCGGGGCGTGGGTTCACCACGACGGTGGGGCACAAGGCAGACACAGCACCCCAAAGCTGTTGAGGTGTACCCTACCATTCCCACTCTGTTCCCTGTCCCACAGGGTGGGGGGAGGCGAAAAACAGCCCCCCAAGGACAATAGGAGAGATCTCTGGCGCCACCTAGCGACCAGGAAAAGAAAAGTCACTAACACCCCATAGAACAGGAAATTTCTTAAGACTGCTTGAAAAGGGCAGAAGGCTTCTGGAGGACCCAGTGGCCAGCCGGGAAGTTATTCCACGCCAGGCCCCTTCCGACCAGCAGTCTGAGCCCACAGAGGGAGCAGGCACCCACGTCCGGGGCAGACCGGGTGCGCAGAAGAGTGTGCCTGAAACCGGAGGCGCAGGGACTGCATCCCGCTTCGCCATTTGAGAACAGGGACATTTCTTCAGTAAAAACTGCCTAAAACCAGCAGAAAGCTTCCCCAGAAGACAGAGATGGCTCCTGGAAGAGCCAGAGGGGAGGGGAGAAGTTCACCCAAGATGCCAGTCAGTCCGAGCAACACAGTGTCCCAACGCATACGACAAATTAGAAAACAGACAGTAGGGAGTAGAAGAACCACACGCAACCTAACAACTCCTCAGGAAAGAAGCACACCACAAAAAGAAAACCACTCCCCAGATTGCAACGACAGCAACTTGGAAGAACTTCTGAGCCTTCCAGAAAGAGAATTTAAAATTGCCATGATTAAAAAAGTGATAGATCAGAAGAAGGAAATTGAGTCCCTAAAGAGGGAAGTAAAAGAAATGCAGGAGATCAAAGAATTAATGGAGGAACTAAAGAACCCCGGGAAAAGCAAGGAAAGCAGAATAGATGAAATGGAAGAACGAATAAGTTCTCTTGAAGACACAGAAATAAAAAGAACCAAAACAGAAAAGGAAAGAGAAGTACGAAGGAAAAAGAATGAAGAAAGACTTCGGGAACTATCTGACTCCATGAGGAAAGGAAATATAAGAGTTATAGGAATTCCAGAAGGAGAGGAGAGAGATGTAGGAACAGAGAAAATATTCCAGGAGATAATTGAAGAGAACTTCCCAAATGCGAAGAAGGAGCTGAAAATTGATATACAAGAAGCAAGAAGAACACCAAACTTCCACGACGAAAGGAAAAACACAGCAAGACACATAATAGTAAAGCTCCCAAGAATCCAGGACAAGGAAAAAATAATGAAGCTGACAAGAGGGAAGAAACAGATTACATTCAAAGGAAAACCAATCAGGCTGACATCAGACTTCTTTGAAGAAACACTACGGGCAAGGAGAGAGTGGAGGGACATAGTCAACAGACTCCAAGAAAACAGATGCCAACCAAGAATACTCTATCCCACAAAGCTCTCTTTCCTCCATGAAGAAAGAATATGGACCTTCCCAGACAAACAGAAACTCCGGAATTTCATTACGAATAAACCCCCACTCCAAAAAATACTACAAGGAGTCCTAAAACCAGACCTCAGAGGGACAAATAACAACGAAAGAAGACCAAAAAAAAAAAAGTTATTAAAAGAATAAATAAAATCAAAGGAAAGACAAACATAATGGCAAATACAGATGCTAACATATCAATATTAACTCTAAATGTAAATGGACTAAACTCCTCAATAAAAAGACACAGAGTTGCAGCCTGGATTAAGAAACAAAACCCAACCTTTTGCTGTCTCCAGGAAACACATTTAGCTACAAAAGATAAAAATAGGCTCAAAGTCAAAGGATGGAAAACAATCCTACAAGCAAATGGGCCAAAAAAGAAAGCAGGAACAGCTATACTTATATCAGATAAAACAGACTTCAAACTCAAAAAAAATAAAAAGAGACCCCAATGGTCACTACATTATGATTAAGGGGACAATACTTCAAGAAGAAATAACACTCATTAACATATACTCACCAAACGAAAGAGCACCAAAATATATCAGACAACTGTTGTCCTCTCTGAAAACAGACATCAGAGAAAACACATACGTAGTGGAAGACTTCAACACACCACTATCAACAATGGATAGATCAACAAGACAAAAAATAAGTAAAGAAACTAAAGCTCTAAATAAGGACCTAGAGCATTTGGGCTTAACAGACATCTATAGAACACTAAACCCAAAAAAAACGGAGTACACATTTTTCTCAAGCGCACACGGATCATTCTCCAGGATCGATCACATACTGGGGCACAAGACAAACATCAACAGATACACCAAGATTGAAATCATACCAACCATCTTTTCTGACCACGAAGGCATCAAACTAGAAATAAATCATAAAAAGAAGGCAAGGAACTATCCTACCTCATGGAGATTAAAAGCCACACTACTGGAAGACCACTGGGCTAACGAGGAGATCAAAGAAGAAATTAAAAAATTCTTTGAATTGAATGACAAGGAGGACACCAATATCCTAAATGTATGGGATGCAGAAAAAGCAGTAATAAGAGGAAAATATATAGCAATAGAAGCTCACATCAAAAAACAAGAAAGAACTCAAAGAAACAACCTAATCTCGAAGCTCAAAGATCTAGAAAAAGAACAACAAAAAAACCCCAAAACCAGTAGAAGAAAAGAAATAATAAAAACCAAAGCAGAAATAAATGAAATTGAAACTAAAAAAACAATCCAAAAGATCAATGAAACCAAGAGCTGGTTCTTTGAAAAAATCAATAAAATAGACAAACCCCTAGCCAGGCTCACAAAGGAAAAAAGGGAGAAAGCACAAATACACAGGATCATAAATGAAAGAGGAGGAATCACAACGGACACAGCAGAAATCAAAAGAATAATCAGTAACTACTATGAACAGTTATATGGAAACAAGTTCAACAATCTAGAGGAGATGGACAAATTCCTACAACTCTACAATCACCCAAAGCTAGATAAAGAAGAAATAGAACACCTAAACAGACCAATTACAATTAGCGAAACTGAAACGGTAATCAAAAACCTCCCCAAAAACAAAAGCCCAGGACCTGATGGATTTACAAATGAATTCTACCAAACATTCAGAGACGAATTAGTGCCTATCCTTCACAAACTCTTCCAAAAAATTGAGAAGGAAGGGACAATACCAAACACGTTCTATGAAGCCAACATTATACTAATACCAAAACCGAACAAGGACAACACAAAAAAGGAAAACTACAGGCCAATCTCCCTAATGAACACTGATGCAAAAATCCTCAATAAAATTTTAGCTATCAGAATCCAACAATGTATCCATAAGATAATTCACCACGACCAAGTAGGATTCATTCCAGGGACACAAGGGTGGTTTAACATCCGAAAATCAATCAACGTTATCCAACACATCAACAAAAAGAAATATAAAAACCATATGATAATATCAATAGATGCTGAGAAAGCTTTTGACAAAGTGCAACACCCATTCATGATAAAAGCCCTTGAAATTCTTGGGATACAAGGAACATACCTCAACATCATAAAGGCCATCTATGACAAGCCAACAGCCAGTATCATTCTCAATGGTGAAAAGCTGAAAGCAATTCCATTAAGATCTGGAACAAGACAAGGATGTCCACTCTCACCACTGCTTTTCAATATAATACTGGAAGTCCTAGCCAGAGCAATAAGACAAGAGAAAGACATCCAAGGAATCCAAATAGGAAAAGAAGAAGTCAAACTATCACTATTTGCAGATGATATGATAATATACATAGAGAACCCCAAAATCTCCACAGAAAAACTAATTCAACTCATCAATCAATTCAGTAAAGTGGCAGGATACAAAATCAACACGCAAAAGTCAGTAGCCTTCCTATACACAAACAATAAATCTGAAGAAGAAGAAATAAAAAAAAACCACCCCTTTTATTATCGAAACAAAAAAAATCAAATATTTGGGAATAAATCTAACAAAAGAGGTAAAGGACCTATACAAAGAAAACTATAAAACACTGTTAAAAGAAATAGAAGAAGACACAAAGAAATGGAAAGACATCCCCTGCTCATGGATTGGAAGAATAAACATTATTAAAATGGCCATCCTACCAAAAGCAATATACAGATTCAATGCTATTCCAATCAAAATCTCAATGGCATTCTTCAAAGAAATAGAACAATTATTGATGAAATTCATATGGAATCACCAAAAACCCCGAATAGCCAAAGCTCTACTGAAAAAAAAAGAAGGAAATGGAGGCATCACACTCCCAGACTTCAAACTATATACAAAGCCATAATCATCAAAACTGCATGGTATTGGAACAAGAACAGATATACAGACCAATGGAATCAAATAGAAAATCCAGAAATAAACCCACAGATTTATGGTCAACTAATCTTTGACAAAGGAGCAAAGACTATGCATTGGAGCAAAGAAAGTTGGTTCAATAAATGGTGCTGGGAAAACTGGGTCGCTACATGCAAAAGAATGAAGCTTGACCACTACCTCACACCATACACAAAAATCAACTCAAAATGGATTAAAGAACTAGACATAAGACCTGAAACCATAAAATACATAGAAGGAAATATAGGCGAAACACTATGTGATTTGCACATCAAAGACATCTTTACAGACACATCACCCAAAGCAGTGATAGTGAAGGCAAAGATAAACAGCTGGGACTACATCAAATTAAAGAGCTTCTGCACAGCAAAAGAGACAATAACAAAAACAAAGAGAAACCCCACCAACTGGGAGAACATTTTTGCACCCAACACTAATGATAAAGGACTGATCACAAAAATCTGCAAAGAGCTGATGAGACTCAGCAACAACAAAGAAAATAATCCAGTCAAAAAATGGGCAGAAGAGCTAAAAAGAAACTTCTCTGAAGAGGAACTGCAAATGGCCAACAGACATATGAAAAAATGTTCAACATCACTTGTAATCAGGGAAATGCAAATCAAAACTACCATGAGATACCATCTCACAGCAGTGAGAATGGCACATATTAAAAAAACTAGCAACAACAAATGTTGGCGAGGGTGTGGAGAAAAAGGAACTCTTCTGCACTGTTGGTGGGAGTGCAAACTGGTCCAACCACTATGGAGAGCTGTGTGGAGATTTCTGGACCTACTAAACATAGAGCTTCCATATGACCCAGCAATTCCACTCCTAGGTATTTACCCAAAGGACACAGAAACATCAATTCCAAAGAGCACCTGCACCCGTATGTTTATAGCAGCACTGTTTACAATAGCTAAGCTGTGGAAACAACCCAAATGCCCAAAAATAGATGACTGGATCAAGAAGATGTGGTACATATATACTATGGAATATTACTCAGCATTCAAAAAAGATAAACATGCAATTTGCAGCAACATGGATGGCGCTGGAAGGGATCATGCTCAGCGAAATAAGCCAAAAAGAAAAAGAAAAATACCGGATGGTCTCACTCATAGCAGGAATTTAGAAAACTTAAATAAGGGACCAGGAAAATGAATATAAGAAAGTGAAAATCAAAATCAACAAAAAACTATGAACCAGAGACACTTTTTGGGGGGTGGGGGGCGGGAGGGGAAGGATTGGGGTCAGAATGGGGCGTTTGCAATTGTATGGGGGAATATAAAAATAAAATTTAATATTAAAAAAAAAATCAACAAACAACTATGAACCAAAGACACTCTATGGGGAGTGGGGGGCCGGGAAAGGAGGGATTGGGGTCAAAATAAGGGGGTTGCAATTGTATGGGGAATATAAAACTAAAACTAAAATTGAAAAAATAAATAAAATACCAATTATGGTTTCTATTTAATTTCTATTTTCATATTCTGGAGCTCAAAATGCAGAAAGTTGAAATAAACATACTGCAGTTCTTTGGAAAAAAAAGTTTCTCTATTTTGATCAAAGAGAATTATTAAATCAACTATGCCACTGATTATCTATTTCTGGTTTCTTAAATATTGCTGTAAGGAGTATATAAGAAATGCTCCTTTTTTCCAGTTTGGTTTTCCTTATCAAAATCATCTATTAAAAATAATAATTTGATGGCAAAAAAGGAGAAAGATTGCACAGTGTAACCTTAATATTGAAGCATTAGCTTTACATTTGCATCACTGACATCAAAAGGGCAGGCATATACTTTACAGATAAACCTTTTTTTGGGGGGGAATTAACGAGATAGGGACTCTGAATTTCCTATTTTTTTACCTGAACTATCAAATTTGATGTCATTAAAAAAGTCCATAATACGGGCCTGCCCGGTGGCACAGTGGTTGAGCGCTGGGTTGAGAAGCTGCCCGCAGCCTGTGCAGCGCTGGTTCGATCCCCAGCTGCTCCCTGGCCACCGGAGGAGGGTCCCACATGGCGCGCAGACCTCTCCTGCTGCCCGCTGCTCCCCTCAGCAGTGTACTTCGGTCCTTCTGCCTGCTCTGCTCCCCGCTCTGGCTCTGGTGAATTCTCTCACCCTCCCGAGCCTCTGACTGTACTCAGTGCTTGTATAAATAAATAAATAAACCCTAAAAAAAAAAAAAAAAGTACTTAAAAAAAAGTCCATAATATCCTAATTTACTTTTTATATGTCATTGCTACAGTCAATATTTTTCTCAACAAAGGAAACTTTTCCTTTGTGAATATCAATTTTATTTATAATTAGTACCTGTTTTATTGTCTACATATTTGTACATTTTTAACAATATGTTTTTAAAACAAAACAAATTGCAATTTATAAGAACTACATTAATTTAGGAAAGTGAAACAGAAAATAATTTATAATTCTAAGTATCACAGGGCACTCTGAACAGTGTTTAAAGAGAATCTCAGTTACATTTCACTTAGTATCACAGTATCTGATAGTAGTGATTTCAGTTCTAGGACATCATTTAGATATTTATTTATCCAGGGGATTAGCTAAGCAAACATCCTTAATCTATTTAAATTCCTCATCTTGTTGAAGGCAGGTCTCTAGAAAGTGAATTGGTGGACTCAGAAACACATGGACACTTGGTGGCTGTCCTTTTAGGAGAAGCTAAAAGGTAATTACAAATCACAGAGGTGGCAATGACTCAAAGGGGTCAGGTTAGAAAGACAAGGAGAAAAATTATGGTCTAATTTTATTTTTACAAAAAAAGATCAGTGTTTAAACTCAACTGAGTTATTTAATGAGTAGGTTTAAAGAAAGGATGGGACCCAGTCCTACCTCTTCAGCATACTGAATAGCTCAAGGGAAAAACTGCTAGGAAGCATTAATTAATTTCTTTCATCTAAACTCTCTGTTAACACTGAACGAGACTCTGTCACATGCATCATATTAATTCCAAGGACAAAGTAAAATCCATTTCAAACTAGACATAGCCTATTAAAGTTATTAAGAACTGTTGCTAAGTTCTTCATTAAAGGTAAAGCATTGAAATTAATACCATTTGAAATCCATATGATAGCCCCCCAGTTTCATAAAATATGGCTGCTTTGATGTGTCTTTCTACACCAACTTATATTTTTAAGTAATTTGGTGAGACAAAAGTTCAAGTTATTCAGTTCCAGCTTGTTGTGAAAGATTGCAACTCCTATAACAGCTTTAAAAAGTAATAGCTCAAGCCTTTGGGTCTATCAGTTTCTATATCTAAAATTGAGTGCCAGTCTTACAGTTCTTGTATTTTATCTACACTTTTCTCTTTTGGGGTTGCACAAAGGGATCGGAGATTAATGAGGTGACATATTAAGCAGTTTTATGAATGATAAATATTATCCCTATTTTCTGTAGGAGAAATGGAGTCATATGTAGGTTAAGTAACCATTAAAATCACAATCCTTTAAAAGGATCCATTTATACTGCATTTAACTACATTCCAAGCACTTATTCCCTGCTGCTATTCTTAACTGTCACTTTGAGTGCCAGAGGTGAGATGAGGGTAGGTATCATGTATAAAAATATGCAAATTTTGAATCACTTAAAATATCTTTTCAAATATAGATCTGTATATCAAGTTTAATAGTCAAATAACAGATTTTTACTTACTCTTTGCCAAAATCACCCTTTTTCTGAGTTTTTATTTAATGTAAAGGGAGGGCAGGAAGAGATAAGTTTGCATATGCATATGCTTCCCTTCAGTAAACTTACTTCCCAAACCTTTACTGATCTGGTCTCACGTGAAAATATAACAGAAAGAGCTGCAAATTCCAAACTGAAGAGTAGCTGTAGAACACGTCTCTACTATCTCACTATCTTAAGGAAATTCTTTTTGTCAAAATTCTGCTTAGTTCAGTACTAAATTATACTAGTTTGATCTCTAAGCTCCGACAACATTGTCAGCATAATATTAATAAAGTGTCATTTTGAGAATGCATTTCTCCACTAAGACTTTAGAACACATTTTCAACATAATGGGTAGGATTGGAGAATATTTCACAGTGTATCAAGAGGGCAGATGGGCAAGATTTGCTTTTAAAAGAAAAGGAAAATGATTATAAGACGTTATTTTTATACATGATGTCACCTGAAATAAAGTTTAATTAATAATAATGTATAAATTTCTAAGCTAGCAAAACATAAATGAAATAAAAACTAATATCAGAGGCTAAAGAGAAATATTTATATATTTATTCATCTATAGAAATGGAGGTCACACCTCGTATTTTAGTTCAAAGTACAGCAAAGTACTCGAAAGTTCAAAGTACAGCAAGTATCATATATTAAGAAAATTTTCTGGAATGTCACAGAGCACTACAGTCACACAAATGTTACAAATATGGCATATTAATGAATCTATAAAAAATTCATCTCTAACCTTCTAGACTACTGGTGTCTTGCTTGATAGGAGCATACATCATTTACTGCTTCCCTTGTCCGATTTGAATGTTATCAGTAGTATAGAGGGTCACAATGCTGTTTTGTGGCATATCAAGATAGACACAATTTTTGAGACCTGTATTATAACAGAGCAGGAGAATTAACATAGTCCTGTGACAATATAGTTAAAGGTTTGAAAGCTGAGTGGTGAATATAGGATAGTTCTTATCATCATGCCTTCATTGATCCACTGAGATAAACATGTTTCTGTCACTACATACTAAGAAACACTAATCAGTCAGCTATGAGGTCTTGGTTATTATGGAAAGCACTTTTCACAAGTGGCACTGAAATGGAATCTTTATTATCTTGCCACTTGGGTTCTTCAGGTTATAAGCCTGCAAAGAGGGAAAATAATGTGTGACTAAAACCTAACTTTTGATTTTTCTGAGGTAGGATAAGTCTGAGGTAGATCATCACTAAATTTACTGAGGTAGACTTTAATCTTTCTATGCCATAATAAAGTCTTCAACATGTGTTCATCTACTGAGGCCTGACAAGGGTAAGATACCTTAATTTTTATTCCTCAAAAGGATAAAGTTCCAATCTCTCCATCAGACAAACCAATGGAAACCAAAGTACTGGCAAAAGATGAATGAAATGTAGCACGGATGGTAAAAGAAGAAGAAATAAATATCAATTGTGGCTAGAATCACTGTAGTTTTAGTGACTACATCTGAGGACACTGTAATTGACTGCTGCTTTGAAGAATTGAATTCTTCCACCTTTCTTAGGAAGAAAGTAAGTGCCTCTGTTTCCAACAACAGATTTGTCTACCCTAAAATGACGTAATACTATTTAACTGGCATGAAGAATTAACTGTTAATGACTACGTGAATACATTCTTTATAGTTACTTGGACCTCATTCATTTCCTTTGTTTCTGGAGTGGAGAGAAAGACTGTAAGACCCTAAGTGCAGTCACTGTATCCCATCTCTGAACCCCACAAGCTGTATCAAAGTAGCATATGTCCAGGTATAGATTCCAGGTAAGGCCATTATCTTGCCTTCTTAGACCTAAACTGAAACTTCTACAGCCTCCAGACCAACCAAGTCAGACTTAGGTTCATCTGGAAGTTTCTTCCTTCCTAATGGCCCAGTTTAGATGAACTGATATCCCAAAAAACCTTTGAATAATAAAAGAGGGAAGCTGGGAAATGAGCTTCCTTTCTTCCTTCAAGGAACTCATTCCTATCACTGGTGTTGTGTAATCTTTTGGCGTTGTCGCACAACAGCAATTATGTGTTTTCTTTGAAATTATGTTCAGTTTACTAAAACACCATATTTCCTATCTCTTTATTCCACATTCTTGCTTTCATTTGACTTTCACCGCTCCAATATAGTTTGAGCATGAAGAAGTTGCCTTTTGCTCTGCTTTCTAGGAAATCAAACTTAAAATATAATGTTTCTGGTTCAGACAGGTAAGATAAAATTGAGGGCTGAGTAGCATATGATTTAAGCATTTTCCCATCCTATGACTATATAAGGCACAGAGTTTATTTAGTTTACACAATTATTAATTATAGAAAGTGTGAAGGTAAGTTTAAATTCCAGATTTATTATTAACTTCAGTTACAGTTATGTTATAACTCTCATAATATTATTGAGACAATAGATAATCTCTGAAAAGCAGAACTATTAGCCCTTCCTGTAGGAAAGACTGTTGCAGTCACACTTTCCAAAGACAGTTTTTTTTTTCCAGTGTGAACGGATGCAACAAATTAATTTTCTTCTTGCAGAGCTATAAAAATATTGCAAATAACCTGTCAGTTATGACCTTTACAATGATATTGGCCTTTTAATCTCATAATGGTGAAAATGTAATAAAGTGTGGTGACACATAAATTGTGTTTCAAAAGTGCCCCACAAGGATGGATAAAGCAAGAACTAGGAGCAGAAAAAGATTGGATTGTTCAGTGCAGTCACATAAAGGAAGCACAAGAGTGTTTATGGAACAAGTAATTATTTTTCACAACCAGAAAAGAAGTGTGTATGTGTGATAATCTTGCTCCTCTAGGCTATATAACTAGGGTTTTGTTTTTTTTTTTTTACAACTTTTTCATCAACATCAAATTCCATTTATCCTCAAATGAGTTTGAAAAGAATGATACTGTTGTTTTGAGAAATATACAAAACAGTAAAACGTTTGTGCCTATTTAAAGGTAATCTAATGTACATTACATTGACTTGTATGTACTGATACTATTTTAAAAAGGCAATAAAAGGAACCCTTTTATTCTAAATTAAGGAGGAGATGTATATTAGAAACATCCTTGTTCATGCAAAAGATCACTACAATGAGCTGTCTTCAGCCTAATTCCCTTATCATTATAATCAGCAAATGCAATCTGATTCCTGTGTTCCTATGATAAAGTGCCTTACCTGCTTCCCTCATGTTCTTTGACAACAAAAACAGGGGCACCAGAGTTTCCTATATGAGCTACTGAACCTTCTTTAAGTGACACCAAGTCCAAGTTGGTTTTTCATTGAACAAGTTGTTACTCCCGGAATGTGGAAGAATTGAGTGCCATTGTGGAGAGTGTTTGAATCTTCTTGTCTCCAGCCCCTTAAACCAGAATAAAAGCCTTGTTTCAACCCACCAGTATTGCCTAATGTTTAATTGCCTTCATTTATTATTCATTTAAAGAGTCAAGGGATTTTTAAGCAGTAGCCTTAGAATACTTGGAGTAAAATTTCTGGACTTAGTGAGATAGATGATCTTGAGTCTTTGCTGAGTGGAAAGGTAGATGGGTAGAAACAACTTAATTTGAAGTCTCTGCTAAGTTTGACTAAGAAGGAAACAGGTAGCCAAACAATTTTGGGGAGTTGCTAGCTAATAGGGTTCTCAATAATAATAGAATAATCTAAGATGCAAGAGGTTAAGATGCAACCTATGAAGTTATCCACAGCCACTGCAGTACAAGTTCGATCCCCAGTTAGGGAGCTACCCACATGGTGCAGCAGACCTCTCCTGACTCGCCCACTGCTCCCATCAGCAGTGCGTTTCTGTCAGTCTGCCTGTTCTGTTCCCTACTTTGCCTCTGGTGAATCCTCTCACAACCACCCCCCCACCTCTGGCCTGTGCCCCAGTTCTTGTATGCATAAATAAATAAATCTTTGAAAAATAATCTAAGGATCTCAGTTAACATCTTTGTAAAGATAAACCGTAATTTAGACCAACTCCCTCCTAAGCAGATTACAGCAGCTCAGACAGTTAACACTCTTTGTTGGCTCCTATCTATCTCTTTTCTTGTTCATACACATTTCCCAGTTTCAAGTTGCAGGTTCTAGAAAAAATTGATTCATCCACTATATGGACAAATCAAATGTTTTTGTTTATAAATTAGGGTATGGTATTAGGTTATTATATTTAACATAACACTTTGGGGAAAAACTAAATCTATTGTTTAAGGTTTCAAACTGTCAGTTAAAGAAAAACAGTGTCTAAAGAATTTTATCTTTTCTATTTATAAACACAAATGAAAAACAAAATCATTATATGGGTAGGTTTCTTTTTTAAGATTTATTTATTTTTTTATACAAGAACCGGGGTACAGGCCAGATGTGTGGGAGAGTGAGAGGATTCACCAGGGACAGAGTGGGGAACAGAATAGGCAGACTGATGAAATACACTGCTGAGGGGAGCAGCGGGCAAGACAGGAGAGGTCTGCTGTGCCATGTAGGATTCTCTCTGGCTGGCCAGGATTGAACCCGCGCTGCAGAGGCTGCAGACAGCTTCACAGTGCGGTGCTCAACCACCTGTGCAACCAGGAAGGCCCCACATATGGGTAGGTTTCTAATATAGTTTTGAAAGGAAGGTTGATCAGCATATATAATATCTTGGCTAACATAAGAATAAATTAAGTAAACAATAATATAATGATTGTCATTCCTGACCAACTTCAATTCTGTTACTAGTATTCTTCTTGATAAATGTGACCTTTACATTATAAACAATGATTCTATTTGAGGGTATGCCATTTGCTATGTTGGTGTGGAAGAGCATTATGTTGAAAATTAATTTCATATATTTTATGGGAAATGATAGACCATTGTGAATCTTCACAATAATCTTTATGCTCACATATTTAAAACTGCAGAATTTTGCAAGGATAATCTTTAATTTATTAAAATATCATTTCAAAAATCTGCTTACATGTTACAATGATTACTTAAGATGAAAATTTATAAAAATTATGAATGTTTGTGTTTTAATATTTTTAATTAGGAGATACAAAGTGAATTGGATAAAACAAAGAACAGGAATAAAAGGCCAGCTGTAGCAAAGCAATATTAATTTATATTTTCTAAAACAAAAGAAGAACAAAACAAAGCACACTTTAAAAACTAATTCCTTGAAATAGAAAATTAGTTAAATCATTTAAGAATTTGGTACTAGTAAAAAAAAAAAAAAAAAAAAAAAAAAGAATTTGGTACTAGTAAGGAGGAAACACCCTTTTATAATTGTTATAAAATATTGATTTGCATAAAAGCAACACATACCATAAATATCAAATGTATATTTATTTATTTTCAAATGTATATTTAAAATAGTAAATTTTATGGAAAAAATATTTTATCAGGAAAAGTTACAAGAATTTTTCCATATATTCTACCATGAAATTATTTTTAAGTTGTTACTATTAGATATTAAATATAAAATATGTAGAGATAACTAATATTGAAAAACAGTTGTTTGTTGTCTAACCATAGGAATACAAGTTCTGAGAAATATGTCATTGGGTGATTAGACACAAATTTCATAGCATGTTTTTACACAAACCAGACTCTACATATCTATGTTATATATGCAGGGAATACCAACGTGTTTGTGTATGGTTAGTGCGTATTTTCTAAAACATTGTTATGAAACACATGATTGTAACTTGAATTGATATTGATATTCATTTCAAGATTCCCTTTGTCGAATAGTTAAAAACAAGTTAAAGACTACCAGTATAACATCTATTATTTTATTCCAAAACACTGAAATGTACATAAGTATGAAATTATTTGTAGGTAATTAAATCACTATAGAACTTTGTATAATAGTACACTCATAGTAATTCGCTCATAATATGAAAATCTAATCAAGGTATTACATTTTTTCTTTTGCTATAATACAAAGCATATGTACATAAGAACTACTTTGGAACAGATCAAATATTAGCATAGATTTGCTTGAGTGAGCTTTTCAGATCCTCCTGTAAGTATCTGTGCAGTAGGATATAGTGATCACGAAGGTGAGAACCACAGGGTAGCAGAATAATTACAATAACCCGCATTTCAAAATGGGAAGAATACCCAAGTGTCAGTCAGACCGAAGATAGTAACAGTGATTACTTCACAACTTTGCCTAGAAGCAATGCTCTATGATGGCTAAAAGTAAAACAACAACAAAAAAACAAAACTAGGTTTTGATTTCATGTAAGCAATGTTGCAAATACTAAACTAATCCATATTTTACTGACTGCAAGCTCTGTGTTTGCATGTGTGTGTATGTGCGTGTGAGAGAATGTTGAGAGAGAGAGAGACCGAGACAGACTAGCTTTGATACTCACTTTGATCAAATTAGAAGACATTGTAGAGACTTTGTGTCATCTCTTAGGAATTTACTTACTGTGCATTCACAAGTAGAGACTAAGATCACGGAGAGACTGGCCTGAAAGACAAAAATCAACCCTGAGAAAGAACTTTTTCAGAACAAATCAAGCAGTTGACAAATGTTTCTAGATCTCAGAAGATTTATCAGTAATCTCAGGATGGCCAGAGAAAACAATAACCAAAGATTAACTCAGAACCCAAACAATTGTAGTGACACTCTTCAAAAGACTCTTGGGAGACTTATCAATATTTGCAGATTTCGTTATGTTTTCCAAATGTGTTTGCCGAGAAGACACAAACATGTTTTTATGGAACAATGTATTTTTCTAAAGCAGAATTGAATATAAATGAACAAAAATACTCCAATACAAGATTAAGAAGTGTAATGTGTTATTTGAATCAAATTCATGTATTCTTTATATATGGCATGCATAACACAGGCATTTCAGATTGCTTATTCTTATTTATAGATTTTATTTTTCTGTGTTCTTTCAGCCACCACTCTGCTTTTTATCAACAAATATTTTCCATTTAATTAGAGAAGAAAATATATATTTTTTAAATAATCTTACTATGTGCCTATGCCCTACTGTTCAAAAAAGCATTTTGTTATTGTCCACATACATTTCATATTCAGGTTTAAGTACAAAACAGAAACAAAGTATTGAAAATAAACATTTAAGAATATTTGTAAGACTCATTGTATGTTTGACATCCTAAAAAATATTTATACCAAATCGTATAGCTTGAATCTTAGTCTTAATTGGAAAAATGAAGTGAATGTGAAGTGTTCTTTGTTCAAGGATAGCACACTTAAAAATTGGGGAAAAAGTATGCAGTGTAATTATTATAAACGGTCTTGGGTCAGTCTTATTTCAGTTAAATTAGTAGATCTAGCTGCTATTCACTATATTTTCTTCATTTAGTTATTTAAACTCTCTGCACCTTAATTACTTATGCATAAGATGAAAATACTATGTCCATTATCTACTCTTAAGGTTAAATAAACAAATGCATATTGCATACTTAAAATTCAGATTTAGCAACATTAAGGTGATGTACAACTTTAAATAGTCTGTGCTTCTAACAATTGATAAAAATTTAACTTCATATTTTATATCCTAGAATCATTTTAAAACTAGAATATGCAATAAAAAATCATAAAAATTCACAAAACAATTATTTTCATTTATAAAACATATTTCTGCAGGTATTTCATCTTTCACTAATCTGCATTCTACAGCTGGTAAATCTACTTTACCCAAATAGCTGCCTGTGATATTGTCCTCTTGAATTTCATTTCAGATGCATCCTTATTCATTCTAAAGCTTTACTAAATCCCCAATAAGAATTATTTGCTCTCCATCTTAAGTCCCATAACAATTATCACCTCTGTTGTAGCAAAGATTACATTCTGCTTGACATTTTTCATCCTTACACATATATTAGCTAGCTTATCTTTGTATTTTTGAGCTTTGAGCTGATTCAGTCTTCACTACATGTATGATTTAAGCTATTTCTATGTTGTTTCACAGAATTTTTTAATTTATGAAATAAGTGTTTTTCACCTATTCTGTGTATCTTGATAATATATTATATGTAGATATAATTAATTAAGTAGTATATTGATAGACATTCAATTTCAATTATTTGCCAAATATTTTTATTTCTGGAGATTTACATAAACATAGCATATGTCCTTGTTCTATTTTCTAACTTCAAATTTAAACAGTATTATTTTTTATTTTAAGATTTATTTATTTTTGCATACAAGAGCTGGGTTATAGGCCAGAAGTGGCAGGGGGTATGTGTGAGAGGATTCACCAGAGACAGAGTGGGGAACAGAACAGGCAGACTGACGAATTACACTGCTGAGGGGAGCAGCCGGCAAGTCAGGAGAGGTCTGCTGCGCCATGTAGGTTGCTCCCTGGCTGGCCAGGGGTAGAAGTCATGCTACAGAGGATGCGGACAGCTTCACAGGTTGCATCTTAACCCCTTGTGCCACCAGGGAGGCCCTAAACAGTATTACTTTTCTTCTGTATTTTCAAATGGCTGCACAATAGTTAACATTTAATTTTTCTCACATAATATTCAGCTATATTACAAAAAATGTGTATTCTATTACTATTATGAAATTGCTCCAATTTTCTTATTTTGTTTATTAACAAGAATATATTTCAAATATACAGTCCAGTCAGTTTTCCATTTGACAATTGGAAAAGTTCTACTTATTTAAATCTGAAAATAGATATGTGTTCTCTATCCCTATTTATGTAAGTGTATAGATATTGACTTCCTTTGGGGGTCCTTACACCATACAAGATAAACTTAAGAAGTTTTATAATTTAAATTGAATGTATAATAGTAATAATGATAACACCATGATCAACCATTTGTATTGGTCTTACTATTTACCACACTCTGCAATAAGAATGTTATTAATATATTTGTCAGAAAAACAAACAGGGCCTCTCTGGTGGCTCAAGGGGTTAAACACTGCACTATAAGCAATCGCAGCCTGTGCAGCACGAGTTCTATCCCCAGCCTGCCAGGTAGCAAACCACATGGTGCATCGGACCTCTCTTGCTTTGCCTACTGCTCCCCCTCAGCAGTGTATTTCAGTCAACCTGCCTGTTCTGCTCTCTACTCTGTCTCTGGAGAATCCTCTCACCCCCTACCCCCAACATCTCTGGCCTATATCCCAGCTCTTGTATGTATAAATATGTACATCTTTTAAAAAAATGAAAAACAAACAAAAGTTTAGCAATTATTATTTCTAGTGATACTATATGGCTATTTTCTTTATAGGTTTTTGCTTTGTTTAATAAATTTGGTAATGAGGATGTTATTTGGGGGATGAAAATTGTTGCCTTATATGGGTTTTTTCTTTGCTTTAATTTTAAGAAGATTCTTTCTGTTTTTCCAAATAATAACCACAATGAAATATACATATACTCTGATGTTCTATTGAGAAAACTCTCATAATTGAATGTTTTCTAACTTCTCATTTTAAATGATTTATCTTATTTTCTTATAATCATAGAATTGTTTTAATGTATAGATGTTATCTGGGGTAAGTGATCTGTCAAATACAAAACATAATTAATAAATGTTAGTTAGTTCTGATATATTTTCTGAAACAATTTAATCTTATTTATCCATATTAAGTTTTTAGTTTATGAAAGTTCAGCATGTTTTTGAAAGCTACCAATATTGGTGTATCCTGAATTGAGTCAGTCAACACTAATGATTTTTACATAGGAGCCTATCCTAGGATTGAGATGTTTTAACCAATAAAAACCAAGGACATCCTAGATAGTGAAATAGGATACCACCAAGAAATGCATGGACATAATTGCAGAATATTTCTGATCTTATAATTACTAGGTTCAATATGAACAGACCAGAATTACTAACAAAACAATATATATTTTTTAATTTTCATCTGTAAAAAAAAGGGTTATAAATTCAGTCTAAAGAAGACATGAGTAACTAAAAGTATTCAAAATTATTCCTTGAGCTCTAACTTGAGAACCAGTTCTCTTCTAGGTTATGCAATTTCTATAAATTATGAAAGTAATATCAGTCTTTAATTCATGAAGATCAGAGTCCTATAAATCTTACTCACATTAAAATGTCTTTTGTAAAGATATATCTTTTTTGGTGTTGCTGTTTCTAAAATAGGCTCAATTCTAAAGAATTAAAAATAAATTAGGTGTTTTATATAAAATTTCTATTTAACTTGGGCCAAAGGAAAGAAAAAGGAAAGGGTAGTCATTTACTCTTAAAAAAGGGATTTTCAGTTACTCGTTAAGGTCTTTACCTCATGTAAAATAAGTGTGGTTGAGTTTTTCTCACACTACCATAGAAAAGGACTTTTATACTTTTAGAGAGACATTCTTGGCATTTTCCTTTTTACTAAAAAGAAACCATCCTTATATTTTTCACCTGATTTTTATGACACCAATACCTAGAATAATCAAAGTCATTCACCAGAATGACCGTGTACGATAACAAGGCCATCTACAGAGGCAGTCTGTCAAAAATGGATTCATTTTTTAATATAGAGAAGCCAAGACAAAATAAAATGAAATGCCTGCCCTTTAGCATTTCAGAACAGGGAAACTGATTCAACTGATTCACTCTGCCCCACTCCAGTTAAATGTAATAGATGGTTTTTTTTGCACGCTTTCTAGCCACAGTGTCTGATGGACATTCTTTTAAACAACTCCTATAAATAGAATACTTTATTCCTCTCTGCTTATATTCTTTGGAATGGTAGCTGTTTCAACTTAATGAGATTGAAATCATTTGTGTGAGGATCAGGTGTTAGATGAATAAGATTAATAAACAACATAGAAACTTAGCTTGACATTTGAAAAAGATGACAACCTATTTATTCATTCCATCATTCATTCACTTACTTACTCATTCATTGATTCATTTACCAGTATCCATGGGAATCTACTACATAATCAGTGGGCTCCATTTCCACAGGTTTGATTCAAGGTAACTTGTCAACTTTAAAATATGATCAGTAAAATAATATTTTTTCAGCTCTAATATCACTGAATTTTATTCATCTTAGTAGCTACTTCTGAGAAATGAAAGATTTTTATGTATTTACTTTTCTAAACTCAATAATTGTCTTCTAGTCCATCAATTTGTTAAGATAATTTCATTATAAAGATACATTTTGACATTCCAAAGTTCTATTAGGATCAGTAGGTTTTTAGCACATCTATTTTGTAGAGTGATTATTATATAGTTCATTCATTTGCATAATCTAAGATCTTATAGTGTATGCATGAAGAATGATGGCTGTAGTTTTATAAATACACATTCTCTGTTTTATTTTACATTCTTAGTAAAAGGAAACTTTTCTCTAATCCTTTATTATCTTGATTCGAATTATTTTCGAAGTAAATATTAGTTATAAATATTAGTTATATATATCAAATTACTTTTCAATAACAGTTAAAAGTATTATTTCTCTGTATATTCATTGTTTCATCAGCTATCTGGGTATCCCTTTGCTCAATTAATTTGACACATAAAATTAGTTTTTACATGTTAACATCATGCTGTCTTGCCACTTTTTAAAATAAAATCCTGTTTAGTATACATGAGGTTGCATTTGCATTTATTTTAATTTCCCAAGTTCCCTGCTAACTAAATTTCATGTTCATATTTTGCAAGAATGTTTTCATGTCAAATATTGCTAAGGATATTTCCTGAACTAACAATGCATTTATTCTTGCATTAATTTTCTAAGTGGACAGTTATTTCTGTTGTTGCAGCTGCATTTCCACTTTATGGATCCCTCAAATATTGGTCATTAAGTATTTTCTCTATAAATATATCTGATAGTTAAACATTGATCAATATTAATAGTTCAAGTGACTTCATCCTAATCCCCCAGAACAACATTTAATGTTTTTTTCGTTCCTGAACAGTAGGTGCTGTTTTACTTTACATGACTTCTAGTTTTGGTTGTCATTGTGCATTCATGTCTAGGCTTACTCTTCTGTTAAAAAGGAAGCACAGTTTCTCTCTCCAGTTGCAAGCCCCTCTCTGAAAACCCACCTTACTTGATCTCCTTGGAGATGTGTCCTTGTTATTTATTCTGGTACAAATCCTCTAAATATGGAAATGAATAAGAAGTAATTGACATAACACTAATGAATGCCATACTTGACTCCAAGGCATTCTTCTCTATCTAGCTCCCTACCTAATATTGAGCTGATGCATTTTGGAAGATGAAATCTGCTATTTGGGACTTTCTTAATTTTGCATATGTTGGGTTGTGGAAGTTTCAGATTCGAGCCGTCTTGAAAAGCAATCAGTATTGTTGGTGTTATATCCTCCAGTAATAACTCAATAATGTCTTCGCTCAAAGGTATCTTTTAGGTTTTTCAGAACTTCTCAGTTTTTAACAAGCTAATTTATCTTACTTTGTGGTTATTCTGTAATTTCAGTGTGATTTTAGAAGAAATAAGAGGTTAAAACAGGTCCTCAGTTAACCAGTTTAACCCCCAAATTTGACAATGCTTTCATTTGATTTTATTGCAGAGAGAGAACAGAAGAGACAGTTAACAACAGTCAGGACCTAAAATATGATTACAGTTCTCTGAATCATATTTGGAATTATGTAAATAGGAGTTGAAATTTAATCCAAACTAGAAGGAATTGTACTTTTTAAAATGTGCTTATTGTAACTTTATTATGATTAATGTTAATAAAATTATATACCAGTTTTCTGGAATCTAGTTCTCCATTAACTAAAATCAAAGATATGATTAATGTATCCATATTAAAAGTGCTTTTAAAAAATTAAGCAAGAAAAAAATGCACTAATAGAGTAAATGGGAAATGTATTAGTAAATAAGAAAAGTCATTTAGTTTCAAATAAATTAGAAGTAGATATTTCCTGGAATTTAAATTACGTGTAGACTAAAAATCCCAGAGAGAATGCAACTTTAATTCACCTGCTAACAGTGATTTTTCCAATTTATAATGAATGTGAGTGGAAATCACTTGGGTTTCTTTTTAAAATATGCTTTTCAGCCCCATTCCCAAATATGCTAATGTGGTACAAAGAAACTAAACACCTAACAAGAATCCCGAGGGTCTTCTTTAAAAAAAAAAAAAAAGATTTAGTTATTTATGCATACAAGAACTGGGGCACAGGCCAGAGTGGGGAACAGAACAGGCAGATCCACTGAAATACATTGCTGAGGGGGCAGCGGTTGAGACAGGAGAGGTCTGCCATGCCATGTGGGTTTCTCCCTGGCAGGCCGGGGATCAAACTCGTGCTGCAGAGGCTGCAGATAGTTTCATAATTCTGTGCTTAACCCCTTGCGCCACCACGGAGGCCCTCCCTAGGTTAGTCTCATGAGAGATGTTCAAAGGCCCTAAAATCAGCAATGTTATTACTGGTCTTTCAGAATGAGGCTTTAGTTTTACAGTGGAAATGGGCATAAAGATGTGGGTAGAGACATTTGCACTTCCACACTGCTGTCCTGACTTCCCCAATCAGCATCGCAACGGGCACTTCTCAGAGATCTTTCAGATCTTTTCTATGAGATGCCAGTGGGGTTCATGAAAAAAAGAGTCTTCAGAACTTGTATATTCTCCCAATTTCTTCAATACCCAAATGTTTCAAATGGTATGCCCTGTAAGCGATCATCCTTCTCCAAGCTGTAATATCTTCCAGTTAAGCTCTCTTACTAGTGCTTGATGTATACCAATTTTATTTTATTTTACGTTGCTTTGAGAATATGATTGATCTGTACATAACAGTACCATTGTACTATTTAGAACATTAGGTTTTTTCCTAGATATCATTTTCTAAAAAAGGTAATGACACCTCTGACTTTGGCAAATTTTAAATTCTTAAATGTATTAACAGCTAGAATTTTCATATGACAGTAAACATCACTCTAAAAATATTTTATGATAAAGAACCTTTTACATAAAATGTCCTTGGAATACTGTAAACAGAATTTTAACATATTAAAATAGAAGTTTTTAAACAGGTATACTTGGTAAGTTCCTCATAACTTGACATAGCCTAAATACATACCTCACTAAAAGTGATTGCTTCTATCATAGTAAAGCCCTATGCTGAGATCCATTCCATTACTGAAATAGCTGAAAATCAATGTATTATTGAGAGATATATAGCCAGCTGTATATTCACATGGCGCAGTATACTTTATAATAAATGTTCAAGGACTTTAAATTATTATTGCTAAGTGATTTACCCTTGAAATTCAGGGATTATTGTTATGTATTTTGACTCTCATATTTTATATAATAGTAAGTTCATTTGATTCACAGTCCTAAATGTTTCCCAATGACTAAAATTGTTCCAATGCCAAGCTATTTGGGAAATAATTGCTTTGAATCTCATTTTTTTTTTATTGCCACCCTTCTATACTCTGTCATTTAAACAAAAGAACAGTGCAGTAAAGAAATAGTGTTGGTTTTCTGTGTATAATACAAAGTCTTCCCACTAACATTCAATGATGTGGGGTTGCATTTATTTTTAAATTCAAGGACTAAGATGACTGAAAGTATAAGATAGCATAATAATTTTTGTTGCTAGATATTGTCTTCTTAGAATTGTTTTTGAATGATAGTCAAAAATATTACAAGTGTCAATATGCATACATTAGAGTATGATACTCAGATTTCATTTAGTTCTGATTTTAGGACAGAAAAACAGCATGACATAACAGAAAGTTAAGTTAAAAGCCATATATACATTATAATTTGAGATAAAACAAAATATCATTAATACCATTTTATTTTTCATAATATATAGGTTCTCGAATTACCAACATTCTTCATATCATTGGTTTAATCACATAAAATTAACATTAAAATTTCAATAACTTTTCAGAATTATCAATAACTATACAACATAAAATATTGATATATAATCTATGATTTATAAAATTAAAGCTGAATTCCCTATTTGATGTATAATGACTATTGATTCATTTGAAATGAACATTCTGGGACACCAAGGCACAGCTCAATCAAGTAAGTTCAATTTCCATTATTTTCTCACATTTAATAATGTAAGATAAAAAAATAACATAAAATCTATACTGTCTTTTGTGTGATCATCAAGTGGCAGATATAGGTGTTTCCTTACCCCAATCTAATCAACCCCATTATTTTCGTAGTCACCTTTCATCTCAAGAAGCAATGTAGTGTGGGTCTGTTAGATTTAAGTGCCCTCTTTGGTCACCATTTTTGTTACCTACAGTTTGCATTCCAATACAAGGTTAGCACTGACTGGTCAATCAGTTATTGGAGCCCAACCTTACAAGGTGCCTTTCAAATCATTTGAGAGCAGAAAGCTTGGTCACTCTCGAAAGGGTATGTTTGCATCATGAGGTATGACTGGGAAAAAATCTACATTACTTCATAGCTTTTACTAGTGTCAATTTCTCAATAAATCTTATATGAATTAGTAAAATTTTTGAAAAAACATTGATTTTATAAACATTTTATATTGGTTTAGTTCTCATATTTGAACTATAATGATACATATTACTGGGGAATAAAAGAGATTTATAATTACATATTTTAAATTTTCTTGCATTTCGTGTGTCTTAGACAAGGCTATGTAATCCCATCTAGTCACCCTTTTTGTTATTGTATTGAAGTGCTATTCTCTTTTGAAAATGGTGTGTGATTGAAATGAAAGGATTATATTATTATGGATTATTCATTCATATTAGTGATATGATCAGTCAGATCAAAAGTATTAACTGAAAAACCATAATGTCAAGAGCTTTATTCATAAATTTATCTGCATTGTCAGAATACAATACATATTTTGAATGCTTTCACGTTATTTGATATGCCTAAAAAATAAGATTTTGGCATGATTAATATGTTTTACCCTAAACATGTTATTAAGAGATTAAATAGTAGGTAGCAGAGTACAGTTAATAGCACTATTATTTCATCACCCACTCATAGTGTGAAAATGTATTGAATAAAAGGTCAGTGCTTCATTTATCTAAGTTTCCCAAACAACTAGCAAAGTATCTAATTCATAGGCACATAACAATGCTATTGGAGTGAACTGTATATTACTATTTGCAAAATGTAAGCAAGAACATGACTAAGTTTAGTTGAAAGATTGAATAATTATGTTCTATAATGTTTGTGAAAAATTTTTAATTAATAGTAAAAAAATCAAAATTCAGTGTTTTCTTTATTTGACATCTTTATTCTCTAAACAAATATGCCACGAGCATGTGCCATGAAGCAAGTGTTGTTCAGATCGTTTAGGGTATTGAAATGATCAAACAGAATCTCCAACTTTAAGAATCTCTTGGACACATTAGAGTGTTTGCCAAATACAAAACTTGATGTTGCTTATTAGAGATGTACTCTGCATCCAGCAAAGGGCAAAGGAAGAAGTGTTTAACTCAAGGTAAGCGGTTTGGTTTTTATATGCTTGCTGTTGAAGTAAATTAATGAAGTCAGCTGATAACAGATATCATGACCTACTACTTCATTATCCAGAGATGGCAAATGAAATGTTAATATACATATGTTTTTAACAATTTTTATTGAAAATTTTTGAACTGACAACGTATCTAGGTTAAATATTTCTTTAATACAAAAAAAAAGCATATTAGGAAAAGAGAAATGAGTAGTATTTTTCATCATTGGGCCAGAAGATGTGCCCAGCAATGACAACATACAATGCTCCTGAAAATGATGCCTACAAGTATTTACTTCAAACTTGACTGTGGAAAGTCAATGACAGCTGTAAATTTCAGAGGTATAGCCATATTTCCATTTCAGAACAATCACACTGACAATAGTGTGGAGGATGATTCACAAGAATGTCCAGAATTCAAGCACCCAAATGAAGAGATAATAAGCACTAACATTAACCCAATGCCAATGGAAATAAGACAGAGGAGAGGATTTCAAGAAAGATTTAGGACCAAAAGTTAGCAAGACGTTCAGATTGATTTGAAATGAAGGTAGGATCAGCCAAAGGAAGATTCAAGAACCATCCCAATGTTCTAGTTATAGAAACTTATCATTTCTATTGTGACTGTGAATTGAAATGACAGAAATCTTAGTTACACTTGGATTTTTAGAATTGACCTAAACATTTCCTAGTGGAAGGTGCCTATAAATTATGCTTCTTTTTAATTTCTTTAGTAGTATTCAAAATTGCAACTTTTCTTTTTATAACTGTGTGGTTTAAGTTGAATGAGAAATATTAGTTGCAGAATATTTCATTCAATGAGTTTTCTGTCACTTGTTTGAATAATTCAAACACAGTTTGTGATATTAAATAAGAAATATAAAGGAAATAGTTAATCCTAAAAGTTATTATGAAATGTGAAAGCAAAATCAATACAATCTAGTCAGATTAAGAAAACAAAAAATAATAGGATTTATTACACACACATTGTTCACTGATTTTCAGAAGCAGTGATTCATGTAAAAGCTATAACAAAACGTCCAGGAGATGGCTTTGCCAGTCTTACAGAAAGGATACTAAAAGTATATATTTTGCCTAAAAGCTGTAATCATTTCCTTAAGAAAGTGTTAAGTCAGACTAAGAGCTTGCATTTTATGAGTATTCATTAAATGTGAATGGGTCAAATAATTTATTCCTATTAATATATCATATATTTTTAGGGTTTATTTTTATTTATTTATGCATATAAGAACTGGGTATAGGCCAGAGATGCGGGGGGTGAGAGGATTCACTAAAGACAGAGTGGGGGACAGAACAGGAAGATCTACTGAAATACGCTGCTGAGGGGATCAGCAGGTGAAACAGGAGAGGTCTGTTGCACTATATGTGGGTTAGCACCCTGGCCGGGGATGGAACTTGTGCTGCAGCAGCTGGTGATAGCTTCATAGCACTGAGACTTTAAACCCTGCACCACTAGGAAGGCCTAAAATATATATTCTTGATGATTTTCAGGTACACATATTTTATGTCATTAACACATCCATTTGCAGAAAAAAATATAAGCAAAGCAGGATGAAAGAAACCAAAATGTACCTAAGAATCCAACAATAAACAATTGCTATTGAGATCATAAGTAAAGCTTTGTTTATTTATATATGATTGTATGTTAATTCATATATATGTCATTCATTCATTCACAGCAATATGTGGACAAGAACCAAATTTTATAATGAAAATACATAACAAACCACTGAACTGGACACATGGGCTTGGGTTACTGTTGAGATTTTAGACATGGAAATAGTGGAACAGATCTAAGAATTCACTATGCTATAAAGGTGAAAATTCTATTAGAAAATATGTTTTGTAATTACGCCAATCTAATTATAAACATTGTCCAGCAAAGCAGAAAGTAGAAAATAATTTTTTTGATACATAGAGAGGAGTATTAATTTATGACACATCCTATTTCCATGCCTATTGTCATTTTTAGAAAATGATGCTGTATTTCATTGTACTTTGGAGTAACTGAAATCAATGCAAATATTGAAATACCCCTTAAATATATGGTGAGTTCCAGCAAAGTTTGAATCTTGATTTCTCACTCCAAGTCATTGACCAATTAAGAATATTTGTGCTATTTGTGAAGCTGGTTTAAACCTTTTCTAAGAATAGCAATGCTGTTATCATGACTCACTATCAGAGCAAAGTAATTTTGGTAAGAGTGATTTAAAATCCTGGACGAATTGGTGACTAGGAAAGAGGGCAGTAAATGTGTGAAAAGAATGTAAATCTCCAACTTTATGCTAAGGATATACATGTTTCTTTTCCACTTCAAATGAATTGTGAAGCTTATTTCAATATCATGTCCTTTATTACTCACATAATGTTATTTATTAGTTAGAATTGTCTATTAATCACTCAACTAGATCCAATAGACATTAACTGAGTTCTTCTTAAGTGACAAGCAAAGTGCTGCCTGGAATAGGAACACAGGAGGATTAACAAATCTTCTGTATCTTTAAGGAAATTAGAGTTGTAATAGCTATTTACATATAAAGAAATGGTTTTGTGCAACAAAAAATAAATATTAACATATAAATTTACACTAAGCATTTTTTGTAAGCTGTTCTTTGGGAGTTTAAAATTCATGTTCTTGTCTCCCCTTTGAGTTTCAAGGAACAGTATCTAAACTTTATAATGAACATGCATAAAAAATCATAAGGTAAATTAATAGATGAGGGTCAAAATGGAAAGCATTGATTCACAGGTGTGTAAGGCAAAGTATTGGGCTTTGGAAAAGTCATGGCACATTTTTGCTTGAAAACTATAGAAGAAATATATTATGATTTTTCCAACAACCCAGTATATATGGCAATGACTCTATATACTTTTATTAGTATATGAAGAAAAGAATGATAAAGCAGAACATGAACTGTGGACATAAAATGGATAATTTCATCCATTCTTGAACTAAGGGTGCAAGACGGCACAAAGTCCAGAATTAACTTGCTTCTTTGGAAATTTGACTTCATTTAACTACCTGGATGCCCTTGGACAAATTGCTTACTTCCCTATACCTAAGTTTCTTCATCTATAAGATGTGCCTGAGAGATAACATAAGCATAAATAAGATGAGATCTTAAGCTTGGGTCCTCTCTGGACCAAACATTATGATCAATATCATTTCATGAATATTTACATCAATAATCAAACTAATTACTTCTAGTTTTGTTATTCAACTTGAGTTGTTGAGACTGTATTTCAATTAATATTTAAAACAATTATACTCTGTCTATAACTCAAGTGATCATTTTGACCCCTTACTATTTGCTTTACCTCCTTATATTTTGATAAATTAGACATTATCATGAATTTCCAATTCTGAATATGTGGGCCTAATAACTTTTGACTAGATATTTATAGATCTTGCCACATTATCATATTTCCAATTTATACCTTTTAACCTCTTGATGTTCAGTATTACTTAGCGATTCTGTGATAAAACTTATCAAGAGGTAAGGTTTCACAGTCATCAATTCTCAAGTTTTGGAGAGGTCCCAGAATTAGAGGACACTAACAAATTTCAACCTCTAGCACAAATAGGAAGATACGCCATCATGTTTTTTTCTAAGTTGGGAGCAAAGAAGAGGAGCAGGAGACCATTTATAATCTAAAGAGCTCGTCTGTGCCGCAGAAAGGAAATGGTACCAGATGAAGGCATGAGGATGCAATGCCCTGTTTCCTCTCTGACTGATTAATATGCTTCGCTATACCCATGGTTATCTTCACCAGTCACCCCAAGGGTCCGTGAGGAGAACAAATAAAAATGTTGCAGTAAATACAGAGCAAGGAGAGCTGACTGTGAAACTGGAAGGAACTGTTTCACAGAGGCATAACCTTTGGCCTTTATATGTCCACAATACAAGAGATTTAAGGAAACAGCAAATGGATTTACTCAAACTGCTAGGATAATTAACAGTATCACAAAAGATGGAATGCTGAGCTTTATCAGGTAGATCTTAGGAGGAATCAAAAATATAACAAATAACAGATCACAGCTCAGATAGAAATGGGGGAGGGGTGGTCAACAATCATGAATTGTACTGTAATAACAATGGAATATGTGGCTAGAGCATCCCATGAGGATGGCCAAGGAGCGAAAAAACTGTCAACTACAGAAAAATATGCATTTATTTATTTATTTTTGAGAAAAATAGCATGAAAAAAGAAAGAACCAAAGTTTATCGGTAACATAGTCTAGCTACAGAAGAAATTTTCCTATAAATCTTTGAATGATGGAATAAATCCAATAAGCAGTAATACAAAAGTTGAAAAATACCAAGAAACCTAAGGAAAATAAAGCAAACCTCACAGAGAACTGATAAATGATTAGACATGGCAAGGAAAAGAATAAAGGCAACCGAGTATGAATCACTGACAAAAAGATAGTTAAAAACTTACAAAATTATAGTTTGAAGAAATTAGGAAGAGGATAACAGAAGATGAAGACAGAAAACAGCATCCAATTTAAAGATAATGGGTATTTCTAGACCTTAACATGAGAAGAAAAAAAAAAAGCTCTAAAGAAACTCTTTTATAAAGGAGATTCATAAGAAGGAATAACAGAATTTGAAGTCTACAAGAGCAAACTGGGAATGAAACAGATAATTGACACTGAGACATACCCATTTTTAGTCACAGAACTTTAAGAATAAAGAAATAATTTAAGCACCCAGTTGGAAAGAAGTAATGCATTTTCATGGGGTGAATTTCAATCTGGGCCCAGATCTTCTGTGAGTGCCTATCATTGCCAGAGTATAAAAGATAAGGAACCACCAGAATATTGATCAGCTAAGTAATTGATAAACTTATATTTTAACCTAACCAATCTGGTGTTCATCAGAGCATGTACAGTGTCAATGATGAAAAGCTAAAACAAAAACAAAAACAAGTAACATACAATGATAATTTTTTGAAGACAAAATCAGCCAAACAAAAAGCTTCATAAAGAAACAAGTAAAAGGCTAAAATGCATTTCTTCAAAGAAGACACAGAGTCATGTTTGGAAGGTTTTGAGGTGAAATAAAAATAAAAATAGAAATAAAAATTATGTTCCCAGCCTCCCTTTTTTAACCATATAACTTAAGGTTTCCTAACATGCAGAAAATCAAACACCTTAATGTCTTTCACAAATATTAAAACAAACAAATCAAAACAACAAACAACCTATACAATAAATTTACTGAACTAAGATGCATGCAACAAGATATAATAAATTGTGACCAGGGAAACTTTAGCAAAGAGATTGGCGGTCACTCTAAATTATAGTAAAGACCCAAGCATGGGTTCCCAAGGATAACTAAGAAGAAGACTTTGAAACATTTGAATTGCTATGGAAATAGTAATAGGAAATATCAGAAAAGTCTGGCATTTTTTTTACATTTATTATAGTGTTGAAATAATTTTTAAACCAGGTATGAATGAAGTAATTAGCTCCTGAAGTAATCTCAATCCTACTTGATATGGTGAAAGGACTTTATTCTATTATAAAATATAATTTGTATTTAGGTTGCTGAAAATTTAAGGTCATAGAAGGATAATTTATGTAACAGAAATGAGGAAAACTGCAAAATAATAGGTGCAAGATGTGGGGGGAAATTTGAGTGAGTTAATTCCTGATTTTTCTAAGAAGGATTCAATACCAGTTCAAATTATATAACTTTTTTATATTAAAAAAGGAAAATGCTCCAAACTCTTAATTTTTCTCATAATTGACTTTCTTTTAACTGCAGAGGAATATTTCAGAAGAAAATTATATTTGAATAATATAAATTTGTATTTGAAATTCACCATGCCTTTCAGTATAATTTTAGCTTCTTATTTTAAATTCGAGTAAAAGTGTATTTTATTAACATAGCGGTACATTTTATCACAACTCCATGAGATAGCACAACTGAAATAAAGCTATATGTGAACACATTACTGGAGAAGTAATTTCAGGGAAAAATGAATAGTGAATTGTGGGAGGGAAAGAGAACTAGAGGAAAGTCAAAACAATTTCCACCGTCAGGGACTAGTAGGTGCCTGATTCCAAGGGGTAGGAGAAGAGATATGTAGTATATCTCAAGACCACTGGCTTAAAAAAAAAAAAAAAATCACTGATCCACCAGTTCCCATTTTATTGTTTCAAACAAATCCCCCTTCATTTGGGGGTTGCATATGAAAGGCAGCTTGATTGCATTTATCATGATTAACCATTTTGGTTTTCCTGGGACTGAGGAGATTCCTGAAAGTGTTTGGTGCTCATAACAGGAATGACCTAAGAATGCTAGAATGAGTGGGTCTGGTCCCCTTATTTTATGATAACCCATGCCTTAATGTCAAAGCAGAAGTGACAGTAGAGTCATTCTGCAAAACAGTATGACAATTCCCCCAGAAATTAAAATTAGGATTACTGTCTGATCCAGCAATCCATCTTCTGGGTATATGTGCATACATCTAATGGAGAGGAAATCACTAGCTGTAATACCATATTCATCACAGCATTATTCAAAATAGCCAGTGTATGGGAACAACCTAATAACTATGAATAGATGAATGAATAAAAAAAATTATGTATTTAGAAAATGATCTATTATGTAGTTTTAAAAATAAAGGCAATCTTTATTATTTTATTTGAAAGCAACATGTTTGAGCCCAGAAGATATGCTAAGTAGCATAGACTGATAGAGAATGACAAATACTGCCTTTATTGTGAAGTCTGAAAAAATAATGTTAAGTAAGAGCTGATAAAATGGTGGCTGCCACTGGCTGGGATGCAGGGAATAGGAAGAGGCTGGTAAAAGAGTACAAGGTTTTAGTTATAAGATGAATAAGACCTAAGACCTAATATATGTCATGGTGACCCATTGATAGAAGTTCAGTGTTCTTACAAAAAACTGGAAAATATGTGATCCATATGGTAATTAATTCAATGGGAATCCTTTTATAATGCATATGTATATCAAATTATCCCATTGCATACTTCAAATATATTACAATTTTATTTATGGATTATACATCAATAGAATTGAATTAAGTTTATTCTAATTCCTCACTCAGAAGCTACAGATATAGGGTATCTCTGGTGGTGCAGGGGTTAAAGTCTCAGCACTATCAAGCTATCACCAGCCACTGTGGCATGAGTTTGATCCCCGGCCAGGGAGCTGACCTCCATATAGCACATTAGAACTTTCCTATCTCGCCTGCTGCTCCCCTCAGAATTGTATTTCAGTAGATCTACCTGTTCTGGTCTGCACTCTGTCTCTGGTGAATCCTCTCACCCCCCACATCTCTGGCTTACACCCCAGTTCTTGTATGCATGAATAAATTAGAAAAATATTTATAAAAAAAGAAATGACAGAAATAACCACAGTTATATTCACACTTATTTCTCTATATTTATGATAGACTTGGGACAGAATTCCAGCTACCATTGTTCTTCATAAGCCTCTCACCTATCGAATGACAATCAAGCTATTCCCAGTGTCCTGGTGTCTGCATTTATGTAGACTCCATACCCAGCTATTTAGGTTATAGTCTTGGTGCAACTCCCTTCCTTAGAGCGCTCTTGTCACAGTGCCTGGCATCCCTTTTAAGAAGGATCCTTGAATATTTACCAGTTCTTGAGGAGAACAAGCATCAACCTTCAAGGCTCTGTGCCTTAATCTGTTGCACAATTTTTACAAGTCTGTTCTACTCTAGCCAGGCAGAGGGCACTGCTTTGGAAGCATAGAAGGTTCAGGAGACTCTGAGTATTTCTAGATTACCCATTCTTGATCTTGAGGTCATACTTTTTTATATTCGATTCCTCATTTTAATATAATTCATCAATCAAGGCTGTGCATTCAATCTCTTTTGCAGCTATTTCAACTTTAAAATTAGATCTGGTCTGCATTTTAGCACAGTCGGCCAAGTGTCTGCAGGAGATGAGTCTTTTTTCAAAGCTGCCATGGAAGATATCTGACTTTCTCAGTTTGCATTTAGTTGACATTTTTGCTGTCTTGAGCATATCACCTTTCAATCTCATTTTTCTCAAGCCATGGAAAATGTCCTCTCAAACAAAAGAAGAGTAGAGCTCTGGGGCTAAATTCAAAATACAAGCTGAGTTACAATAGCTAGAAGTATGAAATATTAACCTAAGAGTGTATAGTTTATTTTTATAAGTTTCCTTAATCCCCAAGATATTTATACATTTCCATAAAATTAAGTTTCATATCCTTCATAATCTACGAATTAGAGCTAAGAAATCAAAAGTAAGGCCTGCAGCAAAAGAAAATCTAACAGTTAAAAAACAAAAAGAAGCTAACAAATCATTGTACCTTTTCGATCATACCTGATAGTTGCTTTAAAGAAAGCTGAATAAATTAGAAAAGTAGAGGTATGGTCAGAGGCTAAAAGTTTGTGTGCTCTTGGGAATTCACATGTTCAACACCTAGTTTCAAGTGTGATGGTATTTGCAGATGAGCCCTTTATGAGATGATTGCATCTTAAGGACTAACTTCTCATGAATGGCAAGTGTTCTTATAAAAGTGGTACCAGAAAAACCCTCCTCCCTCTGTCATATGGGGACACAGAAAATCTATGAACTAGGAAGCAGATCCTCCCAAAACACCAATCTATAGGAATCTTAACCTGGGACTTCTCAACCTCCAGAGCTGTGGGAAATAAATCTGTTACTGCTTATAAGGCATCTAATCTATGGTATTTTGTTGTGGCAGATCAGAGTGTAAGCATACTGTAAAATTTTCTGGGGGACTATCCCTGGTATAGCATACAAGAGAACAAAGACATCTTCTAAAGTTCCATCCTGGACATAGGAACATGCTGCCTAAATGTAAAGTCAATCCTTCATATATAAAAATATAGATTTAAAAATGGATCCCCAGAATTTACTTGCCTGCATTGCATTCGTTAGCAAGGAAAAAAAAATCCTTTCTTTCTCCAATATTGCGTTTCTCCAACATCAGCAGATCTTTAGGGTAGTGCATCTTAGAAGCTGCTTCCATCAAGAACAATTACATTTTTAATGTTAATGTCTCACCATTCCTACCAATACAAACTAAATTCAGACTTGTATTTATTGGAACTCTTCTCCCAGACTATATTGCCCAGGTTTGAATCCTCACTTTGATTCTCTAATAAACTCTTAGTCTAACTATTGTGGAGCCCACTTATAGTTAACAAGAGCAAGACAAGAATAGAGTTAATCCCTAATGAGTTGGTGGTGCGGTAAATACTGCATTTACTCTATATTTTACTTTCTACACTTTCTTTTTGTACTCTGAACTGAAACCTAAAAACCTGCAAACCACATGTTCATACACCTTTGCTAATCGGGTTTCTCTTGGTTTCTGTCAGTGGGAGGTAATGAGACAGAACTTGAGAGATAGATATGTGATCTGACTTGAGACAAGGGTCATGACATGAGTCTTTCCTTAGTCTTTAATGCAGCAGTTAATTTAACATATTGGGGCACATTGCACAAGACCATGGTTAAGGGTTTCATAATGCTTGTTGAAATATTTTTGTTCCTTATGATGGTGCTGATAACATCAGTGCCTAACAACACCCAAGGACCATACCCAGTAATTCCACCCCTAGACATCAATCAGAAACACTCATTCAAAAGGTAACTTGTGCTCCCATGTTTATTGGAGCATTATCTCCTATAGATAAATTTTGGAAACAACCTAAGACCCTAAAACAGATGAGTGGATCAAGAAGATGTGGTTTATATATAAATGGAATACCACTCAGCATCAAAAATGATATATATTTCATAAAGCTGTTATAAAAATCAAAAGGCGATTTCAAGGCAACATGGAAATTAGCATTTTTGAGAACAGTTCAGCAATAGTGAGAAAGTGATATCCTGGGTTTTGCTTTATAGGACATTTCTGACAGTAGCAGGCATGGAGAGTGCTTGCACCTCCCACTGTCAGCATCTCTGGGGACATAAATGGTCACAGAAGTCACAGTCTGAAAGCAGTGATGTTTCTTGATCTAAGAAGAGCAAATCTACTCTTTGCTTAACACCTTAAGCAAATCTACTCTTTGCTTAACACCTTACACTCTTGTAATGGATGGTCTGCTATAAATATCTACATAATTAAGCACTGAATGGTTTCCCTGTATTGGAATGGACTCAGACTGAATCAGGCAAGGAGTTTTGTTGCAAGGGAGATAATCCCCTTTGGATTCATCTCAGGCTGAGCATGTAATAAAATCAGAATCAGATGGGTTAACAAAGGAAAAATCAATTTATTAACATACACATGGAGAATTTACATGGTTACAAATTCTAAAAAATAATGAAATGGACCTACATTTTTTGTTCTCTGCTTAGGGATCTTAGGTTTCAGGGGAAAAGGGGAGAGTTCACGTGATAGACGAGGAGGCGCTTATCTCATCCTTACTCTGAGATTAAAGATGAGGCTCTTAGTGATCTCACTGATACGTTGACAACTGGTTGAATTTTCCCCAAAACTGCTTTATTCTAATTCATAAAAGGGGTACAGCGATTGCACCTTCCATGAGTAAAAGGGGAAAAAAATTCAAGGAGAAAGCTTCTCCAGTAACGTAATAGATTTTACAAGGTTCCCAAGGTCTCAGATGACCTTTACTACCCAATTAAAGGTGATACTTGCTGGCTTAGTCTGGGCAAACTGATCAAATCACATCTACAAATATGTGCTGAGTGCCAAAGAAGATTTTCTGTCAGTCATGCAATTTGGTAAAGCAAGTTTGGAAACAGCAACATTAAATCCAATACCCAAAGGTGCAGTAGGTGAGAGGATTCATCAGAGACAGAGTGGGGAGCAGAAAAGGTGGATCTACTGAAATACACAGCTGAGGGGAGCAGGTGGTGAAACAGGAGAGGTTTGCTGTGCCATGTGAGTAGCTCCCTAGCCAGGGAATTGAGCTCAGGCTGCAGTGTTGATAGTGTGATAGCACTAAGACTTAACCCCTAGGCCTCCAGGGAGGCCCAAAAAGAACATTTCTGTTGAAAGTATAGTCACAAGGAAAGCTAAAAATAAAAGATCCTTTATACGCTCATAGAATTTTGAGATAATACCATATTAATAAATAATAAGTGAAGTTTGAACTGTGATAAACAAGTGTTCCAGAGTATTTTATTTTATTTTAAAGATTTATTTATTTATACAAGCACTGGGTACAGTCAGAAGTGCGAGAGGGTGAAAGAACTCACCAGAGCCAGAGTGGGAAACAGAACAGGCCGACTGACGGAATACACTGCTGAGGGGAGTAGTGGGCGTGGCAGGAGAGGTCTGTTGCTCCATGTGGGATCCTCGCTGGCAGCTGGGGATCTAACCAGCGCTGCAGAGGCTGAGGGCAGCTTTGCAGCCCAGTGCTCAACCGATGTGCCACCAGCGGAGGCCCCCAAGAGTATTTTAAATGATGCCCAAACAATAGAAAGTGAGTTGGAAAGTGTCATGTAACAAAGATAAAGTCAATGCAAAGACTAAATGCTTACTCTACGTGAAAAAGGTAGACATTGTTTAATTCATTATGAAGGAGATTTCAGAGAGGGAGAAAATGGAATGCAAATATGATCAAATGATATTTTTTAAGAACAAATAAATTAAATACCTAAAATGTAGAATCAAAAGAATATTTTTAAATTTTACTGAAATAGAGACAAATTCAATGTGCACCCTGAAGGGGCTTCTAGATTACCAATGATACCTGCATTCATAGCTAACATTCCAAATCAAAGCATATTCTGGTAGAAATGATAAATTCAAGTACCAAGAAAGAACCATCAGACTAGGCAAAAGAAAAATCACGCTTCCTGTTATTATGAATTGTAAAGTTGGATTCAATTTTATAATAACATTCAAGCAAGGAGACATTTTGATCAATATCTAAAATACACTAAAAGGAGGAAAATGTGATGCAAGAGTTTTATAATCAGCCAAGTTATCCTTTGATTATAAGAAAACTATCTAGTTTAAAGGGAAAGTATGCACAAAGTTATGCCACTTATAAACAACAAGATCTGAATATCCTGAGAGAGAAGAATAGATGGTGATAAAATAAGAAATTTCGGAGAATGACACTGAAATTAGCTGATTTGATAATCGCAACTCAGGGATGTTTTTGAATTCACAGGCATAGACACTTCTTTTCACATACTCCCACTCCTACCCAGATATGTTAAGATTAATTTTTATTAACTGAAAGTGACAGAAATGTAAATGTGGTGGCCACAAAGATCAGACAAAAGAGGTGAGAATATTCAGCCAGTTTCCTTTGGTTTCAGGACTCCCTAACAATAATTCTATCCACAAGTTAGGAGACTTGTCAAAAATCAAAGCCCAATTTTTTGTATGCTTATAGCTTTTCAGACTAAAGTAATAAAATACAATTCAGAAAGAACTTTGAACAGTTTCTTTGAACAGTCCTTCATGTGAACTAGTTAGAGTAATTAGATTCTTGTTTTCCTGACATACCCACTAAAATCAAGTCACATTATCTTCAAAAGACACTGCAGTAGAAATGGAAATAGTATTTATCTACAGTCCACAACTCAGGTTTTGATTCATACCTCTCTCTGTCTGTCTCTCTGCTCTCTCTCTCTCTCTCTCTTTCTCTCTCTCTCTCTCTCACACACACACACACACACACACACACACACACTCTCTCTCTCTCACACAGTCTATGATTAGGGCCAAACCCAGAAAATATTTAAAGTAATTGTATTATAAATTATATCTTATTGAGAGGAATATTCTTAGCTTTATTTATACTGGTAAAAGGATGATCCTAGTAAACTGTTCTAAGATATTACATAAAACACCTAAAGCCAGTTTAAGAGTTTAATATAAAAAAACAAAATGGACATCTGCTAAATCACAGTGGAATTCTGAACAAAAATGCTCAAGTAACAACAAGAAAGCAGAAAAAACAGACAGAACACAAAAACTAAGAAAAAAATGCTGATTTCAACCTAATTGTATAAAATGTAAATTACTAATTGCACTATTTATAAAAAGAGATTGATAAAGAGAGTTAAATCCATCACCCAACCATACACAGCCTATAATAAACACTTGAAATGTAATAATAGAAGCATGTTGGAATGAATAAGATGGAAAAGCTCATCTTCATGCAACGAATCCAGGAGTCACTGCATTAGTGTAAGAAAAAGAAAACTTTAAGCAAACAAAATTAAGAGATTTGGGGATTATGATAAGTGGGTCAATCCACAAACATGGCATAGAAACTCTGTGTTGGTAGTAAATAACAGAACCACAAACTGTGTGAAAGAAATAGATAAAAATAACATGAGACATAAACAGATACACATGAACGGTTGGTGTCTTCAACAACCCTCTCTCAAAAATTGATAGAACAAATGGACAAAAATTCTTCAATAATAAAGATAAAAACTTGAAAACATCAAAAACCAAGTGAATAATACTGACATTTGTAAACTACTCCATGTAACAACAGAACACATTTTCTTCTCAAGTAAGCATGAAACATCTATCAAGACAGACCATATCTTGAGGTGTAAAATGTAGCTAAAAATTGTGAGCTGAAATCATGCGCAGCAAGTTCTCCAACAACAAAATAATCAAATTGAAAAATTAATAGCAGGATAACAGAAAATATTCAAAACTTGGAAACTAAACTAGACCCTTCTAAATAATCCATGTGTCAAAGAGAAAATGTCAAGAAAAATATTTTAATTGAATTGAACTGCATGAAAATGAGGACAGCGTATCAAATCTTGTGGAACAATGTTAAAACATTGCCAAGAGAAAAATTAAAGTCATACTTTAGAAAATAGGAAACCAAAAATTAAAAACACTTGAACAAGCAGAATAAAGGAAACCATAAATATAAGAAAATTAACCAAAGTTTTAAAACAAACCAGTGACACAGAAAAATCAGTGAAACGGTATTTTTTTTTTGAAAATTTCAAATTACAAATCTTTAGCAAGTATAACAAATTAAAAAGATAATTTGTGAATATGAAATTAGAAAGAGGTGTTATCTCTGAGACTTTACAGTCCTTGAAAGGCTGCTATGAGAATACTATGAACAAGTCTACAAAAATAAATGATATATTAAATAAAATAGAACGATTTCTTAAAAAACAATCACACATTATGAAAGTGATCATTTGCATAGTTTGGGGACTAAAAAAGTCCCCCCAAATCAAAACTCTAGCTATCTGTGGTTTCATTGGACACTTTTAATGCTTAGAGAAAAATTAAGATCCCTTCTTTAAAATATGTCTCAGAAAATAGAGGAAGAAACATTCAAAAATATGCAATACAAAATATGTAATTATTCTTAAATGCTTTTTATTGGTACAGAGTTCTTCATTGTGTAGATATATTGCAATTTATTTAATTGTTGGAATTGGAGGGTGGAATTTTAGATGTGGAAATTGAATTCAATTTTGTACCAATATGTACATTTAAAATATTTGACAAATATGATTTCAAAATATTATCAGTGTACTTTTGCACTTTGGGGATACATTGCTAGAAGTGAGATCACTAGGTCAAAAGCAAAATGCATATGTGATTTTGTTAGACGTTGCCAAATTCCCCTTTACAGATATACCATTTTACATTTTGAGCAACAAAATACCAGAGTGTTTATTCTTTCTTAGTTTCACCAATAGGGTATGTTTTCAAACTATTCCTTTTTTTTTTGACTCTGAAAGGTGAATAAACATTGTGGTTGTAATTTGCATTTTTCTCACTGTGATATTGATAATACAATGGGAAATACAATTTTTTTTAAAGATTTATTTATTTGTGCAAGAGCTGGGGTACAGGCCAGAGGTGTGGTGGAGGTGAGAGGATTCACCAGAGACAGAGTGGGGAGCAGAAGAGGTGGATCGACCGAAATACACTGCTGAGGGGAGCAGCAGGCAAGACAGGAGAGTTCTGCTGAGCCATATGGGTAGCTCCCTGGCCAGCCGAGGATTGAACTCATGCTGCAGAGGCTGCGGATAGCTTTATAGGTTGCGTATTAACCCGTTGCACCACCAGGGAGGCCCAGAAATATAATTTTTACAAAAAACACTGTGCCATCTAAAAGATTATATCTACTGTCTCTAAAAGATTATATCTACTGTCTGAATAACCAAGGAATTAATTGCTAAATGATAATCAATTAGTTTATTCTTAAAACATATATCTATTTTACCCACTATTGCACTTAAAGATATAGCTAGGAGGGCCTCCCCGGTGGCTCAGCGGTTGAGCGCTGGGTTGCGAAGCTGCCCAGAGCCTCTGCAGCGCCGGTTCGATCCCCGGCTGCTCCCCGGCCACCAGAGGAGGGTCCCACATGGCGCGCAGACCTCTCCTGCCGCCCGCTGCTCCCCTCAGCAGTGTACTTCGGTCCTTCTGCCTGCTCTGCTCCCCGCTCTGGCTTTGGTGAATTCTCTCACCCTCCCGCACTTCTGACTGTACCCAGTGCATGTATAAACAAAACAAATAAATTAATTAAAAAAAATACCTCTATTTAAAAAAAAAAAGATATAGCTAGGAGATTAGAAAGGAAGGAAGGAATAAATAATGAAGTAAGGAAGAAAGGATGAGAGAGAGGGAGGGAGGCCTGAAGGGAAGTAGAAACGGGAGGAAGAAAGGACAAACGTGGAGAGGGAGGGAGAGGGAGGGAAGACAGGTCTAAATTAAGACAACAAAGTATATGAATAAATAGACAAGGACTACTTAAATCAATAAAATTACCTTTGTTTGCCTGAAATCTCTACTAAAACTGCTATCTTAAAAACAACTGAATTCATGTATTTTGCTCCTATTCACATTTTTCATAGACTTTCCAGAAATGATTTAATTGAAAAGTTTTACAAGATGTCAACAGTTAACCACATAAGCACAGCTTCTGAAAAGATTGAGATGTCTTGTTATGCAAATTGTGTCTATCTTATGCTAGATAGATGCTGCTTATTAATATTTTATTCTCTAATTTTTATGGCATTCAGCACAGCATGAGAAGGGACATTATACAACAAACTAATAAAGTGAATCCTGCACTAGCTATTTGATCAAATATATTTCATGCAAACTGCCTAAGAACATCAAAACAATTAGTGAAACCTGAAATTCAATCTGAGCTAGAATTCATATTCAAAGACTTGAATTCACATAAGTTCAGAGACCAAATATTGTATTTTGATTTGTTTTGAAGTAGCCATCTGCCCATATCAAAAAGCAACTACAACACTTTGGCAGGCAGCTCAAAACACCTAAATAACTATTTCATGTGGGTCAGGTTCACAGGCATCCTGGTGTTACTTGGAAAGCAGGAAAAGTAATGATCACAGCATGTGGTACTTTACCAAGTTGCATCCAAAAGTATCTATAACTTTGCAATTGTCAAAAATTCCAGCTTTCATAAGAATCCTTTAAGGAAACCTTATAAATATATATTGAACTTCAAACATTAGTGGCCAGTACACTAAAAGACAGCATGAAAATCTAATGAAATATTTTATTTTATTTTTTTAAGATTTATTTATTTATGAATACAAGAACTGGGGTCCCGGCCAGAGGTGCAGGGGGTGGGGTGGGGTGGGTGAGAAGATTCACCAGAGAGAGTGGGGAGCAGAACAGGAGGATCTACTGAAATGCACTGCTGAGGGGAGCAGCTGGCAAGACAGGAGAGGTCTGCTGTGCCATGTGGGTCAGCTGCAGTGGCTGCCAATAGCTTGACAGTGGTATCTTTAACACCTGCACAACCAGGGAGACCCGTAATGAAATATTTTAGAAATTTGCATGACATAAGAATCCTTATATCTATAATTTATATTCTGATACATTTAAAATTATTGTTTAAAATGATATTCAATGTTATCAATTGTTTTATTTGTACATTTTATAAATGTTTATGTGCTGGTCAGTAGTCTAATTTTTATTTTTTTTAAGCAAATCCAATGCCACAAAGACCACCTTCAGAGAACCTCAAGTGGAGTTCAAGTGGAATAAACTTTAACTCCATTCCTCTACCTACGTTCCCCCATCCTACATTCCAGTTTTCACCCTCCTTTAGGTTCATGTCTGGAAACTTCTGACATGTCATTTCTTTTTTGGAAGAGTAGCTATTGAAAGGGTTGAGGATGACTCTAAGGTAGGAGTTGGGGTAAGAGCTCATGAGAAAGTTGGGTCGGCAGACAACATGAAGACACATGTGAACCATCAGCTGATCTCCATGAAGTAAGAGCTAATGACTGGAAAAGTGTGACCCTTGTGGTGACTTGGAAAAGCTAGGTGTGGCTGTACTCCCAAGAGCCCACCAACTAGATGATGGTCACCACAATTTTCCAGAGGATGTTTCCAGTGCTAAAGGCACATCTTGTTAGATACCAACACCACGTGTTCTTCCCTCCTGGATTTTGTAATGGCAAATAATCACCAATAGAAGTAAAGTGAACAGAGAATGGATACTTAGGGACCAGTCTTAGCAGCAGAAACACAGCTGTGGCTACTTCCATCCTTACTCCCCCAAATTGGTGTTCTACTGAATGAATGTGTCCTCATCTTCTATCAGAGTTAAATTGGACATATATTGTATCACTTATAGAAATATAAACTTCAAATTAGTATAGTAAAAGTTGAGGAAAGTGTTACAAAAAAGGTCTCCCAGATATTGAATTCTCAAAACTTAGTGCACATGTCTGATGGCTTATCAAAACAAGGAGTTCACAGCATTTAAAACTAAATACATACTCTTTTTAAAAAGATTTTATTTTATTTATTTATTCATACAAGAACTGGGGAGTAAACCTGAGGGGTGAGAGGATTCACCAGAGAGAGAGTGGAGAGCAGAACAGGTGGATCTATTGAAATACACTGCTGAAGGGAGTAGTGGGCGAGTCAGGAGAGGTCTGCTGCGCCAAGTTGGTTAGCTCCCTGGTCCGGATCAAACTCATGCTGCAGTGGCTGGCAATAGCTTGATAGTGCTGAGAGTTAACCCCTGCACCAACATGGAGGCCAAATCTGGGTACTCTTAATGATGTGTCTTATCCCTGCAATCATTACCTTCTCTGGAGTTTGTACCAACTCCGATCCTCAGCCTGGAGACACATCTACACTTTCCTCTGAAGATGACTGTGAAGATACTGTGTTCTGAGGAAGCACAGCCCACCCTCCTTCCTTAGCCCACACACATTGGAATAATCTCCAACCTATGCTGACAATTTATTTGCATGTTGTTCCTGCTCCAATCTCATGAGAGCTGAACCAGTCTCAGAATGTCCATACACACCACCATGTTTCTTAGAGGACTCTATCAGTACCCCAACCTGTGATCAACTTTTAGGGCTGGCTGCATCACACCAACTTGTAAGACAGCAGATCTATTTAATGACTAGTAGTCCAGTTCTTCCTAATGAACACTATCTTACCGAAATAATCTCAGGTCCCTTCTGTGTAAAGACTGTGTCATGGCCACAGATATTCCTGAGCATCAATATCATGCTTAGACCTCAAAACCTCATGGAAACCCTTATCACCAACTTCCACAGAAATCAAAGGCTTTTCTTAAAATATACATTGATTTCTTTGTTGCAGCAACAAGAGTTCATTGATGGAACATAAAATGATGAAGGGGGAAGCAAAAATCTTACTAACTTCACTTTAACACTTAAAAAAATACACCTTCTGCTACTTATCAAAAAATAACCTCATTTCATTCTCATCATCTGCAGTACCAGCTTAGCTCTGAGTTGTGTTTTTCGTCGACAGCTATATTTGGGGAAGGAAACAAAATTCACCTTGTTAATTCACTATTATTTATTCATAATAAAAATCTGTGTGCTAAGGTTTAGAAATTTATTTTTTCTTTGTTTTCATACAGCACACATATGAGTTTGACACACCTGAATTGACAAACTCAACTGATTTTACTTAATAAAATAAATGTGTACTTTCATTCTATTCCTTGTTGCTTTGCAATAATTTTCAGGTCCTTTTTCTGGCAGTTATCACTCTTATTTGAATTGGTAAGGACAGAATACATTCATAGTTTATGACAACAGATTTTAATTCTAATGGAAATCTCAATGTTCTGACAACTAGAATGTGTTTATTTTGAGTATCTGTAATTGTTCCTTGGATTGTTAAATCTTCAACTGTCATATTTTCTTCTGAAAAAATACCTAAGACAATCAGAATTTTTTTTTTTTGCAAAAAAAGACACAAAATAAAATACCACTACAAAAACATATAAAACTAAAACATCTAGTGAGAGAACTCAATATTAGCAATTGGTAATTCAAGCATAATCTATAAAAATTTGCCAAAGCTAATATAATTCAGATATCACTCTAAAGTAAAAAGATATATTTTAGGAAATAAAACTCTATTACTCATGTATCTTTTAAAACTAATAAATGATTAAAATAAATTTTATTAAGTACTCATTCAAGTTGCCAAAGGCATCGTACAGTCAGATTAAAATGCAATGCATTTTTCTAATTAATAAACTATTTCTAAGAGCAGTTTAGGTTAATAGAAAAATTAAATGGAATGTACAGACTTCCCAATTACCCCCTATATTAAATATTTGCATTTTTTGGTCTGGAGTATACAAATTTCTGACTCAGCAAAAATTCTATTTTAATCCACACATAGTTAACACTATAAAATCACACTTTTCAAAATGAAAATCTTGTTACCACTTGTAGTTCCTTTTTTCTGTCCTCAATAAAGCCTATTTCTTAAGCCATGCTATGTAAAATTGAGAAGTTTGTCCCAAGCTGGTGATACATGACCGGTAGCAAAACCACACAGAGCTGCTCTATCTAATAGGGACTAGTTACCTACACAGTAGAATCAAGAGTGTTTGCTTACGGTCTTGTATTTTTTCCAGTATTTCAACAGTAATTTACAGCACAGATAGGAGGGTGGTAAGATTTTCATTTAAAAAGTGTCACAAAGGGACTTACTCTAACCACACCAGATTTACTTTTAATGAAATGATTTTTTTTTCCACCGTCAATACCAACTTTCATAACTAAACTAATAGATATATTAGTGTTACACAGAATTTATATACACACATGTATGTTTGACTGTATATAGACATGTATAATTTCTTTTTGAAAGGGAGAGAAACATGCCTAATTTTTATTTCTAAGTAGCACATGAACCTTATCTTTTGTCTTGGTCAATAACATTTTTTAATTAAATATGTATGATTTAGCTTGACAGATTTCTAGTTTGATACATATTATAATAATATTGCCATGTTAATTTATTTTGTCTGCTGTGCTTGAACTGAATGATTGTCTACTTTTTATATACAGGTATCACTTGTGTTTGGTGTAGTCAAATTATATGCAAAAAATTAACACAAACCATTTTGCTTATGTTTTTTTCCTTCAGAGCTAGAAAACAGTATTTTAAAGTATTCCCCCAAAATGTTCAATATTATTGATGTTGACAAAATAGGTATTTCCTCCTATATATGAAGTGAAAGATGATGAAAATAAAAATTATGCAAAGCTGTCTTAAAAACAATGTTACAACTTAACCATTTCAATATAATCAATTGCAGAAATTACACTAAATGATTAAGAATCACTTTATTCAGTAAAAAATCTTAAATTTTATGATGCTAGGGAAAGCTTTTGCCAAAATTGGAATAAAGCTGTTTTGAGGTAAATGCAAATTTTCCAGGCTTAAAGTTGGAATACCTAAACTTTCTTTCATTTTCAGAAAAAGGAACTGAGACATCCAGAGGGGGGAATAGCAGGGACAAGTCAAAGTCCAAAGTCATAAGGGAGCAAAGTGGATTATAGTGTTAGACTATGAGTAGTTTGGTGGTAGTACTGCTATGGTAACAGCATTGGAACGGGGGAATCCTATACTTCCAAAATACAAACAAAATGAAATCAACATTACCCTAATTTAAAAAAGTGAAGTAATTAAAATAATAATACCTAAAGGAAAAATACACCCTCCCGCACATCTGGCCTGTACCCCTGTTCTTGCATGTATAAATAAATAAATCTTTAAAAAAAAATTGAAGAGTAAAAAAAATTTCATGGAAGTCAACTTTCTCTGAATTACTCCAACAATTTCATCATTTCTCTAGTTAAGAAGCAAGTGTTAGACTCTTGTCTGAAGAGCACATGAGGTGGAGCATTACATCAAGGAACTGAGATACTCTTAAGTAATCTAAGGGTATCTAAGCTATTCTTACTGACATAGAAACATAAATTAGGGAGATAAATGTAAAAGTTTTTATTGTGAATATTTTAGACAAAATACTATTTCTGAACAATTTTGTTTGAAATGAATAAATGAATATCAAAAATATGGAAATTTAACAAAATGTTGAATAAAAAGTATGGCTGAATTTTGTGGAGATTTAATATGTCAAGATGTTACACACACAAACACAATCACAAAAGGATAAGTTTTGGACATTTAAAGTTGCTAGTAAAACGTGCATTTATTTAACTTAATGGCTTTTAGTGCATTTTGATTCTTTTACATTGCATCAAATCTCTTTTGTACCTCAAAGCATTCTTATAGAAAGGTAAATGTGATACCAAATTTTTAGTTATTTGTCAAATGTTATCAAATTCTAACCTTTTGAAATATATACTAGAAATGCTTATTATGTAAAAAAATATGAGCAAACCCATTTGGCACAAAATGAAAAACTCTAGCATTTAAGTTGGATTACCCAAAGGAGGGTATACTATCTTTTAAAAGGAAAGTGATTTTAAAAGCTTATAATGACTTAGCAAAGGTTTTCTGAAGATCAAATGCCTCTTTCTTTGAGTGGCAACTTTTAAAATAAGTGGAAGCATTCAAAGTGGCTCTAAATTAATAATAAAAAAATCAACTTCAAATTATTTTAACTGGCTCTTTAGGCTTTAATAAATCTCAGTGCATGATATACCTTAAAAACCTCTGATGAATTATCCAGGTTAGAGTCATCCAAATGAGAGATAATGCATTTCTACTCTCATTTGTGATAATTGCAGCAATGACTATATTCAACCCAAAAAAAAAAAAAATCATGCTTTTGACAGGGTTAAGGTACAAATGAATGAGAAAGTAACACTTTGTCAAAGATGAGCAGATGTGGTTGTGGGTGAGCCCAGATTTAAGACTTTTGCACAGGATATTTCTTTTTTCTGGAAATGGATTTACACACATAATTTACTGGCTTCCACCTTCAATTTCTTTTCTCATAGAGGCTGTATCTGACCGCAACTGTCTTAATACACTCTGAAAATTTCTTGAGCTATTAGAAATTTTTCATAATTTATCAATCTTTAGTCAGCTATGTTACTCTTATTTTATAGTATTCTTTTATTGATTGTCTGTCCTGCTTCTAGAAAATGTAAGTTCCTCAAATACAGGAATATGTATTTTTCTCAATTAATCCATCTCCAGGACCTGGACCCATATTAGGAACATCAAATAATTAATGATTAGGAGAAATATTTGTCAATCATAATTAAAAACATGTGATGTCTGTACATTTTAAAATAAATCATGGCACATTTTTAAATCTTATGAAGAATAAATGTTGATGTCACATTTTCTTACCTCAATATTATAAAACTATTAACTAGAAACATTAAAAATTAAAGTATAATGCTAAGATATATCTCAATATGTGTACAATAAAATAAAAACTGAGTCTTTAGATTTCTTATAAATCTCAAATACAAGTTCAGAAAGCAATTCACAATATTTGCAAAAGGTCATTTTCGAAGATCATCTATTTTACACTTATGTACCTGAAACAACCAGTATTTAGACTAAAAGGCAAGTGGTAGAATATTGACAGTGGAATTATTTGTAAGCCCAAACTGAAAACTACTCCCAAGTCCAGTCAGGAGAATTCATAAAAATCAGAGTAACATTTGCATGAGAATAAATTATTTATAATGTATAATATGTAATTTCATTAATATTAAGTCCAATTTAAAAAACACTAATCTTTGGTGTTGAAGGTCAGGAGTCATTCACCCAAGCAGTGATTGGTGTGAGGTAGATGGCTTCCTTTTGTTCTGGATCCAAGTCTGACTAAATTATTAAAAACATTTAATATTTTTAGTTTTACTAAAATATGTAAGCAAAATTGATGAGAAGGATTACTGCATAGCACAACTGCAAATCCTGGAGTAAATGAGAAAGACTGTGGATTTTTAATCTTGCATGAGAGAGAGCCTGTGAGTTCAAGGACAGAAGTGGGGGACTTAAATGACAAGGAGAGCATGCCTCATACAATAAAAACACATGCTGAATGTTTGCCTTGACATAAAGTACGTTTCTCAAATAAAAACATTATTTCTGGAGGTGACACTAATATAGGTATTTTTCATTCTTCTAGTTTAATGCTAACAGTTTCTCTTGAAAGCAGCAGGGCCTCGACTGACCTTAGCTTCACATGTCAAGGCGACTCGTGTTGGCAAAAGCATGTCCTGACATTTTGGGGAGACCTATCCTTCAATATTTCAAAATATTCTGGAATATAATTTAGCATATTTAATATTGTAAATGATGAAATAAGTTCAAATCAGGGCATTTGTGTCAATCAGCTGGTATAATTTAATATAAAACAATATTTTTGGGGTTAAAGAGTCAAGTTCAAAGACAACAAATAATACAACATTGAGTAAACACTCATCTACTGACCAGCTCCCATCTCCAATGAGGAGCAGCCTTTCTCAAAAGCCCGATGGCTTCAGATGGCTTTGCCTACTTTATTTTTGATACCTCTCTCTGCCTGAAACATACACTTGAATTCATTTTGTAATTTGTCTTGCCGTGGCTACATCCAAGGAAGACTTTAACCCTATTTGTAAGCCATGCCAATCATCTTGACAATTCTCTTGGGTTGTAGTCTGCATGGGATCCTTCCTTTCCTACTTCATCAGGTGAAATCATAAAGGGCTATTGTTTGTTAGATTTCTCTGTTTAAATTGACCCACTCACATAAACGGAAAGGCCGCTTGGATCATCCTACAATTTAATTTTCAATTATGGACTTGTCTAACTTATTGTGGCCAAAATAGTTAAGGGTCCAGGAATAAATCATCACCTTTCAATTCTCAGGGGGACAAGTAGTGTCATCATCTCAAGGAGGACTGGTTTTAGATCTATTCCATTTTTCTGACAAGATGCAATTAACATGTAGACCTCTATCATATATTGTATGTATTAGACTACATTTTGTAAGGATACAAGAATACTGGTAAATAACAGTAAAACTTCCTTCAAAATTCCACATTTCACTCAATAGCATCATAAAATGCCTTTGTAAAAGAAGATAATAGGTCTGTTGCTGGTTTCAAAACAGTTCTAAGAGGGTAAATGTCTTGAACTGTCACCGAGCATGGCATCCATCTTATCTATTAACAGTCGAGGAAGATCGTTTTAGGAATGCAAAAGTTTAAAACTGAAATTCACTTCCTGGGGTTAGAGCTTTTAATGGACTGACTGTCACTGATAAGGAAATGATGGAGAACACAATGTTTCTGCAATCTCATTAGCTGGATGTATTGTGTGAAGTTAAATTTCCCAATCTCCAGAATGCTAACATATACTACTCACTGAGGAGAAAAGAGGAAAGTAATTCAAAGTTCTATATTTAACTTTTATTCTTTTTACTGCAGCATTAAAATAACAATTTCCATGACATTGTGTTTTCCTTATTTCTTTAGTGTGCAATAAAATTAAATCTCATGTTATTTTAGTGGATTTTCAACCTTCAAAATGAAATCTATTGTGGAAATCTCAAGTGGTTAAACAGCTTCTCATAGTTCGCATAAAGTTGGCAACTATGCTGCTTTCTTCATTAGAAAGAGACAAGATGACATATTCAATCATCAGTGGCCCAGGGCCACCCTTCACAAGCATTTGCTTAAAACTTTTAATGCTGTGCAAATGTGACATTTGATACATTTTTGTTTAGGGAGAAATAAAATAAATTTGTTGACCTTTATTCACAATGCCCATGTAATGTGATTTTCTATTGATCATTTATATTCACTGTCAAGGCATGAAACTAGATCTCAAAATGCAGAAACATCTGGATATGAATGAAAACTATGCCTTTCATAGGCCTGGTTGACACATACTTAGATGTTTGACATACTGTAGCTTACCTGACAAAACTTGATTCCCTATAAAAATAATGGTTTCCTCTTGTGCACATAGTCCTTTCTTTCCAATTTAATAGAGAAACATGAATTAAGGCAAAGTTTTGTTTTTTTTTTTTTTTCAAATCTATACTTTCATCTGAAATGCCTTTAAATAGAAATGTATAATGAAAGTAGAAAACAAAAACAGAAGCAACAAAACTTTTCTTAATCTCAGTTCTTTCCTTTCCTTTTTTTTTTTTGGTCCTAAGAAAATCAATTGATCTGTTTTCCCACATGTCCATTTAAGTCTTTAAATTAGGTAACTGTCAAAGTCACTTATAATTTTTAGAAAAGATCAGAGTGGGAACAGAGTAATATCAAAAATGCAATAGACAGGTTCAACAATGAATAAAAATATTGTTTCCCCCAAGATGGTGACTGTTATAAATGTGTGAAGTTTCAACTGGGAGAAAAATGTGTCTTCTGACACCTACAACAGAATTTCCAAATAAATCTGAAAAATGGAGTGACTTCAAATGACATAAGAACTAAGATGTATGGCCCACTTCCTATTTCTTAACTGTTATGCTGATGACTTTAAGATTTCCTTATAATATTTCATAACAAGCTTATGAGTTAGGTTCCACAATGACCATTATTTTCTAGATGAGGAATCTGGGGGGGACTCTGGGTAACACGCATGAGGTAAAATATACAAATATACATTAGCTAGTAAACACCAGAACTGGATTCTGGATAGCTACAGAACTAATGTAATATAACCTACAACTCTGATTTTGAATATACATATTTTGAATATATATATATATATAAAGAGAATATATATATATATATAGAGAGAGAGAGAGAGGAGAGAGGAGAGAGGCATTTTTAGGTAAAAAGAAGGGGTATTGAGAATAACCTTTCTTTATTTCAGAAAATACCTGCACCATGGTAATATTTTAAAATACATTTTAAGTACTCTTTTTCCTGATATAATGAGAAACAATTATTTAATTATTGAGAAAATATGTAAATAATCTTATCTTAACTCTTAGATTAAAGTTGCTTCATCTTCAACTAATGGCTTTTAGTAGGAAATTATTCTTTTCCTTGATACTCCCCCTGGGAAAACTGGAATGAGAAACAACTGTCACTTTATGTTTTAAAATGATTTCAAGGGCTTTGATTAAAATAGAAAGGGTTGGAGTAGGTCTAGGATCAAGTAATACCTTTTCCTTCCCCTTAATCAGAAGGAGTTTTGGGATTTTTTTGACTCACAGGGACTTCTTTTTTATTAACACCAACATGAAAAACTTGAGAGTTCACATTAAAATATGCATTTTTTCCCCACCAACATAGGAAAATCAGCCAAACTTGGTCTGAATTCCAATGTGGCGAGAGTCCATGGTTGCTGGGTTGCAGCTGCCACCTTTAGTCTTGCCTTGCATTGGGCTGTGTTTCCAAGGCCCCTGGGGCATGCTCCGTTCATTTACATTTCCAAGCTGGCAGAAAAAGGAAACTGAGTAGTTTGCATCTTCTCCTTAATGCCACCATTTAACTTTTTCTTTTCTTTTCCTTCCCAGCATTCATTAGGGTCTTGTGAAATGCCCTGAGTCCAAAGCAGTGAATCATTTTTGTTGCCAGTTGTAAGGAGGATGGATTAATTTGATTAACTTCCTCTGGATACTTTGAAGTAAGGCATCAAAGAACACTGTTTATGTCTTGAAATGCTCAGATTTGATGTTAGAATAAAGAAAATGTGATTCAACTTTTTTTCAAAGGACAATTGCAGAGTACTGGAACTTTGTACTTAACAAAGACATATCACAGTTCATTTTATTCTTTTCTTGAAAAACATGCATTTAGCATTAATATTTTCACCCCTGGCATATAGCATATAAAAACAATTTCTCTTTAATATGATTTTCAATGTAGATTTCTAATTAAAATACATTTGCACTATAAAAGAAGCATTCATCCAAAGGAAATAAATTTGAAACTATTTTAATGTATGCAGATTTGTGCTTTAAGAAAAACTTCTCTTGGGCCTCCCCTGGTGGCTCAGCAGTTGAGCACTGGGCTGCAAAGCTGCCAGCAGCCTCTGCAGCGCCGGTTCCATCCCAGGCCGCTGGTGAGGATCCCACATGGCATGACAGACCTCTCCTGTCTCACCCGCTGCTCCCCTCAGCAGTGCACTTCGTCAGTCTGCCTGTTCTGTTCCCCACTCTGGCTCTGGTGAATCCTCTCACCCTCCCACGCTTCTGACTATACCCAGTGCTTGTGTGAATAAATAAATAAATCTTAAAAAAAAAAAAAAAAACTTCTCTCTTTTATTGCATTATAATTTGCTATAAAATGACCTAGTCCATGCAGTTCTTAAAATAATCTTGTATGTTCGCACTTCTTCTGGCCATTTACAGAGGTAGATCTGAGTTTTGGGTTTCCTACCTTCTGCTGACCAATCTCTGCATAAAAGTACCCTTTTTTCCCAAATTGCAGTCACATACATCTAGCACACATGTGCATTGGGTACAAAAGCTCTTAATTTTTCAGTAATATCAGTTCCACAAAATGAAAAGCTGGAAATGAATCTCAAAACTGAGGAATAGTAATTTTTCTTACATCACAAAAGGTATTAATTGAATGCTATTAAAATGATGTATTGGAATGTTAAAAAAGACATAAAATATATCTCAGTGAAATGTCCAAAATGTGCCAGAAATTTCAAAACCCAGTGTTGTGTGTGTAAGAAATTTGACAAGTTGAATCTTGAAATTTTTATGAAAACTCAAAGAGCAAAACATAACCAAGATAGTCTTATTAAAAGGAAAAGTAGAAAGATTTATATTACTGAATATGAAAAATATTGTATCATCCTCTAAAATATATTTTTTGTTAAACTTATACAGTCTAGAGTACATCTATTCCATAAAAGTTACTTTTATGCTCTTGAGAACTTTAGTTTTCCAAATTTTATCCTATGCTATTTCCACTTTTCCTAATATTGACTTCATACTGCCTTTGTAATCAGAAATAAAATTAAAAAGTAAATGACCAATAGATATTAATTAGCTGCCCTATTTGGAACCAAACAGTACCCATATTCCACCAGAGTCCTACAATCACAAGTCAGAAATTTCAGAACTGCTATTTTTTGCATTTACCATCTGTCTCTGCTAATTTATTAGGTTAACAATTACCTTCTTTTTGCAATTAAATTCAATTGCTCTTCCCATTGCCCAACATAAAGTTTATCTTGACATCTAAATGAATGAATGACCCTGTGTATATTATTGCTTAAAGATAGGTTTGAAAAATTTTACTCTTTCCCAAGAAATTTAGGTAAAGATGTTATTTCTTATAGCTGCATTTTTTTTTCCTGTTACTTGGAAATTGTTTTTTAAACCATTTAATTAAAAAAGGTCATAAATGTGCAAATCATATTATGCCAAGAAATAAACTATTATCAGCACACTAGTATATCATGTTTCCACCCAGGAAACAATGATACCCTACTCTAAAATTAATCACTGTATTAACTTCTAACATCACAGATCAACTTATTGTTTTTGATCTTTTTACAAATGGAATTGTGCATGTGATTAAGTAAAAGAGGAAATACACTCTAAAGAGAAACAGTGCATCTGTATATTATTTTGTTTTTCTTTTACCTTCTTCTGGTCTCTTTACCTGATTATTTTTTGAGGTTCATCATGTGAAAATTGCATAACTGTGATTTGTTCTCTTTATTGCTGTATATTACCCTACTATATTGTGTGTATGCCATAATATTTATCAACTTTGCTTTAGAATTGGGTATTTGTTTCTGAAATATACATATATACATGTAGGTGTATAATATTATCTATAAATACAAATAAAATGGAAGTGAACTTTGGAATGAAGTAGCTGGATCATAAGAAGTTCATCTACTCATATTAAGTACATATACTCAGTGGTCAAATAATTTCCCACAGTATTTTTCCCAGAGATCTAGTTGCTACACATCTTAGTGAATACCTGATATGATTATTATTTGTGGGTTTAATAATATTTCATTGTGGTTTTATTTTGTATTCTGTAAAGACAAATGATATGTACATGATTTGCATACTTATATTGACCATTGACTACTTTCTTTGTAAATAACTGGGCAGGTATTTTGTTTTATATATATATATATATATATATATATATATATATACATACACACACATGCATATATATACATGCATATATATATACACACATTCATATATACACACATTGCACTCTCACACATACACATATGCCCATGAATACATAAAAATGTTCTAACTATAACACCATATTGAGTTATATATACTATAAATATTTGAACATCTTCCAATTCTATGGCTTACTTGTTAACCCCCTTAGCCATATATTTTCAATAATATAATTTCTTAATTTGTTATAGTCTAATTTATCAATATTTTTATTTTTTGCCTTATGCTTTGAATTTCCTACTGAATAAAACATTGCCTAGGGTTCAGAAAATTAATTCCAGGATTTTCATTAAGGAGCTTCATCATTTTCTCTATCACCTTTAAAATTGTAATTCCTCCAGGGAAAGTATTTTGTATATTGTTTGAGACTGGGATAGAGAGTCACATTCTTTCTTATGGATATATATAATTTATCCAACAATATGCATTTTCTTCATTCTATAATGTTATGTTTAAAATGACTTTAATTTTTTGCAAGAGTATGTTTGCTTTCTATTTCATTAAATTTTACTCTTACCTTTGTTGGTACTTCTTTAAGCTTTCTGTGACTTTAATTTTTAATATTTAATGACCTTTTGAGGCCACTATTGGAGCACAGGTTTTTTCAACATTATTGTTTCACATCTTGAGTTAATATGCGATTTTTCAAAGTACTTAGAATGATGTACTAGGGCCTGAATGATTTTATATTTTACTAAATTCTGAATGGTTTCTTTCTCTAATCATTTCTTCTTAGCCATCTGGGAAGATGTTAAGTTTGTCCGTAAGAGATCTGGAAAGTCATTGATAGATAAAAGGGCCACTTGCTTCCTCCATGCCTTCTATTTTTCTTGCAGCTGAAGAACTCAGTTCATGTTCAGGATATTTAAGCTGGAGTGAGTCTCAGAGGATCTTGCAGGCAGATCCCCAGTAATTTCAGTGGAACCTCAGTGAAGCAGCACTCCAATGGTGCCCCAGTCAACCTCTCTGCAATTTCAATACTGACACCGTACTCTAAACATAGCTGCCCCCACATATCCTTCAGCTCAAGGAAGGAGGCAGTTTCCGGCTTACCAGCATCTTCCTGTGGCTCCTCCATGAACTCTTTATCTAGTGAACTAACCATGCCCTTTCCAGACAGGTCTGAACTTCCACTTATGGGTCCACTTATGGATGAGGAGGTGAAGGTTGGAGGAGAAATTTTGTGCTGTATATCAGACCTAAAAGGAGTGGATTGCTTTTTATATTTGATATTACCACGTTCTTCCAGGCTCTAGTCATCTCTTAGTAGCCAGTTTCTTGTTTCTCCATTTACCTGTTATTAAGCATCAATTGTTTTGAAATTGCCTCTTTACAGTTACACATGAGTTATCTCCTGACTGGTCCTGATTGAATAATCAGCATTATTTAGAGAAGATGGATTGAAAGAATCCAACTGGCAAAATATAAGGCACTATTCAGGTCAAATATAAGATACAATTGCAACATGCAAATATTGCTTTTAAGTAAATTTATACCTATCTAAGCAGGAAAAAGTGTGTGTGTGTGTGACTGTGGATCTAATGATAAATCTTCTGAAGAGATTGGAAAAATTTCTTTTACTGAACTAATTTTGCAAATCATTGGAACAGTGAGCCTAAAGTTACTTATAAAAACTATACGCCATTCCTGATAGATCGGTCCTACATGAAAAATAAAATCAGAACTCCATAAAAATGGAACTAACCTAAGCACAAAAATAAATCAAGATCGAATTAAAATTAAATGGCTGTAGTGACAGCCCCTGTTCCAGGCCCCATGAATCATCAAGGTGCTTGATGCTCTTATGATGAGACTTTGTGAGCATTTCCTTGAGAACTGACAGCTTCAGAGGAGTAACCCAAACATCCCTCCCCTATGATCATCACCAGACAGTATTTCCCTCCTTACTAACCTCCATCCTAACACTACTCAACAACCAACTCCATTGCTTTATATAGAACATGACATTTTAATATATAAACTAATCATTATAATCTGGAAGGCATTTATGGCTGAAGATATGTAAGTTTACTAGATATCAAAATAGTCAAAAAGTAAGAGAAGGGCAAATAATTTCACTAAGAAACAATTTTTCTTGTAATTCAAATTTTCAAAAAACCTTGCCTAATAATATAAATCAGTAACATAAATTGAAGTCTCCTATTTCACATGTGAATTCTATTGCTCAGAATACTGACATAATGAATTAAGTTAATTCACCCCCAAAACAATTTAAGTTTCACTGTAAATGAATTCAGGCAAAACTCAAATGACAATTTTCTATGCATCTCTAAGAAACAAGATAGTTTCTGAGTCAAAACATTCCCAGATTACTAGGCTAATACTTGACACATTGCTTTACAAACTTTCTATATAATATGGCAAAGACATTTTAAATGTAACTTCCATGTGTTTCTTATTGTATTTTCCCTTATAGATTCTCTTTTTTTCCCCCTGATTGAGTTGGGAATTCTATATATCATTTATGTGTGTATTTTTGTGTGTGTATATATATATATATATATATTTCAATTATTTATGTGTATATATATTCAATTATATATTTTTTCAATTATGTATGTATGTTGTGTGTGTACATATATACATACATATATAATTGAAAAAATATTTAAAAATTAATTTAGAAAAAAATCCATTGGTGAATCCCCCAAACCCAATTGTATAAATTGTGAAAAGATGACATTTGTGAAGCCATTTTAAAGATGGAACAGTCAGTCATTAGAGAGACTGTGTTATCTGCCTCATTTAATCTGCAGTCAAAAACTTCTGGAAGGTTCTCCCTGGTGGCACAAGGGATTAAGCACCACACTATGAAGCAATCTGCAGCCTCTGCAGCACGAGTTCGATCCCCAGCCAGGGAGCTACCCACATTGCAAAGCAGACCTCTCCTGTCTCTCTGCTGCTCCCCTCAGCAGTGTATTTCACTCCATTAGTCTGCCTGTTTTGTTTCCTACTCTGTCTCTGGTGAATCCTCTCACCCCTGGCCCCGCATCTCTGGCCTGTACCGCAGTTCTTGTATGCACAAATAAATCTTAAAAAAAAAAATACCTTTGGACTATGCCCAAAAGCAACTGCATTAAGAAACCACCAAGCAAGCTATTATTTGCAAAATCATGCTGATCACAAGAACTAATAATTATGGAATTTTGGGCAAAAAACAGAATCAGTAACCAGTCACATATAGCCAATAACATTTTAATCTTATTAGCACTAATTAACTTCAATTTTTTTCTGTTTTTATCACGGTAACATCTTACAACATTATATGTAATTTAGAAGTATAGGATCACACCCTGCAGAGGTATGTTACCACACCACAGTCACTCTAGGGCACCCACAGTCCTCCACCAAGTTCCTCATTTCTTCCCATGAAAACACAAACACACAAAACACAAATCCAAAAAAGAAATCCTGACTCTGTGCCTTCTAGGACCATTTTACTTTTCTCCAATATTCTGTATACTCCACATTATAACTGTTTGAGTCTATGTGAATGTGCTTTGCCTTTTAATAAACTTCTGGATTTTTAGGTTAACAACAGAAAAAGGTTTATTAATTCTCCGAAATAGAAAAAAAAATAAACTTTTCCTTTCACTTCTGTTCCTTGTGCAATTTCAACCCTATCTATCTATCTATCTATCTATCTATCTATCTATCTATCTATCTATCTATCTATCTTTCTGTCTATCTACATACTTACCTACTTACCTACCTATGAGCCAATACATGAATTAATGAAATAACTTCACCTTTCAAAACAGATAAATGCCTCTTTCTCTGTAAGAATTTACAGCTAGTAGCCATGATCATTAACATATATATGCATGTATGAGTTTATGTATGCATATGTGTGTTTATATTCCACATTCTTATTCAAAAAAGTGTTCATACAAAAAACTGCCACTCAACTATTTGACAGGTTTATAAGTCACTTCTTTCTTTTTTGACAGCCTATTTATCCTACTATATAAAATCCTCCAAGGAAGGCTTGTGGTAAATGATAGTGTATTTCACAGGTCATGTAATTTGCAATTTGTCATTCTTCATTTTGCAGGAAATGGTACATGATGTCAACATCACACAAGCAGTATACTAACATTTCTGCTGTCTTTCAGTATAAACAGGGTTGTTTTTTTTTTTTTAATTTTGATATAAGTCAAAGTAAACTATAAAATGTTCTGGCCAATAATGGCTATATGAGAAGTTATGTATTAACCTGTATATGTTGCAATGTGATATTTTTAATTGACATGCCTTTTTTGTTGTTTTTTTCCCTAAACTTCTAGAATGGAACACACTTTTCATCGTTCATTAACTATTTACCAATTCAGTCAACATGCTTTTATCAAATACCTAATAAATTCAAATAACAATACATTTGGTTAGCAAATGATGAAACTGTGAAATAGTTTATGTTCTTTTTTAAGCTCTCAGAAAAACAAATAACATATTTTTTCTCTAATTTAGCTTTTGTTGCTTAAACCTATGTATGCTGACTGAACAGCCTGCCTGTCAAACATTTTTCTATTACTAGTCATGTGGCACTGACAGAAGATTAACTTGCTTAGTACATTTTCCTTAACTTGCTCCCACTGATAGAAAAGCAGAAAGCAGTTACATCATCGGGAGCAATGTCAGATACATGAATCAAGTTTAACCAAGAGCACAGTCCTCAACCTTCCAAAATGGCCTTTCCATGTGGGATATTTGACTATAGAGTGGGAGAGCTCTGCTGGGTCTTCACAGTGGTGGCAGTGTAATTGCCCTGGTAACTCCAGCAGTGACAGCTGCTATGGCTGCTGGTCCTGGCAGAGGTACTGCTGGTGACTCTTGAATAGCTGAAGCTGTATTGTTTGTCCTTACCTGTGATGTCTGCTCTCCAGCAGCCTCTGGCATGTGCTTTGTCATAATGCTAGAATGGCTGTCTCCCCTTGATTCTTTGAGGCTATTGTTTATATGTACTTCCAGTGCACCTAGCTATCCTCTCACCACCCCCCCCAAAAAAAAAATGTAGTCTGAAAGATCAGCTAAAATGATCATAATCGTCACAGTTTAAAAAAAAATGGAAAAAAATGTTTTGGATAAGAGTTTAAGTCCCAAAGAATTAAATAATAAGAAACCCCTTCCATGTATACGTAGCATTGCAGTCCTGATGTCTTAAGTCCATGTTCTGTGTTTTGTTTTCAAACACATTTAGTCTTTTTTTTACCCCTCTCTTATTAAAGCATGCTCAAAATAGGGCTTTGTGAAGGGCAAACATATGGTCAGTTTGAGCAGTGTTATTACATATCAGGGGCAAAGCAGAGAACTTAAATGTCCAGGTTTTGGCTTACACTGACGTCACACGAAGTAGCTGCTCCATGTCACACAACTATGTGACCTTGAATAGGTTGTTTAAAATCTCTGTGCCTGAATTTTTTCATCGGTGAAAGGGGGCTAAAATAGAATCATTCAAGAAAGAAATCAGTAGTTCAAATAAAAACTGCAAAGAGCGTTAGCATATAGAATAGTTTTCAATATCATCTATGTCCAGCTTCATTTGTTTCTGTTCATTTTTCAAAAAAGTAATTGAATTTTAATAATTATGTGGTACATACTCAATATTTCTTGTTAATAAAGAAACGTATAGCTAATCTTGTTTTCTTTGAGCAAAGTTTTAAGTATATTTTTTCTTTGAGTAAAGTTTTAAGTATATTTTTACATACTTTCCTTATATAGGGTTCTCCAGGGATTTGATTTGTAGCCATTGTAATTTCAATTTATTTTTAGAGTTATAACTATTTGGATGAATTCTATATTGTGAGTTTCTACTGGTTTTTGTAGTGTTAACCTCACTAATTTCTCAAATTATCACACTGAGACCAGAAACTGGTCTTTTTCTACTTTTAATCATTTATTAAATTTTATCACTTTAAGAACATAAATGGTAAATTTTCCCCAGGTGACTGCCAATACTTTAAAATGCCTATTTGTTCTTATTTTAAATTTCCACATAAACTTACTAAGGTTTATTAATTAAATTCTTCAAACTCTCTATCACTTCTGATTTTTCTTCCTTGATATTGTTTTAAGAGACGAGTAAAGGTGTTCATTTATAAGACCTGCATTAATTATGGTCTCATGATACTAAAGTGTTTGCTGCTCATACTATTATGTATTATTTTTATATAGTACACTTACCATTATAAAATTATTCTCTTTGTGCTCAATATAATTTCCACTTCCATTTTCTCAACTTAAGATTGATATTATCTCTCTCTCTTTCTCTCTCTTTTTAGCTATTACTCTTTTTAGCTGCTTTTGTTCAGTCAATAAGGTTCTCTTCACCACTGTGCCAGTGGGAATATTTTCAGTAGAGTCAGGTATATTAGGAAGTGATGAAACCCAAGGCCATGGGCCTCTGCTGAACTTCAGAGAAAAATCATTCTATCTCCAACTATTCTAGAAGCAATTGGTTCATTTGAGCCATAGGACCAAGAAGGATAGTCCTGTCCATGGGTTTACATACACAGTTCTTCCTATCTGTGGCTCTGTATATTAAGTATTGGTTATAGAACTTATGAGGAACAGTGCAAGGTAAAAATGCAGTTTCTCTTATTCAAAATTCCTTCATGGGCCTCCCTGTGGGCCTAGGGGTTAAGTCTTAGCACTGTCACCACTAAGGCCTGCTTTCGATCCCCGACCAGGATGCTAACCCATACATGGTATGGCAGACCTCTCCTGTCTCTCCTGTTGCTCCCCTCAGCAGTGTATTTCAGTAGGTCTGCCTGTTCTGCTCCTCACTCTGTCTCTGGTGAATCCTCTTACTCCCTGCACCTCTGGCCTACAACTTTAAGATGGCAACACTGGTCATTAAGCCAAGTGTGTAGTCCTAGCCTGTGAGTCCTGTAGGCCGGTGGGGTGACCGAGTTGGGAGTGACCATTAAACTGGCTCTGCTTACACTTCTGCTTCTTGGTGGTATTGTTTCCATCTCCTTGTCAAGACGCATCAGCAAGAAAATGAGAGAAGAAAACAAGAATCGACTTGCCCTGACCATTGGTTTTCAATATTAGTAGACAATGGAATACCGTGAAACCAGACATAGTTTTTGCTTAGTTATATAATTCTCTTTAATTGTACTAATGTTGTGATAGCCCTTAGTATTTTTGATTTTAGTTTTATTCTAAAAACTGTTGTTTGATGGTCATGAATATTGATTGAAGGAGGGTTGGGGAACTATTTATACATTATCCATGAATTACTTGTATTATCTATATTTAAAAATCAAGGGACTCTAATCTCAGTTATAAAGTTGGTGATTAATCATGTGAATACTAATTGTTATTTTTGTTGATAAATTTTATTTTAAATAATCTACTGATAAATTTGTCTTTTGCAGTTTTGAGACTGGAAACAAGTTATTGCCCTTCTCAATTTAAGTGTATCACTTAATTTTACAATCTAAATGCATCATAATTCAAAGTTAATTGCAAATACTTTTTGTTAAATTATTTCAACTTACCCTGTTCTTTGTATTTATAAGCTCTTTAACCTTGCATGTATTCAAGATATCAAAGTAGCCTTAAAAGCTTATTACAAATGATAGCTTTTCTACTTAGATTAATCTGCTACTATGATACAAAGGGTGTTTTATTAAATATTCATTTTCTTCTATCAGCACTGATATTAGTAATTTAAGTTTGGTCATAGAATAATCAATTAAAGTAAAGCATGCTGTGTGAACACTAAACCTAACACATTAATTTAATCTATTTTGGCTACTCCTGCTGTCTCACAAATCATTTCTATGGTTACAACACATTTGTCAAAGATTCTAATAGAAAAACATCCCATGATGGCAAGGCGTCTACTAAATAAAGCTAAGATTTATGGATAATAAAAATATTTAAATTTCATTTCTACAAATTGACATTTTCAACACTATAGAACACATACATAAAAATGAGCTCAATACACTAAAATCTCTCTTTTGAATTATTGCAGAAAAAGACAGCGGGAGGTTAATCATAAAAGGTATATATACATGATTTTATAAGAAAAACATCAAATTTAATTATGATAAACTAAAGATTGAGTGAGAAAGCCACATCTTAGAGCTGACATATAGATGAGATTTTGTCCAAATATCACCTTTTCCTTTGGGATTAAATCTTTTTTCCATATTTCTAGTAAGCACTTATTAGCATCTCAGCAGAATAAAATAACTAGAGATTTCACAGCCTATGTTGTCTGAAGCTTCAGGAAACATTTTTGCAGATGCTTACAATGATAGCCTAAGTGTGAACTTTGGTAAATGTGCTTGTGTTTAATGAGCTCTGACATTTGCCCTGGACTTCAGGAAGCAAATGTTCTTTGGAACCTCATGGCTGACCACACCAGATTGGAATGTTAAGTGACCAGGACTGTATCACACCCTAAATCACACCAAAAATGTGATACAGGGCAGTGTTAAAGTCACACAGTATCATTTGAAATGGAAAGTGAGAGCAAGAGCAAGTGGAACACTAGTAACAATTGAATAATGAACCTGAATATTAGGGTAACCTGCCCCAGAAACACTAATGAAACTTAAGGGTATTGCTGCACATTGACACCAGGAAAGTAGCACCTCTTGACTCCAAGGGAGGAGACTATGGGGGTTTTGCCTTTAGTACTCTCCAGACTTCACCTTAAGTGTTTCTGCCCCTCACTAATTTTAATCTACTTCCATGATCTGTAATAAACCATAACCAATTTGTAGTGAGTTCTGTGAGTTCTTCCAGCAAGTCTCCCATACTTGCAATCAATCAGAAGAAAGAGGAGTATTGTTTTATTGAGGACTATGCATCCTTAAATTTTGTACTTGACCTAAACTTTCAAAAACCTAAATATCTCAGGGGCTTCCCTGTGGTGCAGCTATTTGAGCACAGCGCTGTGAAGCTGTCCGCAGCCTTTGCAGGATGGGTTCGATTCCCAGCTGGTCAGGAAGATACAGACATGGTGTGTCAGACCACTCCTTAAATTTTGTACTTGACCTAAACTTTCAAAAACCTAAATATCTCAGGGGCTTCCCTGTGGTGCAGCTATTTGAGCACAGCGCTGTGAAGCTGTCCGCAGCCTTTGCAGGATGGGTTCGATTCCCAGCTGGTCAGGAAGATACAGACATGGTGTGGCAGACCACTCCTGTCTCACCCACTGCTCTCCTTAGCAGTGTATTTCAGTCAGTCTGCCTGTTCTGCTCCTCACTCTGTCTCTGGTGAATCCTCTCACCCTCCCACGCCTCTGGCCTGTATCCCATCTCTTCTATAAATAAATAAATCAATAAAAAATTAAATATTTCAGTGGTTAAAAAAATGTACAAAGTATTCTTTTTCTGACACTTGGCAAATAAAAATAACAAATATAGAATGGTCCATGAAAAACGGGGCAACGATGTGTATGGATAAAAATCAATGGTATTGTAAACATAACAAATATTTCCAGTGATTTTGATCATGACATCATAACTAGGAGGATGGGCTTTATTATTTTTTTATTTAAATATGTAAGACTTTTTTTTTTTTAAGATTTATTTATACAAGCACTGGGTACAGTCAGAAGCGCGGGAGGGTGAGAGAAGAGCAGAGCAGGCAGACTGACGAAGTACACTGCTGAGGGGAGCAGCAGGCGGCAGGAGAGGTCTGCGCACCATGTGGGACCCTCACCCGGCGGCTGGGGATCGAACCTGAGTTGCAGAGGCTGCGGGCAGCTTTGCAACCCAGCACTCAACCGCTGAGCCACCGGGAGGCCTGGAGGATGGGCTTTAAAACTTTTGTCTTGTTGGATATTGTAATGCCTTTGTGAATGACATTTGTAATGTTCTATCTCATAGTCCTTGGCTCCCTTTATATCTATTTCATTATTTTTTTGTAAGCTTTAGTTGAACTTTCCATGGCCAACTCATGGACCTACTCCAGGAATGCTATCAATATTTCAAATGCTATCAATAATTTCAAATATAGTCACAAGAATTTCAATTGCACTGTGCTTTCATTGTTTTTTGACCTATTTAGTACTTTAAAGACTTTGAGTAGCTCACAACATATTTTGTTCCTGCCATAATTACTTTGTGCATATGGTGAATAATTTATTTGACAATCTTCGTTAAAATTCTCAACTCTCCTTCACCCTCATAATTTGTTCAAGCACAAAAATCTCTTACAACATTGCCTTTTTCTAGAAAAATCCTGTTTTCTTAATTCAAGCCTATTGTTCATGTATTTTGAATGCTATGTTATGTACATGATGAACATAAATTGTTCTTTGAACAGAAATAATTTGGGTGAAAAAAAACAAGGGGCCACAAGTGCATGTTTTAAATTAATGGGTTAAACAGAATTTATCAGGATGATTCAGTCAAGTCAAAGATAATTGAAAGGACAGTGACCACTTTTCAAGGTGTAATAGCAATGTTTTTAGACAGTCTGTAAATCAAATTGTAATACACAATCTTAATCAATTAGCTAAAATTTAGTAGCATTTGTCTTTGCTCTTACATCTATGGTATCTTAATTCCATATTTCCATTCTGAGCGTATCTATTATGGACTGTATCCATTTTTAACCTTCCGTACACTTCCCAAACAATTATAGCCTTTTTTCCCTTTCCACAGTATGCCTGAAATTATTTTTCAAGGTAATGTTTTATTTCCAATCCTTTGACAGTATTAGCTCTCAGATGTATTTTTGGTATGCATTTATTATTTCACAAATTATTTATAAGGAGACAAATATATGGTCTTTTAATAAAAAGGATTGATTTAAAGTTGACCTACATCCAACTATTCTTGAAAAATATTCATTATTGACTTCTTGAAAATATATTTAGTATTGAGCTTCACAATATTACTTTACTAAATGTATTTTATTGAACTGTTTTTTTTTCTTATTTTTAATTATGGTAAAATACACATAATAAAATTTATCTTCCTAATCATGTATATGTGTCCAATTTAGTAATGTCAAATATATTCTCATTGTTGTGAAAGAAATCTCCAGAACTCTTTCATCTTAAAAAATTGAAGCTCTATAACCAGTAAAATACAACCTCCCTATATCTTTTCCCTTGCAAGCACCATACAAACATTCTGTATAAGAATATGTTATATTATTATACAGGCTCCACATAAAAGTTGAATCACACAGTAATTTTCTTTAATTCACTTAGCATGATGTCATCAATGAACATACATGCCACAACATGTGTGATGGTGTCCTACCTTTTTAAGGTTGACTAATATTCCACTGCATGATTATTTAGTATTTTGTTTATCCGTTCATCCTTGGATGAACAACTGGGTTTTTCTCACCTTTTAGCTCTTGTGGAAAATGCTTCTTTGTACATGAATGAATAAGTATCTATTTGAGTCTCATTTCAACTCTTTGGATTTGTATCCAGAGTGGGATTGATTATAAGGCAGTAAGTTTTCAATTTTTTTGAACAACCACCATACCATGTTCCATATAATTGCACAACTTTCCAATCCCACCAACAGTGCACAAGAGTTCAATTTATACATTTCCTCACTTACACTTATTTTCTATTTTTATGAAAACAGTTATCTTAATGGGGATGAGGTGATTTCTCATTATGCTTTTATTTTGCGTTTCTTAATGATCAGTGAAGTTGAGCATCTTTTCATATGCTTATTAGCCATTTCCACATCTGTTTTTGAGAAATATCTATGTAAACCCTCTTCCCATTTTGTAATCAGATTGGTTTGTTTGTTTGTTTTGGTGTTGAATTTTTAGGAGTGCTTTAAATATCTGAATATCAGTATCCCATTATATACATGATTTGCAAATATATTCTGTTATTTCATAATAGCTTTTTCACTCTTGATTTTGTTCTTTGATGCAGAGTTTTATTTTTGACATGGTCAATTTACCTATTCTTATTCATCTTATCTATGTTTTCTGTGTCAGAGCAAAGGAATCATTGTCAAATCCAACGTCAAGATGATTTTTCTCTATGGTTACTCCTATGAGCTTTGTAATTGTAGTTCTCCTATTTAGGTATTAGATGCACTTTTTGTTATTTTTTGTTCCACTCGTTATCCAATTTCGTGTTGCGTAAGGTTGCTTTCTTTCTTACAACATTTAATATTCAATTTCTTTGTGGGGGAAAAAAACAAATTAAGGAAAACATAGTTGCCGAATTTGCAGCTGAGTTAGGGAGATCATGATCACACACACACACATATACACAAACACACACTGAAATGACAAATATTATGTGTGAAAGAAGGTACCTAATATTGTGCAATGAAGAGATTTAACCTGGTTATATGCACCAGAAAATTTGCTCTAAATTGAAAGTTAACCCTTTAATTAATAGATTCAAATTTATCTTGGTAGAGATGAGAAAAAATTTTATCTAAAAAGGATGTGTTATATAAAAAATCAATGATGAATGGATCTAAAAATAGATAGCCCCTGTTGGCTCAGGGGCTTGAGACGCAACCTATGAAGATGCCCATAGCCACTGCAACACGAGTTCGATCCCCAGCCAGGGAGAAACCCATATGGCACAGCTGACCTCTCCTGTCACGCCCACTGCTCTCCTTAGCAGTGTATTTCAGTTGGTCCCCCTGTTCTGTTCCCCCAACTCTGTCTCTGGTGAATTCTCTCACCCCCCAACACCTCTTGCCTGTACCCCAGTTCTTGTATATGTAAATAAATAATTTAAAAAATATATGTAATATAAAACAAAGACCCCTATAGTTAGAACCAAGACGCAAAAGATACTACAGTACAGAATGAGACAAAAAGATGTAGGATATAGGCACAAAGGCCTTTGGGAGACATGTTAAGAAGTTTTTGAGCCAAAGAGCAATGGTGAATTTGAAAGAATTTTAAATCAATAGTGAAACACAGGAAAATATTTGCTTTGTAGAATAATGTGGGTTTTTTGTTTGTTTGCTTTGTTTTTTTTTTTCATTTTAGCAGAAGTAATTTTTAAAACAAACCAAAATCTATGGGTTTAGAAAGCCCTATTAGGTGAAATCTGATGACATTTTAGGCTAAACTGTTGAAGACAGGAGAAGTGCAGACTCTAGAAATATTGAAATGTTAAGAGAGAGCATCCTTTCCCATACAATTTCAATAGAGTTGAAGAAAATTAATATAACAGGAATATTTCCTTCAGCTGGTACTGAGTAGACTAACAAAATGAGTGTACTTTAATTGAAATAGCCAAAATATATTGCCATAACTTATAATTTGAATTCCTCTTTTAACTTAGTCAATTTTAATTGTATATTTTATACATATGTGTGTAGATATATGTATATATGTATATACACTATAAATATATATTTATGCACATATATAGTAAGTCAACCAAAATTTATTTTTTTAATAAGAATAACATAATGATTAGAATTATGCACCAAAATTAAATATTTATGTCAGTAGTAAAGGGGAAAGATCATCAAAATGAAAATGTTCTTGAATTTGACCAATATAATGTTATTGCACCAGTGATCAGAATAAATTTCAAATAAAATTTTGGAAAATTTTACTGACTATCTTAACATGAATATTTGAAAAATGAATACATTCATGATTACACTATAAATTCCAGTGGTATTTTAAGCATATTTATGATAATAAGTGATTCAGTCTCAATTTTCCCTTACTTTGGAGACATTATAAATTTAGTCTCTTAGGTCTTTTAAGGATAGAATTATTAAAAGCATAGATATTGCTTATATGTCCATGTTTACATGTTATTGTTTTTTTTTTAATTTGGGTATAATTGACCTTTTTCTTTTGTTGTTGTGATATTGAACTTAATATACCACACTTAAAATTTGGATTTATATCAAAATGTGATCTGTTGGAGGGGAATTATCATGTATATCTAACAGAATAAGTTAGGAAAAACTTGTGTGGCTTAACTTTTGTCACTATTAAAAATTGGGAGCTATACAAAAACTCTTAGTCCAGGTTCTAGTTAAAGTTTCAACAAATAAATCATGTTATTACTGAACTTTAAATAGAACTTTCCCTCAGTCTATTTTCCCAGCACACAGAGTGTGATTCTCCTATGAATGAATAAATAATGCCACTTTTTTTTTATCACATAAAGACTGAGGCCAAATTTGAGCAAAGGTTCATATATTGCTTTACGCATGTTAAAAATCTAGTACACGTTTATACTATAAATTAATCATGTAGACACAATCACCACAGCATACTTACACATACAAACCAAATAGTCTCTTAAAAGATTTACTTCCACATTAAAAAAATAGGAATTATTTAAGTTGTTATCCATAATAAAATAGATAACTATGGAGTGAGGCAAGGTATTTATTTCACATGTTCTGTTTTAAAAGGTACTTTATATACCCATACATATACATACTTATGAATATGTGTGTGTGTGTGTGTGTAAATTGGGTTAATCACAGTTGTTTTAAATAAAAAAAAAATCTTAAAATATAATCCTGGGATTTATTTGACAGCAAAAATAATTCAAGTATCACTTTTTCTCCAATTATTTTTTATAATAAGGGTATGTTTTGATTGCTAGGTTATGCTAGTGAATTATGAATGAAAAGTTTGAGAAGTTCTTATCATTTTTGTGTTGACAAAGTTAAAAATAAAAAAATAGTCTGATACCACACCATGTTTAAAATATAAGATTTCTCAAAATAACAGGTACTATCTATAGTATAGAATTTTTTCTAATACTGACAACTAGATAATTAGAGCAAAAAGTTAGGGAAATTTTAGTGGCCCATTTAACCATTTTATAACAAATTCAAACTTATAGTGTTAAAATTTCCCTCATTAAACCCCCATAAGTTTCATGGGTTAAAAACAAATCATAACTTTTATGTTAAGTGAAATAGGAAACTTACATAGGAGCTTGTGAAAATGGCACATTTCTGAAAAATTAGACAGTAATTATTAAATTATTTCATGTGTCAATTTATTAGTTTATAATTGTAGAGAATTTAAGCTTATTTGTTTTTTAATTTCATGTTATTGAACAATTTTTTAATAAGGAAAATGCAACTCCCTTGGCTCTCCCTTATTTGTGTGTATTAGTGTCAGCATAAGTCAAAATCATTGCAATCAACTCAATTTACCCACAGGAGAGCAAATTTCCCACTGGTAATTGAGACTCACTAGAATTCCAGCCAGGCATACAGATTGGGTGGCCTTTTCTTATTTGGAGGTAGGTTTTCTTTATTAATTACTCCACTATTTTAACTTAGTTTAAAAAAAATTCTTGATAATTTCTTTACATTCCTGGGAAAACATATACTTTATATATTCTCAGATAATGCCTTTGCCCTCTCTTCTTGAAATTATGAGTTGATTCTAATTCAGAACAAAAAAGAAAGCACTCTCTGGAAGAGTTTTAATTATTTCCAAATGCCTCTCTAGCATATAAATGCTAAACTGTGTGACTTTTCCATTTATGGGCTGTGAGAAATAAACAGCTGGGATAAACAGCAGGCATTTCAAGATATTTTATTTATTTCTCAGCAGAAGTTTCAACATATGTCATAATGATGGCATTTACATCATAATATATGTTGCTTCATACAGCTCTGCAAACCCATCAAAATCTGTACAAATGACTGTGGAATGGTGGAATATGAAGAGCCCATCAAACACGCTTCCATCTGCTTCGATTCCAAAAGTTCGACTTTTATTATAATCTAAGCAACTGAAAATCAAAGTTCTGAAAATGTAATTGCCTTCCTTAAATCTTGGTTTAGTTTAACTTTTAGAATGATCTAATATGTCATGACATAGGAACTTACAGTTTCTGTTGTACTTTTTCTGTCCGAGCTCGCGGACTGATCAACGAGGTTCTCGGGAGGGAGAGCAGCGGCCTGAAAGAACAGGGGTACACCACGGAGGGAGACATGTATGCTCGGTTCAGCTAAAGCATGTCTCATTTATTTTCGGTTTCAGCGGGGCTTTATAGCCGGGGAAAAGCGGAAGAAGCAGGCCAACAGTGCCTAGCCAATGATTACACACATGACCTTATTTGGTGCGTTGGAGGTCGTCATGCGCACTGGAGGTCGTCATGCGCACTGGACCGAAAGGGGCACAGCTAATCCAGTAAGGAGGAAATGTCCCGATGTCACAGGGCAAGGCGCCAACATTTTTCCTTTTCCTCAAAATCTTGTTGCCTTGGTATACAGATATTTAATTAATAGCAATCATTGTTTTATAGAGAGAACATATATCATTTAATATCCTATTAACTGCATAATGAAACCATTCTTTTGAGAATTTGATTTGGTAAGAAAAGGAAACAATTTTTAATAATTACAAATGTTGTGGTTTTATTCAGAGAAGGCCTTGGATAATTGATCATTTATCAATATTTTGTTTGACCACAGGCCAGAGAGAATCAGGGCATAGTTTGACTGTCATCTTACTTTATCAAACAGAAAGAAGGGGAAAATCTGTCCCTTTGAGTTCAGAGAATTATAGGAAGAAACTGATAATACATTTTTTGCAGGTACTTGGGTTCTACGTGATTTGGATGCCCCATTATGAGCCAATTTTTTTTAAGGATTAAAGGGCTGTATTAGGTGGATGTGACTCCAAAAGTGAGGGGTTCATCTGTGTTCCCTATAGACCTCCAGAATATTGCCTCATTGGAGGGTCTTGGGGTAATATACGACGAGGAAAGAGGCATCCTGGGCAGGCCTCTCCACAAGCTATTCACAGTATGGTAGAGAACCAGTTTTCAAGTGCCAGAGTGTAGGATAGCAAAGGACATATCTGATTGGCAGTGTGTCAAGTGTGTTCATTGCAGTGGGGTTCTGTGACTCTGGTGAATTAGGGATTCTGAAACTTTTGCCTGTATGGGAACCAAGTGAGACTCATAGGAACCTTGAGTTAAACATGTATCAGAAGAAAGTGCATATACTGGGCCAATTCTAGCCATCTGAATGCTTGCCATTGCAGGGGATCCTTTATGTTTCTATCATTGAAAATCCCCTATGTGATATTTACTTCCTATAGTAGGATTCAGAGAATGAAGATATTAAAATTTGTACTTTTTTTTTTAGAGGTGACTACATCTTTTTTACCAAATGTTCTCATGGCTGTTTAGTATCACTAGTCATCTAGCTTTCCTGGATTATGTATTCTAAAAATAATACTGCAGTAATTTAAGAATGGTATGGATTCTTGACTGGGTGATTTTAGAATCTTGCTCTCCCCATTACTATTTGTGTAGTCTTGGGTAATTGTTTCACTCATGTATGTTCTATCTATCTCCTCTGTAAGATGTAACCTATATTGAGACTGGGGGTGTCAGGAACAGAACCTGGTATAGTGTACTCATTAGAAAAGTCTTCATGGTCTGCACTTAGCCTATCTTTTTAATGAATATACAATGTATCTGCTATTCCATTAATTACATATGAAATAAAAATTGACTATTTTATCACTCAACAGGACACATGTATTCAGGCATTGATAAAATAGACATTTTTCATAGAGTTTTTTAGTGTCCTCTGTACCTTCCCCTTTTAAACACACTATCCTTGATGGTTTCCATTTAAATAGAAGAGGAGCTGCAATTTATGTCCCATGGGTCAAATCCAGACAACCATAGTTTTAATAAGGACTGTAAAATAAGAATGATTTTTATATTTGTTAATAGTTGAAAACAAACATTTCCCAATGCATTAAAATTTTTGAAACTCAAAATTGTGTTCTTAAGTTTATTATTGGTACACAGTCTTGTCTATTCACATAGGCACTGTCTATGGCTGCCTTCACTCTGCAAAGCAGAGCAGTGATAGGACAGACACTAAATCCACAAGGTTTCAAATGTGGATTATCTGTTAATTTCACATATTACAGAAATCGAACAGTAGAAAAAATTGTGTCTGCTCTGAATACTTTTCTAATATTATTCTTATGTGAAAGTGCATTTTCTGTTTCTTAGAAGAGGGTATGTGTGACTTAGGGAAAAAAACACGGGCTGAAATCCAGGAGTCATATGCTTAAGTTCCTGAAGAATCCATCCAACATTTCTCCACCAACATCCCTGACTCTGTTACAGAAGAAGCTCATCACAAGATGTGGTCTTCCTGCTCTAACATAAACCTACATGCTAAGATTTTGTTTCTTTGCTTTAATTGTTAACTCTGTGATGTTTTAATAAAAATGAGTATCAGTACTATTTAAAGTTTATACATGGCTTTCCTTTCTCTAAACCTTAATCCAACCTGCCTCCCATTTTAAAATGGTTTATTATCTTGGCTTTATAAGCTCATTTTTCTCACACACTTTGGGAATCCAAATAGGTTACTTGTCTAGTCATCTGATCAAAGCTAATAAAGTTTTATTGGTATAATAAAGTAATACTTAACATATACTCAAAATTTTAATAAAAATCCCATCCATATCCATATGTGAAATGGCACTGTGTTATAATTTTCCCCTAAAATGTATGCTAAAGATTCATGAAAGGATCTTAAATATATGAAGTACTTAAATAGCTATATTAGAGACAGAATTACATATGCTTAAGGAGACTCTTTGTCTAACAAATCTAAAATAAATAATTTAGTGGTTTTGTGAACTGCATTTTGCATTTAATATAAAGAAAGCAAAATAATATGAATTCAAGCAACAGTAAAAAAGGATCCATGTGTTACTAGAAAATTTGTTATATAAAAAGGATTACATAGAACATTAAATTAGTAATCCAATGGAACAAAGAATTTCTCTAATAAAGCCTAATTTTCAGGAAACAGATGTATACATTTTCTTAAGCTGCATTCCCGGCTCTTTTATTGAATGGAGGATTTAGTTAGAAGATTTTCTCTCTTTAAATCTCAGTCTCCATGTATATGCATATCTAATAACTTTTAACATGTATATATATACTGGATAAGTCTCAAAATAGCTTTGGGTATATTCAATAAAATGATTCATGAACAGTTAATAGTATATCATCAATAATAAATACATCATGAATATTATTGGATTTTACCAATTTTGTGGGCATATACTTTTCAGGGAAGGGAATATAAATATTTAGGATATAAGACTTTGTAATGTAAATTTTTAATAACATTCATAAACATATTTTATAACAATTATAATGCTTGCTTTTATTTAATATTTTATAACATGTACACAAATAAACAGAAATAAGTCACCCTAGAAAGGAATACTCTGCAAAGTATTCTTCCTATATTTAAACAGATTTATTGGGATATATACAAAATTTACAAAATATATACAAAATATGTTGTGCATGTTTATTTAAATGTATAATGTTGATAAGTCTGGACATCTGTATAGACCAAAATAACATCACTATAATCAAGATAATAGACCTGGCCAACATTTCCCATAGTCTTCTTGTATGTATTTGCATTAATTTTATTAAAAATTAAATAATTTTTGAGAGTGTGATGAGATTTAACATGAAGTCTACTCTCTTAACAGAATATAAGTGAGCAATATAATAATATTAACTATAAACAATATTTTATACAATAACTTTCTTAAACTTAATCATATTTTATAACTGAAATTTTATATCAATGGAAAGACAATAACAACCTAAGGAACAGATGTCAACTAGCATAAATGTATCCCTTTTAAGTTAACTGAAATGCATATATTCTATAAGTAACTACTTTATCAGTCTCAAAGCATTTCTCAAGGGTTATTCATGCTTTTCTTTGTGGACACAATAATTACAAGGCTATCGATGTGCTACAGACACCCTTCTTAGAAACTGGTGATATAATGGTAATAAAGCAAAAATGTCTCTGCTTTTGCGGCAATTATGTTCTTGTGGGAAAATTATTTAAATAAACTGGAAATAATGAAGATAATCTCATCAAGTCCTATACACTATGGACATCATAAAATAGAGGAAGAAGAAAGTAACTAGAGATGAAATGACTGATAGGAGAAAACTGCTTGATATAGAGGATAAGTAGTTGTATACATGAGTTTGGAGGACAGAAGAATTATCTGGTCTTAAGATATCACAGGGAACATTATTAACACACAAATAATACATGACACTATAGACTACATTAAATTGTGGAAAGAAGAGAGAATCATTCCTACCAACTTTGTGAATGTTGTAAAGAAAGGACCAGAAAAAGACTTGAGGAAGCGTGACCTGTGAGATAGGAGAACATACACTAGTAAGAGTTTGAGAAGGAGTGGTCACTGAGGTCCTATTTATGAGAAGTGGGGAGATGTGAACATTTTTGGAAATTTTGTAAAAGACAGTTTTGAGCAGAAGCTGCTTTGAGAAAAAAAATTAGAAATGAAGATGTGTGAATGCAAACCTAAAGAAATTTCAAGAAGTTTTACCATGCAAGGGACAAAGAAATGGACATTAATTGTGAAGAAATGTGGTTTCAGTGAGGATATCAGGATAAGAAAAAAAAATACCATAGTTAGGGGCCTCCCTGGTGGTGCAAGGTATTAAGACACAAGCTATGAAGCTATCCGCAGCCACTGCAACACAAGTTTGATCCCCAGCTGGGGAGGAGACCCACATGGCACAGAACTCTCCTGTCTTGCGCGCTGCTGCTCCCCTCAGCAGTGTATTTCAGTCAATCTTCCTGTTCTGTTCCCCACTCTGTCTCTGGTGAATCCTCTCACCCTCCACATCTCTGGCCTGTTCCCCAGTTCTTTTACGCATAAATAAATCTTTAAAAAAATACCATAGTTATATACTAATGGAGTTATTGATTGTCAACTTAGGAATTGTCTGTTTTCAGACAATTCCATTAGCAGTGTCTTTGAGAATCTATGAAGTACGGGGTCCTGAATACAAGTTTAGTGACTGACCATAGTAACTGAAGGACAGGTCTCTTCAAGATCTTCAATATAGGTCCCATTTTTTTTTTGGCCCAGAAATATTCTTTCTAACCAAAACCTATGAAATTTGCTCAATGTCATGTGAATTGCCCTCTCCTTAATGTGAATCCTCTTCTTTTCATCTTGAAATGATGACCCTTATTCAATTCCTTAGCATCATTTTGCCTCTTTGTCTTTGGAATCCACATGTGTATGTAGATTCTCCTTAAGTTTGTAAATAATTAAAATTGGCTTATATTTCGCTACTAATGTGTTTGACATTAATTTGATGATTACTCAACCAGCCTAAGAAAAAACCTGAAGAATAAGAGAAAATTTCCTCTTTTCCCTGACATTAAGTGTGACTAGCAAAAAATAAATATGGATTGATATATACGTAGACTTATACATTTGCTTACGGGAATGTTATTTTCTGAGTGCTTCTATATTTTTCTGATTATTATTTTTGTTTTAATATTTTTAGACCCATGAGCCAATAGCAGAAGAGATAAAGTACTAAAGTAAATTGAAATATATTAGAAGCATCACATTGGCTGATGAAAACCACAAAAATAAGAAAGCATTTTTAAAACTGTTATGAGTACAGATTTGAGATTTTTTTCATCCAGAGGATAATACTAACCTAATTTGCATTGTCATATGCTTCTCCAGTAAATTTTGGCTATTTTCATAAACAGTTATGTCTACTAAATGAGGTTGTAGATTTTCCTAGGAAGGAAAATAAAGGAAAGAGAGATGTAAAGGAGTTCAATATTTTATCAAAAAAGCAGTCTTTGAAAAGAGGCATTTCAATCAAAGATCACAGGACTTAGATGAAAAAAGAAATTTAAATGTAAACTAGAGTCTACTCACTTAGGAAGCAATTACTTCCCTAAAGTCAATAGGAGACAAAAGTAAATCATTCATTCCAGTAAATCATTCATTCTCTTTCACATTCAAATAATCCCTTTGAATTATGTTAATTGCAAACATGAGGCTTTCAACTGTATAACTGTGTTGATTCAGTAGCAATAAAAACGCAGCTTAAGCCAATGCAGGTACTTTCATCACCATGTCAAAGGGGGTTTGCATCCTGAGACAATTTTCACATTTAATCCTTCATTGTCATATTGTCCAGACTGGAAAGGTCCTCCTGTTGCTTCACATAGAAGCAGCAGCATGGTAGAAATTACAATTTAGTGAAAATCACAGGATTATAGAAAGATTTAAATAAAATTGAGAAAAAAAAATCTAACGGAAATGATTCCACACTTATGCTTAATGAAATTGTGTAAAATTTAGGTGACCTGTAATATAATCTTTACTGAAAGGTAAAATGACCTACTATTAATTATATGATTATATACTCATATTTGGCTTAATCAAAGCATATTGAAGGTGTTTAAGGTTTTCTGGATATACATAGCAAAACATGTACATTCCAGACAAGATAAAAATATACACAAACGCGTATAAATAAATATGCATTATCCCAAAGTATAAAAAAGTATAGCATGAATTTTCAATATTTTAGTTGGAAAGAGTTTTATTTTTTTACATTTTAAAAAGGACAGGTTTATTCAGAATTGGAGACAGAGAAAGCGGACACTTGCATAGTCAAAAACAGGAAGGAGAGCTGCCCAAGTAGAAAGATGTTTGAAAAGACAAACATTGAATTTTCTACATTTGTTCCAGTCATGTAATATTAGCCGAATGATAAACCAGTATGATTTCTCAGATCATTAGAAACTTAGTTGGAATAAACTCTCCAAAAGAGATGAAAATATTTGAGGTTATCTCAACATTTTCTCAACCTGAATTCATTTTATCATCATCTGATTTCCCAATTTCCTTTACTTGGGCCTTCTACAACTTCTAAATCACTTTACTACCAATTTAGTGAAAGTCAAATGAATCAGTATTTAATGATTTCAGATATGTATACTTTCAGTTTGAATCATTCTATTTTTGATTCTAAATACTTTAGGAATCCACAGTCCTAGTAATTAAACCCTGATTTGTACTGCTTCTTAATGCAATAATTAAGTTACATCGTTGATTTATTTATGATGTGCTTAATGCCCCAATCTACTGAATGGGATCGTACTTTTTAATCTCTATTTTGAGTCTGGAGACCAACCAGCCCTCAGGCAGTTATCCAAGTTGCTTTCCCACTTACTGAGCCCTCAAACTTGGCAACTTTACCTGCTTCCTTATTTTACACATCTGCTGAGATAATCCTCTCCTGTTTAGACATCCCACTGCTTATCACTTACTATGCCATATAATAATGTTTCACTTGACAGGTGAAACTTTCTTTTCTTCTTTGGCAAGTGCCTCGTGCCAGATCCTGAGTTCTTTTCCCTGAATTGCTGTAAGCCATTATGAGTAGAACACAAGTCTTAGATATAATTCATTTTTCAACATCTTTAAAAGATCGGTCCTCTGAATTATTATGCAGGAAATCTGTGTCTTCTTTAAGAGCAATGCTCTGCATTCTAAAATTGTATTAAAATTAATGAGTCGTTTTTTTTTCTCTTTTTAGAAAGCATTCATTTAATTCTAAGATTCATATAGTTTCGGACCACTAGCTTTTCCTCATGTTGTTATCAACAACATTGAAGTTTGAGCAAAAAGAATATGTTTTAGCTTATAAACTAGAAATAAGCTTTGAAGAAATATGTTCAAAACAAAATATCTTAATAACATGACATTTGTTCACATCAAAGAAAATATATTTATTATTATTATCTAACCTTTCATCCAGCAAAGGCCACATGGGCACTCACGTAGGAAACCACAAGACAGTATTCTCTTCGTAACATAACCCATCCCCTGGCTAAGGCTGTTTCCTCAATCCCAGATTTCAGATAAGAGAATTGATCTAGTGTGAGGTTCAAAATAGGCAGATTGAGAGTGTGTACTTAAGTTATTTAGAAAGATAATTCATAAAACAGCTAGGGAACAACCTAGCTTGCAATAAAAATATGTGTCTTGCACAGCCCACATTGGTGACTGCCACAGTTAGCTAGCGGTTGGAGGCATAATATTGAGAGTGATTTTAATCACCTATGTGATGATATCAAGTTGCCATGGCCTTTGTTACCCAGCACAAGAGAAACAGACCCTTGTCAGGTGGCCCAGCACTGCCTTTTCTGCTGTGCAGGGTGCTGGGGCAGATCCTGCCAGTACCCCAGAATTTACTGTGTGTTCTCAATTGACTCTCCCTTGTTATTCACCACCATTCCCAAGTTTGATCCCTAAAAATTTTAGTGATTTTAGCTTGTTTTCCTCTGAGAAAGGTCCTCCTGTCTTATTCTCCAGGAGTATTCATATTTCTGTCCATTTGCATGGCAGAGCAGTGTTTGAATTACCCACTAATATACCCCTGTGACAAATTGTACATTGGTTCATCATTGAATAAAACACGTGGCTTCTAGATAACTTTTAGTATCTCCTAGGAAACTGGGCAACTTTTCGAAGCAGTGTTTATATTCTATTATATTCCAATTTAAATTATTTTGTGAAAATTATTTTGTTCTCTCAACAAAGATGCATTAGTTTTAACTTTCAAATAGCATTTGTTTTTTGTTCTTCTTTCAAATTTATTTTTGAAAGAAAAATATTATTATTCCCTTATGGGCAACTTACAAAAGAAAAGTTCAGTTATTCCAAATTCTGCATCTAAAATATTTTTTACTCTAAATATAAAAAATAACTCTGAATACTAGCTATTATAATTTAGTATTGGCAGTCCATTTTTGAATTTTTTTTTAAATTTATTTGTTTATACAAGCACTGGGGCACAGGCCAGAGGCACAGGAGGGTGAGAGAATCCACCAGACACAGAGCAGGGAGCAGAACAGGCAGAAGGGCTGAAATACACTGCTGAGGGGAGTGGCAGGTGAGACAGGAGAGGTCTGCTACGCCATGTGGAAATCTCCCTGGCAGGCCGGGAATCGAACCGGCACCACAGAGTCTATGGACTGCTTCACAGCGCTGCGTTCAACCCGCTGCACCATCGGGGAGGCCCAGTCCATTTTTTTTTAAATTGCATTTAATAGCCAGCTTTAAATCTGTGACTCTATTGCTTAATAGATATATCAATCTTACTTGGCTAAATATCATTTGCTTGATAACTATGAAAATTAATTCCTATGCTTCCCTGAAACTTCTGTATCATAGATATTTTACATAGTTAACACAATAACTAACCACAAAAATATATAAACTCTATTCACTAAGAAGAATTTTCAGAAAGTTTACTTTGTTATTTTAAAATACGGTCCAATACTTCTCTTTTTATTTTTTAAATTCTCAGGAGATTAAATCCGTTAAAATGAAGCTAATCTTCAATTAGCTAGAAGAACATATGTATGCTCTTCATTAAAATCCCCAGGTATCATGAATAGCGGTTCATTTTGGGTTTTCAGATAATTAAAGCCTCATACACATTTTTTGATATTCCATCTGGCATTAGAGTGTATTCAACTATAGACCACTTCACTTACCAGACAGCTGAAAAATTTAATAACAAACGTTAATATCGGGAACATCACCACTTTGATGTTGTATGGACAAGTACATCATTATAAATTCAAACATTCTCAAACAAGAAAAAAAAAAAAGATGGTACATCTTATTGCCTTTGAAAACCTTGCTAAACAATTAAAATTAGAAGTCTTTCAAAAGTTTCAGCTTAAGCAAATCCCGAATGACTGATTCTTTTATTTTTTGGCGGTGGGTGGGGGAGCAGGCTAGATTTTTTAAGGCAAAATACCCACTACTTATCAGAACCCCTCCACTCCAGGGACACACTTGTCCCTGTAGGATCCTCTGTTCTGCTATCCATGTCCACTGGTTTATTTTTATTTTGTTTTTTTCATTCATCTGTTTCCTCATGTTGCACATACAGGTGAATTCATCCAATAATTGCTTTTCTCTTTCTGAGATATTTTGTTGCACAAAATCCCCTCAAGTTCTTTGCAGTTTACTGACAATGGCAAAATTTCATCTTTCATGGTTAAGTAATATTCCATTTTTTTGTGTATGTGCACACACATATATATATTAGATAAAGTATATATATATCTACATATATATCTATATATATATCTAATCACTTATCAATGGGCACTTAAGATGTTTCCATATCTTAGCTATTATATAAGCTAGTGTTGCAATAAACATTGTGGTGCTTATAACTCTTCCAATTAATAATTTCATATTCTTCAGCTAGATACCTGGAGGTGGGATGGCCAGTAGCTTTATTGTGGTATTTTTAAGGATGTTCTATACTGTATCTCAAAAAGGTTGTATCAATTTACGTTTCCACCAACTGTGTATGAGGATTTCTTTTTCTCCATCCCACTGCAACACTTGTTCCATTGTTACAAGTTTTTTTTTTTCCTTTTTTTGTTATAAGTCACTCTCATAAGTGTGAACTAATATCTCCTTGTGGTTTGGTTTGCATTTCTTTAAAAAATAAGAGATGAACATTTTTCACTTGCCTGCTAGTATCTCTGTGTCTTCTGTGTTAAAACGTTTATTTAGATCTTCTGCCAATTTTTTAATTGGGTTGTATTTTTCTTGTTGAGTCATATTACATTTTTATGTATGTTGGATTTTAGCCCTTTATTGGATATTTGTTGTTCAAATATCTTCTCTGATTTTATTATTCCATCTTTTATTATTCCACTGATTCTTTCACTGTCAAAAGATTTCTAATTTGAGGTAGTTTGTTTACTTTTGTGTTCTCTTGGGATCAAGTCCTTAAAAACAACTTTAATATTGCTATAATGGAACATATCAACTATGTTTCCTTTTGTATGTTTTTATGATTTTGAGTCTTCCTTCAAGATATTTGCACTATTTTAAAATCTATTTTTGTGTATGGAATTGAAAAGTGATTCAGCTTAATATTTTTGCATATGGTCATCTGGTTCTCTGAACATTATTTGTTGAAGATGCTTTTGTTTCTTTTTTATGATTTTGACTCTTTCATCATAAATTATCAATATATGTGTGGATTTACTTCTGGACTCTGATTTCTATTCCTTTGATCTATGTGTCTATTTTAATTTGAATGCCATGCTGGAATATTGAGAAGAGCTAAGAGTTATAAAAAGAGAACATTAGATCATTCAATAGTGCATTGAGATCTAATATGTCAAATATCATTGCATAAACTGAGATTTTTGTTCAGATTAAATTCACCATTGTTACTAAATAGAGTATGCTGATTTGAAAATTAATGTTTTGAAATAAGGGAAAAAATTATAAATGTTATTTCTGAGCAAAGTTAGAGTTGGTATTGATCTTTGCTACAAAGATGATGCATATGTTGTAGTACAAAATAGCAGTTCCTACAAATATTATGAATGCTATATTGACTGTATGTGGTGTTTGGTAATTTGAAAGTGACTAGATGGTATGTAATATAATCACCTGGAGGAGTGAGACAGCTTAGGAATAGGCCCAAATGGTATGATGAAATAAATAGATAACAGGTTTTTCTACTACAGTGAACAAGTTGATTAAACAGAACAGCCAATACTGGGTAACACAGGTAAAAAAGATCAAGTATGGAATTATATGAAATTATTGAGTTAATACAATTGCTACATGAAATTGTTATGTTAGTCAAGGAAATCTGATCAACTTTTAGCTGTGAAGATGAACAGTTTAGCTGGAGACTGTAAAGGTGAAATTATTTTCATGTTCTATTGCAGGTTGAAAGGAATACCAAGATAGTTGTGATGTTTTTGTTTTTAACAATACATGTAAGAGATACAGCATGATTTTGGGGGCATAATTTTTACTTAAAGTACCAAACAAAATGCACTTCTTTTTTTTTTTTTTTTTTTTTTTTTTTTAATTTTTTTTTTTTTTTTTGCATGCTTTATTTATTTGTTTGCTGGTTTGTTTGTTTGTTTTTGTTTATACATGCACTGGGTACAGTCAGAAGCGCGGGAGGGTGAGAGAATTCACCAGAGCCAGAGCAGGGAGCAGAGCAGGCAGAAGGACTGAAGTACACTGCTGAGGGGAGCAGCGGGCGGCAGGAGCGGTCTGCACGCCATGTGGGACCCTCCTCCGTGGCCGGGGAGCAGCCGGGGATCGAACCGGCGCCGCAGAGGCCGCGGGCAGCTTTGCAACCCAGCGCTCAACCACTGCGCCACCAGGGAGGCCCAAAATGCACTTCTTTTAACATTAAAACATTATTGTTTCAAAACTAATTCAACTAATCAATCAGTTCAGTAAAGTAGCAGGATACAAAATCAACACGCAAAAATCAGTAGCCTTCCTATACACAAACAATAAATCTGAAGAAGAAGAAATAAAAAAAAATCCCTTTTATTATCAAAACAAAAAAAAAATCAAGTATTTGGGAATAACAAAAGAGGTAAAGGACCGATACAAAGAAAACTATAAAACACTGTTAAAAGAAATAGAAGACACAAAGAAATGGAAAGACATTCCCTGCTCATGGATTGGAAGAATAAACATTATTAAAAAGGCCATCCTAACAAAAGCAATATACAGATTCAATGCAATTCAAATAAAAATTTCAATGTCATTCTTCAAAGAAATAGAACAATTATTGATGAAATTCATATGGAACCACCAAAAACCTGAATAGCTAAAGCTCTCCTGAAAAAAAAAAAAAAAAAAAAAAGAAGGGAATGGAGGCATCACACTCCCAGACTTCAAACTATAATACAAAGCCATAATCATCAAAACTGCATGGTATTGGAACAAGAACAGACACACAGACCAATGGAATTGAATAGAAAATCCAGAAATAAATCCACAGGTTTATGGTCAACTAATCTTTGACAAAGGAGCAAAGACTATGCATTGGAACAAAGAAAGTTTGTTCAATAATGGTACTGGGAAAACTGGGTTACCACATGCAAAAGAATGAAGCTTGACTACTACCTAACACCATGCACAAAAACCAATTCAAAATGGATTAAAGAACTAGACATAAGATCTGAAACCATAAAATACATAGAAGGAAATATAGGTGAAACACTCCATGATATACACATCAAAGACATCTTTACAGACACATCACCCAAAGCAGTGATAGTGAAGGCAAAGATAAACAGCTGGGACTACATCAAACTAAAGAGCTTCTGCAGAGCAAAAGAGACAATAACAAAAACAAAGAGAAACCCCACCAACTGGGAGAACATTTTTGCACACAACACTAATGATAAAGGACTGATCACAAAAATCTACAAAGAGCTAATGAGACTCAACAACAACAACAAAGAAAATAATCCAGTCAAAAAATGGGCAGAAGAGCTAAAAAGAAACTTCTCTGAAGAGGAAATGCAAATGGCCAACAGGCATATGAAAAAATGTTCACTATCACTTGTAATCAGGGAAATGCAAATCAAAACTACCATGAGATACCATCTTACACCAGTGAAAATGACACATATTAAAAAAACTAGCAACAACAAATGGTGGCGAGGTTGTGGAGAAAAAGGAACTCTCCTGCACTGCTGGTGGGAGTGCAAACTGGTCCAACCAGTATGGAGAGCTGTGTGGAGATTTCTGGACCTACTAAACATAGAGCTTGCATATGATCCAGCAATTCCACTCCTAGGTATTTACCCAAAGGACACAGAAACATCAATTCCAAAGAACACCTGCTCCCCTATGTTTATAGCAGCACTATTTATAATAGCTAAGCTTTGGAAACAACCCAAATGCCCAAAAATAGATGACTGGATCAAGAAGATGTGGTACATATACACCATGGAATATTACTCAGCATTCAAAAAAGATAAACACATGTCATTTGCAGCAACATGGATGGCGCTGGAAGGGATCATGCTCAGTGAAATAAGCCAGAAAGAAAAAGAAAAATACTGGATGGTCTCACTCATAGCAGGAATCTAGAAAACTTAAATAAGGGACCAGGAAAAAGAATAACTATAAGAAAGAAAATATCAAAATCAACAAACAACTATGAACCAGAGACACTCTATGGGGGGTGGAGGGCGGGGAAAGGAGGGGTTGGGGTCAAAATAAGGGGGTTGTAATTGTATGGGAATAGAAAAATAAAATTTAAATTAAAAGAAACATTCTTGTTTCACAGTTATAATGTGAGCATTTCCCCTTACTTTTAATAATATATTTTTGGTATTAAAATTTTCTTGAAAAAGTAGCATATTTACTTTATTAAGGATATTACAGAGGAATGTTCAATTTAAACTATCATTAAAATAGTCAATTGCATACAGAAAGGCTTATATTTAACATAAAATAAAATTCACATCTAAAACTTTCATTGGCAGAGGAGAACTTCATGGAGTTAGATTCACTTTGAGATTTGATTTTTAAGAAAAGTACTGAAAAATTACAAGTACAAAGACAAACCTACAAAGACAACTTTACAATGGGGAAAGGGATTGTGACACTCAAAAATCTTGATTTTATAACAAAGAGATTATATTTCCATAAAATATGTTCCAACCAGGGATATTAAATTTGAGGTAAATATGAAATATCTTGATTTTTAGTAGTTTAGCTTGATAAAGTTAATTTGTATATTTAAGAGCCACAAAATGGAGGCTCTCCAGGTGGCCTAGTATATGGAGCAAATCAAAATCTAAGTCAATAGAACCTAGGGAAAATGTTTCACCGTCAAGGGAAACTAGCATAATTCACAACGCTCCAAACCAGTTTTAGCAGCTTACTCTACCCTGGAAAACAGGACCCGTTAGCCTTATGATGAAATTAGCACCTCCTAGTCAATCATGCCATTTCTGAGTTGTCTTTTTTTTTTTTAAAGATTTTATTATTTATGCGTACAAGCACTGGGGTACAGGTCAGAGGTGCTGGGCAGGTGAGAGGATTCACCAGAGACAGAGTGGGGAGGGAGCAGAACAGGGGAGCAGAACAAGCAGACTGACTGAAATACATTGCTGAGGGGAGCAGTGGGTGAGACAGGAGAGATTTGCTGCACCAGGTGGGATTGAACTTGTGCTTCAGAGGCTACAGATAGCTTCACAGTGCTGTGCTTAACCCCTTGCGCCACCAGGGAAGCCTTGAGTTGGCTTTTCTAATGCTTTACATTTTGGCTCTTGCTCAAAAACCCCTGGGAAGAATGTTCCACAGATTGTGAAACCCTGTACTCCCCCATTCAAAGAATTTTTTCCCATGAATAAAGGACAAGTGATAATATTTTTGTTATTTGACAGACTATCTCTGTCAAATAACTATACTAATAATGTTTATCATTCATTGAATACTTCTGATGAGCTAAACACTAAATTAATAACCATATTTTATATTATATACAAATAAAACTGTATCTATTATACAGATATATTCTATTTCATTACAATTTCACAATTTGTCAAGCAATGTCTCATTCACTCCACTTTTTAAATAAAGGCATAAAGTCTTAAATCTTCAAGCTGGCAATATACTGAATAAGTATTTAAACAAAATTCTTTCTGACTCTAGAGAATATGCATTTAACTACCATTTGCACACAAAATAAATCAGTTAATGTTCTTGTGTGAGAGTTTGGGTTTTCTCCTGCTTCTGGACTTCTTCATCAGTATGCATTGCCCAGAAATGTATCACTTACAAAGTTTTGCTCCCTGGCATGAATCAGGCAATGCAAGGCACGCTATGATCCATTTTATCAGCTTCATATATACAAGTTTAGTATGTAATTCTCGTTCCTCCCTCTTCCTCATATGTCTTTTGCACCACAAAGCCCCTAGTAGTGGAATTTACCTTTCTCTCCAGCTGCAAACCCTTAGGGTTGGTGAAAAATTGGTTCTTTTCCCGTTGCGTGATTGAAAGGGGGTATGAATTCAAATTGCTTCCTAGTTTAAATTGGCTTTTCATTTATGGAGTCCTTCCTTACATATTTGTCCTGGCTGATGACTGAGATTTTTCATTGCTAAGTGCTTTGGCTTTCTTCAGAGGAAAAGCACTCTCCAAGTGCAAAATGTTACAATTAATATGAAAATGAGATTCTACTTGGTTTAGAAAGACTACTTTAAAAAATACAAGGGATCACAGAAGAAAAACAGCATGTGGCTCTTTGTATTTTAGAGATACACTTTTTTCACAAAGTGAACATGGTTTTTCAATAATGCAATTTTTAGAAGAGAAACATCAAAAACTACATGTGCAAACAGGACCAATATTAAGAAGTTTGAAATATTAAAAAACAAGACTGCTGTTATTTTCCATATTATATATATTTTAATGCTAAACTGACATAGAAATTTCACTTTGCTTTCTTTTATAGCTTTTTAAAACTAATCATGCATATACTTAACTCTTGCATTATGACCGTTGCACTGACAGTTCTGGAGGCAGGAAGTGCCTCATTGTTTCTTTTTTTTTTTTTTTTAAGATTTATTTATTTATACAAGCACTGGGTACAGTCAGAAACATGGGAGGGTGAGAGAATTCACCAAGCGGGAAACAGAACAGGCAGACTGATGAAGCGGCGTGGCAGGAGAGGTCTGTTGCGCCATGTGGGACCCTTGGCTGGGGATCGAACAGGCGATGTGGAGGCTGCGGGCAGCTTCGCAGCCCAGCACTCAACCGCTGCGCCACCAGGGGAGGCCCATGTCTCATTGTTTCTTAAAGGCAGTAATGAGACAGGAAGAGACATTGAGAAAAACCCTAACATGGGGCCTCCCTTGGTGGCACAGGTGGTTGAGCCATAGCACTGTGAAGCTGTCTGCAGTCTCTGTAGCCCGGGTTCGATCCTGGCCAGCTAGAGAGAATCCCACATGGTGCAGCCGACCAATCCTGTCTCGCCTGCTGCTCCCCTCAGCAGTGTATTTCGTCAGTCTGCCTGTTCTGTTCCCCGCTCTGTCTCTGGTGAATCCTCTCACCTTCCCATGCATCTGATCTGTACCCTGGTTCTTGTATACATAAAAATAAAATAAATCTTAAAAAAAAAAATCCCTAATGTGACAGCAACTGTTTCAGAATGCTCTACAAATAGTGAAAACTGTGTTCATATAATTCTAATTCTATTTTTGCTCAATATGAAAATAAAGTCCTACTTAATGAATACAAAATTATGTTCTGAATAATTCAATATTTATATAGTAAAATTTTTTATTCAAGCGTGTGTGTGTAGATTATGAATTTGGTCAAAGCTCGCTTAGAAGAAGTGACAAATAAATCATGTTCTCTACAATATGTTTCCCTAAAGAAATTATGGCTCATAACTTTAAAATATAAATACGGTAAGTATATCTTTCTTTAAGTATAAGATAAAAACAATTTCAATATGAACCTCTTTTTTCTTATCTCTCCACTTGTGCATAACTAACTATTGCTACTACATTTACCTGTTCTTTCAAATATCATGAATCTCTAGTCACTGAATTACATGGCCCATGAAATTTAACAAGTAATTATAATTTTTCATAACGAAAATATCAAATTATTACTGAAACTATACATCTATTTAAGCGTGATTTTTAAAATTTTAATCTAATATAGCCATGTTCATAAGAACTATATTGTACTTTTTAAAAATTAGAAAATTAATAAAATTCTATCCACTGGAATAATGTAATTCAGGAACAGATTTTATTTAGTCAAGGTTATTTTATTATTTTGTGGGAGTGAATCTCATTATTGAATAAAAAAGATATCCAAAAGCACAATAATTTTGGAATGCATTTAACATCCACAAAATGTAATTGTGTGAATTCACACATAAAATATATGCAAGACAAGGATTTGGTACTGGATCTGTTGCCTCTTCCTGGATTGAATATTTATAAGTTTATTGAGATGGGAAAATTCAACTTAAAATATTGTTAAAACATTTGATAGCTAACGGAATACTTAGCAGATACCATGATACTTCTCTTAAATGCTGTTATGAAAAAATAAATATCGCTAAGGAAAAGAAGAAAAAGTTTTATGGTATAAGTGATAAAAATTAATAATTATAGAACAATCTTAGTTGTGTGTAGTTGGTTTTTAATGAGCAATCATACATGTTTGTTTTGCTTAATCAACAATAAGGATTCATTCAGCTCTCAGAGTTGTGTGAGTGGCTGATGATCAGTGTAGCTGCACTGCTAGTACCACATAGGAAAGAGAGAGAGAGAGAGAGAGAGAGTCAGACAGACAGACAGAGAGTCTCCATCCAGATAAGATGATCTGCCATATTATTCATTTTTATCTTTTTATTGTCCAGTTGCTGAAATATAATTTTCTAAAAATACATCTTCCCGCATCAGTGAAGACAGTTTAGCAACAGGTTAAAAATGCAAAACTTCAGAAATTTATTTGCTATATGAAATCAAAATAAGATAACCACTATATTCTATTTTCTGGCAAAGTTTCAAGGAATGAATTGGATGGCTTAAGACAAATGGCTATTTCATAAATTTGACTTTTACTAAGGCAGTCATATTTTGAGACTATTGTATGGGTATGTATACATATGTATTAATAGTAGAAAATTTATCAAAAATTATTCTATGCTGTTCAGCTGTTATACTTTCACCCTTTGTAAATATGTGACAAAATTCAAAATTTACTATAAAACAAGAGTTAAACAGTCATCTTCCCTTTTAAACAGTAGTCACTTTTTTTTTTTTAAATTCTAAGTCTTAGTATCTAAATATTATCTTAAATTTATCATGAATAGTTCAAATCAATATAATCACTGTGGTTACTTGAAAAATATGTTGCAAAAATATCTGCTACGTCTATAAACTATTAAAATTGACATGTTGCTTAAGTGTGTATTTATCTATACTATTTCATCGCTAATTGATACACAAAACCTTTTTGTTCCAGTAATGCAATCCATGGTGAGGAGAGAGGAATAGAGAATCAGAACACGTTTCCACGTTGCAGTTCATAAACATTAGTTACAGTGAATGAATGGAGACTACATGTCATAAAAATTCTAATGTTTTTCCCTTGTAAATTTGCCAGATGTTGAGTCATATCATTTGGATGGTTTGAAATTAATTATTCAAATCATTTCTCTGTCATTATATTCTCTGGTGCAATACAAAGTTGTAGTTGATAAATACAAATGATTAACTGTATTATTCTGAATATGAATTTAAAACCATTGTTTAAATATCTAGAAAAAATGAAAAAAAATAATGTGGGTCTAGAGAATTTCTTTGGAGAAAATTCTTGAAATGTGCAATATTTATCAAATTAGTAGTGACTATAATAAACAATATAATCTCTTAACTCACTTTTATCACAATATGATCAACTATAGTAACTGTGACAAGGAAAATAACAAAATTATTTGAGTCACATTTAAATACTGATAACAATACTAATTTGACTGAGAAATCACTATATGATGTTACAGCCTTGGCAGTCAATGACATTAATTTCAGCTTATATTTTATATTCAATATGGAAAATATTTAAAGATTTATTTATTTATGCATACAAGAGCTGGGGTACAGGCCAAAGGTGGGGGAGAGAGAGGATTCACCAGAGACAGAGTGGGGAGCAGCACAGGCAGACTGAAGTACACTGCTGAGGGGAGCAGTGGGCAAGGCAGGAGAGGTCTGCTGCAACATGTGGGTTTCTCCCTGGCCAGCCAGGGATCTAACTCATGCTGCAGAGGCTTCAGACAGCTTCATAGGATGCATCTTAACTGTTTGCACCATCAGGGAGGCCCATGGAAAATATTTAAATCATTACAAAATACTAATTAGAAGAGAAAGCTGTTTAGCATATCTTTTTAAGAAGTTTTCTTTCACTTTTATCATGATATATGAAAATACTAAGATGAAGATTTTAAAATAACTAATAATAAGTAAACTATATAATTTTCTTGGAATTTCCATAAAATTGTAATATATTTTAAATTGTTATGCAAATAAATTAAGTCCATGATTATCTCACTTCACATCAATTTACTTGAAAATGTGTATCTTACTCTGTTGTTTTTTTCCTCTTACATATAAGTCAAAGAGGGAGGTAACTAAACTGATTTCACCTAATTCATTCATTTTCTTCAGCAAATATAATATTGAACAGTTCTTCAATGAATGAAAAGGATAGCAGATGTCAAATTTCACATATTGACATCACAATGTTATATCAAAACATGTCTGATTAAAAATGAATGTCAAAGTTATCTACTCTTTAAACCAGTTAACAGAGCAATCACTAATTTAATATACATTAACATAACCCCAGATATATGCTATTAAACATACTTCAACTTCACTTCAAGACAACATCATAAACTTAATGAGCATTTTAAAAATTAGGTTGAAAAGAATTATTTTCATGCACTTTATAGGCAATTATTTGTGAGTACAAAAAGTGTTGAGAAATAACAAAATATTGAATCTGCAGATGTGAATAATGAAGACTGACATAGTATATTTTAAAACTAAATAAGTTAGAGTCACTACCTTTTGTAAAACTTTTATTTTTCTGCAGAAACCATTACTAAGATTGTCATATGTTACTATAAATATAGCGATTTCTCTTCCACTTGTCTAAAGCCCTAATCTTACAAATTAATACCTTGCTCTTATGATTAAAATATAAACCCTACATATGTTAAGTTCTCTCACCATGTACATAACGCGCGCACACACACACACAGACATACACACACACATACACACACAAACACGCACGAAGACCGAAAATTTCAGCTGCAGATGTTTGTCTGGTTATCAGGGTTTAATGGAAATCTCTTGAAAAGGAATAGTTTCATCTATTTTATGCAAATGTTTAGCTAGTTTTGTAGTTGAGAACATTTGGATAAAACATATTACAAAAACATTAAATTTTGGATTTAACATTATTTGAAATCTCACAGTGTAAATTGTTAGTTTAAAACAATGACTTCTTGGTGTTGGTGTCATATGGTGACAGGCATCTGAAGTGCTAAGATCCTTGCTTCACAATCACATACAATGTTGCAAACCAATGTTACCTTAATAAAAAATTTTAAAAATGGCTTTGGAATGAAATATAGCTAGCAAAAATATAGGTTATTGCCGGTCTGTCCTGCAGGCCGATGGGGTTCAGGAACACGGTGGAGGGGCTGGGGATGAAAAGACGCGTGCACTCACTTGGCTGGAAGCAGGAACTGTCTTTATTACCGAGGGGAGGGGCTATATATATATATAGCCCCTATATATAGCTATATATATATAGGAAAGCCTGCACATGCACTTTATGTGGCTTTGCAACATCCGGTTACTGTTGCATCAGCCTCCGCTGACTCATCCTTGGGCGGAAGTGACAGCCACCCCAGCGGCCCCTGCTGGTGTAAGCCTGGTACTGACAGCTGCCCCGTTTTTACTTTATTCATGGGGGGGGGACACACACTGGGCCTGTCTTAGGTTGTGGCAGTCGTACTCACGTGCTTACCTGTCATAGTCACCCACTACCAGGATCCTAGGTAAGGTAGTGGAGCTGTCTTAGGTTGCTACAGGTACACCACCATCTTACCCGTCATTGGCCTACAGGTGGTCAAGGGCAATGTTTATCCACACCCTGGGATCTTCAGTGGGCTGTAATGGAGAATAGCGCACGTTTTGGAGAGCTACTTGCAGATTTTTCATCTATTCCACTGGCACCACAGGATGTAGAAAATGATTTCCAGGCAGAAGAGGATTGTACCTAGGAGTGATATTGCTTCACCCAAGGATTTTGTCAGTCCCCAGGCCTTTGAAAGCCAGGGGAGGGCCTGCTCAGAATTATATACCAAAGCACGGATGTTGTTAATGGTTAGAATTTGATTAGCCAATTGTGCAGTAAAATTGAGAAAGGTTTGGTTCCACAGGCCGCGCAGGTAGGCATTAAGGGTATGAACTTGAAAGGAGTAGTTGAAAAGGATGGCAGATGTAACACACGTGAAGGCATAGGTAGGAATACAAGGAACATGAGCAGTTAAAGTCAATAAGTCAATTTCTTCCTGTATTAAGGAAACTTGTGGATTCAACTGGAGTAGTCCGACTGCAAGATGGTTGTTGATGGAATTTTGTGTGAGAAAGGTGCTGGAGACTCTGGGGTAGTCCGACTGCGAGATGGTTGTTGGTATCTGCGTTGAGTACAAAGTTGGATAGATCTAGGCTGCCGATTTTTGGTTGATGGGGGTGGTCTATCATAGGGAGGTGGATAGTCTGTATTGTCCTCCACATTCCCCTTATCTGAAGAGGAATCTCCCCCCGGATTTGAGGATTGAGAAGGGGGGGTTTCCGTGGCTGAGCTTGCCGCGGCCAAGTATGTGGCGGGCGTTTTGCTTTCGGACTGAGCTGCAGAGTGCAATACCTCAGCCACTAGTTCATAAGCAGCTGCTCCCCCGTCACTAAGGGCATCATGGACTAGCTGCCACACAGAAAGAATACAGGGGGGAACAGTTTGGGGTCCGTAAAGGTCCCTGTGAAGAAGGAAGTCCGCTTTGACCTTTTCCCAGTTTCGTACTGAGACGGTGTCCTGCTGAAAGAACCATTTGCTGGTATTTGCGAGGACTGAGACTACATTATGAAGGGTCTGAACCTTAACGGGAGTTCCATAATATTTAAGCAGAAGTTGTAGGGCTCTAACAAGTTGGCCCTTGGACATGGTATTGCCCATGATGCCGATCACTTACCTAATCCTTACCTTACTGATTGATCGGTCCGTCAGAGGATCCCTCGTACTCGTGTCCCACGTTCGGGCGCCACTTGCCGGTCTGTCCTGCAGGCCAACGGGGTTCAGGAACACGGCGGAGGGGCTGGGGATGAAAAGACGCGTGCACTCGCTTGGCTGGAAGCAGGCACTCTCTTTATTCGAGGGGAGGGGGTATATATAGATCGCGGAAAGCCTGCGCATGCGCTTTACCTGGCTTTGCAACATCCGGTTACGGTTGCATCAGCCTCTGCTGACTCATCCTTGGGCGGAAGCAACGACCACCCCAGTGCCCCCTGCTGGTGTAAGCCTGGTACTGACAGGTTATTTTTCATTACTTAAATAAATGATTTGCATTGTTTGAGGATTATGTTATTAGCATTTATATTACAGACAGGAGAAAAGAGAATTAGATAAAAACTATGCCCTCAGTTTATTTTTCAATTTCAAATCAATCAAAAATAATTGTACAAATCATTAAGACATGGAAAATTTACAAGGCACATTTATTCGGTAATAAATTATTATTTATCATAAATGAAAGAAAATTCAGCAATTGAAGGGATTTTGAAGAGGGGACCATAGAAGATGGAAATCTTGTCAACTATTTATAAGAATGTGTCCATAAAAATAACAGGTTTCCTTAAGTCAGGGATAATATTGGAAAAGTAGAAAAGTATTAATGTTCTATGATCATTTTCTCGTTGGAGCCTCAACATTTACTGATGATTCAGAAAGGAACAGTGTTTTATTAGATTTGGAGTTCTAGAATGCTAACTTCCAAAAGCAGGAAGGTTTAACTTAGGACTCAAGCCAAATACATAAAACCACAATAAGAATTTATTGGCAGGTGGGGGTGCAGAGGAGGTGATCCACATTACAACAATCTAAGGATACAATTGAATTGGCAGCCAAAAGTAGCAAGTAACAAACCTCTTGGCAAAGTTCAGGGGCCTGGTCCAGAGAGTGCCTAACATCCATTTATTTGTTTATTTATTTACTATTTGTATACTTTTTTTAGAAAAGATTTATTTATACAAGCACTGGGTACAGTCAGAAGTGTGGGAGGGTGAGAGAATTCACCAGAGCCAGAGCGGAGAGCAGAACAGGCAGAGTGAGGGGAGCAGCCGGTGGCAGGAGAGGTCTGTGTACCATGTGGGACCCTCGCCGGCAGCCGGGGCTCAAACTGGCGCTGCAGAGGCTGTGGGCAGCTTTGCAGCACAGCACTCAACTGCTGCACCACCAGGGGAGGCCCACTATTTGTATACCTTTTACATAATCATTCATTCTCCTTTCAGGTGTAATCCCTATAAAATTACCACCACCAAGAGACCTGTGAACCAACGCCATAATGTCTTGTGAGCTTTCCTCCCATGCTTTATCCCTCTCCCTCCCTCTTTCCAGCTGAATTTCTCCAATGTATCATTGCCTGCTACTTGGTCTTTATAGGGATAAAAAGGACACTTCTCAGAGTGAGAGTCACTATTGATTCTTGTCAAATATGGAGCCTTCAGGACTACAGGTGTGATGTCCATAGAAATCTAATATTGACTTAACTATAGTGCCTGTACTTATATGACATTTCAGAGATATATTATCAGAACCATCAGTTTATCCTGTTTTAGGCAGGGCCTCTCTGCCATATTTATCCGTCTTTATTTGTTGGATGTCTGTTGATCAGTGTCCTTAAAAACTAGTGGTTGCCATGTCATTGACAGCATAAGTAACTGCTGCTGTATCTTAGTTGCCCCCACTGTTTCATCAGTCAAGGTCATTACAATGTCAGTACAATAACAAGTAAAAAAACAGTATCATTACAGCATCGGTATTTATGACAGACACATTTACCAAGGGAAAACCATCATAATAAAAAAAATATATATATATATACTTGTAAGTATTATTTGTGGTAGTCTCACTCTCATTTTATCTTGCCTTCTTTATAATGTCACCACCACTTTTATTCGATGTCTGCAACATTGCAGAAAATCTCATTTTTGTCTATTTCTATTATGGCAATCAAAATTTTACATTTCAGTAAAAATAATATCAAAGTTCTAAGATAACTTTACCAATTCACTATCTGCTAACATCAAACTGCCATTTCAGTTTGAACAATAATATTAATAGTTATTCTGTATGTACCTAAGCAGTATTTCAGTGATTTTAGTACTTTATGGTTTTAATGATATATGTAAATATTAGTGAGACACATAGATACTGACTGTATATTAATAATAATATAGAGATATTTTTATGTTAGTATGACCACTTATGGTCCCTTAGTTACTTCTATATTCCATCCAGGACAAAGGAAAGATGTACTGGTATCACTAAATCATTCAAAGTGATATGAAATCATCACTACACTCCATCTAATTCTTTCCATCTTGTAAAAGTAACCATATACCCATTAAACACTAATTCCTTATTTTCTATTTCCTACCCCCCCAATTTCCGACCATCACTGTTTTTTGTTTCTCTATGCTATACACTAAGTATCTCACAGAAGTGGAATCTGTACTGTTTGTCTTTTTGTGACTAGCTTTTTTCATTTTGTATATTATTCTCAAGGTTCATTCATGTTGTAGCATACGCCAGAATTTTCTTTATATTTAGGGATGAATAATATTTCTAAAGTTCAATAACACCAAAAAAAAACAATCTAATTAAAAGTGGACAAAGGACTTAAATAGACATTTCTCTAAGGAAGATACACAAATGGCTAACAACACAAGAAATGATTAACATCAATCATCATTAGAATCAAAACTCCAATTAGATTCCACTTTAAAATTATTAGGATTTCACCTATCAAATAAAAAAAAAAAAAGAAAATAACGAGTTAGTGAGGATGTGGGAATAAAATTGCTTGTATAAACACTGGTGGAAGTATATAATGGTTACTATGGAAAAGCTTGAAGGTTCTTAAAAATAAAATTAGCTTGTGATCCAGCAGTATCATTTCTGAATATGTATACAAAAAATTAAAATCAGGATTTCAAAGCCATATTTGTACATTCAATATTTTTTTAACCAATGTGTCCATTGCTGGAAGAATACCTAGGCAAAATGTCTGTTTCCCTAACCTTTTGACAACAGAATCTGGAGTTGAAAGTAATATTTCACTGGTGTTTTAATTTGTGAACATCTTTTACATATGCTTAGAAATTGTATAGTCATATATTTATAAATCAATGATGATTCCATTTCTGTTAATTGTCAGTCCATCTCCATATAATGATATTGTTGATTGTATTCTAATTTATTTATAATAGTTTAATGTGTTAGAATCAATTCTTCACCTCTGTACCATACTGCAAACATTTCTATCAATTTTTCCATGTGATACTTTTCTTTCATGTATGTGTAAACATATTTGATTTTTAGATGTAAGAAAAAATGTTTACTCCTATTTTATGAATATTTGTCATTTCTGTCATATTAAAATTAAGTATATATGCATATACTGTTTTAATATTTTAGTTGATTTATTTTTATATTTTATTTCTTAAAAGGTAGAATCTTTTTAATCAGAAAGAACAAGACAGTAATAATCATACCTGACAGATGACAGCTGGTAGTTGGCCTAAGCTGCTCCCAGATACAACATGGGTTTTCCTGTTGACATTGACAATTTCACAGGAAATAAATATCTGACTTGAACACTTTGTGACATGGCCATCACAAAAACTCATGATCATTTTTAATTAGAAGCTAGAAGCAAAAATGCTACAAAATAGCAAAAAACACCAAATATTCCCATGGATTTTCATATAGGGTTCATATAGGATGCAGCAGGCAATAAATCCAACTTCATCTGGTTACATATGTGTTCCTGGGGTCTTTGGCTTGTAGGCATCAAACAGAGTGAAATATGAATCCCAAGTTATTTCTTCCAGATGGCTACCTATTTTTATCAACATCTTAATATAATATTTTGGCCAAATCTTGGGTACAAACTGATTTATGTGATTATTAGCATATTAATGGTAAGTAGAATGAGGAAGTAAAGACAAACATCACAATTAAATGTAAAACTGAACTGATAAGTTGTCCAAATAGACATTGATGCATTTGGTAGGAAAAAAAAACAAAGAAACTGTGGCTATAATACAACATTTTAACTTTGTCTTAATCCTTATTTTTATAAGATAGATGCATAATAGAATACACAAATATCTTTGTAAATGGTGTTAATTTTGTATTTACATTCACTGAAGATTGTTTTGCTTAAAACTATGTTAAAACAGTAATTTATTATTCTTATTATCAATTTATTTTTAATTGGGCTAATATTTGGATACCCCCAAGTCTCTACATCCACATATCTTAATGTCTCCATTAACAAAAATCTATTACAGTTCATCATATTAAGATGGCCATAGTATCTAGGAACTATTTCTCAGGATTATGAGACTATATATAATTTGTATTTTTTCAAAATCCTTTAGAAAGTACTCAACTACTAAAAATAAACAGCTCAACATAGTTTAATTACCGTATGAGATTTGCCTTTCATTCTTGATCTTAGCTTTAGTTCACTGTGTCCACCAATTAAATCATTACATCATGAATATTCCCTACCCTAATCAAGATCTAATTTGAAATGCTCACATTAAACCAGACTCCCCAACCAACCTCAAATCTATTCTACTTATGCCCATCTCTTTATGCAATGCTAATAAGATTCTGTTAAAAATGGACCATCACTATGTGACATGCTGTGGCAAACAATGAACTCAACATTTTCAGCAAAATGTTCTCGAAAGTCAATAGATGGCATTTTGAATGTTTGTTTCTGAGTAAATAGAGGAAAGGTGCACAATTAGAAGTTTGATATCAGAAGTTTTCTTTGATAATTGTGGGAGAAGAAAATTAATTGGGAGAATAAGCTTCTTCAGTCAAAACTTTTACCTGATCAAAAATTATATATGCTTAACAAAATAAATGCCTTTTAAAATAAATAATTTAGAATATATTGTGTAGCCATGCGTATACATCTATTTATTTTTATGCCTGCAATATATTTTCATAAGATTCAAAATGTCTGGTTGAATAATACAGACGGTAGCGGATGGTTTGTTTGAATTGCCCACGCAAATTATGTTTCATTATCACTACTCACTTCCATCTATCTTTAAAAGCAAAAAATGATAGAGTATCCCATGGTTGTATTAATAAAATACCTTGAAAGCATGCACATATTCTGTTTAATTCTTCATTTCATTCCTAGAGCAATAAAATCTATAAGGATAAATGATCCATCCAAATCAAATGAAGTATCATTTATAATTTTTTCTCCATCATATCTTAAAAACAGAGGCACTTGTAAAGACAAACATAACTCTGATTAAGCTTTAGGGAAATTTGAAATGAAAGACAATATATCTCATAGAATTTCCAGTAGAAAAACAAGTAAATTTAGTATATAAAATTTTAGAAGAAAAAATTTAATATGTTTTGTAGGCTTGCAACATTTTATCCTGAATATATGATCTCTTCCTCATTTTTTAATTTGAATACGTTGTGCAATTTTAAAAATTTATAAAAAATCATCATGATATATACTTGTTTTTTTTTTTTGATTGTTGCAGTTCTGTTGCAATACAAAAATAACTACTAGTGACAGATTCTCCATGGATAAAAAAAGAGCTTTTTTCATTTTACAAATTAATTATATTTCTTTGAGGCTCTTGTATGTAACGAGAGATACCTTATACTAAAAGCTGTTGTCTGATTTATTCTGTATCTTCTTAGGTGTCCCAGCAAGGTGAAAGAGCAAGAAAAGCAGATGGAAAACAGCAGGTACACACTTTTTGATGCGAGAAACTCATTCATGATGATGACACTATTACTGTTCAAGATGGAAACAATGAAATGTAATTTAAGTTGAATAAGCAATAGTGCAATAAATCAAAGTAAATGAACACTAGCTCTCTCTGAAGAATAAAAATGGTAGTGTATTTCATTCAGATATAAACTACTCTTAAAATAAAATAGAATCTAATAACCTCCTTAATAATAATTACTTATATATCCTTATTAACAAGGATTTCTCCATTTCCATTTTAAAGATGCAAGCAACTCTGAAAAGAATTCCACTCAAAAAGCAATAACACACTTCAAAAATTTTAGAATCATGCTCTCAAATAGCTATTGAATTGTATTATTCTTAACCTAAAAGCAGTATAAACATTGAGATATCAGGAGGAAAAAAAATATGTTCTTATAGGTCTACCAAGGAAGATATTTGTCAGGTTTCACTGTACTGTATTCCAATTGGATATGGAAATAGCAAGTATATCTTTCTAACCTCAGTCTGTATGACCACAGATTACAAATTCCTCTTATTTTTCCTTAGACTAAGTGAAGAGCACTTATTCAATATGTTGATATCATATTCCTAATGCACTTTGTGACCCCAAAGAGTGTTAATTCATTTCCTTTTATCTTATTTTATTTTGATTTCCAGTCTTTAATTTCTGCTGTCTATTTTCTGAAGTCCATTAGTCCATTTCTTTTTATTTTTATGACACAGCATTTTACATGCCATAGTCAAGGTGTACTCTTTGTTGAGCACAACAAAAAAAATGGTCTTATTATTCCATGAAATAACCCATTGTATTTGGGTTATTTATTTCTAACAATAAATAACAATATATTAATCACTACAAAATTCTGTATGCTCAATACATTATTTATGGTTTCTAATTGTTAAGCAGATGTGGCAAATTCTTTCTACCTACCATGTTAAAATACTGTGTAAAGACAAAATGGCAATGTCAAATAAAGACAAATGTTCAAAATTCAAATAGAAAAATGTTTTTTAAAAATAGCTAGAAATAAATAATCATAACTAACAGGAATTTTTATTTGTGGGGGATGAATAATGGACTTTAACATACATAATCATGATGGTTTAATAGGAAATGTTTACTTTTATCATCAGGATAAAAAAAAGTCAAGAAATAGGCAAATAGGAGCGCTTAGTAGGCAGAAATACACTGTTTAAATTTATGCCCAGTAATTACAAAATCTATATAGAAATTTGAGACGTGACAATTTTTAAGATATTTAAATTAGACTTCACAAAATTAAATCACAGCTGCAAGTATAGATGACATCAACCTATATTCATTATTTATGATACATGCTTTTGTAAAAGCAAGCTTTTGAGCAACGTATTTTGTATTGTATAGCAGATCCATGAGATCTTCTAGATTTTTCCCTTTTGAAAGGATAGTCATAGTCTGACTTGTTCTTTAGAGGGTAAGACAATATAAAGTGACACAATGGACTGATTCTTTGACTGGAATTTGTCAATATGAATACAGAATGGATCTTGATCAAAGATATTCAGAGATCAAAGAGTATAAATGAAGACTGGAAATACATTTTTTACATTTGGAAAACAAAACTTAGACCGACCAATTAAAAGGAAGTATCTTCCATTCAGAGCTAATTATTTTTCTATACAACAGAATTCAGAAAAAAAGGGTATCTCTTCACCTCTACTCCTCTGGTTATTGAAAATTCTGCCTGGACTCCAACTTCATTTCTGGAAGATTTTAAAAAAGAATTCACCAATACAAACTAAAACATAGTAATATGTAGGTTTATATATAACCATGTTCTCATTGCTTCATTATGCGTGGTCTTGGGGTCACAATTATTATCTTATTTTGTCTGGGCCAATTAAATAAAGCTGGAATAAATCAAAAATTGTTGAGGTGGTTCTATGAAATTAAAATATCTAGCATTTTTAAAAGAAAACAAGTCATTAAGTTTAACCTTTACAACTATTGATATGAACTTTCTGATTATCTCATTTTTCTTTTTTATGTATGCTAGAAGGAAAAACTAACATCTTAGAACACACCCTACAAGGAAAATAATATATATATTTTATCTATTTATCTATCTATTTATTTATTTATTACAACATTATTCGTTTTTGTACAATGCTTGATTTCTCTCCTAGGTGTATTCCCCATAAAATTCCCACTCTCAAATCACCAGTGAATGGCCACCACAATCTCTTGTGCTCTTCACTGTTATTTTGATTCCTCTTCTTCCTGCTCCCCTGCTGAATGTCTCTGATTTATAGTTTGCCAGCTAGTTTTTTTTTTCTTTTTTTTTTTCTAGTTTTTTTCTTTTTTTTTTTTCTGGTCCCTTGTATTATTTTCCTATGTTCCTCCTGTAAGTGAATATATCCAATATTTTTATTTTTCTAGAAGGTAAATAATATTATTCAACAATTATTACCAAATATACATGAAGTAAGCACAAACACCTCCCTAGGTAAATAAAAATATAATTGCTTCAGTATAAATAAATCATATTTAATAAATTTATATATGCCAGGATTATTATTTCTAAAGAGAAAAACATGCATTCTTTAAAATTATTTAATCTGAGAAATGAGAGAAAAGTAAAATGACAATTTACATGTTCATATTCTATTTTATTTTAAAGTTAAAGTTTAGATATCAATTTCTATATTCAGCAGTATTTAGAGATACTTTTTCACTATAATATAAATAGGAATATAAGAAGCCTTTGATTTAAATGAAGAATTCTTGAAAAAGTGTCTATAACATGAAAGTATTTCAATTTAATCTACTAAAAATAGTGAAATTGAGGAATTTATTTTTTTTAAGCTTTATTTATTTATGCATACCAGAACATGTGGAGGTGTGTGAGAGGATTCACCAGAGACAGAGCAGGGGGCAGAACAGGCAGATTGACTGAAGTACACTGCTGAGGGGAGCAGTGGGCGAGACAGGAGAGTTCTGCTGCACCATGTGGGTAGCTCCCTGGCCGGGGATCCAATTTGTGCTACAGTGGCTGCAGACAGCTTCACAGTTTGTGTCTTAACACTTTGTGCCACCCGGGAGGCCCAGTAAGGAATTTATAATAAGGTGAAAGTGTTAAAAGAGGCAAATAATCATGAAAAGTGAATCTCACAGATAAAAATATTATTTTAATTTTCTTGAATAACCCTGCCAAATAGATCTCCAGCTATATTTGAGCTTTGGAAAATATATGTTTCAAATACTTATAAGAGCATAAAACACACAACTCACAAATTATAGCATAATGCTAATCAGTATTTGAGATTAATAAATCACTGCATTCATTTTGTGTGGGAGTCCCTTCCTATATGCACTGGGATTGATTTCCAAAAACAATAAAGCATATACACATCTCTTAGCTTCCTCTGTTTGCCTCTGATAGTAATAACAAATAAGCCCTAAGACCCACAGATATGAAATAGGATAGGGCACCAGACTTTGATGTGAAAGAAGGAATCATGAATGAATCATGCTTGGCTGGTGAGGAGGTAGGGAGCATATGAGACAAGATGGCTATTTTGAGGCCCATTGCACTAGAACCTCAAATTTTAATTAAATAAGCAAAAAAGTAAGGCTAGGTAAATTGGACTATCTTTGGCAGCAGAGAGCCCCAAAGGGAAAGTAGACAGTGCAAGGGAAGAATCATTAGGAAAATTAGTACAGTATCATGTAAAGCAGAAATACTATTCAAAATCTGACAGAGTGAAAACAGAATATTTTTTTAAAAGCATTTAAATACTATCTATGACCAGTAAAATATTAGAAATATAAGAAGCATAATTGTTGAACTAAAAAATCCAGTGTTAGAAATGAAAGACTGAATAACACAGGCAGAAAAAGTGAGTAGTTGGGAATCAGGATCAAACAACTCTCCAAAAAGTTGTGAAGAGGGCCTCCCTGGTGGCACAAGAGTTAAGACACAACCTATGAAGCAATTCCCAGCCAGCCAGGGTGCAACCCACATGACCCAACAGACCTCTCCTGACTCACCCGCTGCTCCCCTCAGCAGTATATTTCATCAATCTGCCTGTTCTGTTCCCCACTCTGTCTCTGGTGAATCCTCTCACCCTCCCGCAGGGAGGGGTACTGGCCTGTACCCCAGTTCTTGTATGCATGAATAAATAAATCTTTAAAAAAAAGGTGTGAAGAAGATGGATAAAATGAGAAAGAAAATGAGTCAAACACATGAGAAGCACCAAGAATAATATAAATAGAAATGTATTAATATTTGTATACTTAACAAGCAATAATTCTCATAATTATTAAAACAAACAGATCAAGTGGGCTCATGGTATTTTGGACAGGATAGGTATGGCGGACGAACAATCAGCAGAAAAGGAAAGTCAAGAATTCTATAAGTGTGAAATTTAAGTTTATGTTTTAAAAAAGAAAATTCTAAACTTTCTGGAGAAAAGAGGATACAACTCATCGGGGAAAAAAAGCAATAAATAAAGTATATTTCTCAAATGCACCATTTATGGAGAAAGACAATATAGCAATATTTGTAGAAAACAATAACAAGGTAAGTCTAGAATTTTATATAAATCTAAGCAATTGTTAATAAACTATGACCTGCAGTGTAAATCCATCCTGCTGCATATTTTATACAAAGAATTTGCAGGATAACAGCCAAGCGCATTCATTTTTATTTTGCGATGTTCATTTTACAATGTTCTGCTGTAAAGACAGAGTTGGTGTCTGAGAGAGAAACCACATGGTCTATAAGACTTCAAATATTTAATATCTCACTCTTCACACACACAAAAAAAATTACTGATTTCTGATCAGCTAGCGTTTAAAATGTGAGTGAATTACAGAAGTTCTCAGGCATGCAGACTATCAGAAATATTATGTTGGGGTACTGAAGGAAATCCCCCATACCTCTCTGTTCTTGGGTTGGACAAGCAATTCATCTTTAAAAATAATCTTTAAATACTGTGTCCCCTAAATGAAAGAAGTTGTTAAATGGTATTTAAATATGGAACCTTTAGATTGACGACAATTCTGGGATTTAGTACAGCATAGTCCATGGTTGTCATTAATGAATATTCTTATTTCTTAAAATATAAGGCTTTTCCTGAGAGAAATTATATAATAAATGATCTTTCAGTAAATTAATTTGGTTACTGTCATTTTTTAACAACCTATGAAGCTCTGCTTTTCCCAAGCAGCCCAAGAAAGATTTTATACAGAATTAAGATTATATATTACCACTGAAAGTTTTATTGTGATAAAAAGAAAATGAGAGGTAACATGAAAATGATGTAATTGTCAATAAAGGAAGTATTTTAATGAAAAATTTTGAGGTAGCAATTTTATTCTGTGAAATATGCATTTATTATAAAATATGATTTTAACATATTTCATACAATTACATAATTTATTATATTCTTATTCTATTTCACCTTGAGTATTATAGAATATTTAAACTCCCCTCTTTTTAGGCAGTTCTAGCTGTCTCACTATTAGACTACATAAAAAAACGCTTCTATTCTGTAAAATTAGAGAACTGTTGTTCACAGTTATTTATCCTTGTTTTAATTTTAATATTTTATTTTCACATCTGCTTTGTGCATACATCTGGCACATCACAAAATAAGTTTCTAAGCATGGTATACCGAGTTATATCCTAAAGATAGCACATGGAAGTTATGTTATATGTTCTCAAAATTATCTTGAAAAAGAACTTCAAACCTCAAAAACAACAAAGTATGGATGAAGTTTTACACAGTAAAATAACTGTGTATTTTGAAATCTCTCTTATCATGAATGCATGCTGGAAATTCTAAAACTCAGAGACCAGTAAACATTTTTACAAGTACTGCAATGACCACACCTGAGGAGAGAAATCAGGTACTGAAAAAGTTAACGGTATAAGAAAAGATATTTCAAAATTAAAAAATAAATAAAACCTACTGCTTGAGTAGTAACACATCAGTTTCCCCCCCGCAGAAGTTATTTCTACATTATTTTATAAGACTTAGCTGAACAATAACGGGGTGTGTGTGTGTTGGGGGGTGTTTAATAAAGTATAATCAAATCAGGAAAAATATTTTTACAATTGTGATTTTGATATGCTTGACTAAATTTCATGAATATTGGCAGAACTGAAATAGAACCAGAATCATTTGATGTAAAATCCACTGTTATCTATCATCACTATTATTCCTTATTGTACTGTTGAATAAAATAGAGTGTACTTACTAAATTTATTTTTATTTTGTTTTGTATGATAAACAAAAAGCAACAAAATCTGTATTCATTAAATCACATTTCCTTTGCATAAAATATTCATACATTTAGTAAATGTTTATTGAATATATGCAGTATGTTAGGCTAAATGTATTGATTCCTGTCCACCTGGAGTTTTTATTACTAGTGTGGAGAGAAAGAAGGAAAACAATTTAAAAAGAATAAAATAATAAATGATATTGTAAGTTAGATTGCAGTAAATGACATAGCAATGAATGGCATAGAAAGAAAAAGCAGTGTCTCAAAATAAAGAGAAATTGAGAATTCTGTTTGGTTAAAATGGAAAAATACAATCTGCCTAAAAATTTGAAGGTAGTGACTAAGCCAACTATGAAAATATCTGAGAGAATATTTTTCTAGTCTGAAGACCCATTAGAACAAAAGAAATAAGAAAGCAGTGTGGTGAGCATTTCAAAGAACAAGAAAGTTACCACTGTGGTTAGAACAATGAAATGAGAGAGCAGTAAGGCAGTGGACTGACAAGAACACGTTGGATCTTATCAGCATGTTAAGGATGTGGTTTGCACACCGAATGAAATGGAAACCTCTGATAAATTTTGAGTGACAAATTGAATTGTGTTTCAAAAAGATTAGACAGTGCACTTTTATTTAGGGTGGACTGTAGTGTAGTGGCTAAAGATAGAAGCAAGGAGGAGTCATCCCTGGTGGCACAGGCGGTTGAGCGCAGCACTGTGAAGCTGTGCGCAGCCTCTGCAGTATGGGTCCAATCTTGGCTGGCCAGGGAGATACCCACATGGCATGGCAGACCTCTCCTGTCTCACCCGCTGCTCCCCTCAGCACTGTATTTCAGTCAATCTGCCTGTTCTGTTCCCCACTCTGTCTCTGGTGAATCCTCTTACTCTCCCACGCATCTGGCCTACACCCCGGTTGCTGTATAAATAAATAAATCTTTAAAAAAAAAAGAAAAAAAGAAGCAAGGAGGCTATTAGGAAACTATGGCTATAATCTAGAATAGAAATGGCTGTGACTTGGATGAAAATGGAAGCTATGAATACATGGGAACGCTCCATTTCTGGATATATTTTTAAGTCAATAGTACTTATTAGTGGTTACATATGAAGGAAACTGGAGGCAAGAAGATGAAAACTCTTTGACATGATACTGAAAGGATGAAGTTTTCCATGAGCTGATACAAGGAAAAAATGTGGGTGAAGTAGATTTTGGAGAAACAACATTTTTGTTCGCATTTACTTAGAGACGTCTATTACACATTCAAGTGGCAGTAGTGAGTAGACAGTTGAAAATGTGTGTCGAATTTGTTAGAATTTTGAGCTAGAGATGTGAATTTCAAAGTTCTTGGCATTAAAATATGATTTAAAGTCATTACACTACATGAGATCATCAAAAAAAAAAAAAAAGAGAGAGAGAACTACTAAGAAGGTCAAAGATGGCTCCTGGAGAATTTCTATATTAAAAAGGCAAAGAAAGATGGACAAAGGAGACTGAATTAATAAGTAGAATAGAACTAAAGATAAGGGTGATTGCATGGAAACCAAATGAGTATCAAGGAGGATGGATAATAAGCCATGTCAAATGCCTCAAAGAGGGAAATGTAAATCAAAACACAGTAAGATACACTTTTACACTCACTATAAACAATAACAGCAACAAGAGCTGATTGGGATGTACTTCCAGGTGAGGCTGGGAGCCCATAGGTGAATTGCTAAGTCCTACAAGTTTTCGACTCAGGCCTCCGTCCCTGAGGAGCTTGTGGCTGGGCCTGGAGGCTGGGGTGCTCATCTGACGGCTACTGAGGGTCCCTGATATAGAATAAATTACTGCAAGGCCCAAGCTGGGGCCCCAGTCTGCTGGGAGTCACCCCCAAGCTGAGTGGGATGAAATCATATTTTATTTGAGCATTACAAAAATAAAGGGGAAGTTTCTACAAATTCTATATCTGGAAGTAAATTTCTCTTCTATACCCATTAACTATGTGGAACTACTATTTCTATGGTTTGACAATTCTCTACTTTACCTGCATATATATATGAAGACTGAATCTCTCTGATTTCAAATAATATGATTGAACTCGAGGGCACATTTTGATTTTGGCAAAATCAATCATATATTTTCATTAGAGTTAAAACATATCTAGTATTCTAACATATTTTACATCAAGCAAAATGCACAACATTGTTGAGAGAAATAGCTTATATGTTGATAGACAGAATACTTAGACACAGGCTTTGATTCCAAAACAACCATTTACTTTATGGTTTCAAAGTTTTCTTATACTGAGCTGCTTCCCCTATGGAACCAGAGTATTGTGAACAATCGCCCTCCAAAAAATTTGTTGAAAAATAATCATACTATGACTCTATGAAGGCTTTTATGAGCTACCCTGTAAAACTGGCCTTAATGATAAAAAGACAGCAATAATTTTCAAAGGTTAATAGCCAAAGCATTGAGATTGAAGGCTTTTTACATATTTGATGCTTTCAGTTGCATTTCTTGTAAAACAGGAGGGCAAGCTCACGGCTCCCCCATTCCTCTTAGAACACTGAAATATTAATTTTGGGATCTTTTAGAAATCTTGCTTCTCTGAAAGCCAGATGTATTCCTTACAACTGAAGGAAATAGATCACACCTAGTTATCACCACAGGCACCTTGGCCTACTTGACCCTTCACTTTCTCACCTGGCTAAGCATGGCCTTGGGTTCTGGAAGCATGCCTTATACATGCCGAAACAATTTCTCAGGTCTCATAAGCAGTCCGATTTTTTTTTTTTTTTTTTTTTTTTTACAAAATAGTCTTCTAAGCCTTTCAATTATCTTCCAATGTCAAATTTCTATCAGCACAAAATGAGTTTTGCCAAATTCGAATGGACAGATAAAATAGACAAGAGTGCTTCCAGGGTCTCACCAGAGGTCAGATTACAGCAAAGTATCCTCAAAACTGTGAGCATTTATTCACAATTTCTAATAGTAAATGCCTCTACTTGTCCTTAAAGGCAAAACTAAGGACAGGTATACATGGGATATATTTGATGGAATTTTCCATATACTTTTTTAAATTAAAAATGAGGGCTTCACAGTTCACTAAAAATTTGTATTGTATTAAATCTTTATAATAAATAATTCATTTATTTCCATCTGTTAGCAGCTTGGCTCAGTTGACTGAAATGATGATCCGAGATATGGCACCATTACTGCTAAGAAGACCCCAATGGGTGAAAACCTGCCTGTTCATGGTTGCTTGGGAGGTGAAGTCAGGGGCTGAGGATCAGAGTGAAAATTCTACAAGGCCGGAGGGTGGAGTGGCATTTTAAGTCAGATTGCTGTTGAGAGCAAAACTTCCAACTTTGAAAATAGCTTTTAAAAGTTGATTTACTTTCCCAGTGCAAGTAGTCATAAATTTAAATCGAATACTTTAGTCACAAGTAATAAATGATTTTTGTAATAGTGATTAACTGTAGAGCCATGCTTATGATGGCTTCTTAAAATGGCACATATAAAAATTGCTCGTGGTCACTTCTCCAAGAGTTCTTTCTCCAGTAAGTAAATGTAAATTCCTAAGAAAATAAGAAAGATGGAAAGGAGAGAGAAGATGTGGAATAAAGTAAACTGTTCTGTTTTTCATTAGTTTCACTGACACAGTTTCTGTAGGACAGCTGTGATTTATTTCCGTCTCTGGAATGGATTATATGAGCTTTGGTTCATGTTATATATTGCTCAGTAAATAAAGCAGGTGACCTATTGAGGCTCATAAATTAAGTCTAGCTTGAACAAACACTTTAATTGAATTGTCTATGTTATAATACTAGTGCAATTATAGATGTAGTGACATTCACACAGCAAAATATAAGAAACTGGAAACAGATTATCAAAGAGACCATATGATGCAGGAATCACCTGACACACTTTTTTCTATTTAAGAGGAAACATTGCAGAAGTCAATTACCATTCCCTGAACACTGGCCATTTTCATGGTAATACATGCATGAGGATGATAAAAAAAAATTGTCTTCATTTTTTGCTCAATAAACAGTAAACAAAATAATTTAACCCATTGCGGTTTGTACATGGTATCCCTCTCTCCACCTTGCAGCAACATTTCCTTCTGAACTCCATCCCAGGTACCAGGGTTTCATATTTATTCTTCTCTCATTTTTGATTTGTTTGACAGATAATAGTTCAAACTCCTGACATTAAAAAATAATTCTTCTCTCCCTTTAGGTTTGGCATGTAACTGTTTCAGGGAATCATAGTCCTGCAGCTATACAAGGTGGCCAGTGTAAATATTGATCAGAATATGCTACCTTTATTAATTTTGAGTTAAGTTAATTTCTAGATATGTGCAACAAAATGATTCAGAAACTCTGTAAAGGATAGTGGAGTAAGGGATTTTAGGGAAATTGAGTATGTCATGTCAAGATGCTTTTAATCACATTAACTATATTATCTAGTAGTGTGTGTTAACTAACATGGGAGTTACCCCTAACTTCTTCTCAAGTAAAAATTTTTCATAATTCTAGCCTTCCAGTGTTTCTCATATTAGAAATGGAGAGTTAATAGCCCTGATTCCTTCTAATTGTTTATTGTATAGGAGGCTATCACATTTAAATTAAGTTACTAAGAAGAGAAATTAAATATGTATATTAAGAACTAAGCTGGAAGATTTGTTTTTCGTATATTTGCAGTTAAAGGATCAGTCAAGTCTTGAATCTTATGCTTCACTTCTTATCACCAAAAGTAAGTTAATTACTAAAATTCTTTAAAATTCTGCCTATATTCATGTACATAGGCATCTACTTAACTGAGGAAGGAAAATACAGACACATTAAGAACACATAATATTGATGAAAGAAAACTACTATAAATATTTGTGTGTGGTACATGATATGGGCATAATTTTTCAAATTATTTGGGTAAATATCAATGAGTACAATTGGTAATCATATGGTAAAATGTTTAGTTTATAATAAGCTGCCAAACTGTCTTCCAAACTGTCAGTGCCATTTTGCATTCCCTTACATGCAAAAAAGAAAATTCTTATTGCTCCACATCCTTGTCAGCAGTTGGTGTTGTCAGTGTTTCAAATTTAAGCAATACTAGCGTGCAGTGGTATTGCATTGTGGCCTTAATTTGCATCTACCTAGTGACATATGTTGTGAAACATCTTTTAATATACTATTCTTCCCATCTATATATATTCTTTGCTGCATCTTTAGGTGTTTTGTCTATTTTTTAAGCTGGGTTGTTTTCTCAATCTTGAGATTTAGCTGCTCTTTGTATATTTTAGATACCTGTCATTTTTCAGATATATGCGTTGTATGGATTATCTCCTAATCTTAGACTGTCTTCATTCTCTGTATATTATATTTCACAGAACAAAATGTATTTAATTTTAATGAAATTCAAGTGATCAATTTTCTTTCATGGTCATGTATCTAAAAGTCATGGTCAAACTCATGATCACCTGTACAGATGTTCTTTGTGAGAGAGAGATAAGAGATGTGTGTGTGTTTGTGTGTGAAAAAAATTTGCAGATGTAATTAAGGCAATTTTTAAACTGGTCTTATGGATAAATCATCTTTGACTATAAAAGTGGGCCCAATGTAATCACATGAATTTTTAAAGGGTCATTGAATGATATTGGATAGATCCCACATGTGAGAAGGATCCAAAACATTGTTACATGACTCTGATTAGGGTCCCAGATGGAAAGACCTGAGAACAATTTAATGAATAGGGGCAAAGGCTAATCGAAAACCAGCAGGGAAATGGGCCTCTCAGCCTAACTACCAAAAGCAACTGCATTTGCCAACAACCTGAATGCATCTGGAATTGAATTCTTCTCAGAGTTGGATAATACAAGTCCAGCCAGCTGGCACCTTGATTTCAGCATTGTGAAACTGGAAGCAAAATAACCTGCTGAGCCAACCTGGACTTTTGAACTGTGGAAGTGTGAAAACCTGTTTGTGTTGTTCTAATTCAATTAATTTGTGATAATTCTTATGGCAATAATGGGATACTGATATATTTGGTGATTTTATGGTCAGGAGACATATAAACCTACAAATGTGAAACTCTAATTATATGCAAATACAACTCACATTATATAATAGACCCACATATAATACATGAAGCGATAAATCTAAAAAATGTAGGGAATCTTTGTGAGTTTGAGTTAAGAAAATGGCATGAGTTTGGGTTAATATCATGGCATGAAAAGAACAATTCAGCTAAGATTAAAAAAAAAACTGACTTCACTAAAATTAAAACTATCACTATTTGGAAAGGTTTTGTTTGTTTGTTTGTTTTCAGAAAACAAAAGGACAAGGTTCATACTAAGAGAAAGTATTTGCAAGTAACTTCTGAAAAATGTCTTGTATCCAGAATATATTAGAAACTCACATTAGTCATGAAGAGTGACTAGACAATCCAATACTATATGGACAAGTTATTTTCAAAGCAAGTTCATCAAACAAGACATTTGATGATAAAGTGGAAAATGAAAAGATCCTTGAAATCATTGATTGGTAGGAAACTATAATATTGTTATACATCTTAAAATAATCCTAGAAATCTGACTAAAATTAAGACTACCAAAGTGGGAGGGGAAAGTTGAGAAGAAAGCAGAGAGGGAGACTAACATACTTTGTTGAAGGACTGATAGGTGCCTTGGTGATGGGTGTGATGTGGTAACATATATTTGAAGACATGTGACTCTGTACCTTTGAATCATTCACAGTGCTGTCAATCAATGTCACCTCTATTAAAAATACATTTCAAATTGACAGAATAAATTATTGGTTAAAATGTAAAGCAATTGAAACACATATATTGCTGTGGAAATGCAAACTGGTAAAAACAATTTGAAAATCTTTTCAGATGATTCTTAAAAACTAAACATCTAATTGGTATTTCATGTAGGCTTCTGCTCATATGTTTTCCCGAGAAATGAAAGTATATATCCATACAAAATTCTTGTGAAGGATAGTCATGGCTTTATTTTTAACAACCCAAATGTGGAAAAACCCAAATGTCCAGTAACAAATGCACAGATAGGCAGATTAATAGTACTCAAAGCAATAAAATGTAATAACTCGTGATAGATGCAACAACATGGAAGATTCTCAAATAAATATGGCTATTAGAAGAAGTCGTACATAATGGAGTACAGATTGTGTGATTTAATTAACAGGAGTTTCTCAAAAAGAAAACTCATCTTTAATTATAGAAAGCAGATTAGTAATTTCCTGAAGGTTGGGAGGAAAATGGAAAGAGAGATTATAAAACGAACTTGAAGGCTGTTGTCGACTGAATGATGTGCTCAAAGTTAGTATGTTGGAGGCCCAAACCCAGCATCTCAGGAAGTGACTGCATTGGAAGTAGAGTATTTGCATGGGTAATGAAGTTAAAATTAGGTTACATGAGTGGTCCCTAATTCTATAACTATTGTCCTTATTCGAAGAGATGAGAACACAAACTCACAGAAAGAGAAGACCAAGAAAAGATTCACAGAAGGGTGACTATCCATAGTCATGTAGAAAGAGCGTAGACCCACATATGCCATAGAAAGGGCATCCTCAGAAGAAACTGATATTGAAAAGAGGTTGACCTAAGACTTCTAACCTCTAGAGTTCTGAGAAAATAAATTTTGCTATGTAAGCTACCCATTTTTTGGTTCTCTGTCATGATAGCCCTTAAAAACTAATGCAAAGGGGGTAAATATGCTCAACATCTTGAGGGTGATGATGATCTCATGAATGTATCCAAATATCCAAATTTCTCAAGTTCTCTAGTTTGAGTACATGCCATTTAATTTTTATCAATTATTCCTCCATCAAACTGTTTAAAAATGTAAGCACAGTAGAGAAAATCTTTCAAGTAAATATTCATCTCTCAAATTTCACCCAACATATTAAAATTATCTTTCAAACTTTTCTATAAATACACTGATCATTTTGATGAAGCCATATGGAATATAAACTATAAGTGAAGAATAATCTCCCCCCGCCCCCCCACCCCAGTAAATAACAGTTAAATACCATCAATAGGTCTGAAATGTTATTAAATTGCCACTATGTCAGGGTTTTGTGTGCAGGAAGCGAAGCACAAATTCTGGTGTCAAATAGGTGTCGTTTCAACATTTGGCTTCAGCCATACTTTTTTTTTTTTTTTTTTTTAAAGATTTATTTATTTATTTGTTTGTTTGTCTGTTTATACATACAAGCACTGGGTACAGTCAGAAGCGCGGGAGGGTGAGAGAATTCACCAGAGCCAGAGCGGGGAGCAGAGCAGGCAGAAGGACCGAAGTACACTGCTGAGGGGAGCAGCGGGCGGCAGGAGAGGTCTGCGCGCCATGCGGGACCCTCCTCCGGTGGCCGGGAAGCAGCCGGGGATCGAACCGGCGCCGCAGAGGCTGCGCGCAGCTTCGCAACCCAGCACTCAACCGCTGCGCCACCGGGGAGGCCCCAGCCATACTTTTTTCAAGAAACTGAACGAATGATATTTTTCACAATTCTCATTCTTCTAAGGGAAAAGACAAAATCCCTCATACACACACACACACACACACACACACAAAAGTTTTGAGGAACTAATTACCTATTGTTAATTGTAGTTTCTTTTCCTTTTATTCTTTCTTTTTTTCTTGTACCTCTCTCTGTAACAGTCTATCATTTTTCCTTGTTCTCTATCAAGTGTCTAATGTTTATGAATACTGATTTAATTTAATTTCCTCAGAAGAGTCTCATTATATCTGCCTCTCTTCTGTTTTCTAAGCAAGGTACAAGCACATCTTTGGAAAACATCATATAAAGCATTGATTAATTAGGCCCTTAGACTTTAAAATGTCATCAAAAAAAAGATAAGTGATGAGAGTGATCCATTTTTAGTGTGCAATGTATGGAAAGCATTTTGGTTTATTCAATAGTAATCAACAGTCTCTGCACTGTTATTTACTGATTGCTATTACATCTTCCTAAGGGGACTAAGTCGAGATTAAGTGCCTCATAGAAAAGTTACACAGCCTGAGCCTGTCGTCATTTCATAATGAAGGTAAGTGTAGAGAGACAGTATTTTTGACATTTGTAGGAATCACATTTCTCAAAAATAACATCTTGGGTTTATTTTTTGTTCCTTTAAATTCAGATATTTCAGATTTTTTCAGATATATATTCTCACAAAATTGTGATATTGTAGGAGTGGAGCTGGTTAGTTCTCCTAGAATAAATTCATGTCTCTCTCCTGAGTTCCTGACACGCTTGTCATTTACCAGTGAGTAGACTAGACAGAGGTTACAACACCTTTTCCGTTAATATAAATGTTATCCAATGATTTTTGGGTTCACATGCTTCGTTAGCAAATATATGGTTAACTGGTTTTTTGACCAATATTTTTTATTGGAAATTTCCTCAGTTAACCTTACTTTATAAGTAAGATAAGTACCCCAAAACTATGTTTCCTTAAAGCTGTTTCACAGCAATGGTAGTTCAATAAAATGGTGAGTAAACTTCTTTACTGGCAGACGTTTCTATCCCCTCTAAGCTGCAACACCTATTTTAAATGTGGATGTCTCTTCGTGGTGATGTTTTGCTTTATATAAGTTTTTATTCAGATCTTCAAAATTTAAAAACACCAAACATTTTCAGTCTCTTCATGCAACCATGATGTATAATAAAGAATTTGAAACAGAAAAAGTTTAAACCAAAAATCAAGTTGAGGGCTGGGTCAGGGAATGTACTACATAAGCCTGAAATATTTTATATTTCTAGAAAACAAAAGCATACTTGAAGGATAAGAGAGTCAATGAACCTTTGGTCTTTATATATAATTTCACTAAACAGATAGCTTTAATTTACTTCCCTAAGATCAAAAGATTTATTTGGATTTATGAACTGGGCTTCTCCATTATCAATTAACTAGGTTTGTAAATAAAAAAAAAACCTCCTTTAATTAACTGAAAATGTTAGAAAATAATTAGATTTTTTTCCCTTTGTTAACAAAAAAACATATGCATTCTTTCTGTGAATGTAACTTACAGATACAAAAAGAGATCAAAAACCCCGGGTCACTCAGAGAAATGTGATGTTGATCTATAGCATCTAGGTTCTCAGTTTGACTCTAAATAACCTCATTAATAATTTTTTTCTTCTTTTATTAAACTTTGAATTTGCTTCATAGCAGTGATTAATTCTGAGGGTCCTATAAAATTGAGATTACAGTAAAATCTGGATGTGAATGCTATCTCTGCCATTTAATGGTTATTAATTTTCTAGTAAGTAACTTGATCCATTTAACTTGCATAATATTTAAAATGAATATAATAATAGATTCAACTTCTTAAAGTATGGCTATGAGGTTGAAAATAAATGCAGCTTACGAGGTGCTTATTTTAGCACAAAGTAATTTCTAAGTAAACAGTTCTAAAAATAATTACAAGGAAATGTTGGATTAAATTGTATTTCTCTTAATTCTTATATAATTATCAAAGGATAAATATAAAAACTAGCTTAGAGATCATTTTATACTTTCATTCACTATGAATTATAAAAATAAAAAAAACTGTGATGATTAATTTTGTGTGTCAGTTTGATTGGGTCATGATTTTCTCAGATGTTTAGTTAAATATTATTTCTGGACCTATCTATAAATGTGGTTCCTATGATTTGAGATTTGTGATTCAATCAGAGAACTCGAAGTCCTCAATGTTGGTGTGGAACATTCAATCCACTGAGGCACTGACCAAAACAAAATGTTAAGAAAAGAACTAATTTGTTTCTTTTTCTTCCTGACTGTTTGATATAGCCACACATTTTAGAAATAAAAAAAAAAAAATCATGAAATTGCAAGATGTGCATGGGGCTTTTTGAGATATCTCTTCTGAGTTGAAAAAGTTTTATCTGAACAAACCTACAATCAAAAAAAGTCCCCTTTTGGATTTTCCAGGTAATATTGGGGTGTGTCAGTTGATCTACTTATTGAAAAAAATGCTAGATTTTTTGTTGGTTGGTTGGTTTTTATTGTGATATACTTCACTCTAGGATTCAGAGGTGCGGTGGGTCCTGGAACAGAGGGATCTGCATGAGCTCATGCATTGCTCCAAAAGCTGCCACTGGGCTTCATGAAGCAGAGGATCCAATGGTCCTTGAAATCTCACTTACGGATAGGGCTGCAATTTGGTGCTTTTGGCAGGTCCTGATGGTTCATAATGACTCAGATCCTTAGAAGTTTGATTCATTGTGTGCTATCCTGTGAACATAGATTTGCTCCCTTTGAAAAATTTCTCTTAAGTCTGTTACTAGCCCTTAGTAGAGATTGAATACTGAACCATGCTTGGACAACAGGTTACCATGAAACTCTTGCTGATCATCTTTTATATCACCTCAGTTAGAGCTTTCTGATAAAGAATGCCCTACTGTTGATATAATTGCCAGAAAAAGGGAAATTTCAGAATTCCATATATTAGGTATGAGTCATAACTTGTAAACAAAATTAATGAATTGTGCCTTTTTCTTTCTTTCCGTAATAAAAGACAAATTTATCGCACACTCATTCAAAAAAGATGAGAAAACTAGCTTTAATTCCACAACTCAGATAAAAAAAAAAAAACTGTGAACATTTTAGATTCAAGCAAGTTTTTTTGCATATGTGTTTATTCACACTAATTTAATTTTTGGGCCAAGTTAGGAAATTTCTACAGCATCATTGGGCAAAAGATTATTGCTTTTCAATTAATTATGATGGCCCTTTATGACATAGATTAGGTGTTTACAAATTCTAAAACTCATTTATATATGAGTTTATATATGCGATTTATATATGTGATTTTGGTATTTTGATTATATACATTTATATGTTAATTATAATCAAGTTCACTTCACTATCATATAAGCCATATTTGTTACCGTATACCAGACAATATGCTACCTTTATCTGAAAGAAATGTTGGATATGATAATGGTAAAGTGTATTGAGAAGCAGTAAATATATTTGCTATATTAACAATAATCAGAGACATTATCATAAATTTAAATAAGTTGCTCTTTTGAGAAAACTATTTCAGCTGTCATGAAACTGAAAAATTGCTGTTCATACTCTTATTCTAAGATATAAATAGCCCTATGAAAATAACTTTTATCAGCATATTATAGTGCCAATTATAATTGAAATATATATTATCAGTGATTAGTGATATTCTGTTGATTTTCCTTTACTTCCTATATTCTTCTTCAAATTCTGTAGATGAATTGCCCTTGAGGGATTTAGAATCTTTATGATCTGACAAAAGCTTATCTCTGATAATCTATATCCCATGTGATCAACTTCATTTCTTCATTTTTTCCTTAATTCTACAATGAACTGTAAGCATTCATTATGAATGCTTCATAAGCAAAGTCATTGCTTTCCTTATGTTTCACACATGTTAATTAAACATTTACAACAGTTTTATGCATTGAAGGCTACTATTATTTCATTTTTTCAAATGAAAAAGATGAGTAACTGAGATGAGAAGTAACATGCTGGAGGTCACAGTTACAAGATAAGATGGAAGTGGAAAATTTCACCTGACTCAAGATCTATTGAACATCACATTCCACATCATTCTATTGGTGCTTTTAAAAAAATGCAACTTGGGGCCTCTCTGGTGGCACAAAGGGTTGGGTTGAGGCCTATGGGGCTGTCCGCAGCCAGTGCAGCACGGGTTCGATCCCTGGGGTCGGGGTGGGGTGCTGTTGGGGACGGCTGCCCACATGGCGCAGCAGACCTCTCCTGTCTCCCCCTCTGCTCCCCTCAGCAGTGTATTTCATCAGTCTGCCTGTTCTGTTCCCTGCTCTGTCTCTGGTGGATACTCTCACACCCCCACCCTTTGCGCCCCCCACAGTTCTGGCCTGTGACCCAGCTCTTGTGTGCATGCATGAATAAATCTTAAAAAAAAAAAATGCAACTTTGAATCATCTGAACATGGCAACCAATTATTTTTAAAATAGCACACATAAAAATGAAAGCTAATTATCAATCTAAGCACTTCTGAAACACATTGTAAACATTATCTGAGGAAAAATAAAGCAATTTTGTACTTAGATGAAACTTTGATTTTGAAAGGGAAACACAAACATCTCAAATGCTGATAACTACTTCACCACATTTTGGGGGGTAACAGAGTTGCTTTCTTACTGAAAGGATTGGCAGGGTAAAGAGGAAAGCCAGGTCAAGTTTCTGACAGGCAGGAACTTTATTTGTACCCCCAGACTAGGTTCATTGATCCCCATGGAGGTCAGAGAAGTTGTGCCAGTTGTAGGGGAGAAATGTCCTTGTATAAGGTGAGGGAAGGTTTTTTTATTTGTCAGCGATTTTTGGTTGACCACTATCAGGTCCTGTTTGTGTTGGGTGGAGGCCTCTGGTTCCAGGAGCTGAGGCAACAGTAGAATTCCCTCTGCAGTTTCAAGATCCTTCCTTGCACCCACAATCTGGGGCCCTCACCAGGCCCCCTGCACCAACCTTACACTTACATCATTCTAGACTTCTACATAGACATAAAGTTATTGACACACCTACAGTTTATCTATAAATTGCTAATGAGCATATTTTAATTTGTTTGGGCATTAATTCTTTTAAAATAAAAGCCAAAAAATGCTCTCTATAAAATTGATGTTCATGAAAAATAACAATGCTGACAGGAGCAGATGTTTCCATCTCATGCTTAATCCCTTCATAAGTCAATTCAAATGCTTCTGAATCCCTGAAATTCCAAAAATAATTAGTGAAAAAAGTCCTTGGAAAGGCACCCGACTCTGATAAAATCATAATCTTTCTCTTCAGATAAATCTAAGACTGGATCTGAACAGCAACTGGCAATCAGTGACACATTCTATATTTTCATAACTGAGAATGATGTCAACTCTTTTTGTAATTAAATTTTAAAAATAGTAATTGAAAATAGCAGACATTTATTTTTTACTAATCCTTTTGTAGATTTTGGCTTAGAAAGTCAAATTAAAGGACTAAAAGTCAGCTGTTATGTTTGCATTTCCTTCAATTTACATAGTTAACATTTATCTTTAAGACAAATTCTCTGATATTTAAATCAACTTATATTCTACTCTTCATTAAGCTGCTTTTCCAGTTAAGCATTCTGACATGTTTCTCTCTGAGCAGTAGTTTGAAATCATCCCTGTACTTTATTTCACTTGATAATGTTAAATTGAAAACTTTAATAGGCTAGTACAATTGGGGAAATGCTACGTATGACTTAGAAAAGTTGAAAAAACATGCAATAAAAGTGGCTGTACATTAAAAAAAAATTGCATTTCATGTAAGTAAAGGTGAATGAGTTAAAACGAAAGTTATTTTCTTTTTTTTAAAGGCTGTTTTTTTTTTTTTTTTAAAGATTTATTTATTTATTTATACAAGCACTGGGTACAGTCAGAAGCACAGGAGGGTGACAGAATTCACCAGAGTCAGAGCGGGGAGCAGAACAGACAGACTGACGAAATACACTTCTGAGGGGAGCAGCAGGCATGCCAGGAAAGTTCTGTGCACCATGTGGGACCCTCACCTATGGCCGGGGATTGAACCAGCACTGCAGAGCCCACGAGCAGCTTCGCAGGCCAGCACTCAACCGCTGTGCCACTGAGGAGGCCCAAAACGAAAGTTATGTTCTTTTAAGTTTCCATTTTTATCCCACATAGCAAAACCACAAAAAGCAATGAGACTATGTAAGACTATTGTTTTGTTGAGGATTGACTATTGGGAATTATATCATTTTCATGCAGATTTAATTTGACTGTCTCTTACATCAAGCATAAAGGAAAACAAACAATACAAAGCTGTCTTTTACCATAGGTAATTGTATAAATCCACTTCAATGTTAAGCCCCATTCCCTAGTCCTTAGTATACCAACATCTCAAAGGAGAACAACTCTCTCAAGACTCAGAATGAAACATACACTCTTACTCATGTCCCCAAATACAAGTATTAGCCTTGCTTTCATCTTTAATTTTATTTCTTATTGGTAATTTGAGAAGGGAGGTAAAGACTGAGAGGAGACTTATCACGGGAGACAGTCAAGGACTTTGGCCAAAGCTACATTTCATCATATTATTCCTTCAGAAAAAAAACAGTCCAATACTACCAGGTTCTCATATGGCATCTTCAATTTTGTTGGAAAACAAATATTTTCACAAATTCTCATTTGTCTCCAGAACTCATTGTTCTTTGCAGTCCTAATTATGTACTATATAATGTAGGATTTAATTTAACTTAATTTCCAGGTATCTGTACACACAAAATCACCATTTTTGTGTACATTTTAATTTCCTGAAGGAGCTATATTTTGATAATTCTGGAGATTTTATGTTGAAAGAAGTAATCTCTACCTAGTTGAATGAGAAGTGTGAAACTGCTCTCATCCAGACACATCTCTCACTCGATCAGTTTTGTCTTGGTTGTATTATTTTAACTTTTTGGACTCAGGTATTATCCTTTATATTATAGCTCTTGGATATTTTTCTTGAGAATGTCTAGTTCATCATAAGATAACACATCATCTTATGAGTTTTTATGAATTCTGCCTTTCATGCTCACTCACCCGCACACATGAAATATTGAAAACCAGTAGAGGTTTACAGAAGTTAGGAAATATAAAGTTGTTTTTTTTTTTCCCCAGGAGGTGGCTTAATGTTATAAATAGGTTTTAAATTATTACTGTTAGTAAAATGTATATATATATATAAGTTATGCAAAATGATGTTTTGTTATTCAAACGAACCAATGACTACTACAGCCAAGATAGTTATCATATCTTTTCTTCTTACCTTTTCTTTAAATTTAGGAGAATCTTGTCCGGAGCTGCCTGGAGCATGCGCCGTGTTGCGCAACACACGTGCTATTAATTAGTTTTCGCTTTACCGTTTGCCTGCTGAGAAACCACTGGTGTTTCCTATTAATCAAATGAGACTGGGAGGTACAATGGGAGGAGCTACCAGGATATAAGAAGAGAACCACGAGAAGGTCGAGAGGTCATTGCGAGAGAGGTTATTGCGAGAGGTTATTGCGAGAGGAGCAGAGAGAAGGTCAGGGAAGGTAGAAAGACAGGGAAAAGTAAAAGAAAGGTAAAGGAAAAATAAAGAAGCAAACGCTAGCGTTAAGTTGTCTCAAGCCCCTCATTTCAATCCTCAGCCCTTCTCTTTTCGTGCCTATGAATTCCGCGGGTCGGGACAGAATCTGTTAAATTTGTTTCTTCAAAAATCAGGGGAATGTGGGCTTCAAAGTTTATTTTGACAACATTGGTAGGTTGAAGATCTAGTTTCTCAAAATATGCTGAATTAGAAGACTTGTCATAAGCCCCTGTTACGTTGTAAAAGTAGAAGATTTGAGGCATGACATTCAGATTTTGTTCATGTGAATTTCTGGAATTTCATCTTGAGATTTTTATTATAAATGACCAACTCAGGTGTTTGCTCCAAATTAAAGTTTAGAGACCACAGCATTAAAGGAAATTACAAAAAAAAAAAAATACTGCGTTCAGGAGATTTGCACAAAATTGATTTTTAGTATTCTTCTCAAATGAGACAAATTTCTTGTAACGATTTCAGCATTTTTAAAAACATCGTAAGTGTAGATTTAACAATTTATAGCAGTAAAAGTTCTGATCTTCATGGGTTCAGGGTATATAGGAGAAATAAACTGATAAAGATTTCTTCAGCTCTGGTGGAAGGGCAGAGAGAGGACTGTAAAGGTTCTGGAGATACAGTTGGACAAAGTTCCAATAATTGAGAAATGGAAAAAGTACCAAGTTTTAGACATTAGTTACAAACTAGATTTCGTCATTGACTCATCATTGCAGAGGCAATGGGTTCAGGTTAGTCAAAAACTGAGAATCTGGTTTCCAGACCACAGATGATAGTTTTCTCAGAATCTGTGAAAAGGAATGGAAAAATCTCATTTCTAAGCACCAACCACTATTTACACTGATTCTAATCCTTTCAGTGAACTTTAAGCACATTCACATAATATATGCCAGAACGGAGATCTTAATCAAGTTAATAGAATGTCAAACTCTATGTTCTTTCAAAAGATATATCCTGGATAATGGAGAAATAATAGAAATCGATCACCTGACTGCTATATTCTGTTCTGCCTGTGGATCCTATTCATAAATCTGCAGTGACTCTCGTCCATGGAGAGTTTCCATGGATTCAGAGCTCTCTTAATCTCCCTGTTCACCTAGCGAAAAACCAAAAGTGCCAGATGTTTCCACCACTCATCTTTCACATCTTTTCACCTCAAAAACATTTTCACATGAACTCCAGGTGAGCAACCTCATCCTGTTCTCTGAGCACATCTTATATTTCCTTTTATTTACTTGCAAATGAATCCTCAACCTTGACAGGAACCAGTTCTGCTGAGTGTTTTCATGGGTGGCTATTTATTTTCTCAAATCTGTATCACTTATAGCCCAGAAGGTGAGATTAATACACTATTTTATCCACATTTATCCAAGTAGATATTTGACCTCTATTATTTCTCATAAGACCTTCTGTTATGTTCATGATTCTGCCATTTAAGCAATAAAGATAAGTGAGTCTCTCAATCTTCTTATAGCTATTCTCTACCAACATATGGGACACTTCTTATTAATTAATGAAGGAGAAGAACAGACAAGAAAAGAAGAGGGGAAAAGAGAAGGAAGAGCAGAGAGCTAGAGAGAGAGAGAGCTAGAGAGAGAGAGATTATCATTTAACTTCTCTTGTTCCAGCTCTCTTCATGCTTTGTAACCTTCCTTACCATTTAAGTTCTCATAGGATAATCTGTCAAACTTCTGTCTTTTTATTGATTCAAATTGTCCATGAATTTTTTTTTATTGATTCCAACAATAAAGCATAGCAAAAGGCATAACTTGAACTTTATCATTTATCTTGCGTCCATTTTCAAAACAGTTGATGCAAGCATCCTTCGCTCTACATACAAACTCTTATCCTTACAACCTATTTTCAATTTCTTTAGTTATTCATGCTAGCTCAGAGTAGCTTGCTTCCACTTTATCCATTCATTTTCTTTATGCCCTGTATTATTAATCTCAGATTTCTTGGTCCATCACTTCAAAATTAGCTTTCCATGAATCCAAGCTTTTTAAAGCTCTGTTATTTTGCTTCACAATTTGAACACATTTCAAATCCTGGATGAATTTAGCTTTGTTTTGTCTCCATTTCTGAACCAAGAAAGCCTGGCTGTGCTGGTAGAAGTTACACAGCAGGGAATATAGATAAGTGGACTCATAAAGTATATTGACAACAAGCCAATCTCAGTAATCCTATTATTTTTTTTTTCTGCTGAAAGCACTGTCCTATAATCAACAACTCTTTAATTCTCCTTTCATCAATGCTTGTAGATAGAAATAGAAGTAATCTGATTGAAATGGACTTATTTTGCAGATGCAAAGTAGGGAGAGCTATTTTTTTTCCAATTGTTAGAGTGAAAATAGCCCAATTTCTATTCAAATGTTTACCAAATATTCCAAATAATTGAGTTTATCATTACTAAACTTTTTACTTCCTTTTCTATATCATCTTAAATTTTCCCATTCTGCTAGATAGATCTGCCTCCCCCCCCCTTTTTTTTTTGACAAAGCACTATGTACTGAGATTGTAAGGTTGATATAGTATTTCAAGAATAGAAGAACAAAGGTCTTACAAGGATAATTGTGGAAATCCTCAGATCCCTGTATGAGTATTTGGCAATCTAGAAATACATTGTAGAATCCGTTATTTTATCACACATGATCTCTTAAATAAAATTAACTAGAGACTTCTGTTCTGTTATTAGACTATAGCTTGTGAGCCTTCATAGAGAATTAGAAACATAAATCAAAATAGAACTTTCAAGATAATATTGGTAAAATTGCATATAATGCTTAATATATGCTGCTATTATACCATTTGATATGTATGCATTATGTAATTACATCCTCATAATAAATTATATTTAATAATGTCCTTAAATACAGTTCTTTTTTTTTTAAGATTTATTTATTTATTTATACAACCACTGGGTACAGTCAGAAGCACGGGAGGGTGAGAGAATTCACCAGAGCCAGAGCGGGGAGCAGAGCAGGCAGAAGGACCGAAGTACACTGCTGAGGGGAGCAGCGGGCGGCAGGAGAGGTCTGTGCGCCCTGTGGGACCCTCCTCCAGTGGCCGGGATGCAGCCGGGGATTGAACCGGCGCTGCAGAGGCCACGGGCAGCTTCGCAACCCAGCGCTCAACCACTGCGCCACTGGGGAGGCCCAAATAAAGTTCATTTTTAATGAAAAGTAGAGACAAGAAAAAAACATGGGAAGTGCACCTTAAAAAGGAATGTGTGGTTAAACCAATGTGGCGGAGGTAGAAGTGTTATACTGGAGAAAGATTGGTAAGGTTTCGATTAAAATGGTGATTTCATAAAGGTCGTCTTTATATAATACTTTCTCAAGAAAAATAAAGTGAAATGTCTAAATTTTTCACTGTTTAATCCAAATGCCTAGTTCTTATGTAATAATACTGTACTTTTAAAAAATGTCTTCTTATTGCTAGCTCAGTGCAAATCTGTTTGCTACTGTTTAAGAATATTTCGTTTTTGCTGTTTTAAGTAAATAGGTAAACTAAATATCTTTATCCATGACATTTTTTAAAGGGTAATTAATCCAGAAAATTAAAAGAAAACATTTGCAAAATTGCATTTTCCTTTATCTTAATGATTACTATTGGGCTTATATACATCACCATAGTTTTAAGTACCTAAACTTTCTAAAACCAATTTAGACTCTTAGTAATATGCATACTGAGTAAGAACAATGTGCACTGAATGTTCTATGAATTAGAAATCAGTGTTGCAAAGACTGCTTAAAAAAAAATAAGCAGCCATAGAAACAGCTGGAAAAAAATTATGCTTATCCAGCCTTATGAAATGTAGTTTAAAATGAAAGAAATGAGGAAAACGCTATTCATAATTTCTTTTAGACACAAAAGAATCATAAAAAGGCCTCCCAGAGGACCAGTGTACTCAATTCTCCCTAATGCTAAAGAATAGATTCCAGAAAGAGTCTGTAAGAATATAATAACATGACTTGTCAAAACTGGACTTGTTTTTAGTTCTTATAATTTAGGAAAAAAATAAAGTCCTCTTTCTGAAATACAGAACAAAATTAAAGTTATAATTATACAAAAGACTACACAGTGGCAGCTGCAAAATCCCTTATATTACTCCCCAACTTTAATTCCCAGAATTAATCCTGATCTTATTGACTGCCTTATTAGCTGCTGTAAATAGCAAAGCAAAGTGTTTCGGTGGGAGGAAGTTGGAAGCAACTGAGTATAGGATGACAAATGGCATTATGATAATGCACTCTGTCCATCCTGAATGGTATATTCAATTCCCAAGTATATGAAAAAGCATGTCAAAAATATTGATAATATCACAAGTTTATTACTTTCATAATTAAACCTGAAATATTTAATATTTTTCAAACTTTTCATGGAGTAGGAGCATCTGTTCTCCTCACTTTGAAAAGAACACAATATAATATGAAATAATTATTTCTGTTCCATCCCCTTCCCCCAGTAATTCTATCTTAATGTTTCCTGTGTTAAATGAGTTTTTTTTTTTTTTTCTTCAGCAATATAATGTTAATTGCTCCTAACTGACTGTGGCTTCTCTGAAATCCCTATATTTCCATTCATTTTGTGTTACTTTACCATTTTAAATTACATAATATAATGCATTCATGTATTTATCATCTCTGCTTTGGGGCTTTGTTTTGGAGCTCTTGAAGCTTTATGTAATGGATATTGTGGATAAATTCCTAATACATATTTTATCTCTTCCCTTTGGTTCTAGAGTAAAGCAGTTTTTAGAATTTATCTACTTGGGAGTAGTACATAGTTAGTTTTAGTTAATTATTGTGATCATACACCCCTATAAGTAGATGTTGTGGGAACCAAGCTTATATAAACCAATGTAGACACTAACATTGTAGCTTCCTTTGTATAATCATTGGTTCAGGGAAAGACACATGACATAGGTTTGCTAATTTTTATTTTTTGATATGACAAATTTGATTCTTCAGTTTCCAATAAATGTATTTTTTTTAAAAAATATTTTATTTTATTTATGCAAGAGCTGGGGTACAGGTCAGAGGCACAGGAGGGTGAGCAGATTCACCAGAGACAGAGCAGAGAGCAGAACAGCCAGACAGAACGAAAGCACTGCTGAGGGGAACAGCTGGTGAGACAGGAAAGGTCTTCCACACCACGTGGGTATCTCCCTGGCTGGCCAGGAATCAAACCCATGCTGCAGAGGCTTCAGACAGCTTCACAGCACTGTTCTCAACCAGCTGCATCATCAGGGAGGCCCTCCAATAAATGTATTTAGATCTCACTAATTTACTAAAATAGATGCTAAGAATAAAATGAAAAGTATTTAAAAACAAGAAGTTTCAAATTAATAAAATAATAAAGAACTACTTTAACATAAATAATAACTATATGCATATTCAAAAGCCAGTGAGGAAGCTGGTTTTCATCAGATGATATTCCATTTATTCTAGGATGACTTATATCACCCTACTGAACTCATAGGAAAAGTCTCCAATTCACTAGTTATATAATGACTATTCCTCTGCCTTTATTGTGTATTATGTATAAGCCACATTTAATGTAGATATTTCCCTCCATTGGGTTTTCTGAAAAGTGTCCTTTCATTTATTTTACATCACTGGGACTCCTTATTCTGGTACATGGGCTTGTTATTAATGAGCCAGGATTAACTCCCTCACTTTTCTACACAAAAGTGTGGATACAATGTTATGTGTAAGCTATATCCCCCCAAAAAACTGGTTAAAAAAACTGTTCTATAGCAAGACAATATATCAAACTTTGAGGACCAGATCATCTCCTTTTACTTCTTGAAAGAGATTTGTTTAGATGCTGCAAAGAAACAAAGTAATTTCACCCTTAGTCATTTATCCAAGGGATAGGCTTGTTGTTTCTATGTTCACTGCAGCACTATTTACAATAACCAATGTATGAAAGCAAAGTAAGTGCCCAGACACAGATAACTGTCTAAAAAATATCACACACACACACACACACACACACACAATGGAATACTGCTCAGCTATAAAAAAGGAAACAAAGAAAAAGATGAACTCTTCTCACTTATAACAACATAAGTGGAATGGGGTCAAACCAAAAATAGACCACAAAAATGAGACTGTAAAGATGAGGCTACCAGTGTGGGAGGTGGATGGTGGAGAGGAAAGTGGGATGGGGGCACAGTGGACGAAGGTGGAGGATAATGTGATTGTGGTGGATGTGGTTGGTAACATACATCTGAAAAGTGCTACCTAATACCTCTGAATCATATATAGTAATGCAAACCAGTGTTACCTCAATTAAAAAAATCAAATTAATTTTAGAAAAATTAATAAAAGAATATTCAGTTGGCAAAAAATGACAAGCGTGAGAAGATGATTTTCATAATTAACCACTCATTCATTCATTTAACAAACATCTTGAAAGACTCAGTTGTGACCAGTATTTTTTTACATACTGGGAAAACCCCATGGAACACTGTCAAGCACTTCTGTCTTCGCAAATGAACATTAAATATATCTTCCCTGGTGAAATAACACACAAGTTTAACATGATTATGCAGATCCCCTTACTGGATAAACTGTGCACTAGACATTCTATTTTGGAAATACGTATATGTTTCAGACTTTTATAAGAAATTGTGCTGCAGCAAATGGCTAATGGCTGCTAAAATAAAGGACATTTGACAAATGCAGTAATGTTTTCTATCAAAACGTGGGCTATATATATTAGCGATGGGTCTCAGTCCCTGAAGTAATCCAAAATAATGTATATCATTACTTGGAAGAGTATCAAAACTATACAGAAAGAAAACTATGTCATATAACTTCTGTTGACCAAGTCATGTTATTCCATAGAATTCCATAGAATTCCATAGATTACCTGAAGTAATCCAAAATAATGTATATCATTACTTGGAAGAGTATCAAAACTATACAGAAAGAAAACTATGTCATATAACTTCTGTTGACCAAGTCATGTTATTCCATAGAATCTGTATACTCAAGATTCTGCCATGGTGGTTAGAAGAATGAAGTTTGCTTAAGAAGTGGAAGGTGATCATTAAATGGAGTATATATGGTGTATTCTTCATTCTCTGCAGAATGCTTTTGGGATAGCTGTTTTGCCTGGATCTTTTACATGGCAAGAAGCTTTTAAATCTTGGCTCACATTAGGATCTCAAATAATATAATTTTTATGGAGTTTATCTTCTGATGAAAGAACAGGGATGATAGGTCTATACAGAATCAGCACAACATTAATGTCTAAACCAAGAGTATAGACCATATTCCTAAAATAATGACACTGTGCATTAAAAGCCATCCAGACTATTATTATAGGAAAAGAGGAAGAAATCCTGCTTTTAGAGAAAAAATGGAACAAAAGCACTCAGTGAAGAAGCAGGTTAAAATTCAGCAGTTTATAAACCAGGAGGACATATTTGAGTAAAAAGAATTCTGATCAAGGCTAATAAACAGCTGCTATTTGTGGGCAGAAAAAGTGCTTGCTGTTCTTACACATTTCATATTAGAAACAAAACAATAAAATCAGCACCATAACATTTCTAACTCTCTCTCTTTTTTTTTTTTCACTAACTGAAATATCTTATTGGTTTTATTATTTGTGAAGCTACCAAGGACTACAGGAAAACTAGCTTTCAAGATAAAACTTTTGGGAATATGTGATTTCTGCAAAAAAAATTAATATTTGAGGCCTGGCATAACATAAAATTCCTCATAACATAAAATTACCTTGTAATATCTGTATGGATTATAAAAGTTATCTTTCATGAAAACCTTTAAACCAAAAGTTCAATACAGCAGAATTTTGTTTAAAAACATTAAACGATCTTTCAAATAAAACAAAAAGAAAAATCATTTAGACTATCCAGAAGGCAGAACTGATCTTTTTATGTATCCTAGCAATCACTTTGGTCTCTGTATTTTTTCCAAAAAGGCAGAATTTCACAATAACATAAGTGTCTAAAAATCATTTATTTTTTAATGTGTATGTTTACCTTCAATGGTTGGGCAAGATTTTTGTCCTTTTCAGCCAATTAGAGTATTTAGCTCCATCTGGTAAACAATTTATATCCAAGTATTTCATTTCAGCTTATATCTATAAGTGGACACCTATTGTTCACTGAAATCATTCATAACTTTTAGAGAAAATGAAAATATCAATATTGGGATAATCATTTGCCTTTTAGAATTTCCCAATAGGACAGGAACTTAAACTCTATAGACAGGAGATGATTACTTTGCCATTTATATGGGTTTGTGGTAAATACAAAAATCAATCCATTGTGAAATGCGTAAATGCTTTAAGAAAATTTGTAGCAAAAAAAACCCTGTTTTTTCCTAATAAAATTATTCAAAATTATGGCATCATTTGATTTAAACTTAAAACTAAACATAGCATTTGAAAGTATTGGTTATAGCATCATGAAATCATATGCTATATAAATAGATTTAAAGGCCACATATCAACAGCATAATTTAGAAAAATAAAGTGTTTTTTTTTTTCCTAAGACTTTATAGGAATATAAAAGTCTCTACCACTGTCAATGATATTTTATATGTTTCCGTAAAAAACAAATATTTTCCAAGGATTGTGAAGCATTGTATTTATGGGTTAGGCCTTGAATTCCTGACAGATTTGCAACCATTTGCGACAGGAAATCATTGGGTCATTTTCTCATCTATAAAAGAGTAAGCGACTATTGCAATTGCTAAGCAGGCTTTAGAGAATGTTATAGCTGGACTCCTAATAATTTAAATGGCTAAAATGATGGCAATATTTCATCTGGATCACATTTTAATCAGCTACATAGGAAATATAGGAGACTGACCAGAAACCTCATCATTCGTGAAGAAATTTTCTTGATATTGATATAAATTATCTCTTCCTACATTTTGAGAAACTAGCCTGTGTGTGTGTGTGTGTGTGTGCATACTTTTATTTTGAGTAAGAGATCACTTTATTTGAGATATTTGCAGTCTAACACTCCCACTGTGAAAAAATGTAATAAAATGATACTATATTGAAAAAATGTAAGTGGGCCCTTTCAGTAACAAAATAACTATTTTTTAAATAAATCTAATATTGTGCACATTCATTTCCAAAAACAAAGTTTTGTAGACAGGTGGAAAAGTGTTAGTGGGGTATTCTATCTATCTACCTATCATCTATCTATCATCTATCTATGTATCATCTATCTACAAAACCCCATCATGTGTCTTTTTTATTAGTGTGTTTGTGTGTATGTTCGAAATGGTGATAATACAAGAGATCCTACTTTCTCAAAAACCTCAGCTATCTGGTCAAATTGCACTTTACCATGTGTCTTCCTTGTGAACAATACAAAGTAGATCTCTACTCCACCCTTTGCATACCTCATAACTCCCTTTAACTCTCAAAATGTATGAATACAAACACACACGCACACAGAGGCAAGAATGTATGACGATGTTATAAATGAATTATTGCAGAATTTTAAAATAAATCAGCATGGGCTATTTCATCACTGCATGTTAATTATTGAAATAATTGAAATACCCAGGCAATGGGCCTCCCTGGTGGCACAGGCGGTTGAGTGCCGCACTGTGAAGCTGTCTGCAGCCTCTGCAGTGCGGGTTTGATTCCGGCCCACCGGCGAGAATCCCACATGGCTCAGCAGAACTCTCCTGTCTCGCCCCCTGCTCCCCTCAGCAGTGTATTTCCTCAGTCTGTCTGCTCTGTTCCCTGCTCTGTCTCCGGTGAATCCTCTCACCCTCCCGCACATCTGGCCTGTACCTTGGTTCTGTATTAATAAATAAATCTTTAAAAAAAAAAAGAAATACCCTAGCAATACCTATTTACCTATTTACAAATAAACTATAATAGCAAAATATGAGAGAATAAGAAACATTAAAACAGCAAACAAAAATCACAGAAGATGACGGAACCATAATAATACAATATAAAAAAACTTAATTTCTACTTGATGCAAACTCCATCAAATCTGATCAAGAGCATTGTAAGAGCTCTTCTATCTTCCCCTATCTACACATAGTGTAACCTTAATATAACTGTGAATGTGAGTTCCATGAAATGTTTAGATTTCTGTTCTGTTAACTACACTCAATGTCATTTTATATCATTTAAAGTAAAAGCCATCGCCATGACCAAAAATACCAATGAGACTTGCCGACTCCAAAATAGTCTTGCCTATTAAAACATCTATTTCACCCCCACTTCTATCCAGGCAGCTAAGGCTCCTGCAGTTCCTTATATATTGTCTGACAACAGTACCCATGCACCTAAACACCATAGTACATTACCATTAACAGGAGCAAAGGAAAAAAAGTAGAATTTCTTCCTTTTTGTTTTGCAAGTGTATTATCCTAACAATGAAGCAGATAAAAATAGTAAGAGAAAATAAAGCTAAATGAAAATCCCACTTCACTTATAAGAGCTAACACAATTGTGCTGATAAGTATCCCTTTTCCTTGTGTTCTGTGCCGCTTCTAGCACAGGCCAAGGTGTTTCCCACCAGATGGCTCATTGTGGCTTCTGCCCACGACTCATTGGTGGTCGCCGTTGGTGTCTTTCTGGTACACACATCTGCTTCTTGTATTCATTGCCAGGGGTATAACTCCCTCCCTCCGCTGTAGTATCTATTCTCAACACAGCATATCAAATTATTGTGCTAACACTTGAATTAGTTCATGTCATTTCACTATTCAGAACAGTTTAATTTATTCTGAATTCACAGAGAATAAAATCAAAATCCTAATGATATCCTGAAAGGCCCTCAGGATTTTGCCTCCCACGCTTGTTTCTAATCTTATCTGGCCATGCTTTCCTTTCCTTCTCTCCATTTCAGACACGCACGATTCCTTACTCTTCATCCCTCACTCTGATACTCTGTTATCTCATGTTCCCCACTTGCCTCTTCCCAGAAACCTTGCTTCCCCTTATATTGAGATGCTATCCTTCCCCCTAATGACATGTTACTTCCTTTGTCTCTGTTGGAATGTTGATTTTCAGGGAAATGTCAACACAATTCTTTTCTCCTGCCGTTGCATTTGACATCATTCTTATATGTATGACATCATATACATATGATATATATACATATGATGTATATACATATACATATGATGTCATATATATAACACATATGTTAGCTGTGTGTTGAATGTAGAGCTATCTTCAGTGCTTAGAATAGTGCCTAGTGCATATAGAGCTCAATACATATTTATGAAATGAGTAAGCATGCTTTAAGAATGATTTTCTATGCTTAGTGGACCTCCACTCTTATTTGTCCATTCCAATAATGTTCTCACTTGACTTATTTCTACTCTGTCTTATCTGGTCTATACGCACACACACAGACACACACACACACACTTTTAATTATGGAAACCTAAATATCACAAACAGGGACACAAGTCACAGATTATTGACTGACCATTGAGAGAGGAGTATTACAAAAAAAAAAGTTTTTGATAAATCATTGCTTCTTAGAGGAAGGATTTTAGATTTTTCCCGCATCTATTGGACCATTTAACCACTTAAAATGACCCTTCATTAACACATTATGTTTATACAGAATTAAGATGAATACTCAATAATAAATATCCCACAATGCATAAAATGCAATATGGATTTCATTTAGATCGCCTTAATTTTGATTATTTGGACCACTGCTCAGAAAATTAGTTGGGATATCCAAGAGATGCCTATACTGACAAAGTGAAATTTATATGAAGAATATTGTGAACCATATGGAGGATTTGTTATTATCAGTCCCATTTTAATCTAGAATAAGCCACAATGAATTAATTTTTCTTTATAGATTTGCTTGATAAAAAGAGGATAGTATTATTTCACTACATATTTGTAAATAATTTCTTTACATAATAAAATATTTATTAAGCATAAATTTGTGTCAAGCAGTAGGTTTTTAAAGATTGAAAATGACCATGTGTTTGCAGTAATAAAATTACAAAAAGTTCACTTAACTATATATCAGACACTCTATGGAAAACTAGGATATAAAGTAAGAAGATAAATAAAGAAATTATCACCTTAAGCCAATAATTTAGGACTTATAATCTTTTTTAGAAATGGAAAACAGAAAAAGAAAAATGGGTAGTCAATTTTTTTCAAAATCATGTAACTCATATTTTGAAAATTCAACTGAAGGTCATTTGACTGAAGAACATTTGCTCTAAGAAACTAACGTCAACTTTCAAAATATAACCAAATGTAATTCCTACCACCAAAGACTTTATACTATGACAGGAAAGATGAGTATATAATATTTAAAACTATATATAAGTGCTGAAATAAAATTTTCTATGAAATTTTACAGAAATTTAGATTAAGAGGCAATTCTCCAAAAGCGCAGTAGTTAATAAGTCATGGAAAACTAAAACATGATATGACCTAACTAAATCCAGAGATAATTTAACAAAAAAGTCTAGTGGATATTAGGCATTATGAAATAAAAACACATGATAAATTATTAGATGAGTTTGTGAGCTCACTTCTAATTCTCTATGAGTTGCATTTGTCTATCTCTGTTCCCATTAAATAATAATTGCATTATACTTGAAGACTGGAAGGGAACATATTAACATTCATTAGATAAATCCTTTATTCACTGCTATATTGTTTCATTTCCCTCATAAGCATAAGAGTTACCTTTCAATTCTGTTTACAGTAAAAGAAAATTAGGTATTTGGAAATACCACAGCCATAGACGAGAGCCGTGAACAGTGCATTGCCAGTCTGTCACAATAATAAAAATGGGATCATCTTGCTTTGTTTTAAATATGCTGTGAGAAAATTAAAAAAAAAAAATAGGAACCCAGCATTCCTAGTATGTACCATTGCTATTTTTATTGCCAGGTTAGTCTCTAATGTAAGAATCACAGATGTTGACTAAAATTAAAGTAATAGTTCACTATCATGAAACTAGTGGTTTGCTGATTGCTTAGATAATGTGATAACCATGAACATAGCCATATGCTTCCAGCCCAGCCATTAGTAATGTTACTAGATTTATTTAATCTAAACTTTATGTAATCAGACACTCAAAAAGTGTTAAAATATTTTTGTAGTAGATAAGATTTTACCTTATGTTTTCAACCTTGAATATCATCCTACATAGTTTCAATTACCTTCAGAACATCTGGAATTACTGAAAGTTTTTGCATAAAACTCTATTCCTACTAGACACAGTGCCCAAAATTCAGTTTAGTAACAATGAAAAGTAATGAAATTTCTCAATTTCTAACTTTTGTAATTGATGAAGTTAAGAGAACTAGATGTTGTCATGGTGTAGGGGCAAACTCCTTTACCTCACCTGTGTTCTTCTGAGGCTGAATTAACAAGTAAAAAGTAGGAGAAAAATACTAAGACTTAATAATAGATGAACAGATGATTTACAGGGCTATAAATTCTAAGTAAATTGGGGAAAACATGTATATATATCAAGTGTTAAGAGATGTGACAAGCTAAGGAGAGCGGGGGAGGGGGGACTTCTTATGACATGCTGGTAGGATTTTTTTCCATAGGTGCGTTTGTTCTGGAAAAACTGTTTACCTTATGTTAGAGTTGAAAATAATTGCATTCTGAGATGGATATTTCTACTTCCAGGTATATACATGGCATGACATGACATGTACAAGTGAATGAGAAGACATATAGAAGAGCATCTAACATTAATACTAGCTGAAAACTGAAATTGTCAATGCCTAGCTACTGTTAAATAAATTGTGACAGTAATATAATAAAATATTATATAGCAATCTAGATAATCTATAGATACACACAATGACATGGATAAAAATACATTATTGCAAAGACGAATCTAATAACAAGAAGATACATTGTGAAATAGAGGGTTCTGCCACTTTATTCTATTTGATAGAGAGTTTGCCTTGATTCTGCATTTTAATTGAGTTTGATCACCTAACCATAAGTACAGTTGCACCAAATTAATATTTGACCTGAGCAGTCTATTTTGAACTGGGGTTAATAGTTTTATTGACCCATAAAATAGGATGTGCATTAAAAAATTTAATTCCAAAAAGGAAATATTAAATAGGTGACTATAATGAAAAGGTTCAGAAGGTATGAATGGTTTTAGGTCTCCTTCATTCCTGTTCTTATTTACATTATTTTTCTAGGGATGACATAACAAAATACCACACATCAGGTCTCTTAACCAACAGAAATTTGTTTTCTTGTAATTCTGGATGTTAAAAGTTCAAGATCAACATTGTCTTATTCTGAGTCCTCTTTCCTCAATATCCAGATTACTCTCTTTTCAGTTGGTCTTCAGAGAATCCTTCCCTTATGTGCACACACCTCTGGTATTTCAGAAGCCAGAATAAAAACCAAACTGTGACTCAGACTACAGGAACCAGTGTTCTTTTTGCTTCTTCTTCTTCTTTCCCATCTTCTATGTTATATAATATCATCCTGGATCCTCAGCTCTGTCCATCATTAAGTGAGATGAGGAACACGGTACCATCCGGTTTTATGGAGATGTCTCTGTAACAGACTCTTTGCCACAGCACAAAGGATACAAAGGATGTAACTAGCCAAGCTTCCATCACCATTAACAAAACATTCTCTTGGAATTTTTTTTTTCCTTCCTGCAGTACAACTTTGAGCTCAATTGGTTTGAAAATACCAGTTCCTTAAAAGAATGCTTCAGGGTAATTGAAAGTAAAGAATGGAAAAGAGTAATTGTTCCATTGAATCTGAAATCAAGACTATCCACTGGCTATTGTTTTTTAAACAGATACGGGTGACAGTGATTACCAGAAGTAAATTGACTTGTTGCTAGCCATTGTTGGAATGGAGGACTTTGCGCAAAATCTAGAGGCCTCACTGGAATTACTCATGCAGGTTTAAGGTAAAAAATTGGGATGGGGGTTTCACAAAACAAGAAACTGAATGTAAGGGTAGAGATAATTAACATAGATATTCAGCCAGCTATAGAAATGAAACATCCTTAGTCACAAGAAGTATACTTCGGTGGGGCTGCTATAGAAAATATGCAGGCAAAGACCAAAGGTGGGGTCATGGAGATTTAGGGACATTACAGGGAATCAGGGGTCCTTACAAATTAACACAATCATGCTCTAGAAGTGATTGATTTGACAATAGATAACAATTCCACAAAAGAGTTAACCTCACCTCACAAAAGATTTAGAACACTAAATCAGAACACTTTCTGCCCTTTCTGGCTACTTGTGTCCATGCAAGCATCTTCTTCTTCTTCTTCTTCTTCTTTTTTTTCCTAATAAACCTGCCCTTTTTGAATATAACCAAATCTCTTCATCTCTTTGGGAAACTCACCATGTGCTGCTGAAAGGTGAACTCTGCTGAATATCGTCTCAAGGTAACCCAAGGACCCTATCCATCTGAATACTACATCTCATCTGAATGACATCAGTGCTTTCTAGTACTTTTATAGCCCAAAGATTTTGGTCAATGGATAACATGCAATAAAGACCAGATCATTAGGAACTCAACTCCTGCAAGATTAAAGGTGTAAAGGTTGAATCACTCCACAAGATAAAGAATACTGTTAAATACAGCATTGGTAGAAGTAATGAGATTATGAAAAGGCTAGTAGAAAGAAGCAACAGTAATTATTGACTTAGGCTCATGAGCAATTGCAGAAATGAGATGGTATAAATTGTTAATGATGTTAATTATAATGTCCTTTATCATCCAGTTGTTTTATATAAAGGGCATGGGGTAGCTAGCATTTAGTGTGTTACAGAGAAAGATTGATAGATAAATTAATTGACCGATGCATTGTCAAATGCCATCCATCCTGCTAACATATGGCAACATGATGCCAATAAATTCCACAGAGGGTAGGGGAAAAAAAGAATAATAAAAAACAAAAACAAGAGACCCCAGGCACACATGCATTCACTTATGTATCAAACATGGCTGCTTGACCTAATTCATTCCCTAGCTCCCCTGCTCAGGAAATCCAAAGCAAGCATCTGGAACTTGTGGTTTATGGCAGATGTAAGTAAGTGGCTCTGTGTAATTGGGTAGGGATGTGGTACCTCCCCTTTTCATTGAAATTACACTGATGCATAGTTACTGAAGACTAAAGAAGGTTGCCAGCAACACAATGAAGGGAAGATGGTGAGTGAGGTTAAGATATTTATTGCCTTAACTCCCTCTGAAGTTTTGTTACATTCCGTGTTACCCTCTTAGTGGAGATTACAACATACGAAGTATGTGCTCTTTGTCCATTTCTTTCTTTGTGTTTTGCCAATTTTGTTTTCTACCCTGCCCTTTTATGTCTTCATACTCTCTGGTGGTTAAAGTACCCAGGTGTTGATAGTTTCAGGAAAAAGAAAAGATTCACACATTCACAAATAGACCATTTGTTAAACACTTTTAACATAAACATTTCATTTGTTCATTTGACTCTTTGAGATATTAAGATTAATGTATGATATTAATAAAGGTTTTGTCAGTGAAAGTTGCTTAAATATTAATATATCCAATTATCAACTTACATCTCAAATAACCTCAAAAAATCTTGGAATTTTCTTCCATTGACACACATTGCTTTTACTTTGGCACCTAAAATTATTACTGTTGTTTGGGTGCAGGAATAATTTCTTTAATCCCTCTGGATTCTTCTTGAACTGATTGAGTAATCAGAACAGTTTCATATGGGTTGGCAGAAGAAGAAGACTGAATTAATAATATGCATGTTGAAAAGCTACAGAGATGATGAGGATTCGAGGTTGAGACTAAGGGATGGGGCATGACACCGGGGTATGAACACATTCAGAGGAGCTTCGCTCGCACAGAGGAGGTGGTTGATGTTATTCTGTGAATAAGATAGGTTTCTCAGAGATGATTTTTCTATAGATAATCCCAAATCCGAATAATATCCCCAACCTTAATTCTTCTAGGTAAAAATTTCCATCACTCCTCTATTTAAGAGAAGGGCAAGAGCTTCTCCTTAACCTCCAACAACTCAGTTCAAAATAATCTGCATGCTGGTGTGGGAAGTTCTGAGCAGGTCTTTTTTGAGAATTCTGGAAAAGCCTGTTCTGAGCACCTTCAATATACGTGGTCTGAATTTGGCTACCAAAGACTAATAATGTACAAGGGAGTCAGGCAAAAAAAAAAAAAAAAAGTACCATTTGGGGGAAAGAAATTTAGCAACTAATGGCACTTTGCCAAGCAAGAAGCAGATGTTTAACTATATCTGTTAATGAAACATGAGTAGAAAAAAAAAATGGCATCACATTCTGGAAGTTTAATTCAGAACATACACAACCTGAAAGCTAACATAAACACCACAATGGGAAAACAAAAGTATATTTGAATCATTTACTTTTTGTGCCATATTTCTGAAGGATAGATGGCTCCCTGATTAATTCAAAGGTGATTATGATAAGAGCAAGTTCAAAGACAATGGAGTGGATACTTCACAGTATTTTTGGAAAGTTCAGAATAAAACTCCTGGCAAAGAGTGAGAGCAAAGTTCACTGAAGTGGCTAGACTATATTAGCATTTGGAACAAATGTGGATTTGAACGGATACAGAATCTAGGCAGCAGTGTATAGTTTGGAGAGCTCAACAAAAAGCTCTCGTCTAGAAAAACTTGCTTATGAAAACAGTCTTTTTCCAGAGAATTAATATCTTTCACCAGTGAGTTTATTCAATAAAATGATAAAAAAAAAAGGAACTTATATGAAAAGTACTAGTTCTGAGATTTTTCTATGCCCATTTTATGAGCAAATGTATAAACCTTTTTCCCCTAGGTCACATCACATGCCCCCATTATACTTCTGTGGATATCAAGTGGTAACTACAAAATGATTCTTCCTTGAAAAGCTAAACACAGCCCTGCCAAATTTGCAACAGCCATCTTATAAATACAGCTCTGTGAGTTATTGTATTGATATATAGTGATGTTTGACTCATTGGAACATTTCCTACATTTTTTGAGCCTTTCTAAAAAGAAATAATGTTAAGGTGAGTTTAGGTATGGAAATTTTATACAAAGGCAAAACCTACATTTTCTGTGATAATTTCTGAGGATGAAACAACAAAGAATCAGTATACCTTAGCAACTAATACACATTACAGACTCCCAGGGATGATTGTACATTAGTGTTTGCAGCAATAACCTGTGTTATGCTCACACTATACTTCCTACCAGATGGCGGAACAATAATGGTATTCTCCTATGGCTACACATTAGGATTTATAAACTATAAAAGTGAACTTTTAAAAGTAGTACAAAGTGACCAGCCTCTCTTAGTACACAAACATTCATTTGAGTTTAAATTATCCAGTTAAAATAGTAGTGAATTTACACTTTAATAGTTTCAGCAGATGTGTACTTGATGTCTAAAGGGATTTTTCCCATTCTGTTTTAAATGTAGTTAAGGTGAAAAGTAAATATATATATATATATATATATACATATATATGGAAATATTTCAATTTGTTAAAGTTTACTGTGTATGTGGACTTTTTTTTTATATACAGATAGAATACTTTGAAAAGTCAATGGAGATGTTAGCATGTGACCTGGGGACACTTAGGGGATCCCAAACTGTTAATGGGTATATGCTCTAAAAGGGGCCCAGCCACCTGCCACACAAAGACAGAGAAAGCAGAATCTTAATGTACAAGATCTTTGGCAGCAGGGATACACACTTGTGGGGTGAGTACAGACAGCCCAAGCCTCAGGATCTAGACATGACTAGTTTGTGGGGGCCACATGCTTACCCCCAAATGTCATCTGTTTGTGCCCCAGGGGCAGAAAATTTTTATTTAATTTTGATTTCTTTCCCCACCATTTACAAAGCCCAAGGAGCTCTTATTTTGTTAACTTGTTCTTTTTTTTTTTTTTTCAGTTTCCAATGTTTTCCCACATATTCAATGTGAAGTAATTGAGAACTGACATGCACCACTGTTACCTGTATACTCTTTTGCTACCTCTACAAAGAAAAAAAGACACCATGGGAACATTAAGTCAAAGACTTTTGTCTTAATCTCTGTTTGTACTAAGTGGCATATGATTTGAAAAGTAGCGATTTTGATTATTATTTAAAAAAAAATCTACCATAACTGATGTCTACAGAATTTCTAAACATATAATCAAGCAGGGTCTGTTATGGTAAAAGTAAGGGAGCAATTTCCCTTTAATTTTTTTAAAGACTTATTTATTTATTCATACAAGAACTGGGGCACAGGCCAGAGGTCGGTGGGGATGAGAGGATTCACCAGAGACAGTAGGAAGCAGAACAGGTAGACTGACTGAAATACACTGCTGAGGGGAGCAGCGGGTGAGTCAGGAGAGGTCTGCTGTGCCATGTGGGCACTCCCTGGCCGGGTATTGAACTCAAGCTGAAGTGGCAGCGGGCAACTTCATAGGTTGTGTGTTAACCAATTGCACCACCAGGGAGGCCCAAATTTCCCTTTTCTTTATGGGTTTGTTCAACCATGAGTTTTACTCACTGGAAGAGGCAAAGCTACCATATTAGGTCATTACGTGGGTAGGTAGGGTCTAAGATGGCTCTCAATTATTCCCACGTCCTTCACACTTGTGGGCTGTCATGTGGGCTGTCACTCCTGGCATGTGGGCTGTCTCCAGTGACTTAATTCAAATATACAATGTGACAAAGATAATGGATTGTCACAATGTGAGTAAGTTCCAGGAAACTGATACTATTGTCTCGCCTGCAGTCTCCTTATCGCCTTCTTTACTTGGACATTTTGATGAACACTGATAAGTTGAAGAGGCTCATGTGGAAAATAAAAAAAAAAAAAAAACACAAAAAAATCAGTGTAAACTCCACATATATTTATTATATAGTCCTTCTGAGAGTACATGCCAAGGCACACTCTTCCTTGAAGAGTTTCTCTTCATTGCTGAGAGGATTCCAAATTATCAATCCCAATAATCAGGCAGGTGTTGAATGTTCCATTTTTCTGTTAATTTAAATATTTTACTGAGCAGTATTGCAGGAGGATAGTATCAAGGCTTCCTGGTGGTAGTCTAAAAAAAAGAATAAGGAAAAAGAGCAAAGACAAAAAAAATTCAATGTGATAGTGACCATGAGATGTATAAAGAAAAATTGGCCCATCATCTGTAATTTTTCCCATTGAAAATATCTTTATTAGGTGAGAGTAGGAAATAATAGAAATAACAAATAATGAAAAAAATCACTGTATATATTTATTGCCTATATATCACAAGCCTATCTGTTGCTCGATTAAGTTGGAAAATAAAAAAAAATATAAAATTTTAAGTATACTTTTTTGATGATGATAAAGTTATAAAGTTCAGATTTATTCATAATCATAGGACTCAGACTTTTTGAGTTATTTTGTTAGAGGAAATATAGACATGCCATAAAAGAATTGTCATAATTGAAATCCTTCACAGATGGCACATAAAATATAGCAGATAGTAGAAACAATAAAATGATAGTTACCAATTTTGAGTCAATGACCTTACCAGGAAACATTTCACTTTCTGAAGGGGAAACAGGATATTGTTATGGATATTACGTTATCTTTAGATTCAATATATTTAGCTACTATCCAAAGGTAGCATTTTCAGTAAAGGGACATGGAGGGAGTTTCAGAAAAATTATGTATAGTAAGTCAGAATAATTTAAACAAATGCTGGATATTTATATAGCAGATGATTTGATAACATAAAATACTGGATATTTTAACAAAGGGTTTCATTTCAGATTTTTTTGGTCTAGTTGCCATGATAAAGGTGTTGTAAAATTGATCTTATTTTCATATAATTTACAAAAATATTTTCATAGTTATGTACATTTGTTCAAGATACCATAACAAGCACATATTAATACCAAAGTTATTGAAATATGAATTTCACATTATAAATAATGCACTAATATTAAAAATAATAGTTTTTATACTGTCCCTTCCACAGTTTACAATTTTAACTGTGACTCTTACTAGATTTTGATTTATCTCTTTATCTTTACTTGTTGCTAATGGGGAACAAATTATTTATTACTCATGAAAGCCACTAACTACCTAGGGTTGCAGAAAAAGAGAATATTACCATTTACATTTAAATGAGATCTGAAATGTTAATGAACAGAGCCAGTATTTTAATTATCTCTACAAATACTTTAAATTAAGGTGAACTTTTGTAGATGGCTCATTCCTTTAATTTTATAGTAGAATGCCCTACATGGTTACTTGCTATGCTAGCATATTAAGCATACACTATACATATTAGATACATATATTTTTATGATGTACACTTTTACAAATAACACTATTTTAATAATAATAAGCATGATTTTACTATAATGAATAATAATAATCACATAAATTTTTTGCTGAGTTTTTAAGTTTCATTCATTATTTTCCTCTGTTTAAAAAAGAGAGACATGATTCGTTAGAAATGCAGATTGCTTTGATAAAAATTTTCATATGACAACAAAGGTAGTACTTACCTTAATAGTAAATTCTGCACTGTATAAATGCATTTGGAAGCAGCAAGTAACAATAAAATGCTGAAGAATTCAAAATAATTGTAAAGGAAACTCTGTCACCAAGGAGATAGAGGAAATATTTCCACTGTTTAAACATGAATTACAAATATAGGTATTCTTCCAAAAGTTACAGTAGGGAAAAGAGAAAAAAAAAGTTACGATAAAATGGTGAAACTGACAAGTATTACCTTTGTTCCAATGAGGAGCATTCTACAAAATACCTAATCATTATTCCCTAAAATTATCAAGGTTACACAAAGAAAACTTGAGAAACTTTCAAAACCCAGCAAAGCTTAAGAAGACAGGATGACTAAATGTAATGTGGTATCATGGATGAGATCATAGGACAGAAAAAGGACAGATGGAAACTTAGAAAATGTGAATGAAGTTTAGTTAATGATAATATATCAATATATTTTCTTTGTTACATCTATACTGTGGTTAATATAGGTCACTAACATTAGAAGCACCTGGTGTGGTTTATATGGGATGTCTTTATGTTCTCTGCAATTTTTCTATAATCTAAAACCATTATAAAATTAAAAGCTTACTTTAAAATATACAACTGTAAGATAAGAAAATTGGGGAAATTAAGAAATTATGCAGGGCCTCCCTGGTGGTGCAGGTGGTTGAGCACAGCACTGTGCGGCTCTTTGTGGGCTCTGCAGTGCAGGTTCGATTCCAGCCGACCAAGGAGATTTCCACATGGCACAGCAGATATTTCCTGTCACACCTGCTGCTCCCCTCAGCAGTGTATTTTGGTCCTTCTGCCTGTTCTGTTCCCCGCTGTCTCTGGTGAATACTCTCACCCTCCAACACATCTGGTCTGCACCTAGGTTCTTGGATAAATAAATTTAAAAAAATTAAATATTAAAGGGCCTCCCCGGTGGCGCATCGGTTGAGTCCTGGGTTGCGAAGCTGCCCACAGCCTCTGCAGTGCCGGTTCGATGCCCGGCTGCTCCCCGGCCACCAGAGGAGGGTCCCACATGGGGTGCAGACCTCTCCTGCCGCCCGCTGCTCCCCTCAGCAGTGTACTTCAGTTCTTCTGCCTGCTCTGCTCCCCGCTCTGGCTCTGGTGAATTCTCTCACCCTCCCCTGCTTCTGACTGTACCCAATGCTTGTATAAATAAATAAATAAATAAATCTTTAAAAAAAAATTAAATATTAAAAAAAGAAATTATGGAATTACTAAATAAAAGACATGGTGAGATTGCTCTTCTTCAACACCTGTGAGAATGGTCTATGTCAAAAAGACGATAGGTAGTAAGTGTTGGTGACGGTGTGGAGAATAAGAGTTCCTTTATACTGGTGATGGGAATGTAAATTGGTACAGCCTCTATAGAAACAATATGCAGATTCTTCAAAAAAAAATCCAAGAATAAAACTGTCATTAAAACTATCATACACTCCATCATTTCCACTTCTAAATATGTATCTGAAGAACACACGAATTTCAAAAGATATCTGGAACCCTATGTTCATTGCAGCAATTTTCACAATTGCTTTCATATATGTATAGATAGATAGATGTAGATAGATATACACTTACACACAATACATATATTTATTTATTGAGGTATAAAACTATATTACTGAATATTATATAATCTTGCAAAACAAGGGATAAGAAAAAAAAATAAAAGCATTAACAGATAAAATAGAGAAATTCAACAAATCAATAAACATCTACCTGATAGAATATTTTACAGCCATTTAGCTCTTTCTATTTGAAATTGTCTTGCCATAATGACCATGTTTATCTATAACATTAAATAAAATATAGTGAATAATATAGCTTACTGTAAACATTTTGCTTTATGTGTCTGTAACACCAGGTCTTCATATGCATTAATGCAATTACCAAATGTTTTGAAGAAATCAGTTTTACTATACATTCAGTACTTAATTTTATAACTTTACATATTCTTATTCAAATGAAGTGATATTCTTTTTTGTAATAAACAAACACAGATTTTCATCTTAACACATATAGTATCATTTATTTTTGGAATGTATCATATTATTTATATGTAACAATGAGATTTATTTTATAATTAAATTTTCTTCAGCTAAGGCATATAACTTACAAGATTGTCCTTAGGTCATCTAGCCATTAGAGTTAAGGAAGCAGCTAGTACTACAGTTATTTTACTTACCTTTGGGAGTCTTTCATTAATTATAAGGTTTTTTTTTCATATATTACAAAACTCATAATAATATCCTGTAATCTCAGTCCTATAAGGAGTGTTTAACTTTTTCTAAATATAGAATCTCATCCTCAGAGGGCTTTGTGAGACTTCTTTGATTAGATATTACCTTTGTCCTCTTCTCATCATTTCTTCCTCCACCTTGAAATCTAACCTGGCTTTACAACAGTTGTCTTTATTCAAAAGCAGGTCAAAAACCTCACCTAAGTCTGGTGTTTTCCAAATCAATTCTGAGTATGACCAAAATCCAGCAATTGCTACATTATTTTATTCCCTCAATAGTCTCATTAATTTACATTCCCTGGAGAACTACATTATCTCTTTTTTAATGTAAAACTATAAAATTTATTCTAAATAAGGGAAATTAGTAAGGCTATGGCCATTTCCATGTTTTATTCTGTTTTTTTTTCCTCCATTGCATTTATAGCTTTTTTAATGGCACTTTCATTTCATAGTGTCTAATAGAACAAATAAATGTGAATGAATTGGGCCATGCCTCAGTTACATACTACTCTTGTAACCCAAAACACAATTCCAGGGATTATTGCAATATTAAAATTTAGAGAGAGAGTAATGAAAAAGATGCTCTGAATATACATAAGCAACTATTATTAATTTTAAAGGTTTTTTTTTTATAGCAAGTCACAGTTCAGCTATGATGCTATTGAGTATTCACAAAAAGACAATGAGAAAAAGAACTGGGTGATTCTTCTGTCAAGACAAAAGTAGGGCATTGTATATATATTTGATTACACAGCTACATTTTCAAAAGTATTTTCTACATAAAATCTCATTGACTTCAATTAGAATTTGCAATCTAAGTACACCATATGGCTTTGCTTAAAAGCAATGAGACTATTAAATTTAATTACTTTTATGTGTGTTTCGCATGGTAAAGGTGCTTGTTAAAGGAGTAGAAGTATATGAGAATTATTTCTAGTAAAAATTGAAAACCAAGAAGATGGCTACCATTTGGTGGTTTCTAGTTGGTGGTCAATGCCACAAGAAGAGGCGTTTCTATTAATACTAAAAATATCAGGCAGAGAACAATGTCACTTTTCTAGTTTTATTGTTGCTCTATATTGCAATATTTGACTATAAAGTGAATTAACACCAGTACTCTAAAAGCAAAGTATTTCTTCTGTTTATAAGGCATTTCTCTTGCTCTTTTCTCTCTCTCCATATATATATCTCATTATAGTTATTACATTCATCTCATTCCACTATAAAAAGTGTTGCAAAGTCAACAACAGAATCAGACATGAAATGCAATGGATAGAAATGGATTATGTAGTGTTGCGTCGGCAACACTACACTAATAATGGGCGTTGTGGAGCAGGCTGCACAATGCAGGATGCTGCTGAACAAGCAAGATACTGGCCTTTTTATTGATAGAATAATCATATAGCATCAGTTACATGGGATAGGAGGACAAAGAGTAAAAGATGGGTGAAACTGAAGAATGTGCTTTTGTCATCCAGGACTTCAGGGGGACATGAATCTGCTGACCAGATAATTCTTATCTGCTTTACTACCAAGTGTTGTAATCAAAACCAGAACTCCCAGACCCGCAGGCATGTTTCCAATCTTATTAACAAGGCATTTCATTGATCAGCTTCTGGGGTCCCTTGTCACACATAGGGTGTCAGTTCCCCAAGCATTCCTGGCCATACCTGCTGATGCATACCCTTCCCAGAGCAATCAAGCTTTCTGCTCTTGGTTGATTTGAAAGGCACCTTGTAAGGTTGGGCTCCTGCAACTGATTGACCAGGCAGTTCTGACTTTGTATAGGAATGCAGAACTGCAGGTAACAAAGAATGATGGCTGAACAGGCTATTTAAACCTAACATACCTACAATATTTTGCTGTGCAAATTGTTGGGTCTTCAGTGGGGAGTAATAAAGTCTGTGGCATATTGGAAAGTCGACACTGCTTGAAAAATAAAAGTTTTTTTTAGCTTCAGTTACTTTTTCCATGCAATATTAAAATTTGATCCACTCCTGCCAGATCACTTGATTCAATTTTAAAAGAAGCTGGAAATCTAGATATGAAATAAACTCATTAAATTTTAAAATATGAAATATAATTAAAGTAAACAATGTATAAGCAGCACAAGCAAATCTTCGCACTAAACTTGGCTCATAGCTTGTCTGCTTGTTCTTTTTCTAGCTTTCTGAACTTAAGTCATCATCCTAGTTACTTAGAAATTAAACCCAAAACAATTATCGCCCTGTTCGTTTACATAAGCAATAAAATCAGAAGTATCAGAAATCCTATGCAATAGAGAATAGCTGCTTTCCTTTTGAACAAAATGAAACAAATCATAATTGAGAAAACAGTCTCGTAATATTGAAAATAATTTTGCATTACGAAAGCTCACTAAAAGCTGGCGAGGTTAATTCAGACAGTTTCTAAGATCTATTGTGATTTCCTTTATCTTTATGGTAAGCTGTTTTTCTGATTGTGATTTCCTTTAAAAATCAGTGGTTATTTCTAGACCCAGGGTGGCTGACTGAACACAGATGATCATCTCTCCTCCTTCCAGAATCTCATTAAAATCACATAATAAAAAATTTTTAAATTCAGCACAAATTTTATAGTTGAAAAACCATAAAAGGTACATCCTACCTAGACTAACCAATATTTCATGAAATATAATGCATAGGATGATTACAGAGATAGTTAAATTCAATGAAGCTGAAATATGTACATCAGGTCTTCAAATAATGTCACTTTGATCAACGCAGTTTTGTTAAAAACATTATTGAGAAGAAAAAATTATATATATCTCCAGTGACGTGGAACAAAATGACCTTACTCGAGGACTGCTTTTGTTAAGTCATTTAGCTTAAAGTCACAGTTTCCAAAAATCTATACACGAAGTTAAGTTAGGATTCACCAAACAAGCAAAAGAACAGTCTCTTTTTTTTTTCCCCCCAGGTCCTCACAGCCCAGCCTCAAAATGAAGTGAGTCCTTCCATCTCCAGTCATGAGTGGACTGGCTTCGAGATGAAAGGTAGAGAAGCCAGGTGCTTTTGTTTCTTGTTCTATTGATTGTTTGTTTGGAAGTATCTGGATGGCTCTTGACAGGGTCACTATTTAGAGGACTATAGAACAACACTATGGGTCATCTGTCTCATCTCCTAGCATCTTTTTTCTGTATTTTCCTCCCATACACAACTATATAGGACCTATCCGGTGGCATAAGGGGTTAAGTCACAGCACTATGAAGCTATCTGCCGCCACTGCAGCACAAGTTCGATCCCCCGGCAGGAAGCTAACACATATGGGGAAGCAGACCTCTCCTGTCTCGCCCGCTGCTCCCCTCAGCAGTGTATTTCAGTGGCTCTGCCTGTTCTGCTCCCCACTCCATCTCTGGTGAATCTTCTCACCCAAGCACCTCTGGCCTGCACCCTGGCTCCTGTATGCATAAATAAATAAATTAAAAAAAAAACCCACTACATGTGCTTTATCTAAGCTGGAGAAAACAAGCATCTGAGAACACCCACAGTTACTCTTGTAGCTAGAAGAGGCAAGGGACAATCTTCTACCACGCTTCTGGACAAAGTATGAACTTTAACTTTTTACTATTAAAATGATCACTTCCCTTAATTTAATAAGTGCAAAGTAATCTATTTTTTATTAATGTAGATATCATTTACAATTAAATTAAACACTATACATTTCAAGTCAATGCACTGCCACAAAATATTTTACACATAAGGTATTTTTTAACAATAAACTCAAAATTCAAATATTTTATAATTTATAAAGCCTTTAAATGAGTTGTTATGATTACTGAATCTATTACATAAGCTGAATATTCTTTAACATACCCAAGAATAGATAATTTGAATTGAGGGGAACTTGATCACAAATGCAGCAAGATCAAGAACAAACCAATAATAATCTGAATTTCAACAAAAAGAAAAGCATAACTTGGATGAATACCTCTGAAAATATAACTGACAATAGGCATTCTCTCTATATAACTTATATTTCTTACATTAGATCCTTTCTGCTTTGGTTAATGCTTTTTCTTCTCTAGCTACAGATATTCTCTTACAGGAGCAGAATCCTGCGTTAACTAAGTCAATGACCTTTACGCCTGACTAGCAAATTCTAAGTGAAAAGTCTCAATACCATCCTTACCAAATATTTTATTTAATAGTATCAAGTGAGAACTCATCTCAGAACAGCAATTACTGAGTTTCTTCAGAAAAGTACATATTCTGTAAAACCTAACAAAAATGTAGCTAAACTTTCTTAAAATCCTTACTGTATTATATGGTAAAAATAAATGACCTCATTGGAAGAGTGTTCATTATTATGATGAATACACACTAATGAAAAATATGCTTAACTAATTCTTTCATTTTTCATGATCAGCTGTTATTAAAAAACTATAACGTCAAACCAAGTAATATATGCAAACATTTGCAAGTTATATTTTAGAACTTACCTAGAAAATATTTTGAGATCTCAATATCCTGTAAAATCCCTATTTTCACATAGCTTTAGTTATATCTTAATTTCCCATATGTAAGCATGCATATACACATACATATGTTTTTAAGACATTTTCATTTAAGAATTGAAAGTACTTTTTAGAGCACTCTGTTAATTTCTAATGAAATGGTAGACTATTGATACATTATACACATGTATTCAACCTACTGAATCATGAAGCATCTGGAAATACAAAGCATTATTTATTCAAAACCACCTTGTGTATGTGCAGATGTTTACTATTTTTTGCCAAGCAATTATAACATATTGTTATAGCTGAGCTTTGCATTTGATTGAAAAGATGAACAAAGTGGCTGTCAAGATTTATAACACTCAAAAGTTGGCCATTGGTAGCAATAATTACATCAAACAAGGTTATCCAAATATATACCAATGTCCACCTGAAAAACAAATCAAAGATTATTAAAAATTATAGGATAGAACCAAACTAATAGATAACAATATATATTTCTATTTAATCAATGGTACAATAAACAAATGAGATCCCAGTTTTTGTCAACAATCACAAATATTATAATACTTGGGAGATTGCTAGAATATAATCACTTACCATCAGTATCTACTCCCTCCCTGATACATGTCATCATTAATCATACAAATACTAGTAGATTTAAATAGATTTACTTACATTTAAAACATTAAATCAAACTTCAACTTTTTCTCTTCTTAAAGCAAAAATTAAAGGAAGAGTAATATTGAAGTAAAAAGAATAAAGGAATATTTATGTTAATAAAAATGTTTCAATAATCTATTGTTTTACAATACACCAAAAAATTTGCATTTATTGGAAATGCAATGTACACCCAATATCATATAAGTGAATTAATTTCTTGCATAAGTCACAAATATTGCAGATGAATAAGACTACATTTTAGATTTAAACAATATTTTATTATGAGTTAGAATATTAGTTATTTATCTCAATTATGCTATTGCTTTTATATGATGTATCACACAAAAAATATTTTCAATACATATTCAAAAACATTTTAAGGCATATACACATAGCTATAGCAAATGTATGTCTTTATGTACATGTGCATGTCCATGATGTATGTATGCATGATTAAGGTATGCCAACTGATTGTCAGCTTTTTGTGTACTAGAGACAATATTTGCTATTGCAAAAAAAAAAATTGTTTTTATGTTATATAAGTAAAACACAATTGGCTTCCCATCCTTCTGTTTTTAAGACCATTTTCCCAAAAAAGTTGTCCAACAATATGTAACTGACTTACTACTTATACATTTTATATAGTAACACTTAGAATTCCTTTAAAAGCTATTATTTAAATAGTCTTACTCATCTCTTCCTTGTATGATAGCTATTTTTTAGGTACGAAATACCAAGTACTATTTATGCTGTTTGTAGTTGGTTGTATAAGTATAGAATACCATAGAGTAAAGTTACCTATTTTCTATTCCATTGGTTCTTTTTGGCCCATTAAATAATTTACTTGAGATCATTGTATATCCCAGACAGAGTACATCCTCATCTTTAAATATACTTGCCTTGAATAAGGGAGGTTACAGCTTCTAAATACATAGGTAAAGATTATTTCTGATAGAGGTTTACTTTAACAGAGGAAAGGGTAGAGGAAAAAGTTGAGCATTTCTGCAGTCAGAATTTATTTTCCATATCATCATGAAAAATGCCTGTCACATTTTCTCATTAAATTATCCCCCATGTCTCCAAATTGTAGAAGAAAGTAGAAGTAAGCAGAAATCTTATCCTGATCCTTTTATAACCATATGTATACACTTTTCTAAAATAAGCTGCACAGCTTCTATGTCCAGGAAACATCACACTAAGTTATGCTTCAGTCATTGGAAATTCTCAATAACCTTCAGATTTTGCTAAATGGTCATCTCTTATCATTACCAATATTCTTTTTATTTTCATATCTTCATCTTTAATTACATTGGGGTAAAAATAGAGAAATGGCTGACAGTTGCTACCAGATAATCTATAAACTCTAGCCATTGGATTCTAGAAATAATTTATGACTCAAATAGTAATTTTATGATATATGCTACATTGTATATATTTAACAAAATCATCAAAGATGGTTAAACACTTTTGAGAAAAAAAATACCTCCTTTCTTTAAGCAAGATAAAATTTAAAGGTTTTTTATTTAAAAGTCTACTATTTGGAAGGTTGACATAAAGTTTTCTGAATATTTGAAGTGAAAAAATTTTTCAACTTAAAATAGAATATTTGAAGATATTAACTTCTACTCTGCAATATTTTAGGAGAATATATTCACAAGAGAAAGCAGCTTCATTATGATTTCTCCCTCATTTCTTTTGAGATACATTTCCATAATTTAGAATACTTGGTTTTAGACAATCAAACTCTTCTTTCAGAATTTCTTTTGATTTGCAAGTTCAGACTGACAGTCTAAGGTAATGAAATGTGAATATTTTTCTAAATCCCTTATAAAAAAGAAAACTATTGCCAATAAATTATACAGTAAAAAAGCAGAACTTTCACAATTATGTTCCTGAACTTTGTAGGTAGTTTATCTGCCCAATCCTTGACATCCTAATTTACATATATAAGGCAGTTGTTTCATATTTTATTATAATACTATTATTTTACATTAATCACCAAAAACCTTTCCAACAAAGACAGTGCAATTTATTTATATCCAAAACATGCTTTTAGAATATGTCAATGTCATCAGTACTTCATAAAATATGAGATAGAGACATAATAATATTCCCAAACAATAAGTTATTCATTCTGATCATTATTAAATTGTAATTTTAAGGCAACAGTATTTGGGGTATGCATTCCTGAAAAAAATCTTAAGATGAGAAAATGAAATAGTTAGGATCAGGAAAAACAAAGAAATATATTAATAATGATGCTTAATTGAAACAAGTTGAGACTGCGGTCATATTTATTAATGAGGCATTTATTACAGAGATTTTTTCCCATAGAAATTCACCAGGGAAAACATCACATATAAAGAAAGGGGACTGTAATAAAAATTACAGATGTGTATAAATGATTTTAAGGAGATAGAACAAACCCTGGAAATATGACTGCAGAATTGAGGCTACTAGAGGGGAGTGAGAGGGAGAATAGAAACAAAGGCAGGAGGAAGCCAATGGACTATGGATGCTTTGATGTGATGAATCTAGTCCTCTAAATTATATACATGCTGTAAACCAATGTCACCTTATAATTATTATAATAATTAAAATAATTAGCATAATTATTTTAATAATTATATACATATATATGAAAACAGGTTGTGTATTATGTAAACATATGTGCATGGTAAATTTTAAGTCAAATTTGTGCAAATACAATTTTAAGAACGTGCCTTGTAGCCAGGCAGTGCATGACCAGATGGTACCTGGATAATGTTGGATAAAAACATGCTTTCACATCTGCCTGGAGTTAAGAGTCCCAACTCATACTTTCTGCTAGCTGAAGTGTACACAGTTCCTAGATCTGGCCTGAGTATTTAAATGTTCATAATACTGATGACTTAAGGAAACATAATAGGTTTTTGACTGAACAATTGACGCTTGACCACTTATTTGTTACACAGTTTTTCATGTTTTTCTCAACACTTCTTGATTTTACTTATCTTCAGATTTGCTACATCCCTGGTCTATATCTTAGCTTTAACTTAGAGCTACGCTGTGATTCACTGATTCATAGTAATTCCTTACATTCCACTTTCTAGTTGGGGCTGGTTATTTAGTGACTCTTTTCAAACTCTATGAGCAGATGCCGGGAGAAAGAATCATCATTTAACCATACCTGAAACAAAACTGAAAGCTATCATTTAAGAAAGGAGAATAGTATCAGCAGATAAAAAAATAAGTCTCTCAAGAACAAGAAGTCAAGTGACTGAATGACTTTCAGAACTCAGAAATTTGAGAATTTTTTTGGCATATTTTTAAGATACTGTGAAGGGACTGGCTGACTCTCAGCATAGGTACTGGAGCAAAATAAATATTGATGTGATTGGATTTCAAAAGTTAGAACACAAAGCCAAATTTTAACTGATTGTTGGTCATGAAAACTCTTCTGTGATTACGTGTTTACTTTTTGGATCTATGAGAAAAGCAGAGTAGAGAGAGATTATAGTCTATTATTATTATTATTATTATTATTATTATTATTGTTCTGAAAATCAGAGTTCAACTGCTTAATAATAGCAAATTCATTATTTAAGGGAAATGTCATTGTAGCTTCAAAATAATCTCAGAATCATTCACATAAGAAGAAAATAGTGCAGGAATAAGGTTTTGAATAACATGTTTCATGTAAGTGGATGAAATTGGTAGATCTCAGATGACTTTAGATTCGGTCAGTCTTAATTACTATCACATAAAATTCATTGGGTCAGAGGCCCTGGTCACCCACTCAGTTACATCCAAATTCCTGACCCACTGAAATGATGAACTATATAATAATAGTGTGCTGTTTTGAACATCTATGTTTAGGAGTAGTTTGTTACACAGCAATAGATAAATTAACAGCCAATTCAGGCATGTGTTTCTGTGGGCTGAACACCAGCAGAATATCAATTAACAGCTTTATCCTCTAATCTTGAAAACAATATTATCTAAAATAGATTTTATTTTTTTACAATTAACATGCATCTCTTAAGGTAATGTATGTTTTATTTAAAATATTGTATGTTACATATGTTAAGAAACATATCCATAATTATTAATAACACATTTTCCAATAAAGGAAACATGAGTAAATTTCCAATTCAAACATGAGTGTCTATATTTCTTAGAGTTAAGCAATTAGAGAAATTAGTTATCTACAGTGACATATAAGAAGTTAACTTTTCTTACTGGAGTTCACTATGTGTAAATTTTAGGAGAAATTACAGGTCACAGAGGAGTGCAAAGAACACTTATTTATGTATGAAAATACAATTTTTCTGATATAAAAATGAAAATCAGTATCTCCAAATGGTTTCTTTGATCTTGATTACTTTAATACCATTTTCCCTTGAATGTTTTGCCCTCTTCACACTTGATCTTAGCCAAAAGGCCAAGAAGTGGGCCTCCCCTGTGGCCAGTTGAGCAAGTGCAGCGCTGTGAAGCTGTCCACAGCCTCTGCAGCACAGGTTCGATTCCTAACGGGCCAGGGAGATACCCACATGGTGCGGCAGACCTCTCCTGTCTCACCTGCTGCTCCCCTCAGCAGTGTATTTCGGTTCCTCTGCATGTACTGCTCCCCACTCTGTCTCTTGTGAATCCTCTCACCCTCCTGTGCCTCTGACCTGTACCCCAGTTCTTGTATAAAAATAAATAAATCTTTTTTAAAAAAATAGAAAAACAAAAGGCCAAGAAGTGATGGTTTTTGCTCTTAGTGCCATATCGGAATTGAGATGTATAGCAAAACTCTGAGACTATTAGTAAATTCTTTAATAAAAATAAGTCATATATTATTTCCTTCCAATGGAAAAAAAAAGCAGCCTTACAAATGATGTATCCTCATTTTGAAAATATGAATTTTTATTTTATGTTTATTTCTGTGGTGTATAAACTCAAATATTTATTTTAAAAATTGTCATTTGAATAGAGAATAAGTCTTGAATTACTGATGGAGAAGGTAATTTCCAAGTTATGCAATATTGATGCAGTTAGGATTGTTGAGCTCTTGATTTAAAGATACATATGTAATCTAAAGTTTAAGGCCTCACTGGAATAGGTATTTTCCATATAGATTTATGACCGCTGAGCAGCAACTGGAAATCCAATGATCTTTTTACCATCACTGAAAATAAATTCAACCAAGGACAATGACTAGTCAGCCATGAAATTGTGCGCTTAAGCAGACTTCACACTGACAACAGAAATGCTAAAGGGAATTTATACGTACTTGCTAGAACCTCGTCTGCTGAGTGTTATTCTGAAAAATCTTTTCTATGATCCATTTGTAGTGAAAACAGCAGTATATCCATTTGCTGTTTCAGTGTCTATTCGCAAGACTTATATTGATCATGGATACTTACTTTGAGTTTAAAAAAATACTAACTCCAACTTCCACTTTGGGAAAGATCCTTTTGATTCATATAGAATAGTCAATTTTGAGAAATAACAAATAGGATAGAAATGATATCACATAGGTATATCTAAAATAGTAATTATATATAATTATGTATACACAAGTATAGATAATTACTATTTTAAATATAGCTATGCGTGGCATAATATTTTTATGGACATACGTATTGATACAAGTATAGAATAAGCCTTATTCCTTCAATGTATTCCTCAGAAACAAATATCATGGGTATAATCATTATTCCCATGTTATATGGATCAAGAAACTAAGGCAGAAAAACTGAATTTGCCCATGGTTCCTAACTGAATTAGGAACCCACTCAGTCATTATTCATGTTCATGTTCTTTAAGCATCAAGTAATTTGATACAAACTGTAAATATTACTATAATATATATGTAGTAAATTACAAAAATAGCTAACATCATTACTTAAATATTTAAAAAATACAGTTCAGAACTGTTTTATGTGTGCTGTGTTTAATAATTAAAAAATTATGTTTGCTCTATGACTATCCATAATTTGTTATTTTTAAAAAATGTGCTAGACTTTTACTAAAGACTTTGCCTAAATTACGCAATAAGATCATAACAATAGTACTCTTTCCTTATTTTACAAATCAGGCAATAATCTAAGGCAGATTGTATGGCTACACTGAACATTATTGCTGATTTGTAGCAGATTCAGCCCTGAAATGCATCCATTAAAAAGACATTAATATATTATTTAAAAATTTAAAATAAAATAAAATAAAACAGAGATAATTGATACTGCTAGAATAAACATTAAGACATAGGGGAAACATGTCAAAATGTCTAAGTAGCTAACCTACAAACTACAATGGAGTATTATAAGTCCCTGAATATTCCTATCAATAGATAGGGCTCTTTTGATTTCTTTTGAGTACTTGCTTCATATCTTGCTGGCTACTTTTGGTTTTAAGATCTAATCACTTTGCTATTTCTGTAAATGTATTAATGGTTTATAGAGATCTTTTTTCTCTTGGTTGAAAGACAACAGAGATCTGGTATATTATTCTTTTCTGTTTATCTTTTTCTATTATTTTGAGCTCCACTCAATTAGGAGTTTTTCCCCATTGTAATAGAACCTCTTTGACTGAGAGGAGTGAGATTTGTTCTTCTGTGTTTATGTTTTATTCATGGCTGAAAATTTAAAAATAAAGCTACACGCTCTCAAAAAGAGAGACATTAATAAAAACTAACCTTTACTTTTTATAGATTTCTTGTTATATTACTAAAAATTTTAAGTCAACATTGATTTTAATAGATTTTGTATTTATCCAATTTATTTAAAATTAAAGCTTATAAAGCAACTAAGAATTAAAATCCCACTTTATGGGCCTCCCTGGTGGTGCAAGAGGTTAAGACACAAGCTATGAGGCTGTCCGCAGCCACTTCAGCACAGGTTCGATCCCCAGCCAGGGAGCTACCCACATGGTGCAGCAGACCTCTCCTGACCCACTTGCTGCTCCCCTCAGCAGTGTATTTCAGTAGCTCTGCCTGTTCTGCTCCCCACTCTGTCTCTGTGAATCCTGTCACCCCCTAAACCTTTGGCCTGTACCCTAGTTCTTGTATGCATAAATAAATAAATCTTTAAAAAAATCCCACTTCACATGTCTGAGAAGGTGAGTGAACTATTAGATAAATGAAAACACAAGAAAATGACACTAATTATTGATATTATCATATACATCTTACTGATCTTTAAAAAAATAAATGCATGCATCTTTTGATCTAGTCTAAAAGTTTCCTTTAGATTGCTTTTTGATCACATTCAAGAACATATTATGCAACAAAAGTAACAGAGTATTTAAGAAATAAAAAAAATTGCCATAATTATATGAGTAAAACATGGTCATTGTGAAATAATGCACAGTTCATGGCTTGTATATTATACTAAATATCCTAACACACAGATACCAGAATTGAGGCCATGAAAATACTTTTGGCTTAGAGTTCTAGGCATTATTTACCACATCATTATTGGATAAGTATTACATTATATTGCTTTCATTTTAAAATTTAGTTTTAGTATGTAAAACTCAAAATTTGGGGTTGAGGAAGTTTCAAAACAATGAATATATATAGTTCTTAAAACATAATTGGAATCTAAATCCAAGTTTAGGTATTTCATAAAAAAATATTGGATTTTACATCTGAACTTGAAGTTCACTCTGGAATATTATCTTCATGATGTCAAATAGTTACTGAACAATATTTGTGATTAATCCATAAAGAACTTAAAGTGTTAGGCTGGAGAAATTTTTAGGGCCATGGAAAGTTGTATGCATGAAGGAAAAATAAAAATAATTGGTTTTGTATGTTGGATGTTCTTCGTTAAGGATAGAGTGCAAAAAAGGTGACAAAAAGGAACACATTAACAGTGAGGTACTAGGTGGGAAGGAGATGACATCCATCAAAATACACATCTGCATTTCTGCTTCGCGTTACAAACAAGGATACTCCTCAAAATGATTTATTTCAAAATGTGCTTTCCTTATAATTTCCAATCTCTATTCCTATCATTTTGCTATACAATAGGTCAGCCTTTCAAACTGCATAAAACTATTAGAACTATTTTTTGAAAGAAAAGCTAATAACAACTAAAATGGTGGTTAGTATAGATTTACACAGTCACTACAAGTATTTGGCTACATACAGCAATATCAAATATTCAGATATTATTCCTTATCAATATAATTCCAAATATTATGCTGCTTTCCAATATACTTTGATTTTGGGATATACCAGATGTTTATCTCCTTTGAGCAAGATAACCATATGTTTAACTGTCATGAGATAAACAGGTTTATAATTTTGATGACTTTTGAGAAAACCTTGTTTAATAACAAAGAAACATGTTGGCAGAAAATATTGCTTACCATTTCTAAGCAAAGAAAAATTGTTTTTATCCTTTTAAAATTTACTGTCTTTACTGACAAATTTACTTACACATCCAAATCATATAAATGAATAAAAATGCTATAACCTCAAGCACTAATTTTGACAGTAGAACAGTTGTTTTAATACTAACAGAGTGGGAGGTTGTATTGAGCAATAATAGAAATTTCAAGCATCGGAAGTGCAATAACAGAAAGCAGGGGCTGACATCAAACACATCTCTCTATCTATGCTAGATTTCAGCATTTCCAGGAGAAAACAACACCAGTCTTCTGGAAAATAATTCTTTGTAAATACCACAAATATGATGAGATGACTTGTAGATATCTCTAATAGAAAAGTTCATTATCTTCTTTTCTTGAATGATAGTTAATGTTTTCACTTTGAAATAGTCAATGAGTTGTTTAAAATTGAAAAATAACAACTCATGTGTACATATAGAGTTTAAACTTGAGATGAATTTGGCTGTTTGATACATATAAGCTGTTTAATACAAGCTTATACACACAAAATACCTTTTATATTGTGATTATCATATAATACCTGTTATTACAATGCCTGATCTTTTAATGTAATATAACTATTTTTATCAAGTTTTCCATATTTGCTGTCTTAATTACAGAATCTGTATTAAATTTACTGGTTTACAAAAGCCCAAGTTGTTGAATCATTACTTTCTGAAGGTGAAGATACTTCCTTTTAAGTGCAAAATTATTTTTCTTATCTAGAAATCGTGTGTGCTTGCGAGTGAATATATTCATACAAATTTCAGATATATTGCAATGAAAAATTTCATAAAGCATCCATGATATGGAAAATGAATCCATACTTTTCAACAGATGGTCCCATAATCTACATACCAGTCCTCTAATTTCCCTGCATTTTGATGACTCATTTTACATCATAAGAAACTCTTCACTAATCTCTGATTATAATACTTTTGTTACTATAATTCTCACTTATCTCAATCAGTTTTCTTCATCTTTGCAAGTTTGGCAGAAGCTGGAAATTTCTGTAGGGATCATGGCTGATGTAATCAGACATCATTGACGAAATGCCAACATACATTTTTACACAGTCAGCCTCATAAGAGAAGTCACCCTTGTCTTTCACCACGCCTTACATTCATTCTCTGAAATGAAACTTTCATTACTAGTTTATTTCTCAAATTCTGTTGCTCTGTCACTTGGCCCTCTACATCATTAAACAATTCCTTCATTTCACATATAAGAATTGCCTCAAACTATTTCTTCACTGACCCTTAGTTCTCTTATATAGCATAAATTTTCTTGAAACATTCAAGATTCAGGAATATTCCTGCTCTAAAATTTTTCATAGCAGGAAATAATACCAAGAAAGTGATCACTGGGCTTCTAGATGATCGATGGGCACTGAAATCTGTTCATTATATTTACTTTCAAATATCTTCAAGCAACAATGTTACACATGATTACTCTAATCTAAATATGAATCTTGTGTCTGTTTATCTAAAGATGATTCACCTAACACGTATTTTTCCCTAAGCTTTTTCAGTTTATTTCAAATATGTGAAAAAATTTTAAATCTAACATTAATATTTTAATTAATCATTTGAAGATAATTGCAGATTCATAGGTAGTTACAAGAGAAATGAAGTAAAATCCCATGTAACTCATTTCCCTCAGTAGAGACATCTTGCGTAACCATAGTCCAATTATCATAAGTTGGATATTAACATTGACACAATCAAAATGCAGAATTTTCATCACTGTAAGGATCCTTTATATTTCCTTACTTTAGCAAGATTTCTTCCCTCTCGTCTCCCTTTTCCCTATTAACAAGGGCTCTATTCTCTATTTTTATAATTGTGTCATTTCAGGAATGTTATAAAAAAGATAATCATATGTAATATAGCTGAATGGTATTGACCTTTTCACTTTGTTTGGATTCATCCATCTTTTTGTATATAACAGAAGTACTTTCCATTTTTATTGCTGAGTAATATTCCATGACATGTATATGTTAACATTACCTTTCAAAAACTAATTTACCTCTCTAAGCCATTCAAGCAATCATTGTTAATATACAGCCTTGTTCATACTTTTAACAACTTCACAATTTTAAGTGCTAATATTCTTGTCTTTCATCCTTTCATTAACTTCATCCTTATGTTCTCTTACGGGAACAGCATCTATACTGCAAATTCTGTTCTCATAAAAGTAATTTTGTTCTGTCATTTTCATTCTCTTAGGATGTGAATTTGCCTATTAATTAGTTTTCCACACTTCAGATTATCTATTTAAGGATACTTATTTTTCTTGTCCTGTCAAAAATTCAAAATTTGCCTAGTCATGTCTCCTGACACATTCACAGGTGAGTTCTTCATTTTACTCGATATATAGGCCTTACCCATCTGACTGGCCAGTTGTTTACATTCCTCACAGAGACAATTCCAAACTCGTATTAATTTCTGCTGCACTTATCAAATGACAGTGCCCTCATTTCACACTGAAAATGGTTTTAAATCATATGAGCTGTCTGTTGAAGTCCTGTGAAATATGCTGTAAATGTAAATAGATGGTGAGTTTTCCAGTCTGGCATTCTTTCTCCAATTATCACCTCTAGAATCTTATTACATCAATCCCTTAATTCTGTCTCTTCTTTTAATTGTTGTCATCAGAATTAAACTTCTGTATCTACATTTATGAGTAGTTATTCAAAGTCATCTCAAAGAGACAGAATGTTACCTGCTGGGTCAGATTGCAGCGAAATCTTTAATTGAATGTATTAATAAATGTCAGTAATGAGTGATACCCAGAAGTATAGGAAAGGTTGGTTACCCATGGAGAGAGAGTAAGAGGAGAATAACAGGCATAATCATTTGCAAATCCCAATCAAGTACTTCAAGTATTCTAAAGCCATCTGCAAGACCATCTGACCACTTCCAAACTTTCTGATGTGATTTGGTCTCCTCAAATAGATGAAAGCCAAAAAAAAAAAATAAATAAATATGTACAAAACACATGCCACAAAAAAGGATGTATAATTCACATTATTCACATGACACAAATTATTAGTGAAAATTAACAGATTAGAATTCTGAACCTACAAGTATCAAACTCCTAATACCATTCAAAGTGGTATCTCTATGAAGAGAATTCTGCATTATCCTATTGATAAGTGTTATTTTTTGAATCTTCAACTGTAGGAACATTATCCTGTATTTTGTAATTTTACACATATACACGTATACATATACACAAACACACATATGCATGTATGTATATGCATTATATATACTATTGTATATACAAATGTATGTGTATATACTTACCAAATGCTATACTTTTTAGTTTTTACTAATTTTTGAGCCTTTCGTCTGATCTTATTAAAACACAACCCAACCTTGCTCAAGGAGAAAGTTACACTCTACCTCCTTGAGAAAAGAAGGCATTAAGTTCTTAAACCTCAAAGAAACTTATGTATGCCAAACTAGACCTGTGTCTTCTATATCAAAAGGAAAAAAAAAATCAAACTCCTGCTATACATAGTTGTAGCTAACCCTTGTAATTTTCCATTAAGAAGATCTTTTCAGATTCCCTTTTGCCTTGATTTCTTACCCCCCAGTTTCCGTGAACTTTGTCCATGGGCCTCTGAAACATTGGAAGCAATGGAAATGTTATCCCCTCAGAGATTATGTAGTCCTGTGATCACTTTTAGCTAGTGTTTTATCAACACAGGAGTGTGAAAACCCAGATATTTTCCATTCCTGTGAGAAATTTTGAGTTGCTATTTTAATTTTGAAATGTCCTGAAAAATTAGGATAAGACTAGAACTTTATCTGAAATAAAAAGACCTGTTTGATTTATTCCCAATCTCACTTCTGTCACTCCATTATCTGTTTTCCCCAGAAAAAATCCTCAGTGAATTACTTGCATATAATTTATATTTATGCATTTAGTTCATACATATTTATACATTTATATTTATATATTTAGTTCACTAAATTTATGCATTTAGGGAACTTGAACTAATACAAAAGCTAACTAATACTACCACCTGTACCTGGTATATTTTTCATATTCTACAAGAAGTTATTTTATCTCCTATTGTGCTTATTTCTTTAATATTTCCCTTTGAACTATTTCTTTGATCCATCCTACATCCTTCCTAATTACTACTGAGTTTTTCTTTTTCTGTTATATTTAATCTCTGGGAAGAATAGTCTTGTTCATTTCTTCAGCTTATCACTTTTTCTTCATTTTCATCCCATTGACATTTAAGTTGTATTTACCTTACCTGATTAAAATGGTTTTACTAAGTTTAACTAAAGTCTCCCAATTTACAAATCCAATCAGATATTTTTTGCACCACATAAATTTTTATCCAATTTTTGATTAGTTCCTGGATATTGTGATACCAATGTATTAACTTACGCTTTCATTCAATAAATACTGGTTGAGATATTTACTGAATGCCTATGAAGCCAGCTATCAGACAAACTGATAGGAAAGCATTGCAATAATAAAAATATAAACAGTGTACTATGAAAGTAAATAATAACTAAGGAAATTTTGTCTGAAAGACATCAGAGTTTAGCTGAAACCTCCATGATTTGTAGCATTTTTTGGCACATATATACTTTCTGATTGAGACCACATTATTCCTAACCAGAAAAAGTAAAATTTGGAGTAGATATATTTATCATCACCAAAGTCATAAGTCATATCATTGTCTTTGGAGAGTTAAAATCTCATTTTGTAGAAATTTAAGCTTTTACATTTATGCTGAGAAATGAACCCTTCTCTTTGTTCAGTTCCTAATCTTTATACACACACACACACACACACACACACACACACACACACACACATATATATATAACAGGATACATATATATGAACATATATATTTTATACATAATGCATGTTAAATATTATATGTGTGTATATATGTATTCTTTCTCCTTGCCCAGCTATGCTGCTAGCTCTGTAATCTCCTCCATGAAATGCAGATGTCCAGATAATCTGGATTCTTTAAATCCTTTTTATAGCAGCTGTGTACTGGTTCCAGTTACTTAGCATGCCTTTCCAATGTTATTTCTCTTAACTAACATAATATTGAGTAAAATAGAAACCTGTGACAGCAGCTTTAAAATCCTATGTCAGTTTAAGACTGACAGATATCTGCTATTAAAGTTTATTGATTGAGGCTGAATCTCGTCTCTGAAATGTCAGAATTGGGAAATGCAAATATGAAGCATAGAGAAACATTTGATTAAAATACCCATCAAAGCAGGTTAAAATTGTAGCCCAGGGAGATAGTGAAAATCTATTCCTGAATTGATAGTAACTCATAGAAGTCATTAAACAGAAAATATGGGAGAAAAACAATTTTATTTAAATTGTTAAAACTCTGTATGTAAAATAATAGCTTTAAAAAATAGGAAAAAATCATTTACTAATAATCACATGCTAAAAGATAGGGACCACCTCAGATCAGCTAGTGGGACTAGAATAATGTAGGCAGATGAAAAGCTATCTGTACTGTATAAGAACCAAATAGAGGAATAGACCTTAAACTTAAGTAAGCATATTCTAATGGGAAAGGGTTTTGTGTCCTTCCTAAATCTGTATGCTGGTTTAGTTTATATTGTTCCTTTATGACATCCTCTTAAAATCCAGATATGTAAAGTCCCACAACTGGAACAAATGCCTAATATTATGGACAAAACATTCATTCTTGTGCTAGAATTCCAATAGTGAATTGCTCAATTCCAATGAATTTGGGTTCTAAGACCACAGGCACTTTTCAAACATCAAGAAGTTAAGGTTATAGTTTTGAGTTTTGTAATGTTTATGTTTATTCAAATTTACTATTTTCAGGAAATATGATAAATGCAATAAAATTATGGTTCTATAATACAAACTCCTTTACATCAATTATAATACTGTGTATATTTAACTGCTGTGTGTTATCCTGAAAATTTCTTGAAAGTTTCCAAAAGCATAATATCTTCTTAGCTTGCAAATCACTAGCACATTTTAGAAAATTATTTATTTTGTAAATGCTAGAAAATCTAAGAAATACATCTCTGAAATGTCTATGATATAATACTTATGTCTATAATACATAATCTTTATAATACATAAATCATTATAATCATGGAATTATACATAATTTTAACAACAATAACACTTTTCTTCTTTTGGCATAAGATCGGATGTTAAAAAGTACAAAACATTCTACATTATTTTATTAGTTGTTTGATTGTTGAAGAAAAATTCCTATAACAAATTTACACAATAATATTTTACTCCAATCTCTATAAAGTTTGAAATACTATAAATTATGATAGGGTTATTTATAAAATATTATTCATAAAATTGTTATCATTTATGATTTGGTGACCAGGCTTTACTTAGAAACTGAATGAACATACAACAATGTTTACTTTTTATAATATTAAAATTATATTATATTAATATAGAATATAATATTAATGTAGAAAAAATGAAAAAAAGGAACACCTAATTAACATGATGTAGATGTATATCATCTATAATCTAATGAGCATTAATTGAATTCACTTTTGTTATTTCAAACAGAGAATGTGTTTAAAAAGCAAAATACAAATGTTGGACCAAAAAAAAGAAAGAAAGAAAATACAAAAACCTTTAGACAAGCTGTTAGTTAACATTTGTAAACCAAATTAAACAGGTTTATAATACAAGGCAGCAGATGGAGAAAATGTGATCACTCAGGGAATAAATATTCTTTATCTATCATTTTAACTTAGATCTGGTTATTATCTATCATGGAAACTTAGATATGTTTATGTCATATGCTTCTCAGAATATAAGATCTTTTCCCCCATAACATGTATTCTATTGCTGTGTAATAATGTTCTCTCAAATATTTTTTATTGTATCTGCTCTAGGTTAAGGCAATAGAATTAAAACATAGGAAAATGGCAGAATTACATTTGTCCTATTTTGCTATTGAAGTAACATTGTATTGTAATATATGTTTCACATGTACATCACTGAAAATCAACATGTGTGTATTATACAAATACTATATTTTAATTGTAGGTGAGTACATGTGTGTAAAAATGATACCTATCTTGAAAAATACTTACTTTTGCTGGGATAGACTTTTTCTTCAAAAAATATGACTGATTGGAAGTAAAGCAAAATTTTAGTAACTGGCGTCATTAACTCCTTTTTAAAAGTTACATCAAGCGATGCTTTTTATTTATATATATATATATTTTTAAAATAATTATTTATTTATGCATACAAGAGCTGGGGTAAAAACCAGAGGTGTGGGGGTAAGAGGATTCATCAGATTGGGGAACAGAACCCAGGCAGATTTACCGAAGTACACTGCTGAGGGGAGCAGCGGGCGAGTCAGGAGAGGTCTGCTGCGCCATGTTGGTTTCTCCCTGGCCAGCTGGGGGATCGAACTCGTGCTGCAGTGGCTGCAGACTGCTTCATAGGTTGCATCTTAATCCCTTGTGCCACCAAGGAGGCCCAGGTGATGCTTTTTAAAGGGATTAAAGATGGTAGAGAATTGAGACAGAGAACTAGTTAATATATTCCATGGGAGAGAACTAATTCAGAAAACTCTGAGAAAGAAGGAAACACTCCCAGATAGTATATGTTATAAAACATCCTAAAACAAAATACTGTTTCTGTAGTACAACTTATCTGGGGTAAATAGAATGTCGACAAACTCTCGACTGAATAAATCTGAATTTTACTGGTGATGACATACACTGATATAAAACTGAAAAATGTTAATTACAACATAACTAAAAAGGGTCCTTAATGTTTCAGAGGAAAAGAACAGAATATTCATTTATGGAGTCACAGATCTATTCCAAGGAAAATGTGAAAGATGAAAATATTAAAATTCAAATTCTGAAGACTTCTTCCTTTCAATTTTTATTGCATTTTGATGGCTATTGTAAAAGAGCAAAGAGAATAGTACACTGAAGGAAAATAAAATTTGTCAGACTGTTAAAATGGGTGGAAACCAACTGGAAGATGCCACACTATTTACAGGCAGTAAAATGACATTTATATAGGTAATAAAAGACAATCTTTACAGATAAAAACCCTATCTACATTGGATTTTGTTTCTAATTCTATATTTTTTAAAGGATATGGCTAGAACAGTTACAGATGCATCTATTATGAACGATATTAAAAGATCAAGAATGGTAATGGGGAATTAATTCCAGAGTATTTCAGTATTCAAAGTTCCCTCTGTCCAGCCAACATCAGCATTACCTGGGAGATCCTCGGAAATGTGCAATCGCCACCCAAATTAGACTTATAACGTGGGCATTTGAGCAAAAATCCTATGTAATTTATAGTCACATTATACTTTAAGAGGTGGCTGATCTAGTGCATATAGATTATGTTTATCAGTTGAATATGTTTTAAATGTTTTCTACAGTTACATTTCCAGTAACAGAGGAAAAAGTCACCAAATTCAGCTAAATGGAAATAAAAATCAACCATGTTAACATTTTATCCCCAAATTCAGAACATTCTATTGGGAAAACATCAGATTCTTATTACAATGGGAATTTTTTAAAGTAATTTATATAAATTATTTTGGAAATTGAAACTTTAATAAAAAATCATGTGATGATCTATTCAACATTCTAAAACATGTCAAACATAGGGAATATTGCTTTAGCACAGAATTTTGAATAATTTCATTTAATAGAATTATTAAATTTTTGCTACTATAGCAAACTTAATTCACAAAAGTGAAAAAATAAAAATCTTAAATATCAGAATGTTGATTCTTAAATAACCTTCGTAAGTTTGCAAAATGTTGGATTTCACATACAAAACCTTTAGTTAGTTGGCAAAAGTTACTGCAGTTTATTTATAGGTATAATCAGATATAAAGTGTCATTTCACAAGGTCATGTGAATTTATCAATATATGCAATAGGCAGTTTGCAAAATGTTGGCACTATGTATGCTGATCTATTGTAATAGAAAATCCGAAAAGCACTGACTTAGAGGCTATTTCTTTCTCTACCTAAATAAGAATGCTCAATTAATCAATTTCAGATATTGCTTTACAAGTTATATTTTCAACAGCGTGTTCATAACTATATTATAATAATTTGCACAACTAATTACTTTATACATAATGATATTCACAACTATTATTCAAAATGGTAACTTTGGCATTCTTAATTTTTGTCCCTATCTTCATTTCATTCCTTGCAGGAATGAATTTTCTCAGTTGACTAGTGTTAAGTGGTAAAAATGAACTTTATTACAAGCAGATGTTTATTTTATAACATAAATATTTAAATTAGTGAATTGCATGGAGTTCTTTAATGGAAAGTGTTAACTTTATTGAGGAATATTTAATTGTAGAATGGTTATTACTGTGAATAAGTTTTGTATGTATGTCTATCTACCTGTCTTTTTTTTATTGCATCATTAGTTTTAATTGCTTTAATTATATCAAGTTAAATTCATTTGCATATTATCATTGTATATAGTGCTATATTTTAGTTAGCGAGTACATTGAATCACAGACATCTATAATATACAGTCTGTGAATAATTCTGAAATTGATTTACATATTTATTTATGGAGCTGTATTGGGATCACTGGGATAGTTTCCTGAAATAGAAGAACAAATTTCTGTGAAGGTATTAAGAAGACAGCTGTCATGTAATGCTTCCCAAGTAGTTTTCAAAGTACATAAACAATATCCTATAATGAACATTCAGATTAGCATATCAGACGAAAGAGTTGGAAATTCATCCTGAATAACTTCTTAAGAGAAAGACATTTTTGAGAATTAAAGAAACAATGATCTTTATTCCTGGTCTTATTCTACTATGATTTTTCAGAGTAAAATCTGAGGATATATTTGCTGGTTTAAGTACCTTTTGAAACATTATGGAAATCTATATAATTTTCCAATGAATTTAGAATAGATGTGAAGTCATATTGTGATACCAAATGAATGAGTTAATAACGGCACTAATATTTTAATGAAAGCAACTATGTATGCAAAATTATTTAAAAAACACAAAAGGAGTGCGATTTCATTTCACCTTCTCCTTCCCTAGTTGCTAGCCTTAATTCTAAAGATTTCTATGGTTGGTTATCAGTTCGAATGTGACATGAAAAAATAATACTTTGTCTTTACCTTTTGACTTATTTTGTTAGTATTATCCTTTCAATTCCATTTGTTACAAATGGCAAGCATTTCTTTTTCAAGGCTGAGTAGTATTCCACTGTATTTATATAACGCATCTTCTAAATCTACCCATCTGCCCTTGGACAGCTGGGTAATTTCCATAGCTTACTTATTTATAAATAGTGCTACAATAATACACTTCTAAAGACATATCATCCTCTACCTCTGATCCCATTACTGTTGTAAACCAGCGTTACCTCAACAAAATAAATTAATAGAATCTAAAGCTTGGGGGTATACACACACACAGACAAATATCTAAATTTGCTTATTTTAATCTTTCTTTAAAAAACATAAAATTTCAGAAAAAATATAGTAAAATTTATATATTTACATATAATACAAATACAAAATATGCAATATTAAAGTGTATTTATATAATTTACTAGCATATAATATAAATTTTATATACTTTATATATATTATATATATATATACCCCACACATATATATATGCATAAACAATAAAAAAGTAAGTATAATATATACACATTTATTATGCCCATGCACTTTAAGCAACAAGCAGTAGGGGAAATTTGGGGGTCAGTGCTATTAACAGGTAAGATAGTCATCCATTATGATAGATAAAGGATAAATTATGGACTACTCTAGGTACGTAGGATGATAAATGCAAATTACTTATTACTTCTCAGTATAATATAAAAATATGGATTTACTTAATGGATGATAACATTATGGCATCATTAATTAATTTTACCAACATTTTTCATTATTTACTAAACGATTTTTTAGTATCTTCCTAAATATTAATATTTGGGGAAAATGTAAAGATAAGAACAAAACAACCTCAAAATTAGTACTAAGGAAAAAGATCCATTTAGAGATCATATCCTTACTATTGATATAATATAATTTAAGACAGAAAAGAGAGAGAAAGTGAAATTTGAATGCTTAGTATTTAATTTAAAACTAACCTTTCATCATATATGTAAATATATAACTAGTCTTACTGGCTGCAATAAAATTCAAAACTGCTGAAAATATTTTTTATTATTTTTATATGAGTCACTTGATATCACGCAACCATTGCCTCAAAATACTAAGATATTGGTACATAAAGAAGTTTATTGCCATTTAAATGAATTTCTGGGTATAAAAATGAAAACCTGAAAACCAGTCTTCATTAATACCTTATCCACCAAGGCCCTCAAAGTTCTTGGGAGACTCATTTGGCTGCTGAGAAGTTTCAATTCCCGGGATCATCCATGCAAAGCAAAGCCAGATGCTCCCGAGACAAGGGGGCAGAAGCCCTATGTGGTTAGATAGAAAAATGTGATATTTAAGGGGAGAAAGTTATTTTACCTTTCTTTTTCCCATGAGAGAGAGAAGCAAAATTGGTCATAAAGACAAGATGACTTTGCTATTTCCATTATCCATATAAAGTCAATAGCATACTTCTAAGATCACAGGCAGTTTCAAGAAAAGTGCCTGTCATTTTGAAACAAATCCTCACATCACATGATACATGGTTCAGGCAAATGATTTTTAAATTTTAATTTAGAAATAATTTGTAGATGTATATAAGTAGATCTTAGAGAGCGTCTTGATCAAATCACACACTTCCCAGGTGAGAAGTCTAAAAACTTAAGTCAATTCAGGAAATAATAAGATTAACCATTATGTTTCTTTCATCAGTAAAAATAAACATGTAGTTTTTGTAGACATGAAAATACAATCTCTTACTGCATTTACAGGTATGTTTAAATTGAACATAATGCCCCTCCTTAAGGGATATAAAACATGAAATCCAATTTAATTTATATATTTCACAAATGCACAAAAGTATGGTATGAGAATATAAAAGTGTTTCAAAAGCCAACTAAGCTTTAGTATGTTACAGTGATCAGGTTCAATACTCATAATATATTATAGATCATGCCTTTCATTTAGTTTGTTTGTTATATGAAACAATATAACTTAACAATGTTTATTTGTGCATCTAGATTATTACTATTACAGATGCATCCATAAGAGAGATCAATTGTAGAGAAATAACTAATTTGTGCATCTTAAAGTGCAACCGGTGAACATAATGCTTTCAAATAGGATTCTAAAAAAATGAGAAAAATTATGCACAAAATTTTGTATTAGAACAAGAAAGAAAAGCCAAGTCAGAAAATACTATTTTTTTTCAAAGAATGTAACACAGAACTCAGTTCAGGGAGCTTTTAAGAGGAGAATGAAATATTTCAAGGTCAGTAGTTATCCAAACTCAATACAAAATCCACAAGGAGCATGGTGCACATTAGAATTTTAATGGCTCTGATGGGCTCTGCGGTAAAGACACTAAATGCTTAAAGCAGATTTCCTTTTAGTTGGCTTACTTAATTACCAATATCATTAAGGTCTGTGTTCTGTGGTATAGAGTACCAGATTGGGACAGTTTGCTACAGAAAAACCAGGGTCCATGAGTGAGAATGATGGAATATTGCAAAGTTAAAGAGATATATTTGGTAACAGAACTTTACAAAGAAAGTTTATTAAATTTATTTCCAAGTGCAAAAAATTTTCAACTTATCATCAGTTATAAGTAACAGAACAGATAAGGAATTCTGTTTTATAATTGTACCTTGAAAATCTAGGAAAATAAGTAAATTACAATTAGATTTTGGTATTTATTTATGATCTAAATTTATGATATTGATTTATTTATATGTCCAAGCTAAATAAGATAAAATGATTTCATTAATGATAGAAAAAAAATCACAGAGCTTACAAATAGGTTTTGCAAGAAATGCTAAAAACCTAGTCTAATAAAACTACAAAACTGTAAGATAAGAAATAAGATTCGAATAACTAAACAATAGATCTAACAGAGGAAACAATGAGCAGAGCTCAGCATCCATATTTTAGTGTTGAAATTTTGCCTACCTTATTTTGTAGAGGCAGTTTGTAGTCTATCGTGCAGGGAGATAGAAACCAGGAAGCACATGACATTTCCCTAAGGTTGCAGATATTATGTGGCTCCTGGAGAAACAAGTTTGCTAAACAGAACACGGAATGAAGGGAGTCACGCCAAAAGAGGACTTTGTAGTTTGCAGAAAAACCCTTGGATTTTATTTCCTGATTTCTGATCTTTACATGTGTAGAGAAATCTAGAGACTGGGACAAAAAGCATCATAGAAGAATAGACAGAACAATGTCTTGGTATCTGTGTATCACTTAAAGCCAGGGATAGACTGTTGTCCAAACAACAAATATAAAAGATTTTGTAGGATATAAATTTGCAGCAGAGTTCTAAGAATCTTATTGCTATGACAACAGAACTAAATTAGAAAGATTGCTTCAAATGTGCTTGAATATATTTTAAAAGTCAACTTTGAAAAGATTCAACTGATTCCAATCAACTTCTTTTATCAAATACTAGTAAAAACTATGGCAAATTTTCAACAAAATATGGTATAATAAATAAAAATAACAAAAATGGTCCAATGATCTCAATAGAACTGAGAACATTAGACAAATTACAACACCATTTCATAAATAGGAAAATGCTTCAAAAATGAAGAATACAAGGGAAATCCCTTAGCTTGATAGAGAAAAACCCAGAAGATAGTAAGATGAAGACTCATTGCTTTCTTCCGAAGCAGAATATATATGGGAACTCTGTATTTTTCAGTGAAGTTTGCAGTGGACCTAAAATTGTCCTAAACAGTAAAGTCTACTTAAAACATCTTATGAATAAATGTGGAATCACTAAGTTAATCATGTAATCAAAAAACGAAGAGCAACATTGTGTACCACCCTGTGAAAAGTTGTGAGAAGACTACAGTAGAGTTTTCTTGTTGGTTGTTTAGTCCCAGTTTGTAAGGATTATGACCACTTAGCTGAGTTCAGCTCCTGTGGAAGAGAACCTCTGCAATGGCCCATGTTGACCAAATTTCAAGATACAATAGAACTTTGTGAATTTTATTTTGAAAAAAAATCAATACTTTTTCAGGAACATTTTTATAGTATCATGTTTAAAAAGAATTTGTTCCTCTAGTATTTGACTGAGAACAATCCTGTGTGCAAGTTAAATATAATTAGGAAAAAATTAATTCTACTCACTGTACAGGGAGTTGCTAATTATGTGACTATTTTTTTTTATTTATTTATGCATACAAGAACTGGGGTACAGGCCAGAGGTGTGAGTGTGTGGAGGGGGTGGGGTGAGAGGAGTCACCAGAGACAGAGTGGAGAGCAGAACAGGCAGACTTACTGAAATACACTGCTGAGGGGAGCAGCGGGCAAAGACAGGAGAGGTCTGCTGCCCTGTGTGTGGATCATTTCCCTGGCCCAGGATTGAACTCATGCTACAGTGGCTGACAGTAGCTTGATAGCGCTGTCCTTAACCCCCGAGCCACTAGGGAGGCCCCCATGTAACTATTTTAGAGTAAAATTTCTGCACCAGAAAAGGAAGCGAATCACAACCCTGGAGGCATGGGGGTAAGAAGAATATCAGTAATCTCTGAGTCACCTCTGCATCCTCCCTCATGAGTAGAAACACCTGGGGCAACACTACAAATGCTTTCAGATACAATTGTGACTGCAGTTTTATCTGCATCTTCTGTAAACTTGCTGTGAAATTTATCAGAAGTGGCAGGAGATTGATTTTTCCAACTACTAGAATCCTAAGGCGACTAGAACCATTTGCCAAACTAAATTGCTTAAATGCAAAAACTTGAAACTTTCGATCTTAAAGAGACACCTATCTCTTTGTTTATGGTTCAGAGATCAGAATTACAAAAGCAGGTATCAGCAAGGCCACATTCCTGCAGAGATCCAGAGAAGAATCCACTCCCTGGCATTGTCCTGGATCTAGTGCTTTGTTCCTTATATGTATCTCTTGACTCATGATGCTTCCTCCATCCTCAAAACAGCAGCATAGCCCAATTCCTTCTTCTGTAGTAGAACACCCCCCCCCACACACACACACACACACACTCACTCTGTAGCTCTCTTAGAAAGACTCTAATAATTAAAATTAGATCCTCTGGGGAATCCAGAAAATGTCTGCCTCCCAAAATCCCTAATTTAATTATATCTGTAGAATCTCTTTTTGCCATAGAACAATCACAGCTTCCAGGGATGAGGACATGGATATCTTCAGCTGATAACTTGGAACTAATGTCTGATTGGGTCCAGGATTATGAGGTCTTGGGCCTCCTGGAAGGATCTAGATTTGCAGCCAGGCACACTCACTTTGCTCCCTGGGCCTGGCATTTGAAAATACAGCCCTGCACTCCCTTCAGTCTCCACAGGCTTTCTCCTGGAACCCAGCTAAGCAGCTAGTGATAGGGGTCAGTACACTGTGGCTCTGAGGTTGGGCTTAGGGGAAGAGAGATGAGTCAGACTCTTCACAGGCTGGTTTGGGACAAGCAGGAGCAGAAGAATGTTCCTGGTGTCCTCCTACCGGACCTCCCCCATCAGTCCCATAGAAGGCCCCAGATCTCCTGCTTCTGGAAGTGTGTGGAGGCAGCTGGTTCTTAGGCCTGTTTCCCTCTGATCTGCCCCTATTGCTGCATTCCAGGCCTTCCTCTCCTTACATCAGAATCCACACTTACTACCCCTACAAAAGGAGAGAAAAATGTTATTCAGAATAACAGTGTTATCCATCTCCCAAGCTTCTCACATTGCCAACATACAAAATACATTAAAAGTATATTCAACCCTTCCAAACAGCTGCTTTCAGTGTGTGGGGAGGGATGCAAGATTCCAGAGGTATATTTCATGTGTTATTAAATTCACCTTTGGAAATTTATCCCTACGATGAAAATCATTCAATTGGAAAAGGTAGAACAAATTTCACCCCTGACTTTAGCTGAATAATCCGAGACACTACCTCAGCCCAGGAGGGCTTTCTGATTAGCACCAATACCCTGGTGTTAAATATGTTCTGCATGTGAGTTTCCATGGGACTGTTCTCTGTAGGTTTCCAGGTAGCTTATTATTTTCATATTTACTCTATTAGCACACCTATACTCCTCTCTATCTTACTGAGTTGTGTCTACTTATTTTATTATGTGTATCATTAGACTGTGCCCTCTTTAAAATGAGACCTTGTTTTGTTTGTCTTCGTATTCCCTAAAGCATGGTATAATGTGTTGTAAAATATTCTCTCAGTAACTGTTGTTGAATAATTGTCTGTATGGATATTTTTGTGGCATGCTTTAATGGGGATTTTAACAGCTCATCCAGGACTTTTACTAAAGAGATAGGCAATTGGGAGTCCACTGAAGACTTTTTGAGCAGGACAGTTATGTACTCATATGTGCAATTTAGTAAGATTAATTTGAAGGAGGTTTTTATAGTGCATTGGAGCAAGACATGCATGAGGCAATTACTTCTGCAAGGAGAATATTTCAATAGTCCAAATGGTAGATGTAGTAAAATTAATCTTATCTGACTGATAGACATAGAAAAGAATAAGACATCACATGTAAATGCTGTTCAGAAACTAGCAGGAAGAGAACCTAAAAATTCAATGATAAAGTGATGGAAAAGAAAAAATTGTTTGCTTGTTAAAAATAAACAATGGTGGACTATTTTACAATGAAAAGTTAATAGTCACAGCACACAAAAGGTAAGTTCATGAATTAAAACCATTACCTATTTATCTCGATGAAAAAAAAAGTATGAATCATTCCATCTGCATGTGTGTGGTCATAAAATAAATTTTTTATTTGCAATATTTATTGAAATTTTATACCTAGCAAAATAATTAGCCAAAAAAAAATCCTTCTTTGATAATGCCTAAAATGATAGTTCTATGGATTTTTAAAGAAATAACATTAACATAGTACTCTCTGATGTCAAAGTATAAATCTAATTATAATTAATAGAACAAATGGCCAAAAGTTTAAACAGTAGGCAGATTTTAGTTGTGTTCTAATAATCTTCTATAAATACAGTATTTAACAACTTGTTTCTTACTAAATATTGAACATATGTGTGATATTCCAAGGAAAATATTATTAGAAAACTATATTTTTTCTGTTTGTGTTACATTAAATAATCTTAAAAGGAGTTCATGATACTCTCTTTGAAACTGACTTTGGATTAGCTATAAAATTCTTGAAGTTATATATGCATGTGAGTATGCATAATTATGTGAATTTCTATACTGATAATATCTGTAACTTCCATTATATTTTAAACTTGAAAGTCTTGCTTCACGATATACAGAAATATGTTCTCAAAAAATAAGAATTTAAAATTTTTTTATCATATATCTAGCCTATTTTAGTCTACATTCTATTGCAAGTATCAAATTTTAATGAGTATTAATATGTACGTTTTTAGCAAACACGAGGGTTTATCTGACCTGTGTACAGAGATATTGATTCAAATGAAAAAAGCTACAATTATCATTAATGCAAAAGCAAACTATTCATTGAAATCTACATGCATAAGATGATTATATTTTTTTAAATAAAACTTTCATTTTAGAGGAGTTTTAGGTCATAACAAGCACAGAGTTCAAGGACAAAGTTTTTTTTAGAGTGTATTAAAGAAATGATCTGAAGGAAGGTGGGGATTAAGTGAACATAAAAACCTAAAATTTAGGGCCTCCCTGGTGGTGCAAGGGTTTAAGCACCACATTATTAAGCAATCTGCAGCCTCTGCAGCACAAGATCGATCCCCTGCCCACCAGGGAGCAACCCACATGGCACAGCACCTCTCCTGTCTCGCCTGCTGCTCCCCTCAGCAGTGTATTTCAGTCAGTCTGCCTGTTCTGTTCCCCACTCTGTCTCTGGTGAATCCTATCTCTGGCCTGTACCCCGGCTCTTGTATGCATAAATAAATCAATCTTACAAAAAAAAACCTAAAATTTAGTATTGCATTAAATATTGAGCAATTATGTATAATTTTACTGGAATTGGCTCACCTTAACTATCAAGAGCATAATTTTATATTTTATGAATTGTGAATTGGGGATTATACATAACCATTATTAAAAATTCACAGGTATGTTAAAAACAAAGGCAATAAATGTAACTCATTGCTTTCTAATTTTTATTAGTTTTTACTATAGTCTATACCCTTACGATTATTTGTCTATCTTTAGGGAAAAAAGATATTATGATATGCTAGTGTTAATTCTTTCAATATATTTTATTCAATTTTATATTTGGTAAAATTATTCTGTATGTTGCTTGAAGAAATTTTAGACTAATATTGTGTCCTTTACACCAATCTTAAAGTGAGTTATTCAGGAGTTATTTAAGAGCTGCATTGATATCTTTACTATTTTTTTCACGTATCTTCTGGTGAAGACATAAAATCACATGTAAGTCCATGCGATTCATAATAACTAGCCAAATGCTGCCTCATTGTCAACAATTTTATGAGATTGGAGAAGCATATTATGATTTCTAAGATATCTTGAACCATCTGTAAATTTTACAATCTCATTTCATATTGTATTTTTTTCATTGCATTGTTTTGGTTGATGTTGATAATTACAGAGAATAATGAGGACAAGAGGTTGAGATAGTAGGCTAGGATAAAGGCAATTGGTAAATATAATCTAATTTATAAGGACATTAATAATTAAGTTTATTTCATGTTGATTGTCAGTCTAATGAAGATATAAACTGCCTTCAAGCAAGAGAGAATAGATATATTTACAGAGGGATAAGATGGCTTTATTTACACAAGCAAATTCCGGGACTTATTGATATTACTCTGTTTGCAACCAGTGACACTGAATGATAATATGATTTTAAGGACATGAAATTTTAGGAAAAACTCTTAATATGTTGATCGTGTCCTCCCATTTTTCAAAACTATTCTAACCTGAATTCCAAAGGATTTATGCCTTCTCGGAATGTATATCTGGAAGACTGAAAAGCAATGTTGATCCTCAATAGTCCTCATTCGTACAAAAGATTTACCTAAGTCAGGACGTCAAGGTCTTAAGTAAGCAGAAGTAAAACATATGCCTACATTGGGAATATTCTTGCAAATATGCTATCACCAGCCTATTTAATTATCTATCTTAATGATATAATGATGGTTTGAGATATTACAACCAGGAGGCATAATTAAATAGACTTTTGAGTATCTAAAATGTTTTTTGCCATTGCCAGGTTCAGACAAACACCATCAGGTTTAAAGAATTGACAATGCCAAATGAATTGCAAGAAATCAAAAGGTACGGAAGGTTAGGCTATATTATATCAAGTGGGTAAACATTTTGTTTAGCACTATATTGAAGATCTGACTGGTTAGGGAATAAAACAGTCATTTATCTAGAGAAAACACACATGAACCTGAACTGACTGCTAATCGCTGGCTGATTAGAGGGGGGGGGGGATGTGCAAAAAATGTACATTGATTGTTGGTAGAAAGCTGTATCTTTATTAACAATATTTTTAAAAGAAGAAAGAAGGAAAATAATAACATGGGTTCCTCTGAAAATAGCTTGTTGGATATGAATAGTGGAGGGAATGGGGAAAAATCATTTAACAAATACATTAATCAATAAATGTTCTGTACATAGATGATTGATTGGTCTCTAGATGATGAACAATGATAGATGTATGCATACAAACATACTTATGTAGAGGAGTCATATAGAAAATCCTAAGACAGAAGTACTATGTTAAAATGGTAAAACAGATTCTATTCTCAAATCTCTTATAAGTGGAGAAAGCAAGAGATAAACCTGTAATTGTAATGTGCATCATTCATTAATAACTGCTGCATAATACATTATAAAAATGTGAGCAAAGTTGATTATACAACAGATTTTAATTGTCAGTACATTTTTAAAATAACAGGTTTTTCAGAAAATATTTAAACCCGAGAGGAAAAAATCAATAAATATTTGAAAGAATATCATGCATATGTGTGCAATATAATTTTAGTGTTAAGGTTTTAATAAATTATTTTATAATATAATTGTTTCCATTAGATAAGATGTGATATTATTAATTAGTCATTATTATTTCTAGATGTAAAAAAACTTAAAAATGATTTATCACCTCCTTTTATTTTCCTTTTACAGAGCTCATCCTCTGTACTGTTTGGACAGAGGAAAGCACTAGAATTTTATATGTCTATGTATATGTATATATATATGTTTATATGTATATATATGTATATATGTAAGAATATGTTATGCAATTTAATTATTCTAACATGGTTGTAATAGGCACTTTTACTTTAGTGTGTTTATACAACACTCTGTATGTTCTTATAAATATATATTTCATATATATGAAATAGATACTAAGCAAATAATTATTTTTTAAGATTGATTTTATTTATTTGTGCATAAAAGAACTGAGGTGTAAGCCAGAGGTGCGGGGCATGATAGGATTTACCAGAAACAGAGTGGGGAACAGAACAGGTAGACTGACTGCTGAGGGGAGCAGTGGGTGAGACAGGAGAGGTCTGCTGTGTCATGTGGGTTTGCTCCCTGGCCAGGGATGGAACGCAGGCCACAGTGGCTAGTGATAGCTTGAGAGCACTGAACCTTTAACTCCTACACCACCAGGGAAAACCATTAAGCAAATAATTATTTTAAAATAATTAAAGTGATTGAAATTAATAAGTATATTCAGCAAATTTATGAATACTGTCACCATTTCTACTTTTCTGAACTGGCTTAAATACATGCAGATAATTCATACTAGTGTATGTGCAGCTATAGTATCTAACATCTCAATCAGAAGTCATTGTGATATTTTTAATAACTGAAATTTGCTCAGTGGCTCACCCTTCATGTCTCTGACTACCGTTTTAGCAGAAGTTTCTCTTTTACCTCTCCTAAATCATAAAGTGATGTGTGCAATTCTTACTAACTCCACTGACTAGAAATCTTTAGGAGGTGATTGATGTGACTATTTTGAAAGCAGCAGCTACCAGCATTCAAAACTACAAAGGTGATCACTGAAGATGATGGACTGCTAAATTCTGCAGGGAAGAGAATTTTTCTATTAAGCTATGATAAACGACAGCAACTCCTCTGTTAATTTACTTTTCATTTTGCTTTAACTTCTTCATTTTTTAATGTACGTTTTCTAATCCATCTTGAACTTGGAAGTGACTTATCAAGTATTAGTTAAAAAAAAAACAAAAAACAAAAAACTGAAAGTGTTCAGACACCAAACCTACTGTCTAAATAGAATGAAAAATAAAGCATCATTTGATAATTAAATTGAATTCAGCAGTTGTAGTACAAACTTATTAATAGTCCTGGTAAATTTACTAGATTTTCTCCTGTAGTCACTGATTCAGTTTCATAGTATACACCAGTCCTAACAATCTAAAATCCTTTGCTTGTGAATCTTTGTCAAAAGGTAGCACTTCAAACCATACAATGTCAATAGATTTAGCTTCAGAATTTGAAAGTAGAATTTAATTTTCCTGTGCTTATAATAAATCATGTAGTCATGTAATGTGCACTTATAGCTTGTTTTTTGCCATTGTGCAAGAAATCATTCCCTTTCTCAATATATGCTTTAAAAATAAACTATAGCACATCCACAAATGCATATTTCCGTCTTTGATATATTTATGTAAGCATAAAAGTGAATGACTGAATCCTACTAATCTAACTATATAGATCTGCCAAAATTTTTAGAACCTGTCCTGTTGATAATAATGAGAATGGCATATTTTATTAGATGTAGAGTTCTCTGCTTTTTAAAAAAAATATCATTTATTTCACCAATATTTATGTAAATGGATTGTAAAATATTCAGTGGGTGTTGCATTTCTGTCCCTTTCCTTTCCAGTTACTGATCAGGAAGTTAGAATGAATTATTATTGCTGGCTTACTCAACAATTTGAATAATTTGAATATTATTTGCTTTCTTTCCCATGCAATAATTTAATATTGAATTATGTTAACTACATGCAGTGTTAGCAAACCAGAAGTTAGAAAGCTCAAAACTTACTCAGATTTTGGCTAGTGTGTAAACTTCTCTCTATGAAATATTTCACCTGTTTTAGAATGTTAATGTTCTTTTTATCCTGTTTAATGACTGAGGATTCAACTGCTTCTAGTTTAAGGTCACCAATAGCAATGGCACAAAGACAAGAATGGCTAACATTTATGGAGCTGAATGTATGCAGCAGACAATACACTCTGTGCTTGACCAGAAATATATCATATGACTTTCACAAAATTCTACAAGAATTACTAATAGTTATCTATCCCGTGTGTAAAAGAAATAATTTTTAAAGTGATTAAGGGACTTTTCCAAGGTAAGGCAGCTTTTCAACGCTGGAATTTAAGACATTTCCAATTCATCTAACAGAACCATCTGTAACTACATTATTTAAGTCGTGTTGGTATAACACACATGTGGAAATAAAGGAGTTTTATTTATTAGATCTTGTTGAGGGAAGTTCAGTAAGTTCAGTTTCAATATATATTGAAATTACATATTCAGTTATATATACTATATATAATGTATCCTGTTATATATATTACATTCAGCTATATATTTATTCATATATGTATATATTACATATATGTATAACTGTAGAACTTTGCCAACTGCAGTACCTCACATATAACTCAGATTCATGTTCTTCCCATTCACTGGACCTCCTATCCAAATATTCTGGGGTGTTCCACTTTTCTGACTCTCACAGACTCATACCTAAAATAGGTATTTGGGCCTCCCTGGTGGTGCAACCGGTCAAGCGCAGTGATGTGGAGCTCTCCACAGCCTTTGCAGTGCGGGTTTGATTCCCAACCAGCCAGGGAGATACCCACATGGCACAGCAGACCTCTCCTGTCTTGCCCGCTGCTCCTCTCAGCAGTGTATTTCTGTCGGTCCTCCTGTTCTATTCCCCGCTCTGTCTCTGGTGGATCCTCTCACCTCCCACATTTCTGGCCTGTACCCCAGTTCTTGTATAAATAAATAAATCTTTAAAAAAATTTAAAAAAAACAAATAAAATAGGTGTTTATCTTATTGCTTATTTAACTTCAATGACCCACTCAGTAAAACTGATCATCATATTTAATTTTCACATCTACTTATTGGGATTTAAAATTTTAAAATTAAATATATTTAGAAATAAAATTAGGTATATGCTCTGAATATGTTTCATCAGTTTACTCATGGCAACTACTCCAAGATAATATGTTTTAAAGAAACTATAAACAACAATAAAAATAAATACACACATTAAAATATATTGAATACTATTTAAACACCAAATATGTCTCACTGAATAAAATACACTACCATTGTATATGCAAGAAGAGGAGTATATGTTATCTTAATATGGCATGGTTTTAGGAGTAACAGTATGCACTATTAACAAAAATCAATACTATTAAATTGGTAGTAATATTGTTTAGCAATTCTCAAAAGTATTATCCCTAATTATGTTCACTACTAATTTGAATTTTAAAATTTATTTTTGAAAGCTGGAATTATTCCTTTTTCATTAGAAACCAAATGGAAATAGAAACAGTTACATTCTATTTCAAACAAAAGTTCAATATCTTACATACGGAAAACATACAGATGAACTGTATAATAACAGCTACATGTCTATTCAAGGTAACAGAAAGACCTGCTTGTGTACCATAACTGGTGGTTATATTGACCTGAATTTCTAGCCAAATTAATAATATATACATATAAAATTACATAGTCACAGATACCAAAAAGGAGAAGAAAATATTAGTACTGGTGTAAATGATAGCAGTCACCTGAAAATTCTGAAAATTCACATACAATAGAAAAGCAATTAGGCTGTTCGGTAATATGACTATATAAAATAATATAAATAATATATAAAGTAAAATGTGTATTTCTTATATCATCAATAGGTGAAAAGCAAAGTGATGAAAATTCCATCAATAGAAAAGAGGAACAAGGTACAGAGATAAATAAACCAATTGAACAGGATAGTGAGAACAACAAGGATCCAGAGGGGACACTTGAAATACGTTAATGTCTTTTTGATATTTTTATGGGAAAATAAAAAGATAATTTGGCTCCTATTTCACTTTATACTTGATAATCACTCCCAAGGAAATTTTTAGATCTGAATGCTGATGACGCTGATGACTAAATCCTAAAACTCCTAGAGAAACACATGAAGGAATGGGTTTTAAGGCTTTGAGTTTAGAATTTTTTAAATTATTAAACAAAGGACACTCGTCTTAGGGAAAAACATTTATAAACTGAATTTCATTAAATTTGTTCATCATAAGGCATTTTATAAGAGTGAAATAAAATAGTCGCAGATATAAGCCAGATGTTTACCAGCAAAGTGTCTGAACTAGAATGATTTAACATCTGTAAATTAATAAAAACATTTGGGAATATATTTTAAAAGATATTTTACAAAATTGGATAGCCAGCTGGTCAATAAAAATATAATATCTGTTCAATCTCAATAAAGAGCAAGAAAATGGAAAGCAAATAATATTATGATGCAAGCAGGCATCCTCTGCAGAGATAAAATTAAAAAAAAATCTAAATTAAATAATTATGCTGAGGTTGAAATGGAAAAATAAGAACTCCCATGACTCCTGGTATAACCAATTATTGCAAACCTCTGGAAAAATCTTTAACAGTGTCTATTTTAATTGAGCATAAGCATTTACTAGATAGATAGATTATATAAAGTTAGAGCTACAACAAAAATGAATATATATGTGGTATACACAAATGTACCAGCACCATTCTTCATAATTATCCCACTTAGAATCAAATCTAATAGTCTTTAACAGCAGAACAAATAGAAAGGTAAAATAGTATGTATTTTAGTGGTGCTGGCTAATACAACTGTTACCAGTTAGAGGACATTTCCACTGGGCAGTGCTACCTAGGACAGAAGTTGAAGTAATCAATGTTAAACACAACACAGGTGAATTTTGCACATGTAAAATTGATTGAGAAAGAGCAAACACAAAAGGTTATATATATTCTATTCAATTTACATAAATTACAGTGAAATTAATTTATGAAGTTACAAATAATGATGCTGACTTTTGTGTTGCAAGCTAGGAGAAGTTAAGGATTGAAAAGAGGCATGAAAGGAAGTTGCTGAAATAAGGTTAATACTTATTTTTAATCTGAACAGTAGCTACCTCAGTGTATTCACTTTGTGATAGTTCATAAACTTCTTATTTAGGACTCGAAATGTTATTTTAAAGAGGAAGGAAAAAAGAGAAAATAAATTGAGACAATCACAATAATTAGAAAACAAAATTAAAAATGTTGTTTGATATTAATTTTATTTCAAGTGTTGTCAATCTTCACCTTGTCAGGTAATGTACTTTTTTTATTAACAAACATGCAATTATACGACTGCAAATTAATAGAAGTTTAGTTTCTATTAATATATAAATTATAAGTTATAAAATAGTCTAAATTATAAAACATTCTATTCTATATAGGTCATAAACCATTAATACCATTACACCAATTTGATGGCATGAATTCTTACTAGCTAAATTAAATTATGTAAACTTTTTATCTTCATATCATATGTTGCATTGAAGAAAGTCATGGGTGATTAAAGAAATCATCTTAATAACTGATTTAACTGGAGTTATGCTCCTGGCATTAAAAAGATATGCATTTCTTGCTGAAGAAAAATATAACTGGTGCATTGAAACTTGTGTGTTCCATATGGCTTCGGTGTTTCATGGATGTGGAGATCTTTATTTAATTCTATGCAAACTCTTAAATATAATTAAGGAAACATCATAGTGTGCTTTGTACAATATCACTAGGAATTCCATTACCAACTTCTTGAAATCTTTTTAATAAGATAGCTTAATATGTGAAAAATAAACATGAATTTCTTAGAAAGTGTCATTGAATTTTAGGCAGACGTGCTAATGTGTTTGGAATCATTGATTCTAAAATAAGGGAAACTTTCTGCAAAGTATATTTAACACAGAAACTTCATATACCAAAACACAATGCAAAGTTTTAAGACACCTGTTCTCTAATTTCCCAATACCCCTTACAGAGACAGTGAGAAAACCTTCAAAGTCACTAGTAGTCATCAGAGACATCAACTATCAAATAGCAGAGTTATCTGATTATTCAGGTTATTGAAATAAAATCCATGAGGCAGAAAGTTGAAGCTTTTTATTCAGTATCACATATATTTGATGCATGGTGAAATGAAAGAGAATTTTCCTACATTTAGAAAATATGTATTTGCAATTCCCAGTTACATTGTTCCATTTGATACTATATCTCAGTAGCCTAGAATTACACTTGTATTTTAAAGAAGAATGTTGAATTTTTAAAGTCAATTTTTATTTCCTTTTTTTACTTAGTTTCTTTCCTGACTAGAGTCTTGGGGTTCAGAAAGCTTTCTGAAGTATTTTCAGGAGTTTCTTATTATTTCTTTCAGCTTCTTTGAAAAATTTCTCATGTTTTCATCAAAACAACAACAAAAAAATAAACAGGGTCTTCCTGGTGGTGCAGCGGTTGAGCACTGGGCTGCAAAGGTGCCCGCAGCCTCTACAGCACCGGTTCAATCCCCAGCAACCGGGGAGGGTCCCACATGGTTCGACAGATCTCTCCTGGCACACGCTGCTCCCCTCAACAGTGTATTTCGTCAGTCTGCCTGTTCTGTTCCCCACTCTGGCTCTAGTGAAAACTCTCACACTTTTGCGCTTCTGACTGTACCTAGTGCTTGTATAAATAAATAAATAAACAAACAAATAAATAAATATATAGATAAATAGATCTTAAAAAAAAAGAGCAAAAACAAACAAACAAACAAAAACCCAAACTGGGTGTTTAGGGGAAAATGATCATTCAGATGACACAAAACAAAATTTTATTTCTTATCTAACAAGAAAACCAAAGAAAACCCTCTCTCTCTATTCTCAGCTGCAGTGACACCACGGTGCCCTCTCCTCCTTAGCCAACACTGAGGGTGTATTGGGGATCAGAGTAGATGTCCCAATGCAGTAAAGAAGATCTTTAAGTGAATGAAGAATTTAGGCTTATTATTAGGGAACAGAAATTCAAAGATGACAGAATAGAAAGGATTGTCTTTAATATATATATATATATATATATATATATATATATATATATATATATAAGAGTTCTGTGCCAGTTTGTAACTTCTCTGCAGGATGGAGAAGCCAAAGCTCTGAGCATATGTACCTTGTGCCATCCCTTCTGACTCTGCTTTTTACCTGGCCACTCTGATGTGTGAATGGCATTGTCATTTTTGACAGTGATTTGCAAGAGCTCCGCCTCTTGTCTACCATGAAGTTTACCCAAGATGAGAACATCTTGCTCAGGCACCAGCACGTGTTCTCTCTGATATTCCGCCCAGGAAGTGCTTCATTGGTTGATCTGCTGGGGTCAAGATGGCACAGAATTGCTGCTACATCCTCATTTTCTTCTCCTTCTTCCTCTTCTTTTGCAAAACGTGCTGGTTATGTCCCTCAATCCATTTTGATTAAATTCCTTTCTATAGACATTTTTTTTCCCTCTTCTTTCATCTCATTGAATCTCATCAATTGACTTTCTTTTAACTTTCATGTTCTAAATAAATACCTGCAGCATTCAAATGAATTCTGATTACCTTTATATGTTCATACTTATTGCCCATGTCTTATATGCATTACTTATTCTCAAGATCCTTTATTAAAGACCACTGAAGGGAAGCAAAGCATATGCTGGCTGTTAGTAATCATAACATGAATTTTTTTTAAGATTTATTTATTTGTGCATACAAGAAATGGGGTGTAAGCCAGAGGTGCGGGGGTGAGAGGATTCACCAGAGACAGAGTGGGGAGCAGAACAGGCAGAGCTACTGAAATACACTGGGTGAGGCAGAAGTCTGCTGTGCCATGTGGGTCAGGTCACTGGCTGGAGATTGAACTTGTGCTGCAGATAGCTTCATAGTGCAAAGATTTAACCCCTTGTGCCACCAGGGAGGCCCCATCATAATAGAAATTGTAATACAGGACTCTCCCTAGTGAGAAAGTTGGTAAAGATTAGTGCAATTACGTTATCCCAACTGGTCTTCTAATTTGGAGTATTATGAGTTTAGCGAAGCTGCCTTACGCTATTACTGTCTTGCCATCCATGTTGTTTGGTCAGGTGGCCTGCAGTCACCCTAAGCTGATACTAGCCCCTCATATAACACATGCCCTCGAAAGCAGCCGCAGAACACCGGAAAATGTATGTTCCTGATAAGACATCCTTGGCATCTCTGGGAATCAAGTCTCCTCTAGGTTCAATTCGTGCCTTTAAATAAGACTTTATGTGACTTACCACAGCCACACTTTTTTTGGTCTATTTATTTATTTATTTATTTTTATAGAAGCATGCTTTATTTATTTATTTGTTTGTTTGTTTGTTTTTGTTTATACAAGCACTGGGTACAGTCAGAAGCGCAGTAGGGTGAGAGAATTCACCAGAGCCAGAGCGGGGAGCAGAGCAGGCAGAAGGACCGAAGTACACTGCTGAGGGGAGCAGCGGGCGGCAGGAGAGGTCTGCGCGCCATGTGGGACCCTCCTCCAGTGGCCGGGGAGCAGCCGGGGATCGAACAGTCACTCGGCGCTGCAGAGACCACGGCGAGCTTTGCAATCCAGCGCTCAACCGCTGTGCCACAGGGGAGGACCGCTTTTTTTTTGGTTTAAATTAACAATTCTATCTTATCCTGGGAACCTCAGGCTATGCAATATACTCAGGGACGCTAAAAAGGGCATATGCCCTCGGTCCTTCTTGTCTGCATCTGCCTTGACTTCCCTGCATACCTCTGTGGCTCCTTGAAACTGCTGGATACTTATTCCAGGACCTGTGAGCAATAAACTTCTTTATTTCAATTTCTCTTGTGCTCTGTTATTTAACCAAGGCTCACCATCTGGCATCCTGAGCTCACTTATGTGTTAATTTGACAAATTCATAACACTCTCTGTGTAGCAAGATGCTTAAAGTACACAAGCACATTAAAGTGGCTTAAAGTGGTGTGGGTGATTTCCTTGCTCCTCAAAGTAAGTAAGAAAAGTAAGTAAGTAAGTAAATAAATAAATAAATAATAGATAAATATGTAAATCTTACTACAAAATAAAGCAGAATTAGGAGTGGGCTTGTAGATGTCAATTTATTTATTTATTTATTTAAGTATTTTTTTTTAATAGAGGCATGTTTTTATTTATTTATTTATTTGTTTGTTTGTTTGTTTGCTTTGTTTATACATGCACTGGGTACAGTCAGAAGTGCGGGAGGGTGAGAGAATTCACCAGAGCCAGAGCGGGGAGCAGAGCAGGCAGAAGGACCGAAGGACACTGCTGAGGGGAGCAGCGGGCGGCAGGAGAGGTCTGCGCGCCATGTGGGACCCTCGCCCAGTAGCCGGGGAGCAGCCGGGGATCGAACTGGCGCTGCAGAGGCTGCGGGCAGCTTCGCAACCCAGCGCTCAACCGCTGCGCCACCGGGGATGCCCTGTAGATGTCAATTTAGATGTCAAATTGTTTTTAGCAATTTGTCCGTTTGTGTGTATGGGGGCGGGAGGATTGGAAATATTTGCCTACAATAAGAAGTTACAAAGCAATCAGTTCAGTTAACTAACATTTTTAAATGATAGAAATACTTTTCTTATTTTTAATTTTTAAGTTTTTATCACCATGTTATAAAAATTAAAATATTAGAGGGATATTTATTTCTTAAATGGATGAAAATAACACTACTTCTAAAAATAAAAATATTCAAGTCTTTGGGTATATTCTGTCAAAGGATTGCATGTAAGTGATACACAAATTGCATAGGCATATTTGTTAGATATGTGAATTGATAACCTTTAAACCAATCTTAAATTATGTCCCCCTAGAGTCTAACAACACATAAATGTATTTATCTGTTTCAATATAGATGATAAATGCAAAGGCAAATGAAATATAAGAGTAAGAAGAGGCATTGAATAGAGAAAAAAAAATTTGATTCTTAAAATATTGTAGGTGTTCAAAGTGGACAGAATATATGTGATGCAGACCTGACATAGGACTCATTATTAAACTGGACTCATTATTAAACAAGCAAAATACTCATGAGTAAATGCAATGGACATCAACTCCCAAAACTGACAAATCTTTGCTGACATAGAGCTATCAATTTTCCAGAAAAATGAATTCCAAATGTGTCTATGATGGATGCTGATCTCAAATTGACTGTTCAGGGCCTCCCCGGTGGCGTAGCGGTTGAGCGCTGAGTTGTGAAGCTGCCCGCAGGCTCTGCAGCACCGGTTCGATCCCTGGCCACCAGCTAGGGTCCCACATGGCACGCAGACCTCTCCTGCCACCTGCTGCTCCCCTCAGCAGTGTACTTCGTCACTCTGCCTGCTCTGCTCTCCCCTCTGGCTCTGGTGAATTATCTCACCCTCCTGCGCTTCTGACTGTACCCAGTGCTTGTATAAATAAATAAATAAATAAATAAATAAATAAATAAATAAATAAATAAATAAATCTAAAAAAAAAAAGAGACTGTTCAATTACATTTGTTAACCATTCAATTACATGTTGACCATATTGAGACTTAAAAAAAAAATCATTACATGCAAGATGCCAGATCAAAGATAAATACATGAGTCAATACAGGCTAACATTCAGAAGAAACTGGACAATTTTGTGGTAATATATTGAAAAGTTTTGAAAGACAGTTCTCAAACTAATGAAACTCCTTTAGTGGAATTTCTCTTATACCCAAATTAAATACTTGATAGATGTTATTTATTATAATTGATACCACTATGACGGTATCGTTTTTAGTCTCAGTATCACAAAACTTCTCTGTTTTTCCTTCGTACATTCAGCCTCTAATGACATTCCTATCAAATACTCTCAGATCCTATATAAATCCAAGAATCTTTAGGTAACTTAATATTTTCAAAAGACCAGCAGATATAATGTCACATAACTGTCAAAAGCCTCCATCAGAAACAAATTTCCCATTGTAATTGTGTTCATTTCTTTCTCTCCTAGTTTGTCCTGTTGTTTACCACATTGGAAGGCAAGTTCCAGTATATTCTCCTCTGGACATTTGCTCTATCAGTCGTCTCTGTATTTCCCCTATCTTCACACCCTGTATATATTCTACTGTTTTTCCTTTGAGCTCATGACTCCACCCTAGGCAAAAATCCTACCTCCTTAATATAGCATTTTTCTCTAAAACACTTCTTTCCCCCAACAGATGAAGCAGAACACTGAAAATGCTAACAAGAGGTCAACAATCACTTAAGCCCTTCTCATGATAAAACACTAGGAAAAGTGAAAAGATTTTTGTGAAATTGTACTCAACTTAAAATAGAATTTCTGTTTCAGAACAAAGCTGGTAATCTTCTTGAACTCTAGAATACCTATATAATTATATTTCCAAGTCAATTAACATCATTTTTCTTTAGTAGGTATATATATATATATATATATATATATATATTTATTTATTTATTTATTTATTTATTTATATATATTTAAAAGTTAATATACATTTCTGCTGAGTAGCTGTTTATACACATATGCACATATTTCTATTCCTGTTTGTGTTTATTTCTGTGCTGACTACTATTCAGTGATGCTTCTGGAAAGACTAGTGCTCCTATCCTCTACCTGTTCATAGACATCTTTTTCTAGAAGCTACTCATCAAAAACTGTACCCTTGCAGTATTTTTTTGAATACTCCATGTAGAAGGAAACTCTTTACATAACTGAAACAGCCCTGTATGTCTTATCCCTAATGTTTGGTGGGGGTAACACTTTTATTACATCTGTTGTTGTTTATTTCTTTTTTTAATGTTAACTATATAACATCTACTTTTCCTATGCTAGACAAGGAAAACCAAAGATGAAATAAAATCACCATTTCTTTTTCAGTTTGGTGAACTACCAAAAAATGACAATTTATCTTACCATAAAGGATATTTAAGACTTTAATATATAGACACAATAAATTAACATTAATGATCCTGATAAAATTTAGATGCTGTGTTCAAAGCATTTTTTGTTAAGATATAGTCATTCTTCCTCTCATTTTTCTACCTTTTCAAACAGGATTAGCACTTGCTGGCAAGAATAAAAATAAACAATAAGAAAGACTCAGGCATCACAAATTTATTAACAGAGCTGTTTCAGCTGAGTAATCTCAGCATCTATTCCAAGACAAGCACTTATCCAGTATAAATGTATTCCTTTAAAAGGTCTAGAGAACTGTCATCATTACATAATTCGGATCTGAAATATTATGGTATAAATAAGTAATCTGGCAATTCCACTTATAATATAGCTGTTTATTAAATGCCACAATTAAATATTAAATTTAATTGCTGGTTTAGCTAGGGTTCTGAATACATAAAATAAGCATCCCATTTGGGATACAGGCCATGAATATATAATGATCAGTGTTTGTCCTTTTTCTTTTTGTTTTCTTCTTTCAATTATTTCAGATATGTAAAGAGTCTATCCATGTAAAACATTACAGAAGATATTCTCATCTATTACTGATTAATTATTTCAACAGATTATTGTATTTATACTCTGAGTAAGATCTTTTCTGGAATATGGGATATAACAGTAAATAAAAGATAAATTACTTACCACCAATAAAAACACTTATAAAGTGTGGACTATGTTAAAAATAGAGTGCAGAGTGTGGAGAAGCACAGTTGAAAGGGAAGCTAGGAAAATCCTCATTCAAATGAAGAGTGGTAGCTTATCTGGTTTCCTCCACAGTAAGTAATGAAGGAGAGACAATGAGACAGATAGATCCAAGATAGAAGTCATGTTTTCCTAGAACTTAATCTTGGAAACAACAGTCTAACACTTTCATCACATTTTATTCTTTAGGTTATACTTAGGAAGACTAACCCATGCTTCAGAGGGAAATTAAGTTCTATTCAACAAGTTTTATTTTAAAACTAACTGGTTTTATTTTAAAACCACCATGATCCTTCACCCTACAGCTTTTGACTGGATTTCAGGCAATGGGAATCTGCAGGAAATTTAATGTGGGTATTAAACCCTTTACCGCAGTTAACTATCAGCTCATCATGTATGGATTGCTTCCTTCTGCCTAAGTCCATAGTTCCATACAACTCTCTTCCTTCACATTTTCATAATTTGTCTCTTCAATTCCCATTCCATGTCTAAGGGTAGGAATAATTCTTGACATTACTATTTTATATTGTACTACTGAAGACATTTAGAAAGGACAAAGGAGGGTATTGCATTCTAGTAATCACTAAGCAATCATACTACATTGGGAATGAAATGACACTGTTAGAATTATATAATATATAATTGTATATATAATTTTTATGAGAGGAATGATAATAAGCCATGAATCATACTGCAATATCCCTTATTGTTTTTCTTAAACCTTGCCTGCACCTATGTGAATTATCCTTTAGTAAAACTCTCTTCATATTATCCAGTCAGAATATGCATCTGCTTTCTACAACTGATGTAGTAATTAAGATGGGAGACCTTAGAAGAGCTTGGATTCTAAGCTAAACTTTAAGCTAGTTATTGGTTGTGAGACACAGAAAAGCTAATTAAGTTCCCAATACCTCAATTTTGTCATCCATTATATCTATTAAGAGCTGACAAAATGTCAGACACCATTTAGGCACTCAAAGATTTATGAGTCAATTGTTGTGATCCTTAGTACAGTTCTCTGATTTCAATCAATTATTGTTCATATTGATAGTTATCAGTAACTAATAAACTCACCTAAGTTCACATAGCTAAGATGATGTTGGGAAGGATTTGTTTGGGGTGGGGGATGAGGGTCAGAGCTCAATATGATGAGCTATGAATATTTTAATTTAAAAATTATTTCTCTTAGATGATCAGTTAAAAAATACTCAATAAATTTGAACTGTGTTCAGCATCAAGCCCTAAATGATTTACAAGAAGTTATGAGTCAAATGCAGTACACAGTTGTCTTTAATAATGTCAAAATATTATAATCAAATTTAAAAGATATTTTTATAGAAGTGGTAACATTTCTGAAAGTTATACTCTATAATTTAACAATATCTATAATTTTACTTAGATCTTTTTTAACACCAAAGTATGAATGAAAATAAGCTAGGGTGAACATGGCGGTGACTCTTAAAGCATTTTTAAAATTTAGTCACATACATATGAAATATGTTATGTGCATAACACACATGTATTATATACATATATAAACTATATATACATTTTAAATACACATAACACATATTTCAAATAATATTCTATACCTTTTAAAAATAATCTTAACAGAATGTTTTATTATTTTACTTTTCCTAAGTGTAATTTTAAAAGAAATGCTGACTTTAAGATAAAAAAGTTGAATAATATATTTTTTAAAATATTCTTTACTGTCATAAAGAACTGACAAGATACTAAGAGCTGACTAGTCAAAAATAAGTAAACTTGAGAAGAGGGAATAGCATTTCTAAGAGTATGTGTGGTCTTAGGGAACACAAACTTAGAGTTTGAGACCTATGACGTAAAGGAAAGAGTTAAAGATCCCAAAGTTACCTAAATTGCAAGAGTAAGAAGAGATCCATCCCCACTAATTAGTAATAACCATAGAAGTGCACCTTAAAATTAAGGGTGAACAAAAAATAAAGCACACACAGATACATTCAAGAAATTAGACCAGACCCTCAACAGACCAGAGGAAAAAAATACTTCATGAAAATATAACTACCAGCTGACCTTTGCACAGCTCAAATTCTCCTCTAACTAAATTAACCCAATTAACTCAAAATGAGAAGTTTATTTAAATTAGTCCTGGACTGATAGTGGCACCAGAAACTCAGTAAAAAACAAACAGCAAACTTCTGAATACTCTAGAGGATTTAGCAGGAAGGGAAAATCTTGTACAACATCTTGTCACTAAGGGAGTCTCTGCTGTGGTATCCCGCTGAAAGTGGTCTGTTGTCAGAATCACTCCTCAGGACAACGGCTCATATTTCCCAACCTCCCAAGGGTGTTTCTTGCTGAGCTCTCACCGCTGAGACCTTCTCCAGGAATTTTCCTGGATGGAAGAAAGCTGTTTACATAGCAGCCTGCATATAAAAACTGATTAATGTGTTGGCTTCAATTTGATTCAGACATCTACTTCTGCCCTATCCTGATGGCCTTATTCCCTCCCTCCAGCTGTTTCTGAGAGGAACTTTCTGCATGGAATCTGAGTCTCAGAAACTGTTTCCAGGAAACCCAACCTTCAGGGGGAACCCTCTAAGTCGACAGCTGACAAACTGATCCAGCCTGGTCTTAGTCATTTGGTGGCACCTACTGCTGATAACTGGTCCTTAGTAAGTTTTCTGCTTGCAGTTCCCCAAACACAGTACCCTACACATTTTGACTCCAGGACTCCTTCCTGAACCTTTTAACACTCAGGCAATTTCCTTATTGAAATACATACAGATATTTGCTTTTTCATTCTAATACCTTTAGGCCATGGGGGAGAGTAGGTATATCCTAGGGATTCTCAAGACCTAAGCATGCCATGATTTATGCATAATTGTGGTTCCCCAAACTATGTGTCAGGTATGTTTTGGTATAGAATCATTTAGAATTTAAACAAGATGTCTGCCATATTTGCCCATGATTTCAGATTCTTCTGGAATCTATCAGGTGTTACTAATATCTCACCTTTCTTTTCTTAGTGTTCAGCCCAGGGGTTGGGGAGACTTAAATCTCCTCTTATGGTCTACAATAGGAAATTTACCCTGATCACACCTCTCCTTAGTCAGCAACAATCCCTTACAAGAAGTAAAAGACAGCTCTAAGTATATACACTTACCCTTCAGCAAAAGGAGGGACCTGGTTCTGTGAACTATATGTAGTTTCCTTCCAAGGCAACTTTGATAGCTCAGCCAAGATTATTTTTAAGGGTGTAAGTTATATAAGAGTCATCCCCTTCATTTATATAAAATAATGGGAAAGGGTATGAAAATTATGAAGGAAACTTATAGTAGTATCAATAGTAGATGAATCATCATTATTGAAAGTACTCTGGGGAGCAGGAGACAAGTAATGTATTTCACAAATGTACCTCAGGGGAGTGGTTGATGATGTGAGACATCCTATCCACCAAGGAGGCATGAGGGATGGCCCCATTATCAGGGAGACAAGAAGGGTAATTTCAAGTTTCAGCATATGGGTAGATGGCATCATTGAGGAAGGAAACATTTGTCTTGGTGAAATTATTATTACTTTTATTTAATTTTTGAAAAATATATGGTTTCTCCCTCAGTCTTGGTGAAATTACAAAGAACTGTTCTATCAATGTGGAAATAGGTTGTATCACATGCTATAATAAATGCAGTCAAGTGGGCTATCATGTAAATCTAGTGCTATATCACTTATAAATCATGTCTATGGACAAGACTATCAATTAATTTTTCAGTTCCAGTGAGTGCCCAGTGGATGTAAACTGGCACAAACAAGAGGGTGAACATGGAAAACATAAAGTTGTCAAATAAATTTAGGAGATTATGCACAAAGCAATTATCATGCATATTATTAGTTGCTATAAAAGTAGCACCCATGCCTATGGAGAAATGGATTGTATGATAAAGATATGCACATATCACATTTCTTCAGGACATAAAATCAGATGTCTAGTTCTTACCTCATTTATGGACAAATGGCAATAATGTGAGAATAAGTGATGAATTAATGACTATAGCCTAGATAGCTTTGATGTTATGATTCTCTTTGGGGCTCATAACAGCCCAGCGGAAAAGAATATAAACTACTATGAACTCTAATTTTATACAAAGAAATGGCTAAATTTAAGATGAGATCTAGGAGACCAGCATGTGAGCAGTGGTGCCTGCAGTCTGGAATTTTCCCTTATTGCACCAACTTGTAGGGGAAGGGAGTTCTGCTTCTCCAGGTAGAGTTTCCAGGGACAGATGTTAAAGTCTGGATAAGGTTTTGGAGACCATACTGCATGTAGTCCAGCAAATATCAGATTGACTTAGCTCTTATAATTACACTGCTTTCAAAGGCAGGTTATCACAGCCATTTGTTAATTCGGGAGCTTTGGTCTTTTCAGCACAAGTAGGTTTTTATCAATTCTTGCCTTGGGTGTCTGTTTATCAATGTCCTCTTAAACAATAAGTCATGTTCATTTTAAATTGCTAAGTCTCTCCATTTCAAGTATACCCATTTCTTGATCAGTCAGGATCATATCTCATCATTTTGTGTAACAGTCAGCTGCTTTTTAGAGATTATACATTTAAGATTCAAATAAACTATGGAAACCACCTCATCATTTTGAAATTGAGTAAAAGCACAAATGTTTATATATTCTAAAAAAAAAGTATGGTCTAAATTTGAATATGTCTGTGCTGTTTATATGTTACAGCTTAAATATTCTTGTTAGTATATATGCCTAGTTAATTTGTCTATTTTTCCATTTTCCATCCAAATTAGTTTCTCCCTGTCTGAGTAGTTTCCTCTGTGCCTTCTTTCTTTACTTTTTTGTCTTGGATACCAGTAGAATGTGAAATATTGTTATGTAAACAGCACCATTCAATATATCACTGGTAAAGACATCTGTTAGTTTCAATTAATGAAAGTTACTCCGTGCAGAGCATTATCTTGCCCTCTAGGGGTCAAGATAAATAATCCTCAACCAGTAAGTCCTTCTTGGTCTTGTATAAAATAATTGAGAGAAAATATATGAGCATATTCACAGTTGAAACAAGAAAGTTATTCCTGAGGATATGCTGCACTACATATTTTGCAATATTCTCAGCAGTTACCAAATTAAAATGTGGAAATAATTAGATATTGCGTGTAAAGTGTGCTCTGAATTATTGAATGTCTATTTAAAATAGTGAAAATGAACCCATTAATTCACTTATTTAATCCTGTATTCAATAATATCTAGCTGGCTCCTACAACACAAATAATTGTTACTATGTCTGTCTCTTCCTTCAAAGATATTTTTTAAACTTCTGTTCCTTTAAAGAAGAAAGGTGTCTCATTTGCACTCTTATTTCCAGAGAATAAAATAGGACATGCTCTGTAAATGTTATGAGAACTAATTAAATGAGTATGCAAAGTGAATTTCAAAATATATGACTTTTGCATACTACAGAATTGTTCTAAACATCATAATCAAATGATACTCTATTTTTAGAAATTTTGTAAATGTAAAGGCACCAAATGAAGATTATTATTGTCATGAATATGAGTTCAGCATTTCTTAAAATATGCATGTGGTCGGTGCTGTAGATCTTCAAGAAGGTCAAGAATAAAATGTGCAGCATTTTTTTTTTCTGCTCTGTCTTAGAACCTACTCAAGCCATATTCTAAGATTCCCATTCCTGTACCCTATAACTAGGCAAACTTTAGTTTTTATTCATTTCACATATTCTGCCCTCTTCCACCTCTGTTCCTTTACTTAAATTGTCCTTGACATTTGGAGCAAACTAATCTCTGCATCTTTTTCCATTTTCCAGCCCTGTCCTCTGTAAGCGCTCAGCTGAATTTTCCCTCATTCAGAGAGCAGTCCCTCATTAACCCAGGCCCACAGGCCTTCCATTCACTCATCAGAGAGAACAATCAATTCTAATTTGCATGCATAAGAATCTCTGACCAGCAGTACTTTGGAAAACCACAATTTTGCTTATCATGGTTTTGAGAAAACACTGAATTATAGTTGTATACCCCAAATTTCAAATCTGCACTTTTCATATGTTTAGTTAATTTTAGTTCTTTTGAAGGACAAGGAAAAATTGGATATCTTTCTCCTACCCTGCTATCTCTACTCCAGCTATTTTTTGAATAGAACCAAAGGAGAAATGATGAAAAAGACAATCTAAGATCTTTAACTTAAATATTGTTATCAGTATATATGCTTATAGACTTAGATTGAGCCATGATTAATTTCCTTAAAACAATGGTAATTCCTTCAAATTCAATGTACGTCTGTGGTAACAAGGGACATTATAAGTAAAGAAAGCAGGCTATCCAATATAGTAAGACCAAGACCACCCACCTCATTCATTGACTGACAATGCATAGTTGGGAGTTCATCTTAAAAATCATGATACTTGGGGGTCTCCCTGGTGGCACAAGGGGTTAAACAATAAATAATGTAATGCATATGTAATTTAAGTTTATTTATTGATTTATTTGTCTGCTTGTTTACTTGTTCCCATTTGTCATGTAACTTTTGGCTTATTTTTCTGCCGTGGAATAAACATTCACAAATTATAAAAGAGGAGGAAAATTAAGCAACTTATATTTTATCATGAAAGATTTATACATGTTTATATTTGTAAAATTTAGATTCTCACAGGTAATTAGAAATATTAAAATGATACACAATACTACTGGAGACACTGCACATTTTTACTTTGTATGCAAAGCAACAATAGAAAATGGCTCTACTGGTTTTTAATTTGTTGCAAAATAACATCAATCAAAAAGGAAGACTGTCTTGATTTTAATCAACTTTATATTAAATCAGAAATGCTATGTGATCCAAAGTTAAGTTTACTAAAATGAAACATGTTCAATATACTAAATAATCAAAGCTGTCCAATATTTCTATTTCTGACTGCGAATGCTATAATGTATTTTGATGTATTCTCTACAACTATTTTAAAGCAGTAACGTCAAAGGTTTATATATTTTTAATAAAAAAGATAAACTAAGTAAAAAGGTTAAAGCAAAAACAAACTCTTTTTTATCTCATTATAGCAATTTCCATTGAGCTTTCATTCACTAATTTTTGAAGTGAGTTTTGCATTGAGATTGATGTCAAAGTACTTTTTATACATTTCCTTTCATCTAGGATTTTAGGTTCATTTTTAAAGATGACAGCAATAAAACTATAAGCCCTACCCTAAGAATAATCCCTCTGGGTATAAGTATGCCAGATGGGAGTGCATAATAGCTTCTATATGACAAGTAGCAAATCTGTATTGTCAGATCTTACATTACAGAATTCATATAAGTACATTTCTTGGGTAGTTACTCTCCTTTATGTATAATACCAAAATGCACGTGTATGGAAATTCAGCTACCATAGTTTCTGTCATAATTTTGAGTTGAGAACTCTCTACAATAGTAAAGAAACATAAAGATATCATGCATGTATACTTGAATCTTTTTTGTTTTGAGAGCTTTCCTCTTCTTTTTATTTTTATTAATTTTGCAGAGAAGATCTGGAGTATAGGCCAGAGGTGAGGTCAGTGAGAGGATTCAACAGAGATAGAATGGAGAGCAGAACAGGCAGATTTAGTGAAATACACTGCTGAGGGGAGCAGCAGGAGAGACAGGAGAGGTCTGCTCTGCTATATGTGGGTTAACTCCCTGGCCAGGGATCAAACTTGGACTGTGGAACACAAAGCCTGACAAAATGTTCATCTGAGACTGCATCCCAACCTCCATATATTCCATCTTCATCACCATGGAAATGGTGGCAAAAAGTGAAAGGGGGGAATTGTTAGGGGGGGAAAAGGATGTCCCAAAGCTAATTCCATATAGGCTTTGTGGACTCCACCCCCACCCTAGGTCAAAGTCAAAGACACTGGGAACTCCAAATCCCATCACCACCAAATGGAAGGTGGCTGGGACCTGAGGGTGGGGTTAAGCAGCCAGGTGGATATAAAAGGCAGACACGTGGGCTTTGGAGGGTCCCCCATTTTTGGCTCTCCGCCAGCTCGCAGCGTCTGGCCAGCTCTGAGAGTGCCTTTGGGTTTCCAGGTCGGCGGATCGGGTAGGACGCATTAAAGACTTTATTTCCCTATTTTCTCCCTGAGTTGTACATTTTCCTTATTTCTTTTTCTCTTGTAAATAAACCTTTTATTAACCTTTTGTGTGTGTCTGTAGTAGAGTATTCATAAGTCCCTTTAAAGCGCGCGGGTGAGGACCCACAGCCAGGAACCCATTTAATATCGGGGTTGTTCTATAACAGAACTACGTATATGTTAGCATACAATAAAACAATGTATGCATTTATTTCTCTATATGAACGTTCCCAATAAACGTAAGTAATATGAACTCTGAAATATGCATAAAATAATAAACAACAACAATTATTTTTCTCTCCAAGAATCCATGGACAAAAAATGTTTACGTTATTTGCCACATACATTGGAAAATTAAAGAGCAAAGTTATAAATGTTATTTTGTAAACTAATACAGAGAATCATTTAATCAAATTTAACAAAATTTAAGGATTTTTTTGCAAACCAAGCATTTATGGAATATTTTTTGCCTACATAAAAATCTTCTAATAAAAACCTATACATTTAATGATGATATTTTCAATTCTGTTGGCATTGTAGAGAGAATTTTTAAAATATATATATATATAAAATATAATTTGAAGTTGAAAGATAATAGATTATTACTTGCTGGAAAATGTTTATCTACATACTTCCTGAGGTTTTCCAACATCCATGTAAACACTATTAGATATACAAAATCTTTTTCTTTTTAGAACAAACAGACTGATAGTATCATAGTGTTTGTTTTGTCTTGTCACAGTCATCAATGGAAAAAGGGGTTCAGTTCCAGAGTCCACCAGAAATTAAAGCAACTCCAGTCTTGGAGTTCTGTAGCTCTTGGGGTCTCCACCTCCTCTAATTGAAGGCATCTAATTTTGGCAAGTTAGAGGATTTTGTATGATGTTTTTAATAGGCTTTGATTGAGGTGATATGTGATATTTCTCACATCTTAGAAACATAGTCTAGTAGGCAGCTATAGGCAGGGAAGACTAGGGAAGACAGTTAAGCAGTATGACCTGCACATAAAGACAGATAAAATGTAAAATTTAATTCGATGCAGAACAATACCATTTATCATTTTTGCAAATGTACATTTGTAGTTTATAAGATGACTTTTGAATTCCAAGTGCTGCCATAAGAAATTATGATAAATTTAGTGGAGTGAAACAATTTATATTATCTAAGTTAGAAGTCTTATATTCCTAAATATCAAGCTGTTGACAAAATTATTTTCCTCCTGAAAGTCTGATGAAAGCATTCACTTTTTTTTTCCTTTTTAAGCTTCTAAGTCTTTCTGCTTAATTGGTTTGTTTTATTGTTTCCCCTCCATTTTTAAATCAGCATCTTCAAATCTCTCTGTCTCTGAACCCTCTTCTTGTCTCACTATCACACCTTAAAAGACACCTATGATTACATTAGGTCCACGAATCCAAGTATAATTTTTTTTTCATTATAAAATAACTACTTTACAAATTTAATTCCACCTAATCGCCCTCAGCCAGGTAACAAAACATATTCAGAGGTTGCACAAATTGAGGGATTGAAAACTTTAGGAGCTCATTATGTTGTTAACACAGTAAGTAGAAATTATTGCCCAATTTAAATAATTTGCGAATTTATCTGTCTCTGAATAGACCTCCTATCATCCCTAAACTTTATTTGAAAATTGATAAATAATTTTTAAAATATGACTATGAGTAGAAAGATACAAAATTATAATTGGTTTATTTTGGTGATGTGACACTGTCTTTGAAACATTGCATTTTAATTATTAGAAATAGAATGTGAATCCATGCAAATAAATATAAATGCAGCAAAATAATTATTGAGAAATAGTTTAATTAAAAGGAAGAAATGTCTTTCCTGTAAGCATAACCTATTTGTAAGTTTTTGTGTAGAAAAATGGGAAAATGAACAGGAGAAAAATAAAGAATTATGAAATGGGCAGCAAGTCCAGCATTAAGACAAAAGTTCACTTGGCAGAAAAATATGTGAAATGTCAATATTGTCACAGAAAAAAAAATAGACATTTTCACTCAAATTAAAAGGATTTAAGAAAATAACTTGATGAGTACAATAGCAAGAGTTTTATTTGGGGCACAGCAACATATGTGAGAAAATTCTACCGTCAACTTTGAGACATAAAGCTCTTCCTGAGGTGGAGGGAATGGGCTATGTTGTGCCTGAGAAGAAAGAAGTTCAATTACAATCTGCAAATTTTTCCACTTCCAGCAGGAGGCTTTTGATCCGAGGTTGCCTCACATGGTTTATGTTCTGTGAAGAGCAGTCTACAAATAGAAAAGCCCCATGTTAAGCCTTGGCAAATGCCATCCAGAAGGTAGGAGGCCAGAGTAACAAGTAAAGTTGTTACTGTAAAGAGTGTATAAGTTTTTGTCTCATTGAATCAGTGAAAATGACCTTATTGCAAAAGATGTAGAAATGCAAGGTGAAGTGAACAAGGCAAAATGAAGAGGAGGGTCAGCTATAAAGTAACTTCAACTTATACTTTCTAAATTGTAATGATAGCCTTTACACATATTTAACAAATATTTATAATTCACAGTGAGATAGTATTCGAGTCATTTTTCTTTACATTTATCTTGGCATGTACATGTTTTCTAATCTGTATTTTATATCCAGATAACTCCAGTTTTAACTAGCTCACAGGAAAATAATAAAAAGTATTTTTTTCTGCTAAAGTGTTTTTAAAATGTCTTCAAACTTTCTAATTTAAATGTTACTTTTTGGCCAATTGATCAGGCTAACTCTGGTTGCCTGACATGTGTTTAGTATTTCATAGTACTCCTGTACTCTGTGAAGGTACCTATAATGATATTCCTGAAAAAATGATAACCTTGGTAGTAAGATGTAGATAATGCTTGCTAATGACTTCCTGAAAAAAAGTATGACCTTTTTGACTCCAATTAATATTCCTCTCTTTAATTCTGTATATTTTCACTCTCATCAATGCTTTTAAAAATCCAAAGGTGTAGTATTAAGATCAATGGACTTAATAATTGTTTGTATATGAATACATGTCTCAATACAATTTTTTTTTAAAAATATTGACTTAATGTTATGTAACTTTCTGATGTGCATCACTGTAAAGTCTCCAAGTGCAACTATTATAACCCCTGGTTTGCTGTTTGTTTTATAAAAATAATTTATTTTTTTCTAATGTAGTATAGTTTACCTTTCTATATGCAGGCAAAATACCTGAAATACAGGAATCAATATAAGCACTAAACCTCTAAAGTCGAAAGTAAATTCAGAGCATTCACTGAGAGTCTCCTTCAACTCCATTCATATTTTCATTCCCGTTTTATTTTGAGTACTGTCTCATACTCAGCAATATTACAATTGTTTAAAAAATTATGCATTTTAAACTCTATTTCAGGATGGAAGTATTATTACCAAAAAGGAACCAGCCCTTAAGACACAAAAATAATTCCTTATACTAAAGATAAGGAATGTAAGGGATCATAAAATTAAAGTAACTACAGAATTTTACAAATATAGAATGATAGGTGGATGAGATATGTGATCTACACTAAGACCAGAAAAAGGTGAGTAAAACAGGAATTAATGTAGGCATGTGGATTATCCCTTAGACCAGTTATACTTTGTAGTAAGGAATCAAGATGGTGGTCATTTTGGACTATGTCCCATGACCTTGGTCACGGTTTATACTGTTCCTTCAATTAGTTCAACTCAAATGCAAATTGTTCTCAACTTACAACAGGTTTAAGTCCTCATTAACAATGAGAAAGTGAAACTATATAAAGCTGAAAACACATCTAACACCGATCAAACACCTTAGTTTAGCCTCACCACCAATACACCTGCTCAGAAGGCTTCCATTTGCCTTCAGTAGGTGTAGGGTAAAGAAAATGTCAGGCTTTTCTGCCCTCCCGCCATCAGGATAGATGATGGATCCTTGAGGTCCTGAGTGCATGCCTGACGGCGGGCACCTGGAGTAGGGTGTGGGCAGATGTAGATAGGATTCACCTGGGCTAAGACTGTGCTTTTAAGGGAGGTGTCACGGGGATTCCAGCAGAAGCCAAGAAGCAGCAGAAGCCAAAAGAGAAGCCAAGAGAGAAGCAGGAGAAGCAGAAGCCGAGAGAAAGCCAGAGAGCCCAGTGGGAAGACCTGCTGGGGTCTGGGAGGACTGCCAGCCTCCCGGCCCCCCAGCACCCCTGCTTGCCATATGCCTGATGAACCCCAATAAAAGACCTGCAAAAACCACTGAGGACTCTGACTCCTCCTTTACCCGGTCTGCATGGGATCAGAAAACCTGCACCGTGTCCGTTCCTGACCCTTTACAGTAGGGAAATAACATCTAAACTAAACCTGAGTTTATAATAAAGTACAGACTACTCCATGTAATTTATTCAAGATTGGACTGAAAGTGGGCCTCACCTGGTGGCGCAGCAGTTGCGCGCTGGGCTGCAAAGCTGCCCGCCTCAGCAGGACCGGTTCGATCCCCAGCGGCCGGCAAGGGTCCCACATGGCACGCAGACCTCTCCTGTCGCACCTGCTACTCCCCTCAGCCTTATATTTCGTCAGTCTGCCTGTTCTGTTCCCCGCTCTGGCTCTGGTGAATTCTCTCACCCTCTCGTACTTCTGACTGTACCCAGTGTTTGTATAAATAAATAAATAAATCTTTAAAAAAAAAAAAGATTGGGCTGAAAGTGAAAAATAGTCTGTACAATATCCATTGTTTACCCTCATGGTCCATGGCTCCCTGGGACTAAGGCTCTGGCTACTGCCCAACTTCACCAGAGTATCCTATCTCATCACACTGGCCAGGGGGAGGATAACAATTCAAAACTCAAAGTATGCTTTGTGCTGACTCTGCATTGCTTCTGCACCATTGTAAAGTCAAAAAAGTCGTAAGTAGAACAGTCATAAATCAGGGATTGTCTGCATGTCACTGATTGTTTTCCTTTCTCCATACTCCTTTCAAGACTTTTACTTTTTCCGCTCCAGTCCTTTCTGGACCCAATTACAGAAGTGATCTTTTTTAAAACTGCAATTTAGATTGTATCACTCTCTGACAAAAAGTGATTCAAATTCATATTGTGTTATATTTGTGAATGTGGCATACTCAAAACAAGATAAACTTTTCAATTTATCAGCAGGGAATAAAAGCTAATACTCTGAGACTGTCTGCTCAATTCCAGGAGCTAGAGAGGCATGTGGAGTTTGATTTCTGGTGGATAAGTGGTCCATGCTTTGTGGGGAACCAAAACTAGTCTCACAACATGAAAAAGTCGCTTAAGAGGCTCATCAGACCCCAAGAATGGGAACACAAGCCATCTGAAACTCAGCCCTATGGCTGTTATTTTTATGAATATTGCTCACCTGGGGTAGTGAGAGGAAAAATAAAAAGCATCCAACTTTTTTTTGGCTCAGGCTACTAAAATGACATCTCCCTGTTTACTGCTGGACAACAGCCTCAGTGGTGAGCCCTTGGGTTGGGGCAAATGACTACCAAATCATGAGTTGGGGAGAGAGGGAGACTCAATTACAAAAAGTAACATAAACAAACTGAAAGCCAAAGAAATATGGAAATTTAAACCTTTTGAATGAGTAAGAAGTCAACAAGTAAAGATTTCAAGTGAAAAGTAAGAACAAAAATTAAAAAGAGCCATTACATATGAAAAGAAGTAATTTACAAAGGTATTCAATAGTGCAGGATTTGGAAATGATGTTTAAATAGTGTATTTACTATTTATGTTTCTTAAAGAGAATAAAGAATAAGCAAAATGTTTAAAGGGCATATGATGAGAGAAACCATGAAATTGTACAAAGCAAAACTCAGTGTAAAGGAAGACGGGAAGCTACTATGACTACTGCAGGAGGAAGTAAAGCTTTCAAAATTCCATCAATTCCAGAGTAGTCATAATCAAAAATAATCAGGCTATTGGGTATATTCGAGAATTAACTCAGATTGTAACAAAGAGATAATACAAGAGTAAATAAAGACAAAGTATAGATAGATGGCAGAGAGATTCTGAGACCCTACTCCAGAGTATAAACACACACAATGTCAGAAATGCAATAATTGTGGGACTATCCTGAACATTGTATGGCTTTGCTTTGCCTTTTGAAAGGGCTAGTGGGAAGCAAAGTCAATTCAAACAAATCTACACATCTAGAAAGACTGTAGTAAAACTAAGGCACGTAGAGTATAATGAACAAAAGAAACATCAAAATATTTCAAGGAAACAGACAAAAAATGAGTAATGATAACCTGCAAACCCAAGATGATTTGATCTGGAATCCTACCCTGTTCCCCAGGCTTCTAGCACATGTTCTACTTCTCCAGATCTAGTTGTCTGCTAAATTTGCCTTCTTCATTGTCGAGTGGATCAAGTTATTTCTTAACACAATACCTGCTTTTATCCTGTTTGTTCTGACATAATCATTCCTATTACCTTACTTCCTATAATTAAGTTCTTATATCCCTCAGGTCTCCACTTAAATGTTGCTGTCCTAGAATAATTCTTGATCAACCAGTTTAAAACATTTTCTCATTCACATTCATTTTCTTTTGTTATCTCGTAGCATCCTGTCCTTTCCTTTCATTGCCAGGAACAGAAGTTGTAATTACTCAATTGTATTTACATTTTCAAAAGTTATTGCTTAGTACCTTGGGGACTATCTGACAAACAACAAGATTTAACTTGTGGTTAAGCATTTTCTACAATCTGTTCAAAGGTGTATATTTTCTTTTGGGCTAGAACTTCTTTCAGCCATGCAGGTTAATTACTGGTAACTGTTTAAGTTGATTATCATACATGTGTGGTTTCTCACCTTTGTAGATTATCCAGGAACTCTGAGTTTTATAGGAAGCTCTTTTATCAGGAAGTACATTTAAATAGTCTCTCCTCTGCATGTCTATATTTTCTGTTGTGTAACAAATTGAGGTTTTTAACAGGAACTTCTCTCACATGCCCCATGTATGGGAGAAAAAATACATCACCCCAAAATATATCCTTGGGAAAATACTGATTTCATGGGAGGAGCTCTGCAGGCTGTCTTTGAAAAATATTTTTGCATGAAAATGTCTCTAAGGGTCTGTGCTAAGAACACCTAATCTCTGTAACATTTTTCAACGGAGGTGGCAGAACTTAAATCTATAAGCTTATATCTATTGTGCCTCTCCCAATAACTTTCCTAACTGAGCATCCTTTTGTCCCCTCTAAAGTCCTTCTGTTTTAATTATGTTAAGATGGTGTCTGAAACCATGTGGGTGAGGTATTTAGTTATGCTGGGTCTCTCCCATATATACAGGAGTTATACATGTTATTATAAACCTCCTTTTGGCTTTTTCTCTCATCAATCTCGTTGATGCTTGGTTGATTATTTGGCAACATAGACGTCAGAGGAGTATAGCGTGATTTCCCTTGTTCCCTGACACCCTCAAGTCTGTTATGTCAATTCCATGGGCTCCTGTTTTAACCATCACTGGTCAACCAATCTCATGGTGATCAAACAAGAAATTGTGATTAACACATGCTGTTTTAATAGTCTCTCCAGTCCTATCTTCAGAAAGGAAATCTGTTGTGTCATCTTGTGAAACTTGAATAACTCTGTTACTTGTCTTAAGTAACAGAAGGAATATCTGGCTTGCATTCTTTGGAATTAACAAGGTTCTTATGCAAATCTTTGTCTATACGCTGTTTATGCCTTGAGATTCTTTTGCTCATTCATGAACCTTTACAAAATTGAGTCTATTCTGCCACTGGTATCCTGGGCTTGATGCAATGACATCTATATTCTTTCTTTCATTGGCTTTTCCTCTGATTTTGACCTAAGGGTCAAATATGCTTCTACAAATGTCAGAGAAAGGAGACTCTTACCTTCTCTATATTTCATTATTTCCTAGCAGTTTCTTTAGTCTCCTGCTGACTTTTTGACTTTTTACTGACTGTATCACATTTACAGAGATGCAGGCTCTGTAAGCTATATTCTCACATAAAACATGTCATTATATCTGATTCAGCTCTCAGCTTCAGGATTTTGCAAAGGGAAACCCTGTTCTTCTAAGAAGATACTGAACAATGTCTTTGATTTTCTGTTATTTGTTAGCATATTTGTCTATTGTTCCTCCAGCTTTTTGCAATTTTACAAATCTACTTTCCTTCGTAAGATCTTAGAGATGCTTATTGATGATGATCATACACCATTTTATTACCAACTTAAGAAGAATCTCCATGGTTTGAATGCCTGGACCTAGCCAGGAATAGCAAAACTTAGACATTCCTCTCAAAGATGGGATCTAAAAGTTAAGTATGTCAATTTTTAAATGCAAATGGGATGAATTTCAGCTTTGCAATATTGCTTTTGAAGACTAGGTCCTTGGGAATTTAGAACCATGCTACTCTGATTGAAGACTGTCACACTATATTTCATGCTCCTCTGAAAGCCTCAGATCTGCAGCTAGTTTTAGCAGAACATTTATTACTACAACTCAGAAGTTGGGATGTTGAGATTCCATTTGCTAACTTGGATTTGCCTATAGGGGTTTCTTTTTTTTTCAATTTTTTAAAAAATTATCTTAGTAATAGGCCTAAACTGTATTCAGAAATCTTTTCTTTATTTCCCGCTGTCCTAATTTCTATACATGCTGTTTGATTATAAGTTCCTACCTTTTAAATATCTACCCACAATATAGTCTATGTAATAGAGACTACAATTTTTAGCAACTTATCTTGTCTGAGGCACAGAATAGATGCTCAATAACAATTTATTATTAAAAGAAGGATTTCTTGTGACTCTTTCTGCTGCTACAACTGTTTTTCAAGTCACACATCTTTATACTGTGCCATCTGAATACTTTTTGGTCCTTCACTTACTTGCAGGAAGGCCTGCAGGCTCCTTACTTTAAGTGAACTGAATTGTACCTCCAATGTCAAATGGACGTTCAAATATTTGATTGAGCTTTTAGATAAGACATTCCTAAGTCAGGCAAGGTGTGAGTAGATTTTACACAGCATTTCCTATTGATGCCATGTTAATTCTCACTCATAACTATGGATTTCTGCTACTTCAGTGTATTTTCCACAAAGCATCGAGAATGAACAGGAACATCCCCAATGACTCACTCAATTAAAATAGAAATCTAATTAATTCCCTTTCCATTCTCATTTTAATGGTGAACTAAAAGGTCTAAAAGAAGACTGACTAATATATCAATTAGGAACATCCTTCTGATTCAAAAGAGTGAATAAAAAAATAAAATCATCTAATCTTGAAAGATTTTTTTTAGTGAAATATTAACTTATGTTGGAGATTTTCTTAAATATATTACAGCATTTTCACAGTTTAAATTATTTCTAAAACAGAAATATAAAATTGTCACTGCAGTAAAACAGTCTTAAACTTATTTTTATTCTGTGAGCAACAAATTAAAAATACAATGAACAGAGGAAGTACTCTACATATTCACTTACATGAATCCATTTCTTTGCTCTAATTGTCTCTAATATCTTACTGAAATTTTCTTGAACAATCTATTTTTCAACATGATCACATCAATCTATTTTTATAAAAGCATCAATAATCATCTCCAAATTTGTATCTTATTATTGCAAAATTTGAAACTGAGACATGTCTTTCTTTAAACCATACTGTTTTTCATCAAAAATCTAATCTCTCTAAAAGTGCTGAGCTGAAGACAAATTCTACTAATGGAGTATTTTCTTAAAACTACTTTTTTCTTCATTTGAATGTGTAAATATTTAAGCTCTAACATTTTCGCAGATGCTGAATTTTTTTCTGCATTTAGATTATCTTCCCTTTACAAATATTGTATAAAATGAAACTCATTGAGTAAGTCCTATTTATGATTATTAACAATATTTTCCCCAGAGTTGCTGATTGAAAAGTCAAAAATCCTTCTCAGTTGTATTTCATTTTGGTACAGAGTATACATTGATCAAATTAAAAGGTGACTATTCTATAAATAGTATTCTTCCAACAGTTGAGATATTCAAAATTCAAAAATTAAAGCACATGCAAAGGTTCGCTCTCCTCATTAATATTTTCAAATGTTCCCATGCTTTTATAAGGATAATGGTGAATGTCTTCCTGTTTGAAATATTTGTTTTAATAAAAGTTGTGTTACTTAACATCTTACATAGTAGAACATTTTACTAAACATTTACAACTGGCTTTAAACTACAACCAAATAAGGTGATGTACATGCACTACCACTACCACTACCACTGCAGCATGTAGATTTATTTAAAAGGTTTTAAAATTTTATTTGAGATAGATAGTAATAAGAGAAAGAATAATTGCATATGAAATAATATTTAAAGAGAAATTTAGAATTCTACTTAAGGAGGAAACACACTGACACCTATTGTTACATCTTGCATATACACAAAGAATCTTTGGAATAGAATATAATAAAGTGACATTAGAATTGTAATCACTTAATCTAAATAAATCAGGTTTCAAAGAGTGCTGTGCACATTTTATGTAGACACGTGCGACATACCATCTTCCTTGGATATAGTATTAAAATAACGGAGCTATCATTCTCTCAATAGATTACTTCTTTTTGGTTTTCATGTGGTCAGGGTCATTATGTATGCAAATGTTGACATTTTTATCCAAGTTACTATTTATTATCAAATTTTTTGAGCTCTTGAAATCCAATATTTGAGTTTTCATTAAATGTACAATTTGTCTTTTAAAAAAAAATATTCTCATTACATGGTATCTGGAAAGGCCTAGGAAAGAAAATAGAGTATATTATTATAAAAAAGAAAAATTGTATGTTTGAGAAAACAGTAAAAATCAAAAAAAAAAAACTGGGATTTTTGCAAACAGAATTAGTATATGACTTTTCTCCTTCAATCCTCATCTTGTGGTGTGGCAGTCCATAATCAATGCCATAATGAATGCCATAATCAATCAAACCTTTCCATAATTAATGACCATAATGGATCAATGCTTTCTTTCCTTCTTGTCTTATGTTCTGCAACACAATCGTTCTCAATACAAGGCATCTAAATATAATGTCCTTTTTTTTTTTTCATAAGATGCACAGTAAATACAGAGAGTAGAGAGTAGCTAAGAAGGAGAAGAGGGTAGAAACAGAGATCATCCAGGAATAAAGGAAGCAAACTAACCACAAATAATCCCAAGGAAATCCAAGAATGTGTTTATTGCATTTCCTTTGAGTATAATGGTGTCTAACATGATCCATTGTGCCTTGTTCTATTTGTTATTGATGCATACAAACCACTGCATAATTTAGATGAACGTTTAATTATGTTTATAGGTTTTGTGGGTCTGAAATTCTGATCAAAGTAAGAAATGACATCTTGTATCTGTTGCATTTTACCTGGGGCCTCAAGTTGGAAGACTTGAAGGGATGGGGTCACCTTGATGGCTAGGGCCTAGAATCATTTGGCATGATGAATGATTATTGTATACATGATACATAAAATAAATATGCTTCAACCAATTGAAGTAGAAGAGAATTCGAGTTTTAAATTAATTGAAAGATACCACTGAAATGTAAACAAATTATGGAAAATAAAGAATTTACAAAGTTGAAACAATTATTATATGAATTTGAAAACACAATGAAACATGCAGAAATTAACTCTCCTTTTGGGAAATGTATTTCAAGATCTCTAGTGACCTTCTCCCTCATAGATTGAGTTCCACATACCTTAAGAAATTTCAAAACATTTGAACAAAGAATGAATCCCCTTCTCCAACAAGAAGGATGAATTAATGCTTGTGCAAATGAAGTATGCACACTAGCATAGTCTGAGACAGTGGAAATATACTTTAATAAATGAGAAATTTTTATAACAAATAATTTAATTTTTAAAATATACAATGAAACACTTTTTATTATTTATTATATTATCACTAGCTGTCCTTTTAGTCTATTATCTTGCTTTAAAAGAAGAAATGCAGACAAGATGAATCATGAGTAGCACTAAGTTAAAGAGGCTAGTTTTGAAAGAAAATAATTCCACGAAAGGTACATATGTCTTAAAATCAAATACCATTCTTACATGAAGGATAAATAGTTTTGGATCATTACAATAACAATTGAGTTAAGTAATTTGTACTAGTCTTCTGAATTAAAAAAATAAGGAAATGATTATTTTGATCCAAAACCACTAGCATATTACATATATGCTATATATTCAATGCAAATATATATAGAGAGAATATATATTCAATGCATATATATATATATACATATATATGCACTGAAGTAGTTAGAACTAGTTAACATTGATAAATGGAAAATACAGTTTTTTTAAAAACCTGTAAAACCATCGCTGAGTTTTATTAAAACAGAAGGAATTAAAAATGATTAATCATTCTCCTGTAGAAGAGGGATGGATTTGGTTTAAAGTTACGATTGGCACAGTAACAGTTACAAACAGAGCAAAACAATATGCAGCATCTGCTTATGAAGTGAAGAACTCTGCGTTTAATGCATCATTCTGTCCCTGTTGCAGGTGACATCATAGACTGCTACAGAGTGATGTCCTCAGCATATCTTTTTATAACATGGAAATGGGAGACACCTTGTATTAATACTCCAAACACAAACTTAAATTGATTTGACAATTCACAATGTGTGAAACAGTATAACTTAAGCAAACTACACAAGAAACACTCACTAGTCCTGAAATCAAATATTCTTTCCCAATAATACAATTTTTGGATATGGATTTGATATATCTCTAAGTACAGTCAAGTATGATACTTACATTTTATGAGCAAGGCAGCTATGTTTCTTTTTATTTTTAAGAACAAAATAATCACATCACAAGTCATGTCACAATTTTAGTTGCATTACAAACCTGCAAAAACTTGTCAACAGCAATGCTTTATTTGTGGACTTTATTTACACACAAAGAATGATCAGATCCTAATTGCTACTGCAATAGTATCAGGTTGTTCAAATCTATCATTATAATAGGAGTGCTTTGGAACATTTGGAATTAAGGCAAGGCTATACACTCAAATATCTGTTTGGAACCTAATTCTTTCATCAATATTTTGCCACAAAAATATAATGGACACTGAATTTTTCCTATGATTTATTACTTATTTTGGTTACTTACAAATTATTACCTAAGGAGAGAATTGTGAGGTAACAATGGCCAAGTTATCTAAAAAAACAAAATAGTTACACTTATTTTATAGCAGGGAAGTGTTTGTTGCATTTCCTTTGAGTATAATGGTGTCTAACATGATCCATTGTGCCTTGTTCTATTTGTTATTGATGCATACAAACCACTGCATAATTTAGATGGATGTTTAATTATGTTTATAGGTTTTGTGGGTCTGAAATTCTGATCAAAGTAAGAAATGGCATCTTGTATCTGTTGCATTTTACCTGGGGCCTCAAGTTGGAAGACTTGAAGGGATGGGGTCACCTTGATGCCTGGGGCCTAGAATCATCTGGCAACTTCCTTCCCTGGCGTTTTTGTCATTCAAGACAGCATGACTTGAAGACCTTGGATAGCTGTCAAGGGCACCAGTAAGTGACCTCACCAAGTGAATTGAGCTTCCTCTCAGCAGGATAGCCTTGGGGAAAGTGGACTTTTCACTGGGTCAGTTCAGAGTTCTACACTTGAGAGTTCTAGTAATGACATGGGGGAAAAATATATTCCCTTTTATAGTAATTTAGTTTCCAAAATCACATAACATCTCTTCTTCCATACTCCTTTGGAGAAAGTAACCAAACCTTGCTAAGACAAAGAAGGAAAACTGACTACCATTCTCTTAATGAGGGAAGTGGCAACCAACTTAACAATTATCTTTTAAAATCACTATGCACATAAAAGTTGTAGTGAGTATGTGTGTTTATGTACATATGAATATTTATGTATATATTGCTATTTATATATACACATTTATGTATTAATTTATTATATATATGTTTATTTCTTAAGTATTGGTTACCTTAAAAATAAATATTGTAGTTTAGTAAGTAGAGTCAATGATGTATGTCTATATATGAATCCCTGGGAGATATATTTTCAGCTACAACAACCATTAAAACTAAGTGTTTAAATGAACTGAAGTTAGAACCAGATCTTCCACTGAATGGAAAAAAAAAAAAAGCTAAATTGAAAAAAATACAAATATGTGGTTTTCAGTAAAATGGTAGAATAGTTTTGATAAGTGTATTTGTAGCAAATTTAAACTCAATACAATTTATCTTTATCATATGTTTAAAAGATACAGCTTTATCTGCCTATTTTATAACATGGATAGCAAATAACAGTATTTTACTGATCCTGTTTATCAATTAATGATGATACATGTATTTGGGTTAAATACTCATGCCTTTAAGTGATAGAATATAAAAGAAAATTATTTTTTAAAATCACTGTATTATAAGATCTCCACGAAGTGGGTTAGGCTTGACTCAGGTGGATTTAATTTTCACTGTGCTGAATACATAAGCTCCCAAATGAAATCAGACACGTGAGTCTGCCCACTATACATCTGTCCACAGTGTGTTGGGTGCAAACTTGGGATCATTCCACCCTTCCAGCAGCTGTGGAAGTGCCATTAAAGCAACGTTTCTGCTTTGCACCATGATATACTGTTTACCAAAAGCAAGCAGACGTTTTCTACCTCTGATTTCACATTTCCTGTAAATGCATAAAAACTTGATTTAGTAGTAAAAAGAACTGGAATATTCATCAAAATAAGTGCTTTGGAGGGAGTGTTCCACGTTATTTTTTACACAGTGTTTGTTCTTAGTATTTAATTCAATTTAATGGTTCTTGAATATTTAGTTTGAAAATCTAGGAATGTATTATCTCCTGAATATATGTCTACAATTTTCAAGGTATCACACCTAATGTCATTGGTTGTCAATATCCTATGTGTAACCAGTAACTGAAAACAAAACATACAGTGATTTGAAAATATTTTAAATAATATTTCATTTTTTGTGACTCAGCATCTATTTTTTTAAATACAAAGTGTTTCATTTATATTGTAACATTATTTGTCAACTCTTTTTTTCCCCTATTCTTATTCTTTTGCTTGAAGGACTATTACACCACATGCAGAATAAAGAATAGAACTTCATATAATGATTTGATTATAGCTTGTTAAGAATAGACTTGTTTTCCACTCATCATTTCTTCTTCAATTTTTCACTGAGCTGTGCTCTTTTAGAATTTTTGTTGAGTGGGAAGATGTGAGCTTATGTAAACATGCATTGAACAGCTGAACTGAAATGTTTATAGCCCCAAACAGGAGATTACTCATTGGCACTAGTACAATACATAGACATTTTCATGCACGGCCTGTAATTGCAATATTGTATTTGAGGGAAAATGTGTTTGATAAAGAGTGAAAACAATGCTACAGTTGCTCAGGAGGATAACATTAGTTAAGTTAACAAATCAATATTTCATCTGATCATTTATATTGCATCAGATTTATGGAACATTATGTTATAAAGCATGTTAAAATACCTAATTATAATTAAATAAGACATGAAAAACTTAATTCTGATTCATCTAGTTGAGAATAAGGAAGAGCTTTGTTAAATTTGTATGTATATAATGGTGATATTTACAGTAGAGAAATTGCTCAATAACCTTGATATGCATTTTAGTATTTTTTCCATTTGTGGAGCAAAATTAACATCAATTTCAATTCTATTATTTTTATAAATCTATTGAGAATGCTTTGCTGTAACAGGAAAAATATTCAATACTGTACCAGTTTAATTAAAGCAATTTGATATAGTTTATTCACAGTTTCTCAAACTGATCAGTCTATTTTCAGTATCTTATGTAAAGAAAAAAAAGAGACTTGATTGATTTAACTCTCAAAGGATAATAAGACATTTTAAGGAATATAAGAAATAGCAGATAAATTTGAGTTTTCCATATTCCCACCTTCAGATTCCTTTGCTGTAGGTGATTTTGTTTTTTTTATCTTATTGTAAGGCAGGAACATCTCACTTTCTCACTCTTTCCAACTCTCCCCTGCAAGCAGAACTACTTTTCAGTTTTCAAATCAGAGTTTGAAAGAAATGGGAAAGATGTGGCTCTTAACCTTACAACAAAGATTTAAAAAACAAATCTACAGCAACTTATAATTAATGTCTTATCTTAAAAACATTAGCAAAATGATGATCAAACAAGTCACCTGAAATTTGAAGGAAGTTGTGTCTCTGTGCAGAGAAACGTCCACTGAACATTTCTTTATCTGGGACAGACACTACTGAATGTCATATAATCTATCGAGGAGATTCAATTAGAGCTTTTATTTATTTTTTTCTTCTTTTTTTATTATATATTTTTTACATCATTTTTCATTTTTGGACAATGTATGCATTTTCATCTTGGTTATAGTCTCCATACAATTGCTAAAGACTGAAGAGACACTAGCATGAAAGTGTGAAGCCCAAGCAAACCAGAATCAGCCAGGCTGTTCCTTCTGGAACTCCACCAGGTGCTCACAGAGGACACTACTTAGAAGGTTTTGCTGTTGTAGAGTCTCCCCCTAGACACAGACTAGAGTCTGAATCAGATTAAAAAAGCCTTTATTAGCCAGCCGGCTACTGTCCCTCTTGTAGGGAGCAGCCCCCAAGCATGAGGTGATAAGGGTTCGTAAAGCCACTAACAGCACCCGGGAATTTGCAGTTGCCACAGCAAGCGGGAGTACAGAAGCCAAACTGTGCTGTTACAAACAGTGGGGCATTTCACCACTTCCCATGTTTCAGGTACAAAGGGTACATACATCTAATCTTTGACAGGAACCCAGCCTCTATTGTTTTGGCCTGGAATTTTCACAGAGTCCTCAATTATCCTCCTGAGATGGCTCAAGTTTAGGCCTTGCATGGTCTGCTACATTTCGCATTGCCCCATTTCACATTGCCATGTGGTTTTGACTTGGTCGGGTCTAGGGACACTTTCAGAAATCCACCCAGACCTAAGTCATTATATATAAATATACATGTATATATGTATAATCAATATATATATATATATATATATATATATATATATGAAAAAGTATGTAGTCTTTGGACATCTGCTGGAACTTACAGCAGTAGGAAGAGAAGAGAAATATAGAAATAAGAGGGGAGGAGGGATAGTGGAGGGCAAAAAAGGAAGAGGGGAAAGAAGAAAGAATCCTTCTAATATGCAGATTGAAGAGAGTAGAGACATAACAGAGAAGGAAAAAGCAGGCAAACTTCAAAGGTTTTTATTTATATGACTTAGAGTTATCAAGTAGGCAGTGATGGTGTTATAATCTAGTTTGGATTTATGAGGACTATTTCTGCCTTCACAGGGATCCTGCAAAATCCTATACTGTGCAACTGAATAAATGTATAAGAAAACTAGGGGGAAATAAATTATGATTTTACTTATATCCTGAACAAAAATAAAAGTTGCTTTAATATCATTATTTCAAGTGACAAATGTAGGTAATAAAGTAGGTTAATTCAATTTACCTTAAATGTTATCTAAAATGGCAGCGCCAGTCTAGTAGTTTTCTGATATTTAATGAGTGGGGTGAATATATTTGACAACGATCACATTGAGGCCATCCTGGTAATTGAAGTATGTGAATCCCTGGCCTGAGAAACCTGTGGCCAAAACAGTGGAAGGTGAACCGGTGACTTTCCAATTCAGTGGAATAACAAGTGACAACAATAAAAGTCCAATAACCTAAACATGGCTTTTAACATGCTCTTCTCTTTGTTTCTGCCTTGTGGAAAGAAAATGGTGACAATTTCCAATCGTAGGACTGAGATAACTAAATGCATGATTTTTCATAAAAGGTACAAATTATTCTAAATAGTTACAAATTATATTTTAAAAACCACAGTAAACTGGATAAGGTCAGAATTCATTTGGCTTCAATTAAATTCCAGATGCTAAGATTCAAATAAATACAAAGCTGTCATCATAAGCTTTCTGGACATTCATTTTGACCTATGATGGATTTTATAACAAGAATCTTTGATAATTGCCCATTGATTCAATTTTCAAATTTACTATTCTCTATCTCCACTGTATCTGATTTAGATCAGTAAATGTTTTTATAGTGTGTTTATATGTATACATTTATATACATTATAAAAGTAGAAATGTGTTTTTCTACTTTTCAAATGTGTGTTGATCCCTGAAAAATAATATTTCCAAATCTCCAAGTTCAACAAAAAGTCATTTCAAGGGGTTGACTTTAGAAAATTAAATTAAGCCTCCCAAAGATCCTGTTATAGTTGACAATTCTCTTCACTCTGATTATGTAAATAGAAAGAGGTTTCAGGGGAGAAAATAAAGAAAAAACTCTTAGCATGAAATTAAAATATAAGTAAAATGAATGTAATATTAAACCTCGTGAAACTGGAAATCATACACATAAACATTACAAGGTGAGCAGAAAATGATCACAGAAAATGAAAAGATTAAATTAAACAATAATTCTCTCTACATTTGTTTTGAGTTTTGCTTTTTATTCACTGTGAAAACCAGAAATAAAAATGATATGCTCTCCTTCTTGGCACTAAACATTTGCCAGGGATAATTTTATGTTGCTTTTTCTATATTTAAAAGGGGCAATAAACAATAAAGTAACACATTCATATATAAGGTCATGTTTCTGGTAATTGTAGTAGTCATATCTATGGAAATCACAGTCTGTAAAGGCAGTCAGAATCTTCTCTGCACATTATTTCCTTCCTAATCTGCAGTCTAGTATCAAATGCCAAAAAGTTATGGCTTTTACTTTGCATGTCACAAGTGAACACTAGAAATCTGACAGCAGAGTAGAGGCTACTGAAGGTTAAGGATGGGCTGGGGAGCAAAGGTTAGTCCTCCACTAGACTGTGGTGGAGGATTATGGCTGTTTTGGTGGATGTTATTGAGTGGTAAAAAAAAATCTGAAGAGGTGCAACTCTGAATCAATGTAAATCAATGCTACCTCAACTACATATACACACACACACACACACACACTCACACACCTGTATGTTATATATCCATAGATATATATCATATATAGATCTATAGATCATATAGATCCATAGTATATATAGATCTATAGATATATAGACATATAATATATAGGTATCTATATATATACATATATATATAATGAAGTAAAAAATAAAATAAGAACATAAAATTCAATGTATTGATAAGTAGCTATTTTGTGGAACTAATGCTTACCACCTAGTTATTTAATAATGAATTTTTGTTACCTGTGAAGTATTTTATCAAATAATTCAAAATGTAATAGAATTAAAGTGTGAGACAATCATGGAAGAAGTTGGAATGAAATCACTTAAATACAGCAAAATGAGAAATCCTGATTAATGTATCATTCTATTTCATTAAATTAAGCCTATATTGAGTTTTACCCATTTTTCCTGATTTTTATAATGTAATTAATGCTAATGAGGAGGGAAAATTCAGGCCAAAGAAAACCCATTTGCATTGATCCCAGAGCAATATTTAGAACTAGAAGTATCTGGACTTTCCTTGGAAGATCTTGCAATTTTCTGCTTCAGTGTTGATGACCAAATCACCAATGTCAGTGACACAAGATGCAAAGATATCAGGGACATCACCAGAGTTAATGGAGAAGCCACTGGTGATCAGTTACCAGAAGGTTTCAAATTCAATGACTTAAGATATCTTTTTATTAAAAAGACAAATATTCCACACATTGACATCACTTTCTGCATTGCGAGGCTTCTCAGCTCTTTTCCATGTGTATAGCTCTTCATTATAGAATAATTCAGCTCAAGCTTTGCTCAAACCTTAAATGAAATATATGCAGTTTTGCTAAAAAAGACTGACCTAAATTAGCTATTTCTACTTTGTTTTATTTTCCCTATTACTGGAATGTTGAAAAGAATAAAAGCATCGCACATTTCTGTCTGCATTCAACTAAACTTGTTTTGATTTCCTATCTTTTTTCATTCTCTGCCACACCATCTTTCTTTCTCATTCTTTTCTCTCTTCTTTTCATGGTGTGATTGACTTGTTTCTGTAATGTAATTTTTGCGTCTTTTTTTTTTCAAAGATTAATTAATTTATTTATTTATACAAGCACTGGGTACAGTCAGAAGTGTAGGAGGGCGAGAGGATCCACCAGAGCCAGAGCGGGGAGCAGAACAGGCAGAAGGACCGAAGTACACTGCTAAGGGAGCAGCGGGTGCAGCAGGAAAGGTCTGCGCATCATGTGGGACCCTTGCTGGTGGCCGGGGATCGAACCGGCACTGCAGAGGCTGCGGGCAGCTTCGCAGCCCAGCGCTTAACTGCTGCGCCACCATGGGAGGCCCTTTCCGTCTTTTTTTTTTTTTCTAAGTAATATATTTCCCTTCTAAGTCTGCTCTTATTTTTACATCTTACTCAAGATTCAGAAATGCAAATTAACTTTAATCTTATATTTTCCCTTACATGTAGTTATAAAGTCATTAGGTTTTTATAGTAATTTATTTTTTTAGCTCAACATTAATTGCATTATACTTTCTATACCTATTTGTTATTAACAGCAACATCTTTTATTTTTAAAGGACACAAGGCAATTAAATAAACATATCAATAAGCTTTATAAATTCGAAATTGCTATATTAGTTCATGGTAACAGCTCTACTTCAGAGATATAAAATGAAGAATAAAACCATTTTACTCCTAAGACATGGTGTCGGAGGGGTTGTATAAATTTTTTCATTGACATGAAATTGATTTACTACATGTATATGATTTAGAGGTGTAGGATTACTCCATTCTGGTGGGTGTATGATACTACACCACAAAAACCACCAACATACCAGAATTATGGTCTTCTACCATAGTACACTGTGCTCCTTCCCCACCTTGGGATGAAGAATAAATAATAGAGCTTAAAATCAAATAATGTTAGTCTCCAAAATATCTACTGGACTATTGAGAAATTATTGGAAAATGCTCCAGAGTTTACTTGATCTCCTTTAACCCTGTCTTTTCTATTTAACATTTGTCAATAAATTTCTTGTAAAACTGTTGGGGAGGTTTATAAAATACATCCTGTAACAGTATAGCACTGTTCTTATTTAGTATTTTATAAATAATGCCTCTTACTAATATTAAGAATATTGTCATTTCTATCATCAGCAAACTTACTTGTTTTTATGGAGAGCAGTCATGTGTTTTTTTTTTTTTTTGATAAACTAAAATTAGTTCATAAAACTTGAAAAGAGCTGGTTACCCTAAAGTCTTATATTTAAAATAATGTGGGGGGCCACCCCTGGTGGCGCAGTGGTTGAGCGCTGGGCTGCGAAGCTGCCCTCAGCCTCTGCAGCGCCGGTTCGATCCCCGGCCCACCAGCAAGGGTCCCACATGATGGTCCTTCTGCCTGTTCTGCTCCCTGCTCTGGCTCTGGCTCTTACCCTCCCATGCTTCTGACTGTACCCACTGCTTGTATAAATAAATAGATAAATAAATCTTGAAGAAAAATACTTTAAAAAATTAAAAAAAAATAAAATAATGTGGAGAGAAATAATTTTATACAGATAAATATAATATACAAATTACTATTTAGACCTACTATCTCTTAATAATTAACACAATCTCCAAATTGAGAACTGCCACTGCAACAATCTCTTGATCAAAACATCCTAAAATATTTATACATTTTACTGTTTTGTAATTTTTTTTTAAAGATCCATTTACTTTTATACAAGAACCAGGGTACAGGCCAGATGTTCGGGAGGGTGAGAGGATTCACCAGAGATAGAGCTGGGAACAGAACAGGCAGACTGATGAACTACACTGCTGAGGGGAGCAGTGGGCAAGACAGGAGAGGTCTGCTTCGCCATGTGGGATTCTCACCGGCTGGCCGGGATCAAACCCGCGTTGCAGAGGTTATGGACATCTTCACAGTGTGGTGCTCAACCGCCTGCGCCACCAGAGAGGCCCTGTTTTTTAATCTTAAAAGACTTTTGTTGGGTCTATATAGTCCAGTTATTTGGTATAGTAAAAATGTTCTATTCATAAAATTATGTTAATGAGCAGAATTAATGAATGGGTATATCTTTTAAGCCACTGGAGAACATTTAAGAATTATTATTTGGCATAGTTTATCAGGTGTGTCTGGTATGTTCTTCTATGATGTCTGAGAGAAATAAATGACTCCCTTATCCTCCAAGAAGAACATCATCCTCCTATAAATAATTCAATTTATCATTTTAATTAGCCCCATATATCTAATGTCCCCAAACATCAATGCTTTACTCTGAACTACCAAACATTTTTCTCTTTAGAACACGTGACCGGGCCTCCCCGGTGGCGCAGCAGTTGAGCGCTGGGTTGCGAAGCTGCCCGCGGCCTCTGCTGCGCCGGTTCTATCCCCGGCTGCTCCCCGGCCACCGGAGGAGGGTCCCACATGGCGCGCAGACCTCTCCTGCCGCCCGCTGCTCCCCTCAGCAGTGTACTTCGGTCCTTCTGCCTGCTCTGCTCCCCGCTCTGGCTCTGGTGAATTCTCTCACCCTCCCGCGCTTCTGACTGTACCCAGTGCATGTATAAACAAAAAACAAACAAACAGACCAGCAAACAAATAAATAAAGCATGCCTCTATACAAAAAAAAAAAAAAAAAAAGTTTAGAACACGTGACCTATGCAAATGTGTATTTTGATTTGTTTGGCTTGATGTGTAATGTAATATGCCTATAATTAAAATTTTGCAAACCACACAAGACAGCGCATTTATCAAAAAAGAAAAAAATGTTTCTTATTGTGGACCTTTAAAAAGAGTAAACAGCAAGATGTTTTTGAAAGTAAGTGGAAGATTAAGGAAACAGTGAGAACCTCAGACTATAAAGAAAAGAGGGAAAAGATAGCTAGGAGTGGAATTTGAGAGAAATACTTAGATTTTGAGGTGACATAAGATGTTATAAAAATAGTTTAGGAAGTTTTTCATTGTTCCAAAAAATTATTTTAAGCCTTCACAATGAAGGGAAGGATTTTAAGTGGATGTGAATGGATAAAAAGTTATCGGGAGGTAGTTTTTCTCTAACAGAAATCTATGGCACCACTTTTAAAGTTTATGAGAAAGAAATGCACATATTTTTTGGTCAGTTTTCTTCCCAAATCATTTGCCAGCTAATTCCAAAGCAACACACAAGAACTCACAAGAACTCCACGTGAGAGTCCAGAAAAGCATAAGAGCAAGGCTATAGAAAGAAAAAGGCATAGAAGTTTAATTGTAATTTTAGTTCAGTTAAAGTAGAATGCAAGAGTCCTTTTTTTTTTTTTTTTCATTCAGCAGCCACTGTCAGAATAGGAATAGATGAGAGACTTAGATATAGATTAGGAACAGTTAGAGGAATTAATGTGATTAGAAGCTTTTTGTATAAAATGCCAAGACACATGAAATGCTCTGAAGTACCTAACATCAAAGAAAAGCCAACATACAGGAAAGCATGGAGATGCATACCACCAGCAGGGCGAGAATCATCCTAAGCATTATTTATTTTACTTCTGGAAGAACACAAGGGCAGAAATGAGTTAATCAGTGTGATAAAAATGGATTAATGACAACAAAAGGGTTATTTTATTGTGCCCTTTTTATGTAATTATCAGCTTTTTGCTGTTATTGAAGGTTAATCACACATAATGCGGACAATTAGTTATCTAGGTCAATGACTACTCTGTTATTTAATATAATTCACTTGAATGTTAAGTTAACCTTTGTTTTGTGCTTTGTTTTCATTTTTCAAAATCCTAAGGGTGGGAAGAGTCGAACTCCAATTTTCTAAACCATCTCAAGGATCAATGTGGCAAGAATTAGAGGATGAATAAGCAGTATTATGACTACAGCATTTGCTGCAGCCTCCAGGGGAAAGAATATGGAAGTTCCCCCAAATTTTCAACATAAAACTGCCAGCTATCTTGACAGTTTATCATAAGAAACTTACAGTGTTCCTGGAGATAAAACGCACTTAAGTGGGCATCTTCCAGGACTTCATTTATCTCACAAGGCCCATTCTCCCCCTCCAACAATTCATTAAAATTACTATTTAAGGAGCCTCCCTGGTGGCGCAGGCAGTTGAGCGCAGCACTGTGAAGCTGTCTGCAGCCTCTGCAGCGCTGGTTCTATCCCTGGCTGCCGGCGAGGGTCCCACATGGCACAGCAGACCTCTCTTGTCTCGCGCGCTGCTCCCCTCAGCAGTGTATTTTGTCAGTCTGCCTGTTCTGTTCCCAGCTCTGTCTCTGGTGAATCTTCTCACCCTCCTGTGCATCTGGCCTGTACCCCAGCTCTTGTATAAAAATAAATGAATCTTTTAAAAAGAAATTACTATTTAAGTGTTCCTATCTGTTGCGACTCTCGTGGCTTCTGCTCCAGATTTAAAGAATACAATTGTGGGATGTTATCCGCAAGAGGTGAGAGAGGACACTCCTTGTATTGCTTCCAAGGAAAACAACTAAGAATTAACAGGTCCATTGCTCAGAGAGAGACTGAAGCACCCCTTTCATATTAGAAATCAACACATACTGCACTAGAGGGACATGGAAAAGATTCACAATTTGTTGTATAAGAGTTGTGTGGAGGAAAATGCCTGGAGTCTATAATCTAAGTGTTGGGGCTTTTGGAGTCAGGGATTTTGAGTGTGGGGTCCTTTGCTTCACTCTGGGAAAGGTTTCACCAAACGCCCCAGTTCAGTGACATGCAGCAAGTTCCCCAGGTGAGTTTCTCCACAACACAGAGATGTTAGTTATATTTAAAGGGAAGTTTTATTAGGGAAATGGACAGAAGAATAAAGGACACTTGTATAGACACAAGCGGGCAGAAAGAGCTGCCCCCAAAGAGACAGATTTGCTAAGAGATCTGCATAGTTGCAGGCGGGCGGCCTTGAGGAAAGCGGCCTCTACTGAGGGAGGTCAATGAAGAGAAGTCCTGGCAGGTACAGGTCATGGGCAGGCAGGAGGTTGCTGCCCTGCAGAGGGAGAAAGTTGGTGAAAAGAAGCACCTGCATAGTCACAGGTGGGCAGACAGACTGCTGCCCCGTTGTGGGGGCAGCATTAGGTGTTATCATCTGCAGGGAGGGGCTCATCTTTGTGGGAGGATGGTTTGTGCCCCTGACACTCCCTATAGCAGTCGATAGTTTCTGGGTCTTGTGCCTCCTGATCTGGGCATTGATGCTCAAGGGTCTTGTTTTCTATAACTGGGTGAATGGATTACACTCATCCCTTCTACCCCTACCTCCTTGTGTGAGTTAGGTCTTTGACCTTGTCTCTCCTTTCCTTCATCATAAGGAAGGAGACAGAAGTTCAAGGGTACTGACTCAACCAGGAGCACTGGAGAGGGAAGATTGAAAACAATTACAAGCAAACAGCTTTGATTCCTGCAATGACCACGCAGGGACATTGGGGTTTCCTATACAGGCCAGGACCCCAGTTAATTGGAAGCAAAGAAAGGCCTGTAGACTATACTCCTCTTCCTTCACCCTTCAGGAATGGAACTGACCTCATTAACCATCATACTGGACAGCAGAAAAACTGCCATGTCTCAAAAGTGGGACACCAGGCAGGCGAGATATCAGAAGTTCCACAAATACAAACCAGTCTCCTCCCCTAAAGTATTCACAGCAGCAGCTAGACACATCACTCCCCCACCCTGCTGACAAAACCACTGCAAATACATATAGAGAGAGTTATATTTTGGACATGTCTGAATTATACAGTTCCATGAAAATGCTGTTAACTTGATTTTGCCCTTACTGTAATTTGAGGAAGAAATGCATACATTTTTAACTTTGTTTTTTGTAAAATCATATCTTTTAAACATGTAGATTTAAGTCATTTCATTAAATGTCGTATTAAATAACTACTAGTTTGCCAGAAATGCTGTAACAAACTACCACATCTGGTAGCTAAGACAACTGAGAGTCTGAGATAAAGGCGTCCGCAGCGTGCTTCCTTCTAAGGACTACGAGGGAGAATGTGTGTCTCTCTTCCCTGTTTTAGAGATGGTGTTTACCTTCTTACACGGTTAATAGTCTTATGGGATTAGAGTTCATCCTAAGAATGTCATCTTAAAGGGATCATCTGCAAAGATTATATTTCTGAGTCATTTTCACAAACAGTTCTTATTAAAGAACAATAACATTTTTCCAGTTACAAAATTCAACCTAAAGCAATGACCTTTGCTTGAACTGACTTTAACTATTTCAATGTTGTTTTTTGAGCAACCATAAAAACTCCTTTCTGGAGTGCTAAAAGTAAGTAATTTGGATAATAGCCTGATTACGCTTTTCAAGGATAATTTTCCTGTCACCTCAAGAGGCAGCAGTGCTGGGAGAGGTGTGGGATGAGAGAGATTCTCAAAGTCCATGTGGAGAAAGGAGAGGCCTAGAGGGGCTGCACTGGGAAGTAACGTGCAGGACCCATGAAAGCAGTCTCCTGTTTATTGGAATCAGGTACAACAGTTGGCAAATATGCAGGGAGTGTACCTGCCTGGGGGTAGCAGTTATTGGGGATGTAAGCTAGGGTGAGTGACCAGAGGTTATTGCCTGGGGGGCACTATTGTTCCTGCCATTCTAAGTATATGATCTCTATTCTAATATCTCCCTGCTGTTATCAGCAGATACTGGTTTTCCAGTATGTTCCTCATACCAGGACTTTTGCCTATGGTGAGAAGCCCCCTGCATGGCCCTACATCTAGCTGACAAGCAGGAACTCTGGGCACCAAAATAATATCCCCAACAATAAGGAGGACCAGGATCCCACATTTTCCCACAGGTTGATTTTTTTTTTTATGTCTGCCTAAATACCATGGGGCTTATAATCATAATTAGGAGTGTTGCTTGTCTCAATTTACAGTATATTGAGTGGGATTAAACTTAAATAAAAATGTAAGTAACAAGAACTAGAACAACTCAAAGACTTAATTGATGATGATGCTTGGCTAATTGCTAAAGGAATGTTATAATTATTAGCTTTAAAAGTTAAGAGGAGAACATAGTTCCTTTTATGTAGATTTAATAGCTAATTTGGTAAGATTAAAAGTAGAAGCCGAATTTATTTTAGAAAGCCAAGGGGGGGGAATAAATGAATAAAACATTAGATATGAAACAATAAAACTCGAATTCAGGGGGATTAGAGGTTACCCAACTTGTCAATAGCACATTTCTATAGATAAACGGTACAGTGAGAACTGACTAGAAACATAGAACAAGGAAAAAATAAAACTCAATGTCAAAGAAAAGAGTTAAGTGAATGATGAAATAGAAAATAGTTTTATTGGGCCTCCCCTGGTGGCCCAGGCGGTTGAGACTGCACTGTGAAGCTGTCCACATCCTCTGTAGCACTGGTTAGATCCCGGCTGGCCAGCGAGGGTCCCACATGGCGCAGCAGACCTCTCCTGTCATGCCTGCTGCTCCCCTCAGCAGTGTACTTCCTCAGTCTGCCTGTTCTGTTCCCCGCTCTGTCTCTGGTGAATCCTCTCACCCTCCTGCACATCTGGCCTGTGCCCTGGTTCTTGTATAAACAAACAAACAAATAAACAAACAAACAAACAAACAAATAAATAAATAAATAAAATCTTAAAAAAAAAGAAAGAAAATACTTTCATTATAGGACAGGGAGAAGGCACCCCAGAAACCTCAATCCTGCCCACTCTAAATAGGTTCTGCCGTCTGCCACATTACGACAAAATATACTATAGCACACAAGAACTTTAATGGCAAGGAACTTTAATACAATCAGCGTGCAACAAAGAAAAAGGGACGATTAAAGTTTCTAAATCAAGCACCTGAAGATACCCATTCGCTCATGGCTAAATGCCCAGTCAAATAGGACTGGCCCAAGGTAGGGCCACTGAAGCCCAAGAGCCTGCAACAAGACTAAAGCACCTTCTTGCAGGGACCCATAGAGAAAAGGGCCAGAAACAGCCAGACAAGTCTGGAAGGAAAAGAATCAAACTCAAAATCAAGATAAACACTGCTATTGTTAACCTCCCCATGTGTCTCACCCACATCTGTTTCACCCAGTCCAGGACCAAGAAGCAAGTGCAGTTTCTGCACATGTCTCTGCTCCATGTGCCTCCTCCAGGTCTCCTTCTTGCTCTCCATCCTGCGTCCTCCTTCCTCAGTCTCTTCTCCAGTTTCTCCCTTCCCTGCTCAGCATCACCCTCCCTTAGGTAGAGCAGGGAACCTGGAACATTCCCTTTCTTGGAGAACACCCTGTAACAGTTTATGCCTAGGAGGTTAAGTTCAAATCCATCTCTTTTGACATTTATGTGTCATAATTGTCACTTATAATTTAAGTCTTTGTCTAGTTTTTTTTTTAATAAGAAACAAATAAAAAGGTTTGAATAATCAGCAAGATTGTTTGGGGATATTGTTTGTTGGAGGATTAATGGTTATTCAAAGAAGGACCTAACTTTTAAGGTAAGATTGCCAATCTTTCTAATTAACCAAGTTCCATTCTGCTCCTGAGCCTTTGCCCTGCTACTCTCTCTGCTTTTGTCAACAGTATCTGAGTTATTTGCATAACTGGCTCCTTTGTGTTTATCAATGTTCAACTTAAATATTACCTTCTCAGAGAGCTGTACCCTATTCCTCTTCAATATTATCTCAGAGTTAACAAGACTTTGGGTAAGGCTTTCTGGACAAAGATCTCTATCTGGTGACTTGATTCAGTCACCACCTTAAGTTCCTAGAAATATCCTGCCAAGGACTCTGTATTCACTTTTAACTGATTTTCACTTCTTCTAGGCAAACATTTCTAAGGAATAACAATATTAGTTAGAAATGCCATTCTCAGATATTTAAGGCAGTTGTGCTCATATATGTTATTTTAATTCCTAAGGTGTTTGAGGGTTCACCATTTCTATGAGAACTAGTACTAGAAAATGCTTATATGTAAAATAATACCAAAAATAGCCACTAATTTGGTATTATACAAACTTTCCCAAAAATAATTAGTTTTTACACAGCACTTGCATGACAAAAGTTGCCAAGATTCTGTTTTGCTTTTAGATATCTCTGACTTTTTGATTTTTAGGAATTTAAATTAAGCTTCCCCTTTTGACAGTACTTTACTTTGAAGTGGGATTTGTTAATGTCAAGAAGGGAAATCACCTTCCCAGTTGGTTGACAATTTATTAAAGCAAGGGGTCTCAGGAGATTAGCACACATAATATTGTAAGACATAATGCCATAGGGCTTGTCATTACAAAACAAACAATTTAATATGGATCAGATTGCATTTGAGTCTCTCTTTTAAAAAGTCAGAAAAAAACATTCAAAAAGAAAATATTTGCTATTAATATGGATACTTAATGCTCTAATCTGAGAAATAAAGACTATCAAGTCATTAAAACTTTCAAATATGCATAGAGTAACATATAATAAATAAATAACAATTGGTTACTTCAAATAAATAACAATTGGTTAACAACTGGAGAAACATCAATCATGTGATGCAGATTTTATGTTTTTCTGCCCTGAAATTTTAATTATCTCTTCAGTTTCTACTGCCAATCTTATACTCAGAATTTTATCATAGTTGATTAGCAATCATATCTTATGTATTTAGAGGAACATGGACATGGTGATTATCATAATCTGACTTGTTTTATGATATTCAAGTAGTATGTTAAGGATTTACCCTGAAATATAATTTGAATTGAATGCAGAAATGATTGTAATGCGTAGACAAGTATTAGACTATTATGTTGTGGTAGATTTTTCAGTGTTAAGTATGGTGAAGAAAATACACAGTATGACATTTCATTTTAAAGTATGTATAAGGAGATGTTATGTATGCCCTATGAGAAAAACAGGATAGAAGGAAAAGCACAGGACTTTCTTAGTCCTAATTGCTTACCTTCTCCCACCAGTATTTTTTTTTTTATAAAGCACACATTTTTTCATTTCCAATGTATTATTATTTCTTTTTTGGTTATGGTTTTTCCTGTCACAGATAAAACTACACACCAAAACACAGGCCACAAATATTTTCTCCAAAATTTTCTTTTTGAAATTTTTACTGTTGTTTTACATTTAGATCAATGATGTATTTTGAATAAAGTTTGTAAAACATGAAATTTGTGTTAAAATTCAGTTTTTCTACAGTTTGCCCAATTGGTCCAACATCACTTATTGACTCTTTCTTTTCCATTGAATTTCTTTAATAGGTATAAGATTATCCAAATGATATTTTCACGATGGGAAAGTTTTGTAGTCTGTGGTTTTGGAGGATTTGGTTCATTTAATCTGTATGGTCAAATTTAATTACATAGACTTGTATTCATTACAATGACACTTTGTAATGCATCAATTATCTGATATATTCCCTGCTTCATATTAGTACTAACTTTCTAATATTAGCAATAGTTTCCTTAATATTAATGAATCTATCCATTTTATTGTTTTTAATATTTTAGTTTACTCGATTGTCTCTATTATTTGCTGTTTTCAGTTTCACAGAATTCCATAATAATTTAGAAATGAGTTATATAATTTTTATTTTTTTAAAAAGCCACTAAACACTATCCTTTCAATTGCTATTCTATTTCTGTTATGATAAGCAAGCCTACAATATGTCATTTCAGTATGTTTAAATTTGGTAAAGTATGGATTTTTGGTGGAAATTTGGAAAACTTCCTTAATGTTCTAAATACACTTGAACTGAATTTGCTTTTTGCTGTTTCTGGGTTGAATGCTAAACAGATATAAATTATCTAGTGATGGTGTTACTTATTTCTCTATAAATGTGTTGATTTTCTTTGGGATTGTTAAAAAATAGAATACAAATATACATTGTAAATGGGTGATCTGTGGTGGGCTTATTTGTGTGTGTGTGTGTGTATGTGGGTGTGTGTTGTATTCCTGTGGACATTTAGAATAACAAATTTGTCTAAAGCTTTTTTTTAAATAGCTTTTTAAAACATAGGTCTAAGTTATTTCCTTCTGTAAATGTTTTTTCTCACCTAATTGTTTTCCATAATTATTTTAATGTATTTTTCTCTCTGATTGTGGAACTTAGAAATTACAAAATTTATTTAATTAAATTGAAATGAAATGAGAGAACTTCCTCTTGACTCTCATTTGTTCGTGTCACTATCACACACCTTGTTTTAAAATCTTTATTCCTTTTCTGAATGAGAAAAAAATTACCACACTCTGGTTGTTACAGTATTTTCTACCAAACTTTGGGGGTGAATCAGAGACCATTCCTTACTATTCCTTAAATAATAACATTGTCTTTCCTTTGTAGAAAAAAGTGAAACAAAAGACTATTGCTACTCCTGTTCAGTATCATCTTTTTTCTTAGAGTATATAGCCTGGTAATTGGAAAAATGGTCACCCACTCCAAACTCATTTCACTTGTGCTTTCCCTGATGGGTGATTAGTGATTCTGTCTCTTTTCCTATAATGTGTGAAATTAGGTCTCCTTGCTTTGACATGGCTTGTTAAAAGGGAGATAAACACTATGTCCATGTGGTATGATGAGCTCTAAGTATCCCGTGAAGCAATCATTTACAGGGTCAGTCAATATGTGTCAGATCAGGCACAAAGGCATGGGGAAAATGTGCCATGATAATCTGAAGTAAAGTGATTTGGGGGGAAATATGCTAATTGCTTGATTTTATTAGTCACTGAGGGCTATGACTAAGGAAGGGACTATATCAAAATTTAATTTTACAGAACACATTTAATGAAAATGAAAGGTCACCATGTTAAAGTGCTGGGGGCATCCCATAGTTTTAAAATGGACTGATTCTTAGAAACTAATGCTTAAACTACATAAGCTTGCATTATAAATTAGTTTTTAAAATAACCAATTGAGGTAGATATTTAATTTAAAATAAATGCATAACATTCAATTTCAAAGTGAATTTTAGGGCAAAGAACTAGAAGGTAAATTTTTACATGGAACATATCTCGTATGGAATGTTACTTTTATCCCTTGGAAATTAGCAGGTTTAACACAGTGGAAAACAGAATATTCAAGTGTTTTTCAATAACCTGTTTTATTTTTATTGACAGTTTTACATAATAATTTTGGGTCAGGAATATGATTAAAAAATCAAATTTTGATATATCCTGTAGTTTCTGTGGAGTGTGAACACTTGTTTGGAAGGGAATCATGTGGGTTGAAATTTAAAGAAGATAAAGAGTAAATGAATACATTACTTTTTCATAATAAGGTAAGGAAATCTTGAACTCTTAGATTCATTACCATAATTTCCAAGAGAGTAAAACACAGCATGTAAAAGTAAATATTATATGAAGAAAAATATAGGTTATTTTAAAACATGAACTATTATGACGTTATAACAATTAATATAACAATATTAATATAACAATGTAATAAAACGTCATGAGATAACTTTTGAATCTTCTTTTTGGTAACAAAATCTCACAATAATGCAAGTATCTCAAGTTGTGACCTTATTTGTTACATACATAATTAATAAAAACGAGGTCTTAGGGCCTCCCCTAACCGTGGTGCAGCAGTTGAGCACTGGGCTGTGAAGCTGCCCGCAGCCTCTGCAGCGCCGGTTCGATCCCTGGCCACAGGGCGAGGATCCCACAAGGCGCACAGGCCTCTCCTGCCGCCCATGCTCCTCTCAGCAGTGTGTTTCGTCAGTCTGCCTGCTCTGTTCCCCACTCTGGCTCTGGTGAATTCTCTCACCCTCCCACACATCTGGCCTGTACCCCAGTTCTCGTATAAAATAAATAAATCTTTTAAAAAATGAGGTCTTATAGGGTACAATGTGCCCCTAATAAATTATGAGTGATGTTTTTATAAAAATGATGTTATATAAAGAGTAGAAAACATGCACCCCACTAGAATGTCAAGTCAGCATGAAAGGAGAATGTATGATGGTAACAAGTAATGTCAAAGATCGCCAGCAAACTTCCGCCAGCTATGAGCAAGGCGGGGAACATCTTGGCCCTCGCAGCTCACAAAACAAACTCACCCTTGCTGGCATCATGAGCTATTAGAGTATTAGAGTATTAGAGCAGTATTAGAGCAACTGGTGTGCTTAGTACATTATTTATTGGGTTTTTGATTTGGTAGCTTAATGGTTGCCAGATATGTTGTTGATATGGTATACTTCATGGAACCATGTCTTGACTGGTGGAAATTTATTGCTTTCATTCTTCTCTACCACACAACACCCATGTGTATATGACCATCACTATCCATGAATACAATTGTCTCCTCTATCTTTGCAATGGAATGCAATTGCTGGATTAAAGATACTTATATATTCAACATTGTGTTTCAAGAAAGCCATTATAAATAAGATAAGGCAGCATGTTGAAGTTGGAGAAGATTATTCTGCTTAATCTTCTTCTAAAGTGAATGTGAACTGCTTCAGCACTCTGTTCACCTTGTAGCCAGGAAACTGAAATGTCTAAGTACTAAAATTCCAAGAATGGTGAGAGGTACAATTTTTAAACACTGTTATCAATCTCTGGTGATCCCAGGAAGACTATCCTGAATGACACCAGGTCCCCAGACTTAGAGCTCAGGTAATGAAATACCAACAGACCCCCACAGATCTTTCAAATTAAATTGAAAAAGTCCTTCCTTTGCATGCCATAGGGTCAAACTCTCTCATAAAGATTTGGGATGTTCAGAAGAAATTAATTTTATTTGCATTGAAAACTTCAATACTATGCTTTCCATACATTTCTACTCAGGTGATCAGTCATTTGCTGTTTTTTTAGCTTATCTGTGCAGACCTCACTATGAATCCTGTGGGTCACCATCTTTAGCTCTGATGTCTAAATGAAAGACAATTTCAATCAATCTATAAATAATCTTGGTAGTTATAAGCCTGCAAAGACGTGAATATATAAAAAGAAAGTGAATAGAAAAAGAAAAGTAACTTCAAAATCACAATGATTAAAAATGTACATGCATTGGTTTTAAAAATTGAACTAAAAGATAATGAATCACTTTACTATATAAAAACCCAGATAGAGAAAATGAAAAAAAAAATTCCAAGAATTAGTAAAAATAATCATCTCAAAAAATTATATATATACTCATAAAATTTCCCTAAAACATTTAATACTAACATGTTAAGATGGGAAAAAAATAGTGTAAGACCTGTTTTTTCAATACTATTTCTACTTAGACATAAAATTTTATCAAAAAGATGAACTTTTCCCTAATGATGATTGCTTACATTATCTAATGTTTACAATGTTTACAAGGGACATATCTGATTTTATACATTATTGAATCCCAGACACTCATCATATTTGGTGTAGAGGGAGATCTTAATGCATTTACTTTTGAACACTGATATTATAGATTTTCTACCTACACACCTTTCAAAACAAAACATATGGAACACAATTTAAACTATGCTTAGAAATATACTATGAGAAGTTCTTGTCCATGGTTCTTTATAGATTGAAAAATAAAGAAAAACAAAGTGCTTCCTTTTAATCACAGTAAATATCTCTGATGAAAATATAATAATAATAATAAAGAATATTATTATTATAGCTGTAAGTTTTGAGTTCATATTATGTGCCAGATGTGTGCTAGAAGCTTAATGGGAATTACACATAAAATTATGTGCAGCTAAACACTAATTGCTAGAAGAAGGTGGGGACAGATTAGTTTATAATAAAAGTGGGGAAAGCGATACTTTAAATTTGGCAGCTGATTAAAGTATCAAGTTGATAAAAAAAAGTTGATGAAAACTCAACAGCTGGTAGATGGTTACATTTTTCATCTTTGGCCAAGTATGTGTTGCTTCAGTAGAGAATAGAGTGGGAAATAGCCTTAGGCTAGTTATTACTGCACGCACCTGTGCTTGGAAAGGCATGATTTGTAGATTATTGATCTGATTAAAAATAAATTGACTTTTCATTGTATTTTCACTATTAAAAATATGTATATATTAAACCTTTCTATGTCTATAAATATGATCACTTAGAAAGTTGGAGATTTGGTTTATATCTTAAATTTTTCATGCTAAATGGCAAAAGGATATGATTATTCATTAGACAATACATTACATAGAGTACGTTAGAGGCAATATTTGGAAAGCCATGAAAAAATACATATATAATGGGGTCTGGATGGAATATGTATTTTAAAGTAAAATTGAATTTTTACAAAGTTAGGATCGGTGAAATACATTTCAAATATTGTAACATTTATCTTTTAAAACTTAAAGTTCAATAAGCTTGACAAATGTATACAGTTATATAAACCCCACCACAACACAAAGATTCATGTACTTTTTTCACTCAATCTGTCAGCTACTACACTGATCTGATGCCTTTCCTTACATTTTTGCCTTTTCCAGAATGACATATGAATGGAATCCTGAAGTAGTTCCATTTTTTGCTGGTTTTTTTTTTTTTTCAATTTTTCTGGGAAATCTATCCATGTCTTTATAAGTTGTTAGTATTTCAGTATTCTTTATTGCTAAGAGATATTTTATTGGAAGGATATTATATAATTTGTTTATCTGTTTGTTGAGGACCATTTATTGCAGCCTCTGGTGATTATGAATAGAAATACTAGACTACACATCAAATATTTTTGTGTGGCTATATATTTTTATAAATCTCAGTTAAACAATTATAAATCAGATTATATAGTAAACGTGTCAATATGTGTTTAAAATAAAATGATAGAATTTTATTCAAAATAGTGATATTATTTCAAGTATCAACAATATATGAGAATACGAGGTACCGCATATTTTTACCAATATTTGATACTTTCAATTTGGTTGATTTTAGTCATTCTAATAGTATTCAGTGGTATCATTTCAAATTATTTTTACATTTTATTCTTATATCTGTGTTTCAGTTGTTCCATTTTGAGTGCCATCTTTTAGGAGCTCTTGTATTTCATTTATCTTAGTGTTATGTGTTATTTTTTGCTGAAAAAAATTTTGTTAAATTAAATAATAACTTATCTGTGCATCAGATTCTAAGTTTGTAACATTTTCTCTCAACACTTTAAAATCATCATATCACACTCCTGCTTATATGTTTGTTGTTTGAGAAATACACTATCAGTTAATAATCTGTATCTTCTTTGGAGTTGCTTTTAAAATTACTTTTTCTGTCCTAATTAAGTTGCTGACTTCATTTATATTTACTTATCTCACCCCAAACCAAGTATGCTACCTTAGTCTAAGGACTTATGGTCATCATTATTTCTGAAATTCTATTTCTTGATATTACTTATCCTCTAGTCTCTCCAACTGGAGATTCTATTTCAAGACTTCTATCCCTCCTTTGTGAATAATTTAGAGGCATGATTATTTGAGTCATGTTATTTTCTTCTTTAAAATCTGAAAAACTTCCCATTGAACTTAGAATGAACACCAGTATTTCCACTATGAAAGTATAAGTGGTAGTTAGGTCATATGCTACATTGCAAACCCTCATCTTCTCTCTTTATGTTCATATATAACAATGTCAGTTTACATATCTTTAAAGCTCGAAATATATTGCCAGAAATTTATTTTTGATTAAAGGGCTTGTATTGCTATTACAGACATGTACCTACTGAATAAAAGCAGTTGTTGAATAATTGACAAATTTTGAAAGATGAAATCATTAAACAATGAACTGATCAGCAACAAGGGTTATTTATATCAGATGTAATTTTATCTTTCTCGTCAAGAAAAAGCACATTGTAGGTGTTCAACAAACATTGAACATTTCCTATGAAATTTCTTTCCTATGAAAGAAATTAACTTTAAGTGGAATAAAATCTTTAAAGAAAGATAGCAACAGGTACCAACAAACAGATTATTTAAAATCATTTATTCAAAAAAGCTAGATAAAACATGAAACAAGGCATTCAAAAGTTTTTTTTTTTTATCTTTTGTTTAGATTTGTTTTTATTTATTTATGAATACAAGAACTGGGGTGTAGGTCAGAGGTGCAGAGGGTGAGAAGATTCATCAAAGACAGAGTGGGGAGCAGAACAGGTGGATTGACTGAAATATGCTGCTGAGGGGAGCAGTGGGTGAGACAGGAGAGGTCTGCTCTGCCATGTGGGTCAGCTTCCTGGCCTGGGCACCAACTTGTGCTGAAGTGGCTGGCAATAGTTTAATAGTGCTGAGACTTAACCCCTTGCACCACCAGGGAGGCCCTCAAAAGATTCTTTTAATTTAATATTTTGAGAAAATTAAATTAAAAAAAAACCAAGAACACAAGTTTTTGAAATGAGATAGACTCTTTTTTTAATAGAAAATAATGAAACTTAGATTAGTTCATAGTTAAAACTTCCCTGCATAAACTGTACTGGCAATTACCATAAAAGTGTAGATTGCCTAATAAAATGAATCCAGTTTGGAATAAAACTTGCCTTTTATTGAAGTCAGACACATCACATTGCTTCAACTAACTTCGTGAATAATAAGAATTTCTTCAGTCTTTAATGTTCTGCGAATTTTCTTTCTGAACAACATAAAAGCTTATATTATTATGCAGAGGAAAAGGTATGGGCCTCAATTGAGATGCAATATTCCATTTAAATAAAGTTGATTCAGCACAAGTTCTCTAGATAATAGTAATTTTAGAATTTGAATAAATGTGGAATACTCGCCTAAGTTGACTTGTAATATGCAGGCTTTCCATTATGGAGACTTCCTCAGGATCTTTGTTACAGTACATTTTTGAGAGAAGGACACATAAAATGATATCATTATTTCTTTTCTTTCTTTTTTTAAAATATTTATTTATTTATTTATACAAGAACCAGGGTACAGGCCAGATGCGCAGGAGGGAGAGAGGCTTCACCAGAGACAGAGTGGGGAACAGAACAGGCAGACTGATGAAATACACTGCAGAGGGGAGCAGCGGGCCAGACAGGAGAGGTCTGTCGCACCATGTGGAACCCTTCACTATGGCAGGGATCTAACAGGCACTGCAGAGGCTGCAGGCAGCTTCAGAGTGTGGTGCTCAACCGCCTGCACCACCAGGGGAGACCCTCATTATTTCTTTTCTTTTGTAGATGTGATATCTATTTAAATACACCTTTGGCTATTAACAGATAGCAGTCATGGATTCAAGAGGCTTCTATGGCTTAATACTATAAATCCAAATGTTATTTTGTATAAAAATAATGTATATTTGAATGTCTAAGGGTTTTAAAACCATTGCATTTAAGAATATTTAAAATTTTGAAGACTTGCTTATGGTATAAAATTAGTGAATATACTAGGATTAAAAAAAAAAGAATCATGACTTATGGCTCACACTGGGTTCTGAAATAACTGTGTAGTTGACTGTTTCAACAGTGTTCCAAATTAGTTAGACTTTTATGATGCTATTTTAATTAGAATAACCTTCTTCGCAAAACTTTGACCCTGTTTATAGAAGTCGGTTAAAAGTAATCCAGTGTTATAAATGTTATGAAATTAGATATGACCATATCACAGATTGCTAGAATATGGGAAGTGATACCAGCAGTCATTCCTACAGTCTCATTACAAGAAAACAGTCTATTTTATGTTTCTTCCTTATTCATGACTGGAAATGTAGCAACCTTTTGCAATAACCACATGAAGTTGAAATTAACATGGAGGAAGATGGAATATAAAGAAATTGATGGAGGGAGTTCTTGTGAAGCCACAGCAAAAGGGATGAACGATCTATAGATGAACTTCGTTAGATTTGTAATGTACATGCCTCTGCAATTTAGCTACTATGAAAGCTCTTAGTTATTATGCACAGTCGAATGAAATCCTAATTGACCCAAAATTGTTGGGTGAAGAAAATAAAGATGCAAGGACACCTAAGGAAACCAAAACCTCAAACTTTTCTCATACTAACAGTATTATGCCATTCATACTGTCTTCATCATCTAAAATGTTTGTTTTGCTGCTATTTTCTCTTACCATTCTAACCATCACTTTGTCATCATTTTTGTTAGTTTACCTTCTACTTCTATCAATTAGCATAGACAACATGTATTGACCTCAATTTCATGTGAAGAGGTAAGGACAGAAATGAAAATCAAGGGGGAATAAAGTGTCTTAGACTTGTGAGAAGTGAAGTCACTGGAACTATATTAAAGCAGAGGCAAAGTAAGAGCCACTACAGGAAAAAGTACTTCATTGTCTTCTTTAATCTGAATCTAACCCTTTAACTGGCCCAGGCCATCAACAGTCTAAAACTTGATAATAAGAAGAAAATCCAGTTTGAAAGGACTGATTTAAAAAAAAAAAAAAAACAACTTTTACCTACTTTTGAGTGTGACCCCTTTACAAGGCCATTTTACCTTGTGATTCCTTCATCCGACCATTACCACAATCATTACTTCAACCTTCTTTTGCCCACTGTAAGAATTCTCCAAACTAGGTCCCTCTTAAGAATATCTTCTAGGTTTTAGTCTAAATCCATGTAATTCTTGGCTATGTAATCTATGCAATTCTTGACTATTTTCAAATAAACATTTAGACTCGCCCACTAACCTTGCTGTTCTCTCAGTGGAGGTTAGTAGTCTACATTCTCTGAATGGAGGTTGCTTTGTACTGTATTTCTTATTTTCCTGACCAACTTGAAGGAGGAAGATAGCCTCTCAAGTTGAGATTATGCAAAGATAACATTAGCTATGAATTGGTTCCATTCTCTCGCCATTAAAAATGGCTAGAAATATATGTAAGTCATGGATATTAAAGGGAAATGTCTTCTGTAAACTTCCTATGTTCTTGATTTATGAAGCAGAGCATCTAAGAGGAAATCTAAGTTAAAACAAAATGTGCCTTTTCTATTTATGCTTATTTAGAAGAATTTTTAAAAGACTAAGTCCACAGTCAGAAGAAAAAAATGACACTAGGAGATAAGTAAATATGGTTACATTTAAATAAGCATGTATTTTGGTCTTACAGAAACTGATTTACCATAGTTTTATAACTGAAGTAAATACAAAGTCATTATTTAGATATTTGCCTTTTGAAGTTTTATTAGTGGTGATTTCCTTACATTTCCAACATATAAATACAAACTCCTGTGCGTGTGCAAACACATACATACAGAAAAGCACTTGAGTCATGTTAAATTCTAATTTTATATGAAGATTTTTTTCCTCTTAGGTGGAACATGTTTTGAGTCAAGCAGACTCCATCTTGTCTCTCACTGTGTGACTCCCAGGAGAAAAGTAAATAACCTGACTCAGCTCCCTCTAGGCAATCTGAAGGGAAAGAATTTCCCTTATGATAACACAAAGTAATATTAAGACTGTTTTCTTCTGAGAACACTTAGAAAAAACAAAGGCAGGCCATCTCTGCTGATTGCTATGAAATTAACCACCTGGCAATATCCTATTTGACCGGTGCTGTCAACCAATCTAAAATTTTCAAATAAATTACCTAAACTTAGAGTACACCCCTGCTTAATCCTTCAAAACTCCCCTATTGGGGCCTACCTGGTGGCGCAAGGGGTTAGGACACAGCCTATGAAGCTGTCCGCAGCCACTGCAGCACAAGTTCGATCCCCTGGCCGAGGAGCTGACCGAAATGGCACAGCAGACCTCTCCTGACTTGCCCGCTGCTCCCCTCAGCAGTGTACTTCAGTCAGTCCGCCTGTCCACCTGTTCTGTTCCCCACTCTGTCTCTGGTGAATCATCTTGCCCCTACACTTCTGGCCTGTACCCTAGTTCTTGAATGCATAAATAAATATCTTTAAAAAAAAATAAAACTCCCATATTTTCTGCTCCTGGTGGAGCAAACTTTGGGAAATTCTTTGTGATAACAAAGAAAATAGAGTCATAGAGATTTGAGTAATTCTCAGAATACATTGCTTGCTTATTATATACACAAACCTATCTCCTAGGTTAATAAACCAGTGGTTTCTCTCTCAAAAGGGTTAAGCAATAATTTACAAATAAAAGTTTTCTTAAGTAAGCACTCTAAGAAAAGGGAAGACATTTGCCCAAAAACAGATGACTGGATCAAGAAGATGTGGTCCATATACACCATGGAATATTACTCAGCATTCAAAAAAGATAAACACATGCAATTTGCAGCAACATGGATGGCGCTGGAAGGGATCATGCTCAGCGAAATAAGCCAGAAAGACAACGAAAAACACCAGATGGTCTCACTCATAGCAGGAATCTAGAAAACCTAAATAAGAGACCAGGAAAAAAGAATGATTATAAGAAAGAAAAAATCAAAATTAACAAACAACTATGAACCAGATACACACTATGGGGGGGTGGCAGGGAAAGGAGGGATTGGGGTCAAAATAAGGGGGTTGCAATTGTAAGAGGAATATAAAAATAAAATTTAAAAAAAAAAAAGAAAAGGGAAGACAAGCACTGCAGTGGCAGGAGGGGACGGCACAGTGCAGGATCTCTATGACCCGAGCAGACAGGGTAGAGGAGTCCTGGAGTCCTCAGTGGCTTTTCAGGCTTTTATTGGGATTTACCAGGTACACGGCAGGCAGGGGTGCCGGGGGGGCAAGGAGGCTGGCAGGCCTCTACCTGGGCTCTCCGGCCTTCTCTCTTGGCTTCTGCTTCTCTGCTTCCTCCTCTCCTGTTCTGGTCTCTTTTGCGCTCATTCTCTTCTGGTCACCTGGTAGTTAGTGCCATTTCCTTCTGATGCCGCCCTTTAAGCCCACTTTCAGCCCAGGTGAACCCACCTACCTATGCCCACACCCTATTCCAGGTGCCCGCCATCAGGCATCATTCAGGACCACAGGGATCCATCATCTGTCCTAATGGCAGGAGGGCAGAAAAGCCTATTATTTACCTTATAGACACTCAGGGTCAGAAGCAATTTTTCTAAAGAGTAAGTCATGCTCAGGAAAATGTTAAAGCCATGTGTAAGGGGCAGGAATGGACACGGTGTAGGTTTCCTGATCCAGCAGACCAGGTAAAGGAGGAGTCAGAGTCCTCAGTGGTTTTGCAGGATTTTATTGGGATTACCAGGTACATGGCAGGCAGGGGTGCTGGGGGGCCGGGAGGCTGGCAGGCCTCCCAGCCCCCAGCAAATCTGCACTCTCTCTGGGCTCTCTGGCCTTCTCTGCTTCTGCTTCTTTTCTTCTCTCTTGTCTTCTCTTCAGCTTCTGCTGGCGTCCCCGTGACACTGCCCTTAAAAGCACAGTCTCAGCCCAGGTGAATCCCATCTGCCTATGCCCACACCCTACTCCAGGTGCCCTCCATCAGGCATGCACTCAGGGCCACAGGGATCCATCATCTATCCTGACAGCAGGAGGGCAGAAAAGCCTGACATTTTCTTTACCCCACACCATGTTTGTCAAAATAGGAGAGTAGAACCATAGTCTGTACTGAACATTCATTTTCATGCTATCTTGTTGCATCTGGGGGCTGAGGACGGATGTATAAACGTACTCCCGACTCATACATCATGAGATATGACCAGGAACACCTGGGGGGGCTAAGTATGATGAGGGACTCCGGAAGTTGATCAGTGGAATGACTTGTTGATAACATTAGGACCACGGCCGGGGGCCTGGGGACTGGTTTCGATAACAACCCTTGGTCATCAAGCTGATAACATGGGCAGCAGACTCGTGTCCCCCCAAGCCCTAGATGCCATTCCTGAGCATCACCCCTCCTTTCTCCTTGTCCTCCTAACACATTTAACTGATTATAGGGTAAGGAAAAACGGCAGGCTTTTCTGCCCTCCCGCCATCAGGATAGATGATGGATGCCTGCGGTCCTGAATGCATGCCTGATAGCGGGCACCTGGAGTAGAGTGTGGGCATAGGTAGATGGGATTCACCTGGGCTGAGACTGGGCTTTTAAGGGCGGCGTCACGGGGATGCCAGCAGCAGCAGAAGTCGAAAGAGAAGCCGAAGCAGAAGCCGGAGAGAAGCCGATAGAGAAGCAAAGAAGCAGAGAAGGCCAGAGAGCCCAGAGAGAGTGAAGATTTGCTGGGGGCTGGAAGGACTGCCAGCCTCCCGGCCCCCCAGCACCCCTGCCTGCCATATGCCTGGTGAACCCCAATAAAAGACCTGCCAAAAACCCACTAAGGACTCTGACTCCTCCTTTACCCGGTCTGCATGGGATCCTAGAAAACCTGCAACTGTGTCCGTTCCTGACCCTACACTAATGCTGTATGATTATTCTATCAATAAAAACGGCCAGGATCTTGCTCTTCAGCAGCATCCTGCATTATGTAGCCTGCTTCACGACTCCCGTGTCTGTCAGTGTGGTGTTGCCCGACGCAGCACTACCTCTGTCGGGGTACAGTTTAGGAAGGTTAAAAACTAAGCCCCGTCTCCGGACCCGGTGGGCAGGTTGGGAGGCAGGAATAGAGAAGGGAATGGATAAGGCTGCCATGAGGACAAGGACATAAAACTGACCATCATGACCAGAACTACCCAGGCCAGCCCCAGGGCTGCAGAAGCAGAGGCCAGAACATGTTTCTGTGTCAAAGACCAGCACTGGAAAGCAGACATCCCAGCAGATAACTGGCGCAAGCTGGTGCCCCAAGTTAGAAAGCCTGAGGAAACAGAGTATAAAAGAGAACCTCAAATCCTCTTTAGGGCTCAGAATTCTCCCATCTCACCTGCAGCTTCTTTTAGCTGCATGTTTCAATAAATACACCCATCCTGTTCTCCACTCTGTCTCTGGCCATGCCACTGTCCTCACCCTGATCTTATCCCCACAACAAATTCTGTGACAAGAAGACTGGAGGAAAAGTGTTCCTATTGGAAGACAAATTGGATACCTGCTTCTTAAAATCCTTTTCCTCCCCTGTGTCTTCTTTGGGAGACGAATAGTTTTTTCTACCCCAATATATCTTCGAGTGGGGAAACCAGTTTTCCTGGATCTGAGTGAGACATCCTCTCTCCGTGTTCTCAAGCAATCTGTATGTCTTTTAAAGTATTTACCACTGGGACTCCCTGGTGGTGCAACGGGTAAAAGCATCAGCATTAGGAGGCAATCTGCAGGTACTTTAGCATGAGTTCAATCCCCGGACAGGGAGCTACCCACATGGCGCAGCAGACCTCTCCTGGCTCGCCCACTGTTCCCCTTAGCAGTGTATTTCAGTCCGTCTGCCTCTTCTATTCCCCATTCTGTTTTTGGTGAATCCTCTTACCCAGCTCCCCACCTCTGGCCTACACCCCAGTTCTTGTATACATAAATAAATCTTTTTAAAAAAACAAAAACAAAGTATTTACCACTAGAAATTAATTTTGGATGTCAATTTTGTCTTCCTTATCATATTGTGAACATTTGTAGGGCAAAATACTGTGGTTTTTATGTGTGAATACTAACAGCAATATTGTCACACATAGTAGGGAGATATTGACTATTTTTTTTTTATTTTTTTATTAATTTTTTTTTTAATAGAGGCATGTTTTATTTATTTATTAATTTGTTTGTTTTGTTTATACATGCACTGGGTACAGTCAGAAGAGCAGGAGGGTGAGAGAATTCACCAGAGCCAGAGCAGGGAGCAGAGCAGGCAGAAGGACTGAGGTACACTGCTGAGGGGAGCAGCGGGCGGCAGGAGAGGTCTGCGCGCCATGTGGGACCCTCCTCCGGTGGCCGGGGAGCAGCCGACGATCGACGATCGAACCGGCGCCGCAGAGGCTGCAGGCAGCTTCGCAACCCAGCATTCAACCGCTGCGCCACCGGGGAGGCCCAGATATTGACTATTGTTGAATAAAAAAAACAGTTCTTTCACAGTAAGTAAAGTCAGCTAGGCTAAAGAGATACAAGAATGGACAGAGTCATACAAAGTCTCTTAAACCTTGAGTGTTAAAGCACTTATTCCATCTCTTTGAGCTATATGCCAACCCTATTAAAGAGCATTATAAATGAAAACTATGCAAATTCTTAAATATAGCCCAGTTTTAATGGGGATTATAAAAAAATCGAATATGAGCTTAACTTAGAATTTCTTGGCTTTTATGTTTCAAGTTCAATCCATGATGCCATTTGAAACTATCTTTTGGAATGCAAATCATCATGAATACTGCTGAACATACTGAAAATTAATGAAAATAATAACAGAAAGAACTTACAAAGCATACTAAATTCCATTTTAACATGATAAGTAGAATGAAGGTGGTCTTTATTATTTTTTTTATTAACCACCTACAAACACTGACATACTCAGCATTAAATTTCAAATTAATTTAAAGAAGGTTATAAAATTTCTAAAAAGAAGACTAAATAAGATGCAGGTGAAAAATCCACCAAAATACACATATTACATTTTACTTATCAGATTGTAACAAGGAAATAACTTCAAATATTTAGTTTGGTAGGGAAATGCTCATTACATCTTGAATTAATTTTTAAACACTTTCTCTTAAATTGTGGGTAAATTTAAAATTACAAAAAGAAATCATTGAATGATTTTAGTCATTTTTTTTAGTATAGTCTTATAAGGAACTATAACTGAGAAATAAATACATTTGCATTTATCATTAACTTTAGGTACCATATATTTGAAGATAAATTCAATATTTAAATAATTATTAAGTCCAATTTTACTGTACAGAAAACACAATTATTTTAGGAATAACTATTTTTTCCTGGAATTAAAATTTTTTCTCAAATGCTACATTATATAAGTTGTGAGGTATAGATTGACATTCATTTTACTGATCTATATATGCTTATATCTCATTGTGCCAGCATCACTTTGGAAATGTTAGTATTTCGCCATTAAATAATCCTTAACTAAAAATCATTTATCTCAAAAGAGAATATTAAAAAGATATCTAAGCTTTCATGTTCACAATAGCCAAAATATGGAAACAACCTCGGTGTCCATCAAGAAATGGATTGATAAAGAAGACATGACATATACATGCATATATATTGAAATATTTTGCCATGAAAAAAGACAATCTTACTACTAGTGACAACATGGGTGGACCTTGATGACATTATGCTAAGTGAGAAAAGTCAGACAGTAAGCCAAGTATTATGAGATATCACTTTTATGTGGAATCTTGAAAAACGAAATTTGCCAAACAGTAGAATGGTAGATACTAGGGACTTGGTGTGTGGGGGTGTAGGAAAATTTTGGAGATGTTGATCAAAAGATACAAACTTGTAGTTAGAAGATGAGTAAATACTGGGTATTTAATTGTGGTTATAGATAATAATACTGCATTATGTACTTTACAGTTGCTAAAAGCTTAAACCTGAAATGTTCTCAACACAAAAAAAGATGATAATTAGTAACATGATTGAAGTCTTGGCTATATCTGGGGGGGCAATCATATTGCAGTATATAAATATATAAAATCAGCATGTTGTATACCTTGAATTGCTTAGTTATATGTTGATTTAATCACAATACAAATGATCTCATTATAAAGCTGCAATAATCAAGAAAATGTGGTATTTGGATAATTGTTGACAAATAATTATTGGAACAGATTCAAAAGTATTGAAGTAGACTCTCTTTCTACGTATATATATACATATATATATTATACTCTATATACTCTCACTCTCTTTCCCTCTCTCTATATATATATATAGAGAGAGATGAGTTATTTTTTCAGCTATCACATATAATTTCTTTGAATAAAATTTTATTTTACTTACTTGATTTGACATGTTATTGAAGTGATGTTTTCATTACTTATAAAAATAGTCTCACTGTCTCATTATTTGCACATGTGGCAGGTAAAAGAATATCTTTATAAAAGAATAGAGACAATGACTATAAAACCACTAGCATGTAACACTGCAAGTCTGCATAGTAATAAGCCAATTTTTGTGGAAATGAACTCATTAATGCTAAATTTTTGCTGACTTCCAACTGATCGGAAAACTGCTTTACAAAATTAAAAAGGCACTTCATGAATTGTAGAAGAGTTGAGGAGAAAGGAATGAACCAACCATAACCAAGTATATTTCACTTATTTGGCTTCTAACGAACTCCCCTATAATCTAAGGCTGTGATCTGGGGGAAAAATGAATAAAATTGATGAGGTAACAAAAGGGTTTCATCAGAATGAGATGAAAATATTTTATTGAGGGGAAAGCAGTTTAGACATGAAGTGCAACTGGGCTTTGATTATCAGATTTTATTTTATCTTTCCTTGTACTTGCAAATTTTCTACACAGTTTTTTTCATAAAAATGTCAACTTGCCATAAGTGATCATTAGGTAGTGAAGGAGACAAACTGAGAAACAAAATGGAATGTGAAATAGATAAATATGAAGTACACCGAAGAGTAAGGGGAAAAATAAGTTACTTATCTTAATTAAAGTATTTATCTAAAACATCATTCTAAAATACATGACAAAAATGATAACTGTTAATAAACATCTAGAGTTTTAAAGGCTATAAAATCACATCCACATGAGTTACTTATAAAAGTGACAGATTTCTATAGCAACAACTAATTTTATTTAAATAGCCTTAAGCCTATATAGTTCATTTTATAGCGCATAAAAAGTCGACCCATGTTGAGAAGCTATCTCAAATATGATGTTTTCAACATTGTAATAATAAAAAATTTCAAACTTGATTTTTCCTAAGTTATCCTAAAAATTATTCACTAGCTGCAACTATTTATAACCAATTTTCTGAAAGAGTGAAACCCACAAAAGTTAACAGTATCCCTTTATTTCTAAACAAGGGATAACTGATTTAAAGCTGAAAGAAGCAAACTGCTTTCCAAACTGAAAACTTATAAGGGATAATGTTTTCCTTTACTTTGTCATTCTATACACCTTGAGGATTATATGTTATGATTCAAAGATAAGATGGTCAAGATACAAAGCAGCTATTTAAGCAAAAGGAAATGTCAATTACCAGTGATAAATTATGGCTATAAGACATCTACTACATATCAGAGAACCATTACAGCTAAGTTTAAGATCTCCAAGAACTTTACCTTTTTGATTGCTGAGTAATATTCCATTGTATATATGTATCACATCTTCTTGATCCAGTCATCTATTTTTGGGCATTTGGGTTGTTTGCATAGCTTACCTATTGCAAATAGTGCTGCTATAAACATAGAGGTGTAGGTGCCCTTTTGAATTAATGTTTCTGTGTCCTCTGGGTAAATACTTAGGAGTGGAATTGCTGGATCATATGGAAGCTCCATCTTTAGCAGGTTGAGGAATCGCCACGCAGCTTTCCATACTCATGCAATTTGCAGCAACATGGATGGAGCTGGAAGGGATCATGCTCGGTGCAATAAGCCAGAAAGAAAAAGAAAAATACCAGATGGTCTCACTCATAGCAGGAATTTAGAAAATCTAAATAAGGGACCAGGAAAAAGACTAATTATAATAAAGTAAAAATCAAAATCAACAAGCAACTATAAACCAGAGACGCACTGCAGGGAGAGGGAGGAGAGAGTGGGATCAAAGCAAGGGGGGGGTGGAAATTGTATGGGGACTATAACCAAGATGAAAATGCATGCATTGTGCAAAAGTGAAAAATGATGTAAAAATATATAAAATTAAGAAAAAAAGATCTCCAAGAAGCTATTGCAATTATTGGAGGAACCAAACAAGGACTAGAAAACTTCTGAGAATTAAGTTGAACAACCACAATTTGTTGCAAAACTTTCTCTTTTCGACAATACACAGGTTAGCAGTGTAAAAATACCTGTCACCACATGCAAATAGAATTGAAAACAAACAAGAAAAATGACCGATGACACTCCACTAAATATTAAGCGAACTAAAATATTCAACTAATTTTAGTATCAGTTTTGAATATTTATTCCTTTTACATTATCAGTATCTCATTTATCACAAAAGAAAAATTAAACTTAATTCCACAAACATCACTTGTGTGTAGCTACAGTGCAATTCAACAATTTAGTCATTTTAAAAAATGAAAGCAAATAAGTTTACAATCTTCAAGAGCTATAGAATAATTGCAGGAAGTATATTACATGCTTCATAAAAAATATAGCAAGTGCACATACTTTTTTAAATTTTTTTTTTAATTTTTATATTCCCCATACAATTGCAACCCCGATTTTGACCCCAATTCCTCCTCCCCCCCGCCAAAGAGTGTCTCTGGTTCATAGTTGTTTGTTGATTTTGATTTTTTCCTTTCTTATAGTTATTCTTTTTCCTGGTCCATATTTAGGTTTTCTAGATTCCTGCTATGAGTGAGACCATCCGGTATTTCATGTGCACATACTTGTGCTACAGACACACTATTAAATAAAATTTAAATTGTTACAGATTCTCAGAATCCTTGAAGGAACAGTTAGTGGTACAGAAGAGGATCTTCGTAGAGGACATAGAATGTCAAATGATGATAATAACAATTAGTAAATCAAATGCAATGATATGAAAAAACATAATGCTGCAGAAATGATTCAGATTGTTTTTTAAAGATAATGCATACATCTGTATGGTTATTAGAAAATTGGGGTAAGATTTTGATGAACCTCTATGTCATGAAATAGAGTCAAATTTTATTTTGTTACTACTGGCTATTGGCACAAATTAATGTGATTTTAGGAAGTTCGTTCCCACTTACATCTATTCATCATTTTCATAAAGATCTGCTGATACCTACTTTAAACTTCCACAAAAGATAAACAAATTAGCCACAGTTATTGCCACGTAATTGACTGGCAAGAGAGATGTCAGCAGGACATGTTCTGGAAACATTCCCTTCTCTATTCATGTTTCTTAATCACTAATGCATCACACAAAACTACAGTCATCATTTCTCATTCCTAAATTTAAAAAATCAGGAATACTATACTTGTTTAATGATCCCTAAATTGGAGCATTCTCATAAAAAATATCCTATCTTCTTAAATTTTTATTTTTCATTGATGTGCTAATGCGATTAAATTGGGTGTTTCAGGTCTCTCCTGGAAGAGACTTCATTCTCCTGATCCAGGCGTTAATTATAGTCTTTAAAAGAAAGAATCAGATCTTCAACTCAGACATCAAAAATGGTTTATCTCCATAAGTTCAACTGGCCTAATTTCCTTTAAAAATGAAATGGGTATGATGAAATAGTATGTTAGATATACTTTGAAGTTCTAACACTTCTAAACACAGATTGTTTCATTACCTGAGAACAAGGTAAAAGAAAAATAAAAAAATGAACAAAAATAAAAAAGTAAAATATATGAAAATCATAAAACAATAAACAAGAAGCGGTGGGAAAACCAAACCTCATGTTTTCACAATTTGTTGATGCAAAAGTACTTAATTTTTTTTGGCTTATTATTATTTCAGTCTATGGATATGTCAACTTTTGATTTTATCAATGAACATTTTGGGTGGTTAGAATTTTTTGACTATAAAGAGAAATAATGCTGTGAATAAGTTTGTGTTTTTGTATATCTGTGTATGTATGCAAATGCATGTCTTCATATTTTTGTGGGAATAAAAGGGTCATATGAGAACTCTACGTGTAACTTTATGAGGCACTGCCAAATCTATTGGAAAATTCATTTTCCAAAGTAACTGCACAATATCACTCATTTGTATGTGGATTTCCACTTGCCCCAGCACCATTGGTCAAAGAGGCTTTTTTCCTCCATTGAATTGTTTAGGCACTATTGTTGGAAAATCAATCACCTATTCAAGATTTATTTTTAGACTCAATTCTATTTTGTTAATGTATAGGATGTCTGCCTTGTGACACTGACACCATGGAATTGGTACTGTTGTTTCATAGTACATTTTGAAATTAGGTAGTGTGACTTTTGTGATATTTCAAGATTTTTTTTTTTATTTTTCAAGAAATTTTGGCTATTTTGGGTCTCTTGCATCTTCATTTGCATTTTGAATCAGCTTGTCAATTTTTGCAAAAAAAGACAGCTGGGATTTTGAGAATGATTGTGTTGAATATATGTACATAGATAATTTTAAGGACATCACAATGCTCTTAGGATGCTCTTCCATTCATTTAGATATTCTTTATGACTTACAATGATATTTTGTGATTTTTCTGTCCAAGACTTACATTTATTTTGAAAGATTTTTAAGTATTTTTTTTCTTTTGATAGAAATCAAAATGCCTCTCAATTTCATTTTCTTAACATTTGTGGCTAATCTATAAATATAAGCTGATTTTCTATATTAATCTTGTATCCTGTAATCATAGTGAACATATTTACTAGTTTTAACACAGTTTTGTGGATTGCTTATCATTTTCTACTTATAAAACTACATCATCTGCAAGTAGTTATAATTTTATTTCCTCCTCTCCATTCTCTATGCCTTTTATTGCTTTTTCTTTAATAATTGATTTGACTAGAATCCCTTATACATACTGTAAATAAATGGTCAGAGTAGTTTCTTAAATTTTTTTCCCTGATCTCAGGGCAAATGTCTCCAGTTTTTAAATATTAAGTATGATTTTCAATTTAGACACTCCTTATAGTTTAGGAAGTTTCCTTCTATTCTTGGTATAGAGAGTATTATAGCACTGTGTGGCTTAATATTTCCAAATGTGCATGTACTTAGATGATAAAGTGGTTTTTGTCTCTTGCTCAAATCAGTCCTCTTTGTGGTGTTAGTTCACTGTTTCTCAATTTTAAAGGAGAAAACTATGTTATGCAGAGAGAGAAGTCTGAAATTCTTAAAAAAAAATAGCCACCATTATTTCAGTAAACACTTTATACCTATATACTTATCACTGTTCTTTGAATAGGATGTTTTTAGATCTATTATCACAGCATTGAATGTACCAACCCAGTAACTTGTTATTTGAAATGTATTTTTTTTTCTTTTAGTGCAATGATTATTTTTATTTAATCATGTAAGAATATGTTAATATGTTAAAAATGTAAATAAAAACGAAAATATCAATATTGTATTTCAATTTGTTCTCCTTGGTGTTGCAGGATAGTTTTATTAACTCTAATTGCAATTATAAACTGAAAAAATACAATTTATAATGTTCAATTTATGTATCGATAAGTTACTGTGTTATGAGGTGTATTTCTTTGTCCTCAAGAAAAATTTTTGAAAGCCATCAAATTCCATGTTTTCCCTAATTTCATTGAGTTTATACAAAGTTTGACTTGAGAATATAGGGAGCCTGTCTTATCCAGGAATGTTATTAGTGTGTAGGAAAAATATTGTGAATGAAAACCGTAAGTTGCTATTTTATTTCCAATAGAAAAAAAAATAGAAGGTAAAAGACTTCAGTAGATAATCTGGACAGGTTTAGAGATTAATTTTGAGCACAATGGGTATATTTCCAAGTCAATGTCACATTTTCTTAGGAGGGAATACATGTTTACTTACATTTCCCTTCAGGGCATAGTCTGCCCCTTGCTACTGCCCATTCTAATTTTTTCAATTAAGTGTTTTTCCTGCTCTCCTATGATTAAAGATCACACAGGAGACTGAGCTGTCGTTCCCTGACATTGTGTCTACAGTAAGAGGTTTCATGAATTGTTTGGGGATTGAAACGCTTACGTTAGGAATCCACATTATTTTACTAATTCATCATTAAGTCCAGTTCAACACAAGTGATCTGTGCCAGAAATAACCAAGTCGGCATTCACCACTGGAGAAGAGGTTTTGGTTTGCTATGTGTAGGAATAAATGCTCAGGTAAGTACAGGAATCTCCAGATGTGTTCAGACTATATTCAGTGGTTTCAAATTTTTACATTAGGAACGGAACTTATTAGAGTAATAAAGATGTGTCTCTGAACTTTGTTTCTGTTTTTTGTTTTTTGTTGTTTGTTTGTTTTTTTGTTTTTTTTTTTATTCCATAAGTTAAGACCTGCATGTCTTGGTTCTTCTGTTGGCTGGTACTTTTACTTTCTGCTAGGTATTAGAAACTTATATCTTCATTTTCATAGATCATTCACGACATGAACACTTTCAAGAAAAAAAAAAGTATTAGAAGAACTAAGGAAGTATTTAGAACTCTGAAAACTTTTAAGAAGACAAATCGATCTTTTCAGTTTATGAGCCTGGAGCTTTCTCAGTAGACTTGTTTTAATTTCCTGGTAAGCTGGAACTGATTGGTTTAACATGGTGAATCTCAGCTTATTTAAATCATCTTGGTTGCTTTTCAAAAATACCCACATCTGCTCACCTCAAGGGGATTAAATCAGAATATCTGGGAGCAGGAAGCAGACATTCTAATATGATTCTAATGTGACACCCAGCTTGAGACCTACCAACCAAAGCCTGCTAATGTCTCTAAAGTGGAATTCTCTCGTGGAGACTGGGATTGTAATGTTGGAAACATATTTCAGAGAGAATTGACCATACTTGGTCACCTAGCTGCTAACATCAATGGAAGTGCTAGATATCTTTCCTGTGGATAATCAGTTTCGGTGTAAATAGATTAAAAAACATTTTAAAATAAATGTTGGTTCTGATAGAAAACTTATGGTACAAATCAGAGCATTTTAAATTGCAGTTCTATTTGGGAGGCCAGTATTGGTTATAACCTTATAGTTTTTCTATATAGAGAGCAAACTGTGTAGGATTACTCTAGACCAGATAAAATGTGGTTCCTTGTTAAATTTTTATAAGCTTGTGATTTCTGCTAGGATAGATATAAGCTTTCATTCACTTTTGGGAGCCTTTACTAACTTTTCTCAGGCTAAGGTTTTGTGGTAAGAAAAATCACAATAAATTAAAAAGCTAGAGTGGAATAGAGACCACATTGCTGATGCTTTTGAAAGACTTTACTTTTCTTGAGAGAAACTAATGCCAAATAACAGTCATCCCTGGGTGATGTTGAATCTTCTCTCACTTTTGTAAGTCAAAATTAACCTAAGGGTCATATCAAAAATTCTCAAGTCAGAGTCATGGTGTATAGTGTTGTCTTTCTTCGTGTTGTTTTTGTTCCATATTTAACTGGTTTATGTGAAGTGATATAATAAAACCATATAACTAATGTGATTTAGATATTCTCAGCAACAGCAGAGAATATGTGGACTGCATTATTCCAACTATTTAAGAAAAGGTTTAACAGAATTTTAACTGGAAGTCAGTTTTAGTCGTGGTGTAATTTTCTTGTTAATTTGATTTTATGAACATCAAGGCCTATTGAACTGACTATACTATCTTCTTTGCATTAACTTTGAAATTGGTTTGAGATCATCTTTAGCCCTTGATCAATAATAAACTGGGCAAAGAATTTTGTACATAGCATACATTTTGTGTTCTGCTGTTATTGTCTCTCTCACCGATATTTTCTTTCATATTATTCATTTTCTTTTTTAAAAGATTTTATTTATTTATTTTTGCATAGATGAATGGGGGTATAGGCCAGAGGCAGAGGTGGTGGTAAGAGGATTCCTCAGAGGCAGAGTGGGGAGCAGCACAGGCAGATCTACTGAAATACACTGCTGAGGGCAGCAGCCAATGAGACTGGAGAGGTCTGCTGCACCATGTGTGTCAGCTCCCTGGCCGGGATGGACCCCAGGCCATCACAGTGTCAGTGCTGAGACTTATCTTCTAGGCCACCAGGGAGGCCCTCATGCTATTTATTTTCTTAATCATTCTTCAACATCTCTTTTTGGACTATATGTATTTAAGTCACTTTAAACCCTTTCTGAAACAAGGTAAGGCATTTATAAGTAAACTAAAAGCTCACAAGTACAAAATATAAATCAAAATCTGGAAACGTATTGTGCATGTCTCTCACAAGATGAAAAACAATTGATAAAAGTATAGGTAGTTGATACCCCATTTTGGTGATTTCGCCCTTCTGGGAACCAGACTGTCAGGAAGCTTTGCTGATGATTTTGCTTAGGTTCAAATCCTATGTGGAATATTTACAGTTGCTCATGCATTGCTGCTGCCAACTTTTCTCCAGTTGCAAAAAATCCATGGTATTGTGTGTGTGTGTGTGTGTGTGTGTATACACATACATACTTTAATAATTAATTAGATGTACAATAGACTTCGGTCTTTTAAAAACGCAAATGTCTCCATTCTTGGGAAAGTTATCTATTTTCAAGTTGTATTAGGAACATAAATGGGGATCCAGGAGTCAGTGAATCAAGTCAAATGGCAGACACCATTTGAAAATAATGGAAAGAGCAACAGAAGGAAAAATGATTTTCCTTCAGTACAACAATTTAAATAAATTGAATACACTATCGGAAAAGCAGTGTGCTATTTTCAGGAGTTAGAAATTGTCAGAACAGCCCTTTCTAGATTTGCTTCAAGCTGCTGGCAGTCTCATTCCATTCACCCATTAGGCTGAGGATGAAAAGCAAGCCAGGTGGCTTATGCATGCATTCAAAAACAAAATTGTTTTATCCAAATGTGAGAATGGACAAGAAGTGAAAATAGTTCTGTGATCTGCAAATGAGAATGGGACTTCTTTCAAAAAAGATTTCTTGTGTTGAAAAAACTCTTGAAATATAGAAGAAATTTCTGCTGGCAAACAACAAAAATTGTACATTTTGGCAGGGAAGGGATCTACTTGTCTGTGTTGCCTTTTCAAGCCTTTAAAAGCTGAAGCATATAGAGTATAAAAAAAGAATAAGGAAGTAACAACTGAAATTCTTGTTAATTAACAATAATCTGCCTCATGTGTGTCAATTAGAAGCAAAGGACAATTGCTTTAAAAAATATGTTCCCTCTTAATAATGACCAAATCCTGTAGTAGGTAACTCACATAAAATGTAGAATTATCAAATGCGAATGTGTACCTGATTCATCACATATATAATATATTTAATCTGGAGGTCATTTCTTTCCATGACAATTTTATTAAGTAAGAACATTTTAACTGACACATTTTACTTAAAAGTCTGTTTGTTTTTCGCCATTAACAAAATTGAATTGCCACTGTCATACTTTCTTAACATTTATAAGATGCTTGGCTTACAAGGGCCAAATAAAAATTAAGAAATAAACCGTATTTCTGATTCTAACTCATCAGATTCATAAATGAGTAGCTCTTACAGATGTACAATTTGCTGCTCTCCTACTGCCTGCTCCATTATGCCTGGCACAGTAATGCTTTCCAGACAGAAATGATCATGGCTTGCCCGGCAGGAGGTGTGAGGACATAATAACGTGTGGGCATTTGTAAAGGGGGAAAAAAGTATGATAAGCAAGAAAAAGAGGTGAAGAGAGACCAAGAAATTGCAGAAGGGAAATTTTTTTTTTTGTTCCTAGTTTTAGCCTTGCAAATATGATAACTGTGGGCATTTGGAATTATGCCTCACACTTTCAGAATCCTTGAAGGAGAGAAAAATTATTACAGGATTTATTTCATGACATTAAAATACTTATTTTGCAGTCGTGGAAACAAGTAACCAAACAGTTCTAGCAAAAACAAAATTAAATACTAGGCTAGATTGATGAATACTTTTGATTGTTAATAAGTTAAAGAGTCGTAGGGATGACTCTGTTTTTAGGGATGCTTTGTGCAAGATATAGTGATATTTTTCTTCTGTCCCTCCTGGCTGTTTCATTGGCCTGCGTGTCTGTGCTTTGTCAACATAAATGCAAAATAAATTTCTAACACTTAACTGCTGAGAATTTCTATATCCCTCAGTTTATTATTATTATACCATATTACAAAGGTTTTCCCATCTTTACACCAATTTTAGGGGTAACATTTATGTCTCTCTGTTCCTTCAATGTCATAAAAAGGACTTGAACTTTTTGATGAGGCTGGAAACTGTGTTTAGCATACAGCATCTCTGGCACTGCCTTTTAAAGATTTTACCTCTTTTGTAAGGCATGGCCAGGAATCCGAATTATGTCATCTCAGTTGGTGGGAATCACAGTTTTTGTCTTTTTCCAAATATTTGAGCAACTTTGGGGCAACTTTCCTTAAACCCTCTGCTACTCTTCAACTGCTCTGGAACAACTTGTAATATCCCCTTCACTGAATTAGATACATATAAAACAAAACATTCATTTAACTTGATATTATTCTAACTTGCAGAAACCAAAAATGAAAAATTCCAGCTATGTATTTGAAATGAGGGTAAATAAAAACCTGTGGAGTAGCCAAATAATTTAATGTTTAATTAAATCTGCATGCCACAAATATAATACATCTTGAAAATAAGCATTCATCTCATGGGCAAACATTGTTAAATTTCTTGTTTGAAGTTTCATAGAATTGTTCAGCTCTTAAAAAATAAATGAAGGAATAAAAGTTCTACCAGTTTTCTTCAACATATTATAATCTTTACTTTAGAGATTTCATAACACAAGGAATTTAATAAAGTCATTAAATAATATAAGTGATAGAGTATAGGCTAAAATAAGATCTTTCATTTATATCTATTTACCCTTTAAATAGAAAACTGTGTGCCTACCTGAGATCACAATGCATAACTATTACATACAGATAAATTATGAAGCCATCTCTAGACAAAACACCATGGTTCATATCATGCATCCATGGAAATCCAAATGGAAATCTGTTGGCATAGTTTCTGTGCTAATTCTGGGATCAGAACACACCTTACTAGTTCTTTGCAATATGTAGATATGTTGCAAACATCTCAAATAGGAGAACTGATTTGAGGTTCAGGAAAACATAGACTCTTTTCCAAACTTAATTGTCATTGTATTTACATCACAAATCAAATTATGACTAGTTATATGTGAAATATTAAAATATTTTTAAAAACACACGTATAGGAGTTTTGTTGGTATACTTTCCTATTATCATTGGTATATTAATAACATGAAAATATTCTTAATATATAGTTCATTATAATAAATTTGTAGATGTGATTCTATAAATTAATCAAAATGAATATCATTTTTTCCAGATAGTCCTGATTGCTGGGTTTGCTGTTGTTATTGTTTGTGTTTTGGTGTTTTTGATGGTGTTAAATTTATAAAACTAGGTAGCAATTAGAATGGGAAGGTTCTAATGCCATCACACTATGAAATCAATATAAAACTTAGCCCTGTGAATGCCTCAAGTGTATGAAATGAAAACCAAATCACAATCACCCCATATGGTTTCAATCTATATCAATCAATAATTTCCTTGTTTTGCTTCTGCATTTTTCTACAAATTTCTCTCCTGAGTTCCTGCCCTGGAGTGTTCTGGAGGGAAAATTTCCTCTCAGTCTGATGGAATAATAAAATTAACATAAAATAGATTAACAGGAGAGCAAACCAGTTTAATTATGTACATAATGGAGACCCTCATAGACATGAGGGGTGTGAGCAAGAGGTGAATTGAGACAGGATTGTACTTCTGAGTTCGAGAATAGGTTAAAGTCCAAGAGCTTCAAAAGGGGAAGGAGGGAATTTTACACACAAAAAGAACAGATGTTTGGGAATTAGATATTTGTCATGCCATAACAGAGGTTATTCTGATAGAAAGGTTATTTCCCCTAAAGTCCTAAGTCTGAGTAACACCTTCCATTTACATTTTACAGGAAGGGACTGGTCAAAGTTTTTCTTGAATCTACAAAGCCTCCATTGATTTCAACTGAAAATAATACACACCCATCCTGGAGAGAGCACCTCTGAGACTCTACATTTCCTAACCATTTCCAGAGTAACCTTGGCAGATTCCAAACTATTTGTTCTCAAAGCAAAAAAAAAAAAAAAAAAAAAAAAAAAACCCTTAAAAATTTTAATATCCCTCAGTTTATCTTTTAACAGATCTCGAAAAAGTTTTCTTATAAATTATGTTTTGTAAATAACAACTTTTTCCTTATTTGAAAAAGTCAATCTATTCTATTTGGTTACCTAAAATCTGTGATTTTTGACATGTTGAAAAATATTTAATGTATCAGTATATAATACCGAGAAAATGAAAATCACATTTTGCTGAATGCTACGTTCAAAAATATCTTTTTGATAATGTTATTAATTGAAAAGATTATTTCTGGAAAATGTTCCAGAATATCCTGATTATAATTTAAATCAATTGTTGAGCTGAGTTTGATGGGAAGGTGAAAAATGCAGCTGTCTGACTGTTTACTTACAGATCTAGAAGGAGATAAATCCTTAGTAGCATATTTATTTCTGGCATCATTTCTATTGTCAGTGATTAAAAAAAATAGCTACAACCAAAGGCAAAAATAGAATTAATAACCTGATGATTTTCGTGCAGTAATTAAAAAAAAATTCAACAGTTGACAAAATCTTGTCAGTGTATACTAATGCTATCAGAGAAGTCATGGGTCTCATTGGAATTAATTCTGCCCTATTATTATGTATAAATCTTTATAGTACAATAGAGATGGCCTATTATTTATCATGTTTCTGTTTTGTGATAAGAATGTTCATTGTAAAGTGATTTTTAATTTTTAATTTTAAAGTGAGGGTATTTAATTTGTTGCCCTTGGATTTGCTATAGGAACTGCCAGATCAGCCTCTAACCCTTCTAGCTGATAAGGGATTTCTACTCTGAGAGCTTGGCTATCTCAACTACATAACTAATAAAAGAATGTTTTGCATGCTCTAGCCTTTTATTCCATTAAATGCTGCTTTCTAATGTCTATAGCACCATAGGATCTAAAATGAAGGATGCATCAGGGTATTTAAGCACAAGCACAGCTCACAGATGCATTAGGAGTAAAGACAATGTAGACCTTTCTTTTCCTGAGTGATCAACCAAACTCAATCAATGCCTTTCCTCAAGTAACTATGATAAAATCCTTAAAAATCTTATTAAGCACTTTTTTTAAGGGGTTGAAACATAGTCACCTAGGTGTTATTTGTTTTGAAAAGCTAGACAGGGAGTGTTTATTTCCTCCATTTCTATCAAAGCGTTCTTGCAATATGTGGTTTGGATCTGATTGTACTCGCCTGCACATAGGTCAAGAGGTTTCACCACAACTCAAGTCATTCGCTGCTCATAACAATATGGTTTTATTGGGAAAATCCACACAACAATAGAGCAGGCATGGAATTCAATTGGCAGTAAAAAGAACTAACAAGAGTTTCTGGAGACCAGCCATGTGAGAGCAGCCTTGGCTAAGGTCCAGACCCTACCTTGAATGTCAGATTAAAGTGAAGAGAAGATTGTTTCACAGTACTTGATTCCCTACTATTTCTCTGATCTTTCACCTTTTATGCTATGTCACTCTCCAAGCAATAGTGGTTTCCAGGGAATATGTCAGACAAGTTCATACGCACACACAGACACATTTATATGCATATGTGTGTGTGTGTATATATATATGCATGTGTATATATATATATATATTTATATGTTTGTTACATAGTTCTCTCCACTCCAGTGTATATTCTGAGAAAAATTGTCTTGATCCATTGAATGCAATGTTATTTACTATTAATTCTGACCTCCTTGAGAAAAATGTGTCAATGTCTGGAGATATCTCAGTCAAAATTCGGGGAAAGATACTGACATCTAGTGGCTAGAGGCCATAGATGTTACTAAACATCCCATAATGAACAGCAAAGCAAGCCCCAAAAAGAATTATTTTGCCCAACGTCACAATAAAAAAATATATTTCAATGTAAGTCAGACCCTTTATAGACATGCCAATGTATTTCCATCTCACTCTGAATAAAAACTAGCCCTTGTCATTAATTGCCTGCCATGCTCCATAGTACTCGATTCCCTACTGTTTCTCTGATCTCATCACCTTTTATGCTATGTCACTCTTCCAGAAATAGTGGTCTCCAGGGAGTATGTTAAACAAGTTCCTATGTCAAGGTTTAGCATATTCTTGTGTCTCTCCTGGGAATATGCTCTCAACAGATTCTTCAGACTTGCCGATTGACTTCTTTTAGGTGACTGATCAATATTGTCTTAATGGTTAGATCTACTCTGATTATCATGTACAAAATATCACCCCACAACATCAGCCAGCTCTCCCTAGTTCTTTCCGTTGTTTTCTTTTTCCACCTAACTTCAGAAATATATTAACTTTTTTTTTTCATTTCTTCTACAATGAAAGTTTGATTGAGGTTAAGAACAACTCTTTTCTATTTTGTTTGTTTCTTGAATACCTAGATGGATGTCCAGAATGGAAATAAACATTCAATAAATATTTGTTTTATATATGCATAAATGTATTTTACAATTGAAAAGTCTGGTTATTTATTGAAATAGCATTAAACTTTGCTTAACTGGAATCAAGGGAATAAAACATATCAATTTTCAACTAAAGAGTTTTGATTGCTCTCACATTTTGATTGTTTGAAAGTAGAATATCTAATAAGCTCTTCTCAGTCCAAGGAAACATAGATCACATCAATAAGAATGAGATCAAAGGGTATAGGGATTAGAAGAGAAGAATTAAATGTTCTGTTATTTTCTCTTTTACTTTCAATTGATAAGTAATTAGGGGTTAAATTCTCAGTTCTTTGATTTGCTTTAAACCAATTCAAAAAGGAACAAATTACCTGAAACCTTCAAAGACAACTTCTGCTAATCAGTAAAATGCAGTTCACAAATTTTCTCTGCACATTCATGCACTGTGAACAGCTAATTCTAGTCTCATCTAGCAAAGTAAATTCAGAATTGCTATTGTTGAATTGGCTTTTTCAATGTTACTTGTCATCCTAACTCAACTCACTATACACTAGTCTCTTGATTTATGTTATATGAGTTTTGGAGAAAACAGGTCATTGATTGTATTTCAGTTTTAAATTATAGCTCATCCTGCCATTTTATGGATGTGAATTGGACAGAACTTAGTTAAAACAACAAATGAAAATATCAGAAATGCATCATGTAGCATGTTTTCACACCAGTCATTCAATGATATATAGATTCAAATTATTTCCAACTATTTGCTTTCTATCCTCTTAGATTTTTATGTTAGACTAACGTTGTTAAAGTCACAATATATTTGTAGGTATAGAAATAATACATTTCTATGGTGTCTTTTTAGGAAGCAAAAAATATTTCCCCAAGGTCCCATTCATATACTACAATCGAGTCCATTTAAGTTCATAATTTGGGTTGTAAATTTATAAAATCAGTCACTAAAGAAAGAAATAATTTGATTAGTTTAAATGATTCATGATTTTCCCTGAAAATGATGACATATTTACCTGTTATATGTGATGGCTATGAGAACAAATGGATGATTCCATTAGAAAGAAAGAACTGGGGAATGGATAATTGACAGAAAATATATACAAGCATACTGCAAGTAACTTGTATTTCCTGTGACCTAATATTTTTTTTTTCCATCTCTGTCCCAACATTTTTTTTTTTTAACCAGTTGGATCCACTGCCTTCATGGATATTTAATACTTATTTTCCAGAGTTTACAAATTTACCATTCAGAAATTTCTTCTGTTTAAGCACTTTATACTCCTAAATTCTAGTTTATTCTCTTTTTTGTCCATTTTCACAATACACAAATTCCTCAAAAAAAAAAAAAAACTTAAAAAGGAAGACAATTCACATCAACCCTACTGGTTTAAAGTTATATGTCTCCATAACAACTTTCTCTTCTAGGTAACAAATCTCTATTTGCATTAATGTGTTTTGCAATCTGTCATTGAGGGCAGTGACTGTTTCATTTCTCAATCCCAGACTCTTACACTACACCATGAACAGAATACTTGAAAATATTGTTAAATTGATTGTATACGGTAAGCATTTACTTACAATCCCTTATTGTAGAATCTTTGATTCACAATGACCACATTGGATTATAATGACTCATAAGTAAACTAATATTAATAAAACATGTAACTGACCAACTTTGAGCATTATATTTCATCTACCCTCATCTTAGATTAAAATATTATACAAGACTAATACATATGCAAAACTAAATTTCTCTGCCAGTATAATTCCTATTTACTGTATTTTTCTTGCTACAAGCAGATGGAGCAAAAATGTGTGCTTGCCTAGATTTTTAACAAGTGATATTTTATGAACACAAAACATACAACAGATGATGTATAACTATAGTCGAAAATCATATGAAGTAATAAAAATAGAAAGACTTTTTTTTGTTCATTCTATGTCATCTATACATCACTGATGGTAAAGTCCAAGTTATTTCTGAAACAAATCAACACAAATAATGTTTATTAATGTTTCATTACCTTAAAACAAGCATACTAAGAAATGTAAGAGAGATATCAGGTGCCTACAAAGCAGTTTCAACCCCAATAGCTCACTCGGTAGATGAAGATATTTGTAGCAGCAGGAAGGGATAGAACAGGATCTCTAGGACCCAAGCAGATGGTAAAGGAGAATACTGAAGCCCTGGTGGCTTTTTCAGGCTTTTATTGGGATTTTACTATGTACATGGCAGACAGGGGTGCCAGCCTCCTGGCCCCCTGGCCATTCTTCACTCTTCCTGGGCTCTCTGGTGTTCTCTTGTGGTCTCATTCTTGTTCTCTCACTGGTTCTCTTACTGCTTGTTCCATTTCACAATGCTGCCCTTATAAGCCCGTCTCAGCCTAGGTGAATCCCACCTACGTATGCTCACACCCTACTCCAGGTGCCCGCCATCAGGCATGCATTCAGGACCGCAGGGATCCATCATCAATCCTAATGGCGGGAGGGCAGAAAAGCCTGACAATCATTTACCCCACAATATTCAAGCAATTGTGAGCTATAAAAATCTATAGGAGATTGATGGATAACAATGTTCAGGATAAAAAAATAAGATAACAATTGTAGCACCATTGTTTCATAAAAATAATACCCAGAGTCTATATGTTTTTATATATTCTAAATAGATATGTTGAGTTCTATTAATTATGGTTTGGGTAGTTGAGTTACACATTTTTCCATTCTTAGCATACTGTATCTTTTGTGATTGTCACATATCTCTTCTATGGTTGAGATTTTGCAATCTGTGGTTATCCTTTTATAATCACATTCTCATGTGATCCAAGAGATAATTCCCTAATTTAGTCTTATTACCCCCATTTTATAGATGAAGAAACTAAATTTTCAAGAGTTTGAGTAGATTGCCTAAAATCACTTTTCTTGAAAATGACTGAATTCAGATTTTAAATCAAGCCTATTTTAATCAACCCCTCATAAGCTTTTCTTTCTATTATGTTCAAGAGATGAGAATCCTTTTCCTATGACTAACTTTACAATTTCTACCTACACTAACATTTTAAAGATTTTTTTTAACAGAAAGCTTAAGATATCAGGAATGGGATTCCTTGCAAGAGTGTCATCTATTTCACTTACACCTAATGTATAAGACCTTTCCTACAATATTTGGAGAAAATAGTAAACTAGCCTCTCATTGATTAACTAAATAATAGTGTACTCAAGTTATTACATCCAAGATTACTTCAATATAATTATCAGAATCTGTTTTTCAAAGCAAATTCTCTATACAAGTTTTCCATTATGCCGCATAGGATCAAAGACAACACATACAGATTTTCTAAATAATAATTTCCTCTCAACTTTCTTTATGTGTTGGGGTTCACTTAAATAAGCAAAACTTTGATACTTTAAAATTTTTGTTTATGACTTCCTGAGATTAAATACTTAAGAAACCCAGACAACCAATTTATTCCAAAGGTTTCTCTGGGTGGACCAAATATTCTGCTTCCAGGAATGACACAAGATTCCAGTTATTTGGGGTCAATTTCAAGGTTCCAGAATATTTACAATGAGGCAACAAAAAGAAGAGTTTTCTGTTTTAAAAATTTATCTCCAGAGACTCTGGAACTAAATTAATACCTTGCAAACATTTAAGAGGGGTTTGCCAAGAAGAGCAAATGTCCTGGTCTTGCTTTCTAATAGTCCCCCAAGATAAGAGCATTATTCTGATTCCTTGCGAATCAGGCAAGGGGGTTGAATGTCATTCTGATGATGACACTTCATCAGAATTTGAACTTTTGTAGAGCTTTATTCTACATAGGATTTCACTACCAAAGTTCTGTTGCCTATACATCCTCAGTGAAGATTAGATATATTTAATCATTTATTTTCCCTACATGCCAACCCATAATAAATTTACAGCCAACTAAAATTTCTGATTTAAATTACTGGTTTCTTCTGTTAAGACTTCTCTATCTTTTCACTTATTTATATTTTCATAATAAAATTGACATTTATTAATATATTCCATTTAAATAAAATCTTAATTAATTCAATCTATCATAAAGATATTTTAGGGTTTAGAGATTTTCAAGTATATGCTCCCCATATACTTCATTAAAGTAAATCCGAATTTACAGAACAAGATTTATGCAATTGAAGTTTTTACAAAAAACAGTCTTGAGCAAGAGTGTATCAAGAACAAAGGTCTTTTGTCTAACTTCCACCCACAGATCAAAAACACTGAATCAGTGTATTAAAATCTAAATCTTTGATCAGAGACCCTAAGATATGGATTTGTGAGGCAGATAGAGCTATGGAAAGAGAAATGGCCAATACGGGTATGTGCTGAACACAGCACATATCACAGAAATTTCTTTAATGTGAAGAAATAGGTGGCATCAGTATTTCTGCTTTTCTTTTGTTTCTCCCTCCCTAAAAATTGCAGTGTAAAGTATACAGGAAAATATTCTTACATGCTATTTCATTGTCATAAACAGCAGTATTATAAATCTTTAAGTGCAGGGTTTATCAAAGGTCATTTAGTTGCTATCCATTGCAACTACCAATCATACATTATACTTTTTTTTTTAAGATTTATTTATTCATCTATACAAGCACCTGGTATAGTCAGAAGCGCGGGAGGGTGAGAGAATTCACCAGAGCCAGAGCAGCGAACAGATCAGGCAGACTGACGAAGTACACTGCTAAGGGGAGCAGCGGGCGTGGCAGGAGAGGTCTGCAGGCCACGTGGAACCCCTGCCCAGCGGCCAGGGATCGAACCGGCGCTACAGAGGCCGTGGGCAGCCTTGCAGCCAAGTGCTCAAATGCTGCGCCATTGGGGAGGCCCCATGCATTATACTTTTAACAGATCTGTGGCAGAAATAGAATTGGGAAGCTATACTAGACACCCCATTAAATAACCTAATTTGACATGAAGCACAGTTTTGATGGGCAATCCATGTTTATTTGCAGATGCTGTGCCTAGTGAAGATCAA